>NC_083236.1:56430796-57040159 GCF_032191835.1 Heteronotia binoei | reverse complement strand
CCTTCTATGAGAACATACAACGTTCACAAGATGTTACTATAAAGCCCTAAACATTGATCCCTGCTCCTGGGATCCTTTGAATTCAAGGGAGATTGAACATGACTAGATAGAATTTGCAAGGTAATGATTTTGGCTACACACACACAAATAATAATTGTGTGAAAAAAAATGCCTAGGATAATAAATATAAGGGGACTGAAAAGCCTGTGTGAAACAGAAACCCCACTGAGCTGACTAACTCTTGAGAACCCTTATATCTATTAACTTTCTTCAGAAAGCAGCTTAGAAACAAGGGGGACACTGTAAATATGGCCTCAGCATCAGTGAACCGAAAACAAAACTTTCAGCCTAGCCACAGATCATTAATACAAATGGACTGCATCGGGTTTAGCTAGGTTCCCAATGGAATTTTGGTTTTTTGAAGTTTTCTGGGTGAATAGGAGACTGTACAGATAAGTTTATGTTGTAAAAAAAAAATCTAGTGCTGGGATTTTGACTTCTTAGCTCTTACATATATCCAGGGCTTTTTTGTAGAAAAAAACCAGCAGGAACTCATTAGGCCACACCTCCTGACATCACCATTGTTTTCACAGGGCTTTTTTTTGTGGGGAAAGCCCAGCAGGAACTCATTTGCATATTAGGCCACACACCCTGATGCTAAGTTGGCCGGAACTGCATTCCTGTGTGTTCCTGCTCAAAAAATGTCCTGCATATATCTCTGGGTTTAAAGGGAAAACACAGTAGGTTTTGAGCAACTAGGAAACACTAGCGTTGACAATTGGGGGCACTTGGAAGCTCCTGCTACTACAGTTGATCTCCAGATGATCAAGAAGTTCCCCTGGAGAAAATGGCTCCTTTGGGGGGTGGACTCTATAAGATTATACCCTGCTGAAGTTCCCTCCCCTCCCCAAACTTCACCCTCCCTGGGCTCCATTTCCCCAAATCTCTGTATTTCTTTATCCAGAGCTGAGTACCCTAGGGAACACTCAGATAATCAGATGTGTTGGAGCAGGTTTTCATTCTCTAAACCAGTGGTCCTCAACCTTTTTGGCACCAGGGACTGGTTTTGTGGAAGACAATTTTTTCAGGGACCAGGGCGGGGGGATGGTTTTGGGATGATACAATTGGGCACTTTGTTTCTATTAGTTTGGTTAAGTGTGCGGATTCTTATCTGGGTTTGGTTTGCTACTCCTCCACTTGCAGCTGCTGGAATGGCCTTGGGTCAACCATAGCTCTTGCAGAGTTGTCCTTGAAAGGGCAGCTTCTGTAAGAGCTCTCTCAGCCCCATCCGCTTAACAGGGTGTCTGTTGTGGGAGAGGAAGGTCAAGGAGATTGCGAGCCGCTCTGAGACTCTGAAATTTGAAGTGGAGGGCAGGATATAAATCCAATGTTTTTATTATTATTATTATTACATTGTAATATATAATGAAATAATAATACGACTCACAGCCCGGTTACTAACAGGCCATGGTCCGGTGTCGGTCCACGAACCAGGGGTTGGGGACTCCTGCTCTAAACTACTGGAACAACCATCACTTCCCACAGAAAACCTGTACAGGAGGCCTGTTTCCAGAGCCCACCATGTTCAAGTTCAAAGATTTGGTGAATGTTTAAAGTTTTGGTGAATGGCACTTCCTGTCTAGACAAGAAAGTCCAAGAGCTGGATGATTGCAGCAGTATACTGTCCAGTAATGTGTGGGTCCAGTCCTTGTTAGCTAGACAATAATGATTTTCTAAGGGAAGGTACCCAAACTCTGGGACTTAATTACAGTTAAAAGAAAAATGCAGAAAAGTTTTTTTACTCTGTCTTCACCCCCCCCCCCCCCAAAAAAAAACAGAACCAGGAAAATGGACAACAGGACAGGATGCAAAACCAACAACAACACGGATCCAAACAAATCCAACTGAGAAAAGGCCAACAAACTCAACTGTTAAAAACTGAACTTTTTAACAATAAAAATTAGGCCAAACAGCCCCCCAAAAAAACCAGAACCTGAAGAGAAAAGGAACAACAGCAGCACAACACAGCAGCAACAAATCAAACACAGAATCCTTTTAAAACAGTAAAAAAAACCTTGAATTTTAACAATACAGGAATTTAACCAACCCCTCCCCCCAAAAAAAACCCCTTCACCCTAACCCCAAGAAATCCAAGCCACCCAAATCAGGAAAAATAAAAGGACACTGAACTTTTAAAAGTCCTCTCACTAAAGTTAGATATAGGCAAATTGGCAACCCCCCTACCCCAGGCCCCCACCCCAGCAGAACCCCCTAACCCTAACCCCAAATAAGCTACCCACCTACCCAAATCTGGATAAGTAAAGGGACTCTGAATCTTAAAAAGTCCTTTTACTTTTGTCCTAACTAACTTAAAAACAAGAACCCCAAGACGGTCTTACCTTAGATGTCTTCTCTTCTCCTATTTGCTACCAAATATGGATGAGAAGGGAAGAAGGGGATTTAAATGGGAAGACTGGGGTGGGAAGACTGAATATTTGATAGGGGACAGTGCCCACAGTGGGGGGAGCAAGGGCCTGGGAAGTGCCTTCTCAATTGTGCCCCCCCCTCCATGAAACACACTCTTGGATGACACCCATCCCCTGCTGGGCTTGTTTATTTTGGCAGAGTATGCAAGGCCAAATTGTTTAGATTGTCCTTTGGAGGGCAATCCACGTTCAGGTTCTTTTCATTAGCGGTATGATGCTAGCCTCATATTTTAATAGTTTAACATTTTAATGTTAATAGTTTATATTTTTTGCTTGTTATTATGATATTTTTACCTTATTTATATGGTGTTAGCATTGTAAGTCACCCCGAGACTCTTTGGGTGAGCGGCAGCAACAGAAATCTAATAAGAACAACTTGAGAAACAGGAATGATGGGCGTAGAAACCCCCTAACCTTTCCCTCCTGTTGCAGGAATTGCAGGCCGTCCTGAAAAAGCAGGAGATTAGCAGGAGATTGTTTTTCTCATAAGACCCCATTCCTTCTCCTCCTCCACCCCTTCCCCCCCCGCCGCATCTTAAAGAGTCATTTACAGAGAAGCTAATTACTACTTTCAGCCTCCTCCATTAGCAAACCTTGATCTGTTTACAAAAAAAATAATTATGACATTCCATCCATAAATCTCTGATAATGTCAGCATTGTACTGATGGAGTTATGATGTCCCGGGACAAATTGTCTGACCTGCTTTCTGTTTCCCAGCACATAATTAAGGTGGTCGTGTGTTAAAGGAAGTAATTTTGTTCAAAGCCCTGGGATCAGCGCTGCCGTGTCTCGCACCCGCCTCGCTAACAGCTACTAGCCCTGCGACATGTTTCCGACTAACAGTGGGGGCTCGCATGTCACTGCGAGTAAGCCAGGCCACTAAAAACAAGAAATTGGCATTATTGTGCAGAGGCTTAGTGAGGAATCCAGACAAAACAAGGCCTTATTCTCCTGAGGGCTTTGAGCAAATAAGTTAATAAACGATGACAGGGCGTGTTTAAAAGCGCCACAAAGCTTGACGGGCCTCCCTACCACAACCGCCACCCTTCCATTCGGTATTTGGAAACAGAGTTTAATTTCTTTCCCCATGTAAAAAGTGTGGGTGGCTGGCCAGCTGGCTGAAGGCATCCACTTTCACTCTGTGCTTCCATTGTGTCGGAGAAGCTGAAGATGCCCTGCAAAAATATTCGAGCCACTCAATTTCCTCGTATTTTCCAAAGGCAGGCCTTGTTTGGCATTGCCAGCTCTCAGGGAGTCCCTGTGTTTTCTTTTCAGCTAGATTCGAGTACGGTAGATTTGAAGGATGAGAGGTTTGACGAGATTCCAGAGCCTGCATGTAGTAGCGGCGAGAGGGTCGGAGTAGGACAGGGGTGGCAAAACTGCCGCTTGGAAGTCACATGTGGCTCTTTCATATATATTGTGTGGCTCTCAACGCTAGGGTTGCCAAGTCCCCCACGGCCTCCGGTACCTATTGTACCATAGAGTTTTCCCTTCCAAATTGCTAGAGCGTCCTAGAAAACCATAGAGTTTTCTCAGAAACGTCTAGAGCAGCCGGCACAGAGCATTGCCAGCATGATGACATCACTTCTGGGTGATGTCATTGAACCAGCGACGTCGGGTGAGGTTCCCCCCAATGTGGGCAGCCCCCCCATGAGGGCTGGCGGGTTGGGACCCTCCGGGGGAACTCCACCTTGTCCGGGGACTTGGCAGCCCTACTCAAAGCCCCCCACTGTCCTGTCAGCCGGCTTGGAGAAGGTATTTCTCTCTTTAAATCACTTCTCCAAGCCAAGCCAGTTGGCAGTTTGGAGAATGCATTTAAAGTTGCTTTCTTTCTATTCCTCCCTCCCTTCCTTCCCTGTCTTGTGGCTCTCAAACATCTGAAGTTTATTCTATGTGGCTCTTATGTCAAGCAAGTTTGGCCACCCCTGAACTAGGATCTGGGAAAGCTAGGTTCAAATCTCACCTCTGCCATGGAAGCTTGCTGAGTGACCTTTAGCCCGTCACAGATTCTCGGCCTAGCCCACCTCACAGGGTTGTTATTGTGATGATAAATCAGAGGGAATTATGTAAGCCACTGTTGGTCCCTGTTAGGGAGAATGGTAGAGTAGAAATGAGGTAAATAAAGAAATAAAGTAGCACCTTTAAGACCAACAAGATTTTGGGGTAGGACAAAGTTCGAGTCCAGTGGCACCTTTAAGACCAACAAAGTTTTATTCAAGGCATGAGCTTTCGTGTACACGCAGACTTCCTCAAATACATTGAAATGGAAGTTAACAGTCCATATATAGACATATGGCGGTGGAAGCCAAGATGGCGTCCTGAGTAGCTATACTGGCGTGTCACTCTTGTCTATATTGTGGTTTTAAGACAAATATTTTACCTTGAGCACCAGATTTCGATATGTAGGTGTGAACTGTTTACTTCCGTTTCAGTGTATCTGAAGAAGTGCGCAGGCACACACAAGTTCATGCCTTGAATAAAACTTGGTAAGACTTAAGGGTGCCACAGGACTCTTGACTTTTGTTCTACTGCTTCAGACCAGCAGGGCTGCCCACCAAATCTAAGGAGTATAAACTTTTGAGAAACAAAGTTCACTTCATCAGATATGGGAGGTCTGACTCGCAAATAAACCCCGAAATCTGGTTGGTACTGGAGTTGAACCTAGCTCTTCTACAGCAGACGAGTATGGCTACCCTCTGAAACTGTGCCCTCCCTTTTTTTGTCTCTGTCGTTTTGCCAAGTTGGGGCAGGCTGCTGAAACGGCGTGCCTATTGCTAGCATTGTCCTGATTTGAGGTACCACTCCCTCCCCTGCATGAAATCCGCCCTCCAAAACAGCCATTTTCTCCAGGGGAACTGATCTTGGTTGTCTGGAGATCAATTGTAACAGTGGGAGATCTCCAGGTGCCATGGTAGCCCTCAGGGGTGGAATTCTAGCAGGAGCTCCTTTGCATATTAGGCCACACAACCCTGATGTAGCCAATTCTCCAAGAGCTTACCAAAAAAGAGCCTTGTAAGCTCTTGGAGGATTGGCTACATCTGGGGGGGGGGGGTGAAGCAAAGGAGCTCCTGCTAGAATTCCACCCCGGTAGCCTTCATGGTGGTCCAGGGCGATTCCTCTTCTACAAGTTTCCGAAATCATAGGAAATGTATAAAAAGGTAAAGGTAGTCCCCTGTGCAAGCACCAGTCGTTTTCGACTCTGGGGTGACATTGCTTTCACAACATTTTCACGGCAGACTTTTTACGGGGTGGTTTGCCATTGCCTTCCCCAGTCCTCTACATCCCACCCCCCCAGCAAGCTGGGTACTCATTTTACTGACCTCGGAAGGATGGAAGGCTGAGTCAACCTTGAGCCGGCTACCTGAACCAGCTTCCGCTGGGATCGAACTCAGGTTGTGAGCAGAGGGCTCAGACTGCAGTACTGCAGCTTTACCACTCTGCGCCACGGGGCTCTTATAGGAAACGTATTCCTTGAAGTTAATTTTAAAAACAACTGCTCCAACAGTCCTTTCAGGACCTCCCTAACGCAGCTTCCTTTACATTTTGGGGAACTGACGGTCTTCATAGCAGCCCAGTTTGACTTCTGTGGCTTAATTGGTCAGATTGGTTCTCCTAAAACATTGACTTCCACCATAGGCGGACACAACTTCACACTGGCTGCAAAGGACATCATCTGAACACACTGAAACACCCACTGCTTAAAAAAAGAAGGAAAAGCAAAAATGCTCATGGCCACTCCAGATGTAAATGTAATAAATACCGAAATGTATTTGAAAACATCGAATAAAAAACAATGTTTAAATGTATTACAATATTTGCACCGGGTTAGCAATTCAAATCCCATATGATTGCATACAAAATCTCCTTGCAGACTCGGAAAAAAGCACAAAGTCCAAAGACAAACTTGTCTATTTCAGGAAACTCCCATTCAATGTTCTCTCTAAGCTGTGGAGTCTCGTGAGTAAAAATTCTACTTTGTGAGCTGCTGGCATTAAAGTGGTGAGCTCCTGCATCAATTAGTTTCCTCTAGAGCAGGGTTGGCCAAACTTGTTTAATGTAAGAGCCACATAGAATAAATGTCAGATGTTTGAGAGCCACAAGAAGGAAGGAAGGAAGGAAGGAAGGAAGGAAGGAAGGAAGGAAGGAAGGAAGGAAGGAAGGAAGGGAGGGAGGGAGGGAGGGAGGGAGGGAGGGAGGGAGGAAGGAAGGAAGGAAGGAAGGAAGGAAGGAAGGAAGGAAGGAAGGAAGGAAGGAAGGAAGGAAGGAAGGAAGGGAGGGAGGGAGGGAGGGAGGGAGGGAGGGAGGTGGAAAGGAAGCAACTTTTAATTAAATGCATTCTGCAAGCCACCAGCTGGCATGGTTTGGAGAAGCAATTTAAAGAGACAAATGCCTTCTCCAAGCCAGCCGACGGGGCAGTGGGGACTTTGAGAGCCACACAATGTGTGTGAAAGAGTCACATGTGGTTCCTGAGCCACAGTTTGGCCCCCCCTGCTCTAGTACCACTTTTCTCGAGCTGAGACAAAAATGTGTGAGCTGGAGGCTAAAAAATGGTGAGCTAGCTCACACAAACTCAGCTTAGAGGGAACGCCGCTCCCATTCCTTTTCATGTGCTAAAGTTGTAGTCTGACGAAACTAACTAATTTGTACTTTTTTTTATTTATTTTGACAGTGCAAGCTGTCAGGCATCCAAGGCCTGGCATGCTACTAGAACACAACCTCCTGCCCTTGAGGTGGGAACTCTCTCTCCTGAGACAAAACAATGCATCCTGCCATGAGTGAACACAGTTCCAGCCATTTCTGTCCCGTAGAAATAATGACTAGCAGAACACGGCTTGTTGGGAGATCTTGCTGAGATTCCAAACATGTGGCAATTTACGAGTGTCAGCCCAGTGTGTTTTCCTCCCCCATTTTTTTTTTTTAAAAACAGCCCTTGTGTGGCAGAACGTGCTGTGCATTACACTTGGAATGCCCCTAAGAGTTTACCACCACAGCCGTCCCACGGAGACTGTGCAAAGGTATCTCTTCTTTCTTTCCTTTTCTTACCATGCTAATGCTCTGTTGTACAAGCTGTCGCGCCAATGATTGTCACACAAGAACTGGGTCACGAGCTAGGTTGCTTTGCAAAAGGAAGAATTTTGGCTTGCTTATACCTTACGGGCTACTGTACTCTGTATGCCTTTATCTGTCCAGATTAATTTTAAAAAAACCCCTCCTTTTGTGAGTTTAAATCAATAGGGGCCATAGCAGGGCCAGTGTCATTGAATATAGGGGCTGTGCCGAATTTTCGGGGTTTTAAATGTTTTATTAGGTTTCAAAGGTGTTAGGGAATAGGTTGCGGAGAGGGATATAGGGGTAAAAGCTGTTACCTGTGCTGATTTTTCACTGGATTTGTGAGGGGGGGGGGGGGCGTGTGTTGCAGAAAATTCTGCTGTTTATAAAGGTGCGATGTATTCATTGAAATAGCAGGGCTCCAAGGACAAACTGGTCATTTTAACAAATTGTTGTTGTTTTTTATGTTATAAACCTGTGGCTGTTTTGGAACCTGATTTGCTATCTTTGCGTTTTCTGCTTTCTATATTGATCTAGATTCTCTTTTTTTCTTTTAACTCCCATGGTGCTTTCTCACAGATTTGTCGCACAAGAATGTGCTGCATGCATGGAAAAGGCACACAAACCATTCTGGTAATAATGTGCTACATGATATCGTTATGTGAGGCATGCTGAGGGAAAGAAACTGAAGGAACGCACAGCTGTGTTCATTACGCATATGACATCACACAAATCTTGGAAGACACAAACTTCTAAAAAGCCTCTGAACTAGTTTACATGGGAAAGTGGTGCGAAGCCAACTATACACTGCATCTTTCAGTAGTCACGAAAAAGTTCATGAAATATATTTTGGTGCAGAAATAATGGAAATCCCTTTTCACAGAACGTGCTGTGCAGAGCTATAAAATGTAACACCCGTCTGTGTATAATTGTCAGAATTCTAATAAGGCATTTCTCTCCTTTATTATTAATCATAATTTTGTTTCCATTATCTTCTAGTTTAAGGATGCAGTCAGATGACAGGCTAAGCACAGTCTGGCCATGCCTCTATTTTATCCAGTGTTATTTGTTCCAAAGATGCCATCCTTAATGTACCTCACTGTCCACTCACATGTCATGCTTGCAGGGGTGTGATTCTAGCAGGAGCTCCTTTGCATATTAGGCCACACACCCCTGAGGTAGCCAATCCTCCAAGAGTTTACAACAAAGAGCTTTGTAAACTCTTGGAGGATTGGCTACATCAGGGTTGTGTGGCCTAATATGCAAAGGAGCTCTTGCTAGAATTCCACCCCGCATGCTTGGCCATTCAGATATTGCTGCACATTAACCACAAAGTGGGTGGGCTGCATCCTTTTCTTTGTTTGTCTTTCATGCCTGTGCCTAAGTGCGTAGCTAAAGCATTGACTCCTTTTTGACAGCTCTGCGATCCCTCCGCCAAGTATCGCATCCCCTCTTAGCCTCCTTGGCATTGCCTCTCTTCCATCACGGTTGTGGTTTAGTGTGCAGACTCTTATCTGGGAGAACCAGGTTTGAGCCCCCACTCCTTCACATGCACCTGCTGGAGTGACCTTGGGTCAGTCGTAGTTCTTTCAGGCCACTTCTGCTCCAGAGCAGTTCTTAGAGAGCTCTCTCAGCCCCACCTACCTCACAAGGTGTCTGTTGTGGAGAGGGGAAGGGAAAGGAGATTGTAAGACTCCAAGTGAAGGGCATGGTATAAATCCAATCTCCTCCTACTACTACTTCTCCTCCTCCCAGGGGGGAATGTAAGAATCATGCAGATTTACATGAGAGTAGCTCCAGAAGGCAAAAGAAGAAGGGGGCGGCAAAAGATGAGGTGGCTGGACAGCGTTACTGATGTAACAGACATGAATTTGAGCACACTTTGGAGGATGGTGGAAGACAGCAGGGCCTGGCGTGACTTTGTCCATGGGGTCGCAGAGTCGGACTCAACTGTGCAACTGACCAACAACAAAAAGCTCCATTTACTTAATACATTTACTCTTTTGTCAATCAAGGGATGCCATCAAACAGCAACGCCGAAGCAGAGAAAAAAAATTGGATGCTTTGCATATTAGGCCACACCCTCCTGATGTAGCCAGTCCTCCTGGAGCTTACAGTAGGCCCTGTAAGAAGATCCCTTTAAGCTCTTGGAGGATCGGCTGCGTTAGGGGTAAGTGGCCTAATATGCAAAGGAGTTCCTGCTACAAAAAAAGCCCTGACTTCTGTTCATGAAACATGTTGAGTTTCACTTCCCCTTTCCAGATGTCCCCCCCGCCCGCTTCAGTCAAAAGCGCTCAGGAGATCAGCAGAGGAAGGCAAGGCTCCTCTGTACAACCTCAATAAATTACTAGCAGGAAGACCTATTTAGCAGAGACCCTCTACTACAGAGTGATGAGACTAAGGGTTAATCAGGACCTGCTGGCATATGCTGAATAACTGTATTGCACCAGGCGATAGAAATCAATCAATCATTCAATCATTTTATTTATAGCCCGCCCTCCCCGCCGAGGCAGGCTCAGGGCGGCTAACAACATCAGTCAATACAGTAAGTTATACAGTGATTTAAACAATAGCTAACAATTATTAAAATTCTAAAAAACAGTAAAACAATAAAATGAACATCTTGGTGCTATGCCAGCAGGTGACAAGAATCATTTAAGCAGTCTCTCAGTTGTTAGTCGGTGAAGGCTTCGTCAAAGAGGATGGTCTTGCAGGCCCTGCGGAACCGTTCAAAGTCCCGCAGGGCCCGCACTTCTTCCGGGAGCTGGTTCCATAGGTGTGGAGCTACGACGGAGAAAGCCCGAGTACGGGTACTCTGCAGTTTTGCTTCCTTCGGCCCGGGAAATCTCCTGCCTTTCAAAACTGGGAGATTCATGAGTGGGTTTCAGTTTGCATTCCGTTATCAACAGCAGCCACAGCTGTCCCCCCCCCACCCCATACGTACCTTTTCATAGAAAAAAAACAATCATTAACATCTACTTTTAACAATGCCTATTTGGCCATCAAGATGAGTCAAAAGGTAGGAGTGAACTACTTGACAGAGAATCTTTGTCTGGCTGACTTCATAAACTTCAGCCAATGAGGACATCCCTGCCTTTTGATCTTCCAGCAAACAGGGGATTCACAAAGCACCAGGGGTTTTTTTGAGCCCTTTACTCACGGAAATGTAGTTCCGGATGGCTTGGTGTCAGGAGGTGTGGCCTAATATGCAAATCTGTTCCTGCTGGGCTATTTCAACAATAAAGCCCGGTGCGAAATAATGGTGATGTCAAGGGATGTGGCCTAATATTCTACAAAAAAAAGTCCTGGCAGAGACTGACAACATTAGCACGTAGGTGTTGCCGGATCCAGTTCAAGAAATATCTGGGGATTTGGGGGTGGAGCCAGGAAACTTTGGGGGTGGAGCCAGGAGCAAGGTTGTGACAAGCACGATTGAATTCCAAAGGGAGTGCTGGCCGTCACATTTAAGGGGACCACACACCTTTAAAATGCCTTCCCTTTATTGGAAATAATGAAGGATGGGGCACATTCCTTTGGAGGTCATAGAATTGGACCCAAGGGTTCAATCTTTTTGAAATTTGGAGGGTGTTTTGAAGAGAGGCTCTGGATGCTATGCTAAAAATCTGGTGCCTCTACTTCAAAAAAATAAAAAAAAACCCAGAGCCCCCAATACCTGCAGATCAATTCTCCATTATACCCTATGGGAACAGGTCTCCATAGGGAATAATGGAATGCCCAGCAGACATTTCCCTCCCCCCACACACACACACTTTCTGAAGACACTGAAGCGGGGGGGGGAGGGCCTCCAAATCGGGGGATCCCCTGCCCCCACCTGGAGATTGGCAGCCCTACAAGCACAGCAGGTTTCCAGGATCAGGCCTGGGAATAACTGCACAAGCCTTGGGCAAATCGACACAGCGTGTGTACATCACGACTCTTGTGGTGGCTCTGTGATGATTCAGACTTCTCTGTTTCCTGAGGCTGAAGCCAATCCAGAGTCTTGCTGCTTCAGCAGGGAATAGAAACATATTAGTTAATATTGTGAGTATTCTGCAGCGACTGTTGTTATCCTTGGCCAGAGTCAGGCTTACATACTTGGCACCTGAATAACCAAACTCCTGTCTTGGCAAGGCCTTCTTTATGCTTCCTTCCTTCCCCCCATAGCTTCCTTCGCACCACCCATTCCCCTGTCCACGCCCACCAGCTCCCTCATCTCCGCCGCTTGACTCATTCGCTTTTCCCAATGCTTCTTTAACCCAGTCTTTGGTGATCTGGCGTATTATTGTGGGTTTTTCAAGAACTACTGCTTTGTTTTTGCTTCTCTGTGCTCATCGGATTGCAATGGGATTTGGGAATAGGGTTGCCAATCCCCAGGTGGGGGCAGGGGATCCCCCGGTTTGGAGGCCCTCCCCCGCTTCAGGGTCGTCAGAAAGCGGGGGGGGGGGGGGGAGGGGAGGGAAATGTCTGCTGGGAACTCTGTTATTCCCTATGGAGATTTATTCCCATAGAAAATCATGGAGAATTGATCCATAGGTCCTGGAACTCTGGGGGGGGGCTGTTTTTTGGGGTAGATACACCAAATTTTCAGTATAGCATCTAGTGCCTCTCCCCAAAATACCCCCCAAGTTTCAAAAAGTTTGGACCAGGGGGTCCAATTCTATGAGCCCCAAAAGAAGGCGCCCCTATCCTTCATGATTTCCTATGGAACGACGGAATTGAAAAGGTATGCTGTCCCTTTAAATGTGATGGCCAGAACTCCCTTTGGAGTTCAATTATGCTTGTCACAGCCTTGATCTTGGCTCCACCCCTAATGTCTCCTGGCTCCACCCCCAAAGTCCCCAGATATTTCTTGAATTGGACTTGGCAACCCTATTTGGGAATGATTTCAGCTCTAGTGTTGTCTGCACTGGGGTTTGCGTTTTTATGATCAACTGTTTGCTCACAGGAGTTCCTAGAAGCAGAATTCCAACCCAAGATGATGGTAGAAGAAGAGGAGGAGATTTTTATACCTTGCTTTTTCTCCACCTTAACAAGTCTCAACAGTGGCTGACGATCGCCTTTCCCTTCCTCTCCCCATAATAGGCAACGTGAGGTAGGTGGAGCTGAGAGAGTTCTGAGAGAACTGTGACTGGCCCAAGGTCCCCCAGCAGGCTTTATGTGGAGGAGGAGTGGGGAATCAAACTTGGTCCTCCAGTAGGATTGCCAAGTGTATGTTGAAAAATCAGGGCTTTTTGTTTTAGAAAAAAAAACCAGCAGGAACTTATTTGCATATTAGACCAGACCCCCTGATATCACCCTTGTTTTGCACAGGGCTTTGTTGTAGAAAAAGAGCCCCATGGCGCAGAGTGTTAAAGCTGCAGTACTGCAGTCCTAAGCTCTGCTCACGACCTGAGTTTGATCCCCGGCGGAAGCTGGGTTTTCAAGTAGCCAGCTCCAGGTTGACTCAGCCTTCCATCCTTCTGAGGTCGGTAAAATGAGTCCCCAGCTTGGTGGGGGGGAAGTGTAGATGACTGGGGAAGGCAATAGCAAACCACCCCGTAAAAAGCCTGCTGTGAAAACGTTGTGAATGCAGTGTCACCCCAGAGTCAGAAATGACTGGTGCTTGCACAGGGGGCCTTTCCATTCCTTTTTGTAGAAAAAGCCCAGAAGGAACTCATTTGCATATCAGGCCACACCCCCTGATGCCAAGCCAGCCGGAACTGTGTTCCTGTGTGTTTCTGCTCAAAAGAAGCCCTGTGGAAAATACCTGGAGACTTTGGGGGTGGAGCCAAGAGAGGACGGAGTTTGGGGAGGGGAGGGGCCTCAGCATGGTCCAATGCTATGGAGTCCACCCTTCGAAGCAGCCATTTTCTCCAGGAGAGCTGATCTCTGCCAGCTGGAGATCAGTTGTAAAAGCAGGAGATCTCCAGGCCCTACCTGGAGGCTGGCAACCACATC
Organism: Heteronotia binoei; assembly: GCF_032191835.1. Taxonomy (NCBI): domain Eukaryota; kingdom Metazoa; phylum Chordata; class Lepidosauria; order Squamata; family Gekkonidae; genus Heteronotia; species Heteronotia binoei. Next base: position 57,026,686 of record NC_083236.1, on the reverse strand, counting down.
TCCAGATTAGAGTTTGCTGCTCTTAATCAGTACAACATGCTGTCTCTTCCTTTCAGTAGGACTGACGTGTCCCAATGTTGCCTTGGTTTTTCTGAGGAAGGAATGGAATGAGACCACCAAAACGTGGATGGCAGTTTTGTGAGAGTTGAACTGACTGCAAGGGCTAAAAGGTGCAGCTGTAAGTGAACATTCAGGGAAACTTATAAAATGTTCCTCTAAATCTTTTCTGTATTGCCTTTTCCTGTCAAATTTGTGACCATTAGTTTGTCCTATGCACGTGATATGTATATTTGCAGATCTTAAAGTGACTATTCTAAAAGTGGATTTCAAAAACAGGACACAGCAAGAGACCTCTGAGATACCACTATAACCACTGGCCAACTCCCACCTTTTTCTGGGTTTGGCCCGGTCCATGGGCATTGTTGGGGGGGGGGGGGTGCTCCCTAAATTTATGGGAAGGGAGTTTCTCCATAAATTCATAGGTAGTGATAATGGAGGCCCCTCTCTGTGATGTCACTGGCTTAGGGTTGCCAATCCCCAGGTGGGGGCAGGGGATCCCCTGGTTTGGAGGCCCTCCCTCCCGCTTCAGGGTCATCAGAAAGCGGGGTGGGGGAGGGAAATGTCTGCTGGGAACTCATGATTCCCTAAGGAGGCTTATTCCCATAGAAAATAATGGAGAATTGATCTGAAGAAGAAGAAGATATTGGATTTATATCCCGCCCTCCACTCCGAAGAGTCTCAGAGCGGCTCACAATCTCGTTTACCTTCCTCCCCCACAACAGACACCCTGTGAGGTGGGCGGGGCTGGAGAGGGCTCTCACAGCAGCTGCCCTTTCAAGGACAACCTCTGCCAGAGCTATGGCTGACCCAAGGCCATGCTAGCAGGTGCAAGTGGAGGAGTGGGGAATCAAACCCGGTTCTCTGCTGTTATCTGGGGCTCTGGGGGCCATGTTTTTTTTAGTTAGAGGCTCCAGATTTTCAGTATAGCATCCAGTGGCTCTCCCCAATATACTCCCTAAGTTTCAAAAAGATTGGACCTGGGGGTCCAATTCTATGAGCCCCCAAAGAAGGTGCTCCTATCCTTCATTATTTCCTATGGAAGAAAGGCATTTAAAAGGTGTGCAGTCCCTTGAAATGGGATGGCCAAAACTCCCTTTGGAATTCAGTTATGCTTGTCACACCCTTGCTCCTGGCTCCACCCCCAAAGTCCCCAGATATTTCATGAATTGGACTTGGCAACCTACACTGGCTCCTCCCTACGATGTCACTGGATCAAATGTCTCTGGCTGGGCCCCAGCCCCTCCCCAAGAAATTGAAAAGTCTACGCCTCTGGGTGGAGACAAGATAAATTAAATTGGTTAATGTGTAAAGGAAAAGTGATCAGTTGGAAGAAGATTGGATCTAACAGATGCGTGGAGGAGTGAAAAGAAGAGAAGATCAGCGGAGGGGAGGTTACCACTTGAAACAGACCTGCGACAACAGAAAGGATAGTAAATAGATGTCGTTTTGATTCCTGATCCTGCAGTCCCTTCAGAAAGGTCTAGGTTAGGAAATCTTGTCAGTGATGGAGGAGTGGGGAATCAAACCTGGTTCTCCCAGATAAGAGTCCTCACACTTAACCACTGCACCAAACTGGCACGATGTTTGCATGGTTTTGTTTATTACATTTGTATCATGCCTAGTCAGATTTATCCTAAGCGGCTTACAAAACAATTTGGGAACACTTGGGGTAGAATTCACGGCAAGCTGCTTGGGTCCAGCCTAAGAAAAAAAAAGGTAGCCCCCTGTGCAAGCACCAGTCGTTTCCGACTCTGGGGTGACGTTGCTTTCACAACGTTTTCACGGCAGACTTTTTACGGGGTGGGTTGCCATTGCCTTCTCCAGTCATCTACACTTTCCCCCCAGCAAGCTGGGTGCTCCTTTTACCAACCTCGGAAGAATGGAAGGCTGAGTCAACCTGAGCCGGCTACCTGAACCAGCTTCCGCTGGGATCGAACTCAGGTCGTGAGCAGAGAGTTCAGACTACCGTACTGCAGCTTTACCACTCTGCACCATGGATTTCCTTTGGGTCCAGCCTACCTGGTTATTATTATCTTGAGCTCTCATTTAACCTTTTGCTTCTTCTGGTTATTTCCAGTGGAGGGAAGGCATCTAAAAGGCGTGCAGTCCCTTTCAATGTGATAGCCGGAACTCCCTTTGGAGTTCAATCGTGCTTCTCACAACCTTGCTCCTGACTCCACCCCCCAAAGTCTCCTGGCTCCACCCCTGAAATCCCCAGAATTGGACCTGGTGACCCTATGTGAGGATAAAATGGGGGAGAGGAGAATGATGTAAACTGCTTTAGGTCCCCATGCGGGGGGGGGGGGGGGGAAGGCAGGGTACAAATGAGTTAAAAAAATAAATGCAGGGAGGGTTATAGCAGGGACTCCTTTGCATATTAGGCTCCACCCCTAATGTAGCCAATCCTCCAAGAGCTTACGGTTGGCCCTGTAAAAAGAGCCCTCTAAGCTCTTAAAGGATTGGCTACATGGGGGGTGGAGCCTAATATGCAAAGGAGTCCCTGCTACAAAAAAAAAAGCCCTGAATAAATGACAGATGGCGGGTAAGACATCTGTGAGGAAGCCAGCATTTCTGCTATACCAGCCAGTTCACTGATCTGCCTTCCCACCCCTCCACCCCCAGCCCCCTTCTCTCTCTTCTAAGCTTGGCGTCACTCTCTTAACACAACAGGGCAGGCCACAGAATAGATTCCTAGGACCGTCAGCCAACCAGAATGTAGCAGTGTGGGGGAAGGGGAGGGATTAATTATGAATGGTGTCTTCCCATGTTAATCATTTATTGCCGTGGAGTTTTCCAGCCTGTTTGCAAGGGCCCTCGCCGGAGGCGGCCCGCGGTATAAATTGTCTGATTACAGGATACAGAGTACTTCTTAATAGGCCTCAGATGATTAAGGGAAGAAGGGAAAGAAATCAAAGAGGCCGCTTTTCCATGAGGTACCCAAATGGCTCGCAGAACAATAGGCCAAGGTCAGATCAGAAGGGTTGCCAACCTCCAGGCGGCAGCTTCAGCTCTTGTATTATACAGCAGGGGTGGCCAAACTGTGGCTCGGGAGCCGCCTGTGGCTCTTCCATACGTATCGTGCGGCTCTCGAAGCCCCCACCGCCCCATCAGCTGGCTTGGAGAAGGCATCTCTCTCTTTAAATCACTTCCCCAAACCCAGCCAGCCAGCCAGGTTTAAAGTTGCTTTCTTTCCCCCTCCCCCTCTCCATCTATTTGCCTTCCTTCCACACATATCGTGTGGCTCTCGAAGCTCCTACCACCCCATCAGCTGGCTTGGAGAAGGCATCTCCCTCTCTTTAAATCGCTTCCCCAAACCCAGCCAGCCAGTTAGGTTTAAAGTTGCTTTCTTTCCCCCTCCCCCTCTCCATCTATTTGCCTTCCTTCCACACATATCGTGTGGCTCTCGAAGCTCCTACCACCCCATCAGCTGGCTTGGAGAAGGCATCTCCCTCTCTTTAAATCGCTTCCCCAAACCCAACCAGCCAGTTAGGTTTAAAGTTGCTTTCTTTCCCCCTCCTCCTCTCCATCCATTTCCCTTCCTCCCTCCCATCCTGGCAGCTCTCAAACGTCTGATGTTCATGTCCTGTGGCTCTCGGACATCTGACATTTATTCTATTGCGTTCATACATTAAGCAGGTTTGGCCACCCCTAGGGTTACCAGGTCTCCCCTGGCAAGGAGGTGGGACTACGGCTGCCAGATTCAGTTGGGAAGCTGCTGGAGATCTGGGGATGGAGTCTGGGGAGGACAGGGACCCCAGCTCATCCTTCAAAACACTAATTTTCTCCAGGGGAACTGATCTCTGAAACCTGGACAGGTGTGGCCAAATTGCAGCTCGGGAGCCACATGCAGCTCTTTCACACATTTCGTGTGGCTCTCGGAGGTCAAGGGGGACCTTCATGAAGGTAAACTCTCAAGCAAGCATGCTTAGCATTGGGACCTCAGTCAGCCTCTGAGCACTGACCCATAGGTAGGTGACTATTTCCGTGTGTGAAGTGGGGAAGGAGGTGGAAACAGGCAAGCTTGCAAGCTCTTCTCAACCACAGAATTTGCCTGGAGACCTAGAACAGGGAAAGAGAGTGCAAGAGCCAAGGGAGCCGCTGGAAGGAGGGATGGAATTAAAGAGGGCTGCACAGGATTCCCTCTTAGTTTCATAGTTCTTGTAGGAGTTGTATGTACTAACCTTGGTGTCAAGGCAAAGAGGCATAATGATGCAAACAGTGGGCAGTGATTTATATGGTGCATGTGTGTTTCCTTCTCCCACTGGTGCCAAAAACTAATTCCCTAACCTTTCCCTATGCTGGCCTTATGGGGACTGTTATTCCCAGCTTTAGATTTCAAAAAGTCTCTTTCTAGCATGGTTGTGTTGTAAAGTGCAAACATATGTATTTTATCTTTCTGTGCAAAGAAAACATTAAGAGCTTTAATAAAGACATATGTGTGCGCTATTTGTTCACGTCTTGCGGCTCTCAAACATCTGACATTTATTCTATGTGACTCTTACATTAAGCAAGTTTGGCCAGCCCTGTCCTAGACTCTTCCTGGATTCTGAAAAGAGCATAATTATTTCCTGGTCCTGACTTTTGTCTCCACAACGGTCCTATGAGGTTGGTCACGCTGCTGACACTTCAATGAATGGAGCATCGAGTTCGCTGAAATGTTAAGAGACAGTGTTAGAATAGGATCCTGGGGAACCCAGATTCAAATCCCCACTCTGCCAACAAAGCTTCCTGGGTGACTTTTGACCAGCCACAAACTCTCTGCCCAACTTGCCTCTCAGGGGTGTTGTGAGGATCGAACTGGAAGAGCAAGAGAACAACATCAGCTGATTTGGGTCCTAGAATCATCGAATCACAGAGTCATAGAGTTGGAAGAGGCCTCCAGGGTCATCCAGTCCAGCCCCCTGCACAATTCAGGAAACTCCTAAATACCTTTCCCAATGCACCCCGTGACACCTGCTCCATGGCCAGAAGATGGTAAAAAACCCTCCAAGATCTCTGGCCAAACCGGCCGGGAGAAAAAAAAAAATTGCTTCCTGACCTCAATGTGGTGACGGGCATTTTCCTGGACAAATAAGAAGGGGCCACAAGAACCAAGCACCAGAAATGTGGGATATTTTTGTTGTTGTTGTTGATTCGCACAGTCGAGTCGGACTCTCTGTGACCCCATGGACCAAGTCACGCCAGGCCCTCCTGTCTTCCACCATCCTCCGAAGTCTGCTCAAATTCGTGTTAGTTACATCAGTAACACTGTCCAGCCATCTCATCTTTTGCCATCCCCTTCTTCTTTTGCCTCCTGTCTTTCCCAGCATCAGGGTCATCTCCAGTGAGTGCTCCCTTCTCATTTGGTGGCCAAAGTATTGGAGCTTCAGCTTCAGCATCTGACCTTCCAGGGAACAGTCTGGGTTGATTTCCCTTAGGACTGACTGATTTGATCTTCTTGCAGTCCAAGGGACTCTCAAGAGTCTTCTCCAGCACCACAGCTCGAAAGCATCTATTCTGCGCTCAGCCTTCCTTATGGTCCAGCTCTCACAGCCATACATTACCACTGGGAATACCATCGCTTTGAACTATACGGACTTTCGTTGGCAGGGTGATGTCTCTACTTTTTATTATACTGCCTTGATTCGCCATAGCTGGTGGGATATAACCGAAGTAAATAAATACATATTTGATCATTCGAACGTTTTGGATATTTTCTCACACTGTTTAGATGGAGGGGGAGGGGGAAGGGGGGGAACAAGAGGCCCCTTGCAGCAGCGGCAGAAGAGAGAAATCTTTCGCAAAGGGAGAGGAGGGGAGAACGGAGGAGGACTTTTACGACCTGGCCGTTCCCGGCTTGTAAGAGCTGTAAATTGGGATTTTGTGGGATATTGCTCTTCATTCATTTATCTCACCAAAGGAACAAGGGAAACAGCACTTCGAATGTAATACTAATGAATAAATAATACAGTCATTTGAAAAGCTGCTTGTTGAGATGGAGAAATATACCAGGGTATTTTTTTTTAATGGCCCCGGAGTTCTATTAAGATTTCAGGTTTGGATGCAATTCAAGGTGTGGGTAAAGAGGAGAGGCCTGCCCTTTCTGCTTGAAACGCACTAATCGTATTAGGCGCTACACACGCCCAAATTGCATGTGGCATTTGATCCTCGGAGGGGAAGACTGGGCCAAACCACAGGCAGCTCTGGGGATCTGCTGTTTGAATGGCGGGAGGGGTACTGAGTTGCCAAAAGCATCTGTGGAGGAGGAAAGGTTGAAGGAGCTGGGCATGTTTAGCCTGGAGAGGAGGCGGCTGAGAGGTGATATGATCACCATCTTCAAGTACTTGAAGGGCTGTCCTCTAGAGGATGGTGTGGAATTGTTTTCTGTAACCTCAGAAGGTAGGACCTGAACCAATGGGCTGAAATGAAATCAAAAGAGTTTCTGGCTCAACATCAGGAAGAACTTCCTGACAGTTAGAGCAATTCCTCAGTGGAACAGGCTTCCTCGGGAGGTGGTGGGCTCTCCTTCCTCAGAGGTTTTTAAACAGAGGCTGGATGGCCATCTGACAGCAATGAACATATGAAGCTGCCTTATACTGAATCAGACCCTGGGTCCATCAAAGTCAGTATTGTCTTCTCAGACTGGCAGCGGCTCTCCAGGGTCTCAAGCTGAGGATTTTCACACCTATTTGCCTGGACACTTTTTTAGTGGAGATGCCGGGGATTGAACCTGGGACCTTCTGCTTCCCAAGCAGATGCTCTGCCGCTGAGCCACCGTCCCTCCCCTTGACTTGACTTCTTTTTTTACATTTTTCTCCTACCACCTTAAGGAGCAGCAGGTTGCTGGCAGAAGGTCTTCACCCACAGCGGGAGACCTGCCAGCCCTGCGATTGAGAGAGACCGGTAAAAGAAGACGGCTTTGGGTTTTCTGCTGACGCTTACTGCGATTCTAGGCAGACAGAGAAGTGCACAACATGCGGATTTCTATGCAAAACTGATTTCCCCCCTCCCATTAACATGCATTCAGTGAGAGAAACGAGGCAAAAAACATGAATGCCTGTTCTTCAAAAACAAAACACAACATCGCAGCTGAATTCTAGCTTCGCTCCGGCAGCTGAAATGAGAGCTCTCCAGCCGCTGAGGTGTTACGGAATGTTAATGAGCATTCCAACTTCTCCGAAGTTTCAAAAAAAAGTATCAGCATTGTCATGCCACATGGCCTCCTGAGTGGAGGGGGGAGGGAGAAAGGAAAGGCCCAAGGCCAAGCGATAGCTCAGGTGCAGAGAGATAGTAGAATTTGGCCTTGGGGGGTCACCAAGAAAATGAAGAACTGGCTGCTTCCAGTCGCCTCCTCAGAAGTAAAAGTCCTTTGCAGGAGTGGAATAAAAGAGCCAGGAGGTAAATGGTTAGGGAGGAAGTGGTTAAAAGGCAGAAGAAGAAAAAGAAGAAGATATTAGATTTATTTTCCGCCTTCCACTCAGAGTCTCAGAGCGGCTCACAATCTCCTTTATCTTCCTCCCCCACAACAGACACCCTGTGAGGTGGGTGGGGCTGAGAGAGCTCTCCCAGAAGCTGCTGTTTCAAGGACAACTTCTATGAGAGCCAGGGCTTTTTTTGAGCAGGAATGCACAGGAACGCAGTTCCGGCTGGCTTGGCATCAGGGGGTGTGGCCTAATATGCAAATGAGTCCTATGCTAAACAATGGTGCTGTCAGGGGGTGTGGCCTAATATGAAAATGAGTTCCTGCTGGACTTTTTCTACAAAAAAAACCCTGACAAGAGCTATGGCTGACCCAAGGCCATTCCAGCAGTTGCAAGTGGAGGAGTGGGGAATCAAACTCGGTTCTCCCGGATAAGAGTCCTCGCACTTAACCACTACACCAAACTGGCTCTGTCTGGCTGGCACTTTAGGCAAGGCCAGGGCTTTTTGAAGCAGGAACGCACAGGAACACAGTTCCGCCTGGCTTGGTGTCAGGGGGTGTGGCCTAATATGCAAATGGGTTCCTGCTAGGCCTTTTCTTTTAAAAAGGTCCCATGTGAAACAATGGTGACATCAAGGGTGTGGCTTAATATGCAAATGAGTTCCTGCTGGGCTTTTTCTGCAAAAAAAGCTCCGGGCAAGGCTAACTTCTGGCACCCCACCCCTGCACTGAGCCTGCTTCGGCGAGGAGGGCGGGATATAAATCCAATAAATCAAGTCACATCAAATCTGATAACATCATCGAGTCACATGGGGAGGCGTCCAATTTTGCACCCCAGAAGGCCGGCATCCTAGACCTAGTTTGCCTAGTAGCAGGGCCAGCCTTGGTGGCAGGAGAGGTTAAGGGGAAGAGGGAACGAAGGGCTGGTTTGGGGGCAGGCCCAGAAGGGAACAGTGATAGCCGCAGGCATAGATGGCTTTAAAAGGGGATTAGATTCTTGGAGGACAGGTCTATCTCTGGGTATGATCACACAAGAGATTTGGCCTGACCTAGCCATGCCTCCCCTCTGGATTTAATGTGTGTGACCACATGCATACATCTGCCCCCTAAGTCCCACCTCATTTCCTTACCTCATTTTAGGATGGGCTGGAACCGGATTAAATAGCTACCGGGAAGTTGCTTGTGCGTGCAGGGCACATTTCCCAGCTGTCTGAACAGCCAGGGTGCATGACGCACGTGCCCCACTCTTGCAGGAGCAGTCCGAATGCTCCTCTTGTGCATGTGCGGCCAGCTGTGTGATTGCCCCAACATGCATCAAAGATAGAGTTGCCAAGTCCAATTCAAGAAGTATCTGGGGACTCTGGGGGTGGAGCCAGGAGACTTTGGAGGTGGAGCCAGGAGCAAGGGTGTGACAAGCTTAATTGAACTCTAAAGGGAGTTCTGGCCATCACATTTAAATGCCTTCCTTCCATAGGAAATAATGAAGGATAGGGGCACCTTCTTTGAGGGCTCATAGAATTGCACCCCCTGGTCCAATCTTTTTGAAACTTGGGAGGTATTTTGGGGAGAGACACTGGCTGCTATACTGAAAATGTGGTGCATCTACCTCAAAAAACAGCCCCACCCCAGAGCCCCAGATACCTATAGATCAATTCTCCAGTTTTTCCTATGGGAATAAGTCTCCATAAGGAATAATGGAGTGCCCAGCAGTTCCCTCCCCTCCCCCTGCTTTCTGATGACCCTGAAGTGGTGGGAGGGCCTCCAAACTGGGGGATTCCCTGCCCCCACCTGGGGATTGGCAACCCTAATCTAAGAGCACCAAATTCACGCAAAATTCCCAGTGTGATCTCATCCAGAGGCAGGGCTTTTTTTGAAGCAGGAACTTCTTTGCCTATTAGGCCACACACCTCTGACGTAACCAATCCCCCAAGAGCTTACAGTAGGCCCTGTAAGAAGAGCCCTGTAAGGTCTTGGAGGATTGGCTACATCAGGGATGTGTGGCCTAATATACAAAGGGGTTCCTGCTACAAAAAAAGCCCTGCACCAGCTGTGGAGACTAAAAGGAGCCTCCTTTTCAGGCGCAGTCAACCTCTGAATCCCAGTGCTTAGAGGCAATATCAAGGGATAGGGTTGCCAAGTCCAATTTAAGAAATATCTGGGGACTTTGGGGGTGGAGCCAGGAGACATTAGGGGTGGAGCCAAGATCAAGGCTGTGAAAAGCATAATTGAACTCCAAAGGGAGTTCTGGCCATCACATTTAAAGGGACGGCACACCTTTTCAATGCTTTCCTTCCATAGGAAATAATGAAGGATAGGGACACCTTCTTTTGGGGCTCATAGAATTGGACCCCCTGGTCCAATCTTTTTGAAACTTGGAAGGTATTTTGGGGAGAGGTTCTAGATGCTATACTGAAAATTTGGTGCCTCTACCCCCAAAAACAGCCCCCCCCAGAGCTCCAGATATCCGTGGATCAATTCTCCATGATTTTCTATGGGAATAAATCTCCATAGGGAATAATAGAGTTCCCAGCAGACATTTCCCTCCCCTCCCCCCGCTTTCTGATGACCCTGAATCGGGGGGAGGGCCTCCAAACCGGGGGATCCCCGTCCCCCACCTGGAGATTGGCAACCCTATCAAGGGAAGACCTCAGCTTTTATACCCTGTTGTTGGCTTTTCAGAGGAACTGGTTGGCCCCTGTGTGCTGGAGCAGAAGGGCCGCTGGTTTGATCCGGAAAGGCTGTTCTTACGTTCTTCTGTTAACATCCCTATTCCTATGAATACAATAACATAAAGGGATGGCCGTTTTCATCAGAGTCAATTGAAACAGGAGCTTCCCAGCCATCGGGAGGCTGAAGCGTTAGGGAATGTCTGTTAGCATTCCAACAACTCCGTTTAAGTAGTGGCACACAAGGTCAAGGGACAGATGGCTTGTCGGACAGGTGGAAAGGGGTTCAGGGGAGAAAGGAATAGGTAACCCTAACAGCGTTGTGCAGTGGCGTATAAGTGTGTTTTGAATTCATTTGTAAATCGGGTGTTTCATTTCCTCCCCTGCCTTTCTCCCCAATAGAGAACCAAAGCAATTTACATCATTCTCTTGCTTCATTATTTTACCTTCACAACATCCATGCAAGGTTGGTTTAAGATGAGCGCGAATCACTGGCCCAAGGCCACCCAGTAGAGTTGGTAACCTCCAGGTCAGGAGTGGCCAAACTTGCTTAACATAAGAGCCACATAGGCTAAATGTTAGATATTTGAGAGCTACAAGACATGAACGCCAGGTATTTGAGAGAAAGGAGGGAGGGAGGGAGGGAGGGAGGAAGGAAGGAAGGAAGGAAGGAAGGAAGGAAGGAAGGAAGGAAGGAAGGAAGGAAGGAAGGAAGGAAGGAAGGAAGGAAGGAAGGAAGGAAGGAAGAATATCTGCCATTTCTATGGAATAACATCTTGTCATAATGTTAGACGACCAGGCTGGACAATATTGTGATGGTATGGAAAATTTTCTGAGTGCTGTTGAGTTGTTCATTTTTATTGTATTTTATTGTTTTATTATATGTTGTACTCCACCCTGCGCCCTACGGGGAATGGGCGAAATAGAAATTAAACTCTGCCCCATGGCGCAAATCCATAGCCACATGGCACAAAGCGGTAAAGCTGCAGTACTGCAGTCCTAAGCTCTGCTCAAGGTTGACTCAGCCTTCCATCCTTCCATGGTCGGTAAAACGAGTACCCAGCTTGCTGGGGAAGGCAATGGCAAACCACCCTGTAAAAAGTCTGCCGTGGAAATGTTGTAAAAGCAATGTCACCCGAGAGTTGGAAACGATTGGTGCTTGCACAGAGGAATACCTTTACCTTTTTAAATAAAAGGAAGGAAGTGGAGGAAAGAGGAGGGGGAGAGAGGGAGTGGTGGAAAGAAACCAACTTTAACTTTAAATGCATTCTCCAAGCCACCAGCTGGGTTAGCTTGGAGAAATGATATAAAGAGACAAATGCCTTCTCCAAGCTGGCCAATGGGGCAGTTGGTCCTTTGAGAGCCATACAATATGTGTGAAAGAGCCACATGTGGCACCCCTGACTTAAATTGTCATTTGTCACGTTCTGTCACTGGAGAGCCAGTTTGGTGTAGTGGTTAAGTGTGCGGACTCTTATCTGGGAGAACCGGGTTTGATTCCCCACTCCTCCACTTGCACCTGCTAGCATGGCCTTGGGTCAGCCATAGCCCTGACAGAGGTTGTCCTTGAAAGGGCAGCTGCTGTGAGAGTCCTCTCCAGCCCCACCCACCTCACAGGGTGTCTGTTGTGGGGGAGGAAGGTAAAGGAGATTGTGAGCCGCTCTGAGACTCTTTGGAGTGGAGGGTGGGATATAAATCCAATATCTTCTTCTTCTTCTTCTTCTTCTTCTTCTGTTCTGGGACACTGAGTGGCAATCTTTCCTACAACATTCCACAGAAACAGAACCTTTTCCTCAGCGTCCTGCCAAGCAGTGTGGGCATTCCTTCGTTGCCAACCCTGTTGTATAGGCGCTTTTAGTGGATAACATTCTCTCTCTTTTTTCTGGCATCCTCAGGCCCATATCTTCTATTTTACAAGCTCCAGTAACGTCTAACAAGTGCCTCTAGCTACTGGGCCATCGTTCGAAGAAGCTTAATCGGAAAAACATGGGGCTCTGATGAAAGGCTGACTAATGCACAGTGGAAAAGAGTTGTCATGGACTGGCATCTCCTGCCAGAGATCTGGCCTTCGAGGGCCATGTCACAAAATCTCTTAGCCGCCCACAACCAGCAAAGTGACAGCTTCAAATAATGTTTGCATCCTTCTTCTAAGAAGGAAAGGGCCAGGAATTCTTTGGCATATTAGGCCCCACCCCCTGATGTCACCATTGCTTCTCACGGGGCTTTTTTGTGGGGAAAAGCCCAGCAGGGACTCATTTGCATGTTAGGCCACACCCCCTGACATTGCCATTGTTTCATGCAAGGCTCTTTTTTGTTGTAGAAAAAGCCCGGAAGGAACTTATTTGAATATTAGGCCACACTGCCTGATGCCAAGCCAGTTGGAATGGCATTCCTCTGCGTTCCTGCACAAAAAAAGCCCAGCGTCTCTATAAGAGGGCTACTACTTGATGACAGAAAAGAAAAAGAACAAAGTGGCACCAAATTTATGGGCACAATGTCTTCCCTGGTCGTTTCCCTCCAGCAGAAGTACTAGGGCTTTCAATCCCCCGGTGGGGGCAGGGGATCCCCTGGTTTGGAGACCCTCTCCCGCTTCAGGGTCGGCAGAAAGCGGGGGGAGGGGAGGGAAATGTCTGCTGGGAACTCTATTATTCCCTGTGGAGATTTATTCCCATAGAAAATCATGGAGAATTGATCCGCGGGTACCTGGGGCTCTGGGGGGGCTGTTTTTTGAGGTAGATGCACCAAATTTTCAGTACAGTATCTAGTGCTTCTCCCCAAAATATCCCCCAAGTTTCAAAACGATTGGACCAGGGGGTCCGATTCTATGAGCCCCAAAAGAAGGTGCCCCTATCCTTCATTATTTCCTATGGAAGGAAGGCATTGAAGAGGTGTCCCTTTAAATGTGATGGCCAGAACTCCCTTTGGAGTTCAATTATGCTTGTCACAGCCTTGATCTTGGCTCCACCCCTAATGTCTCCTGGCTTCACCCCAAAGTCTCCTGGCTCCACCCCCAGAGTCCCCAGATATTTCTTAAATTGGACTTGGCAACCCTAAGAAGTACTCCCCCCCCCCCATGCTGTCATTGCTGCAAGTCACATTCTAGAGCAGGGGTGGCCAAACTGTGGCTCTTTCACACATATTTTGCGGCTCTTGAAGCCTCTCCCACCCCCTTGGCCAGCTTGGAAAAGGCATTTTTCTCTTTAAATCACTTCTCCAAGCTAGCTGGAGAATGCATTTAAAATTGCTTTCTTTCCACCTTTCCTCCCTCCCCCATCTATTTCCTTCCTTCCTTCCTTCCTTCCTTCCTTCCTTCCTTCCTTCCTTCCTTCCTTCCTTCCTTCCTTCCTTCCTTCCTTCCTTCCTTCCTTCCATCCATCATGTCCTGCAGCTCTTGAAAGTCTGACACTCATTCAATGTGGCTCTTACATTAATAATAATAATAATAATAAATTTTATTTATATCCCGCCCTCCCCGCCGAAGCAGGCTCAGGGCGGCTAACAGGACATGGTATATACCATGATATTGTATAAAACAATTGTAAAATACAGTTAATAAATACATTTAAAAAACAGTTACATAAAATTTAAAACTACAATAAGTTTTAAGGTGCATTAAGCAAGTTTGGCCACTCCTGTTCTAGAGTCTTGCATGCTTCCTCACCATACATGCCTGGGGTATTTATAGCATGGTAACTGGCAATATCCTACTAAATCAAACCTATAGATATTTTATTTTCTCAGAGGAGTAGGAATTTGTGCGCCCTGAAGTCACCCAGAAAAAAAAACTGCTAAAGGACACTGCTTTGGCGAGAGCATTTCTCTGTATCTCTCTCCTACCCCTCCCTCTCCCATGCGGCCAAATGGGAAATCAACTTATTTATTATACGTTCCCTCGCCGTGTGTGCTGCGATGCAATTTCTGCATCTCCTGAATGAAAAATGTCAGAAATTCTCGATTTGGAGAAGTCTCCTCACAGAGTGGGAGAAATAGGAATCGGAGAGTGGGAAGGATTAGACAGGACAAAGCTGGTTGCCAGCCTCCAGGTAGGACCTGGAGATCTCCTGCTATCACCACTGATCTGCAGGTGACAAAGATCAGTTCCCCTGGAGAAAATGGCTGGTTTGGAGGGTGGAGTCTATGGCATTGTGCCCCACTGAGGTCCCTTCTGTCCCAAACCCAGCCTTCCACAAACTCCACAGGGTCCATTTTCCAAAGCAGCCATTTCCTCCAGCGGAGCTGAACTCTGCCAGCTGGGGATCAGTTGTAAATGCAGGAGATCTCCAGGCCCCACCTGGAGACTGGCAACCCTATTGGATCCTGAGGAGGGTGGGGTTTGGAGAGAGAAGGGACTTCAGTTGGGTATAGAGTCCACCTTGCAAAGAGGCCCTTTTCTCCAGGCAAACCAGTCTCTGTCCGCCATAATCCCGGGAGATCTCCAGCCTCCACCTGGAGACTGGCAACCCGAGAAGCCATCCAATTCCAGAGAAAGTCAGCAGGAAGAAACCCTCTTTTTTTCTTCCACGCTGGGCAAGAACTATCCCCCACCTTCCCCCTTCCTATCCCATTTCCTAAAACCAAAACGAAGTAGCTGGAGAGAAGGCCAAAGTCCAGTCTTGGGGCCTTGGGGGGGGGGGGGAGGGCCCGTGATGGATAACCGGCCTCCTCTCTCGCTTTTATCAACCCATGTCAAATGAGGCCTAGAAAAGCTGTGACATTTTGCCCAAACGGGGCCTAGAGTGTTTCATTTTCTTTGCACTTCTGCTTCCTCTGTGCCTTTAATCAGGGCCAGGGGGATGTAATTGCTCTGTCTGGGCCCGGGCTTTCGGGCCCGCTGTGCAACTAACAATTAGTTTAGAGACTGTGATCTATAAATTTTGAGGGAGGGGAGCCCCGAGTAAGAGGATTTGGTCGGCTCGAGCCCTTCCTCCTAATGAAGAAAAATATCACACCGGAAGGGACCGAGGAGAGTGTTATCAAAGCAACTTAATATCATCTGGTAGTGATTTGTAGGCCTTGATAATCCGTAGTGATCCTTGTCAGAGGAGGGGCACGGGGGGGGCGGAGAATGGGGACAGGCCACAGAGACAATTCTCCCCTCCCCTTCCCCAAAATGATGGCGGCCACCTGTGCAAACGTCCCTAATTCGGAGCCACCACCGTCTCCCTGGCAAAGGGCCACTTGAGATGGTCCATGCGCTGGGGGCGTGGGGAGGGGGGGAAGACTGCAGGAATGTTGGGGCTATTTATTGTTTGTAAAAATAAACCAAGTGGACTAAGATGTATGTGAGGAATTTATATCAAACAGCTGCACAAGCAAGTCCTCCAGGCAGGGATGGGGTGGCCGCGAGGCAGCCAGACCACACGGAAAGCCATTTGTATTCATCTGCGACCTTCTGTCAAGAGGCAGCAGTGGCCCTATAAGTGTAGGGCAGCTTCGGACCGGCCTCGATGGACTGGATGGCTTTGCTTTTTTTCGCAGGGATTTACTGGCTTTTGGAGAATGAAGCAGAAACGATAACAAAAAATGGTTAGAAGAAACTGGCAAATGAATCCCCAATACAGCTAAAATTGGTTGTGACTGAGACCCACCAAACTAATTTTAGCTGAACTGGGAATCGTTTGAACAAAGTTTGAGTACAGGGTAGGTTGCTAATCCCCAGGTGGGTAACAACTGAAATAAACCGCTGCATTACTTATATATTGCAAATAATTGCTCCACAGATATTTCTTATATCCTGTTCGTGTATTCTTCACCAAAATTCTTACAAATGTCCATGAATACAGCACAACTCAAAATACAAATTAATTCCCAATTGCTTTAATGGTACCAAAGCCCACCGTCTGTATCCTTTCGTTGATAGACGTGTGCAGTACCAATAAATGTGCTACTTCTTGCTTGGGTAGCAGTCCGAAATCCAACAGGTACGGCGTGTGCTAGTTCTTGCTTGTCGGAGAACCATTCGTGCAAACTGAAGAGACATAACGTGTCGTGTGAGCCTTTGCCTTAAGCACGGGTTCCAGAACATAAGAAAAGCGGCCAGTAGAAGGGTGAATGAAACACGGACTGAACCTAGGACCCGTGTCGCCGCATCTTTTGGATTTCGGACTGCTACCCAAGCAAGAAGTAGCACACGCCGTACCTATTGAATCAAACCCAGTTCTCCCAGACAAGAGTCCATGCATTTAACCACTACACCAAATTGGCTCTCTGTGTAAAGTTATCTCCCTTGTCCCCAGCGCAGAGAAATGCATTCCAATCTACCTTTCCGTATTACTTTACATTCTACTATTCATTGTGTTACATTACAATCTACCAGGGCTTTTTTTTTTGAGCAGGAACGCACAGGAATGCAGTTTCAGCTGGCTTGACATCAGGGTGTGTGGCCTAATATGCAAATGAGGTTCTGCTGGGCTTTTTCTACAAAAAAGCCTTATGTTAAACAATGGTGATGTCAGGGGGTGTGGCCTAATGAGTTCCTGCTGGGCTTTTTCTACACAAAAGGTCCTGCAATCTACTATTTTAATCTATTATTCCAAATAAGAAGTAAAATAAAATAAAGAGGACATATGGCCCTTCTAGGCGATTGGTGAGAATACAGATGTAAGGGCCGAATGATGTTAGCATATGCAGTGAGATAAGAAACCAATATCTTCATTAAATCTTGGGATTCTGTTATTCTGAGTGCTGTAATGACTTGCAACTCAGCAATTTCCCTTTCTAGTCCGTTCCTGAAGTTCCTTTGCAATAGAACAGCTACTTTGAGGTCACCCACTGAATGTTCCGGAAAGCTGCAGTGTTCTCCTACAGGTTTCTTAGTCTTGGGATCACTGATGTCAGATTTGTGTCCATTTAATCCTTCGACGTAGGGTTTGACCTGTTTGCCCTATGCAGAGAACCGAAGGGCACGGTTGTCATTGAATGGCATATACAATGTTAGAAGACGAGCGTGTGAATAAGCCTGAGATGGCAGTTGATGTTGTTAGGTCCAGTGACTGTTGTCTGGGTGAATGTGGCAGCAAAGTTGGTATCTGGGTTTATTGCAAGCTCTTTTGACTAAGGTCCACGTTCAAATTAGATGTTGTATCACCTGAAGGAAATGGCTGCTTTGGAAGGTAGACTGGACTCTATAGCATTATGCTGCACTGAGGCCCCTTCCCTCCCCAAACCCCGCCCTCCTTGGGCCACACACCCCAAAAAATCTCTAGGTATTTCCCAACCAGGGGTGGGAATGGGGTTGCCCAGAGGTGGACTTCTAGCAGGAGTTTCTTTGCATATTAGGCCACACACCCCTGATGCAGTCAAGAGTTTATAAAGCTCTTTTTTGTAAACTCTTGGAGGATAGGCTACATCAGGGAGGTGTGGCCTAATATGCAAAGGAGCTCCTGCTAGAATTCCACCCCTGGGCAAACCTATTCCTTTTGTGTTGCCTGATGACACCCCATAAGGCCCATGAACAGTTATGCAGCAAAGTGCTCCAGAATATAAGGAAGTTAGACAGAAAAGAAGTCTAAGGGGGGGGGGGGGTGGAATCTCGCAGTTAATCCTATTGGGGTAGCATTTTATTAAAACAGATACTCCACCGAATTATTACTGCTGCATTCTCTTTTAAGAAGGATTATTTAAAAACCCCAGTTGATGAAGATTATTATCCAAAGGTTCGTTGTTTGCTTTTTGAACTGCTTAGGATTGCATTGTTTATCTCATCCCTCCCCTTCAATATTAGCATTATGGTTAAAATTATTAATTAGAAAGTTACCATGTTATATCTCATTTCAGCCACAATCTCATTTAACGGTGTTAAACAACGATGATGATGATGATATGATGATATTGGATTTATATCCGGCCCTCCATTCCGAATCTCACAGTCTCAGAGCGGCTCACAATCTCCTTTATCTTCTCCCCCCACAACAGACAGAGGTGGGTGGGGCTGAGAGGACTCTCACAGCAGCTGCCCTTTCAAGGACAACCTCTGCCAGAGCTATGGCTGACCCAAGGCCATTTCAGCAGGTGCAAGTGGAGGAGCGGGGAATCAAACCCGGTTCTCCCATATAAGAGTCCGCACACTTCACCACTACACCAAACTGCTCTCTATCACATTCTATCCATCTTCCTTCTTCTAAGAAGAAGAGATTGGATTTACATCCTGCCCTTCACTACCTAAAGGAGTCTCAAAGCAGTTTACAATCTCCTTTCCCCCCCCCCTCCCCACAACAGACACCCTGTGAGGTAGGTGGGGCTGAGAGGGTTCTATTGAGAACTGCTCTTGAGAGAACAGCTCTGAGAGAACAGTGAATGGCCCAAGATCATCCAGCAGCGGCACGTGGAGGAGGAGTGGGGAATCAGACCCAGTTCTCCAGATTAGAGTCTGCCACTCTTCACCACTTCACCACGCTGGCTGCCTTGGTTGCACCCAGGGCAGACACGTGGGAATAGGCCGACTAGGCAGTGGCCTTGGCCGCCACCTGGCCTAAGGGCACCACGAGGCGCCCCCTCTCCACACCCCCGTGCCAGTCCTGCTTCACCCAGGCTTCCCAAGGCTCGGTAAACCTGGGCGAAGTGGGGGAGCGGGGCCGTGAGTGCCCGGCGGCTGCCACCGCATCCTATCTTCGCCCAGACTCCCCGAGCCTCAGGAAGCCTGGGCGAAGTGGGGGGGTGAGGGTGAGCGCTCAGCTGCTGCCACCCGTCCTGTCAGTGACATCATCAGTGACATCATCGGGGCGTGCGCGTTTCGCACGTGCGAATATGATATGGGGGGGGGGCGCAGCAGAATGCTATTCGGCCTGGGGCACAGAAAAGCCTAGCGCTGGGCCTGGTTGCACCCAGGGGTAGAATTCTAGCAGGAGCTCCTTTGCATATTAGGCCACACACCCCTGATGTAGCCAATCCTCCGAGAGCTTACAAGGCTCTTTTTTGAAAGCTCTCAGGGGATTGGCTACATCAGAGGTTTGTGGCCGAATATGCAAAGGAGTTCCTGCTAGTTTCCACCCCTGGTTGCATCTTCCTGGTTTACCTTCATCCTGAGATTCATTTATTTATTGGGATACTTTGAAACATCCTGCCCCCCCCACCCAATTATTTTCCCCACTGGGAACCCAAAGTAGCTTACGGCAGAAGTCCCCAATGTCATGTCCATGGCCAATACAGACATCTTCCCTGGTGCCCACCAAGTGTTTAGACAGTGGGTGGGGCCTGGTGAAGCACTTGCCTCTTAGGGCTTCTGATTGGCCACTGAAGATCTGATTGGCTACATAGATTAAAAGAATGTTGTTTCAGCGGCAGCTGCCACTATAGTGTTGGTTCTCTTCTCTTTCCCAGCATCCCCTCCCTACAATTACCACTCTTCTCCCCATTGCTTAGGCTTCTTTTGTTTGTAGGGCTCCGCCTCCTATGACATCAGTTTTCTGGTTGGCTCCACCTCCTACAGCAGCCATTTTGTGGTTGCGCCCACCCACCTGCCTCACAATTCCAAAGGTGCCCTCAGGATCAAAAACGCTCTTGATTTTACAGCTTCTTTCTCCCATATTCTTGGAACAGCCCTTTGAGGCAGGGGGATCCAAGTGGGCAGCCATGTTGGTCTGAAGCAATACAACAAAGTAGGAGTCCAGTATAAGGTTGCCAAGTCCCTCGCAGGGGGACTGTTTTCCACTGTAGTGGTGAAGAGCAATTAGGGAGGGAAAATTCTATGGTACCCATACCATAGAGTTTTCCCTCCCAAATTGCTAGTGTCCTAGAAGGACCCAGATTTGCGGCTCACCACGCTCCTGGCCTGCCTCCACCCTCCCCTTCTCTGATTTTACCTCAGAGGTGGAGCGGGCGATGGCGCTGCGCTGCTGCCGCCTCTTCTCGGCTTCATCTTAGCTGCTCCTCCGAGATGGGCTCAGCGTGAGCCCATTTCGGAGGAGCAGCTACGGTGAGCGGAGAAGAGGCAGCAGCAGTGCAGCGGCGTTGCCCACTCCGAGATGGGGCAGCTCGCCATGCTCCTTGGCGCCATTTCCCCCCTCCCCCCGCTTCCGTTTTTTGGGGGAGCGGGGGAAGAGGCTGGAAATCCTGGGGTCCCCCGCCAGGCCGGGAGGGTTGGGAAGCCAAGGGGGAACCCCTGCCTGGCCCGGGAACTTGGCAGTCCTAGTCCAGTAGCACCATTCAGACCAACAAAGTGAGCTTTTGTGTCCATGCACACTGCCAAGACAATGTCCTGATGTGACATCACCCCATGGGTCAGTAACGACTCAGTGCTTGTACAGGGGACTACCTTTACCTTTAAATAATAAATAGGCCAAAATCCTGACACTTCAGGACAACACTTGAGGCTGTAACTCTGCTTGACATCAGGGGTGGCAGCCCCGCTCGCACACGGAGAAAAACAACGACGAATTATCAGCGCTCAAAGAAGTCATCCTCAGTTTGGCATGCTGTTTGCAACCAGAACAAGAGGTGACAGTTGTCAAATAAATGATGGGCTGTGAATTAGTCGCTCAGCTTTGCTGACAATTAGGATGGTGTCTGTATAATATTGATACCTTTCCTCCTACTAATGATGTCGGGCTTTATGCTACCCAAAGTTAAAAAAGCAAAAGGACTTCATTCCAATCCTGAAACATGTTTAGGAGCGAGGGTGTGAAACGACTGCAAAGATCAGCTGTGAGATTTGCCCG
Organism: Heteronotia binoei; assembly: GCF_032191835.1. NCBI lineage: Eukaryota > Metazoa > Chordata > Lepidosauria > Squamata > Gekkonidae > Heteronotia > Heteronotia binoei. The sequence goes on along the minus strand of NC_083236.1, from coordinate 57,005,906 downwards.
GGACCAATTTCCCACTCGCCCTACGCCGCTCTGACGTCCCTCTTTTCAGCACAGCGTCCTTCCGATTTCCCACTATCTGCCCCAGGGCTTCATCTTGCGTCGCTGTTTTTGCACAGCGACAAGAAACTGGTTTTTAGCGGTTTCTGTTTACTGCGCAAAAACGGCGATGCAAGATGAAGCCTTGGGGCAGATAGTGGGAAATCGAAAGGATGCCGCGCTGAAATGAGGGACGTCAGACCGGCATAGGGTGAGTGGGAAATCGGCCTGGGTTTTTGCAAAGCTGAGCCCGAGGCAAAAAGACGCTTCTGTGGGAAGGACGAAATGCTCCCCCCCCAGGCTTCATCCTAAGGCCTGCCTCTTCCACACCTGTTAATGAAGGTGGCCAGCAGAGTTCCCTCTAAGCTGAGTTAACGTGAGCTAGCCCACAATTTTTTAGCCCCTGGCTCACACATCTTTGTCTTAGCTCAGGAAAAAATCGTCCCAGAGCAAATCACTTTATGCGGTCGCTCACAACTTTAATGCCAGTAGTTCACAACATAGAATTTTTGCTCACAAGATTCCCTCAGCACTTTGCTCCATAACGGTTTATGGGCCTTATGGGGTGTCATCAGGCAACAAAAACGGAATAGGGTGGCCCAGGGGTGATATTCTAGCAGGAACTCCTTTGGATATTAGGCCACACACCCCTGATGTAGCCAGTCCTCCAAGAGTTATTGGGCTCTTAGTACAGGGCCTACTGTAAACTCTTGGAGGATTGGCCGCATCTAGGGTTCCCAATCCCCAGGTGGGGGCGGGGGATCCCCCGGTTTTGAAGCCTTCCACGCGCTTCAGGGTCATCAGAAAGAGGGGGAAGGGGGAGGGAAATGTCTGCTGGGCACTCATTATTCCCTATGGAAACTGATTTCCATAGGGAATAATGGATAATTGATTTGCGGGTATCTGGGGCCCGGAGGGGGCCTCTTTTTTGAGGTAGAGATACCAAATCTGGTTCCTTTCCTCAAAACACCCATCCAGTTTCAAAAGGATTGGACCAGGGGATCCAATTCTATGAGCCCCAAAAGAAGGTGCCCCTATCCTTCATTCTTTCCAGTGGAGGGAAGGCATTGAAAAGGCGTGCAGTCCCTTTCAATGCGATGGCCAGGACTCCCTTTGGAGTTCAATTGTGCTTGTCACAACCCTTCTCCTGGCTCCACCCCCAATGTCTCCTGGCTCCACCCCCAAAGTCCCCAGATATTTCTTGAATTGGACTTGGCAACCCTAGCTGCATCAAGGGTGTGTGGCCTAATATGCAAAGGAGTTCCTGCTACCACTTCCTCACACCGGCTCTTGAGATCGCATGGTAGCCCTCAATTGTACCGTTCTCCACTCTGGAGGGGAAACAACCACTGCCACGTTGAGCCAGGTGGTCCTTTTCCTTCATCCCTCTTCCTGTTATCTCCTCTCCCCCCCCCCACATGCCCCATTCCTTGGACAATTGAGCCATCATTCTCATCAAGAGGTCTTTTCCCTCCCCCCCACCCACCCACCGGCTCTCCTTCCTTCCCTTCAAGTCGCTGAGCTGCAGCAGTATTAAGCTCGATAATCTTTCATCTCTTTAGATGTGGTTTGCTCCCAGGGCAGAAAAGGAGGGGGGGGGGGTTAGCAAGGGTTGTAAATCCACGGTGGCAAACAAGAAAAAGCCCGAAGCTGTGAGCAAACAGGAAACAAATGATCTCAATCCCTGAATGTAAACCGCCATTGACAGAGATGCATGAAAGAATCATAACAGGGAAACATGCGGCCATTTTTCATCGAGTTACCCGCTGAAGCGCTGCCATTAAAACTCCAGAGGAGCGAGCTCGAGAAGCCGGCGTTGACAGACACTGCGGAGGCTCTTCGGGCCTAACCGGGCTCAGAAAGCGGCTGCCACACACAGGCTAACCGGCGTGGGCTTTTTTTAGCACTCCCCGAGCAGACTGGCAATTATCCTGCATTGCCTCAAGCTTGCAATTAGAGGTGGGGGGGGGGATAAAAGAAGGAAGAGGATGGGAATGGTTGAGGTTTGGATTTCCACACACACACACACACACCCATGGAAAGCCAACAGCTTTTCCCAAGTACCTGGTTGCCAGTCTGCTCCTTACAGAAGAAGATATTGGATTTATATCCCGCCCTCCACTCCAAAGAGTCTCAGAGCGGCTCACAATCTCCTTTACCTTCCTCCCCCACAACAGACACCCTGTGAGGTGGGTGGGGCTGGAGAGGGCTCTCACAGCAGCTGCCCTTTCAAGGACAACCTCTGCCAGAGCTATGGCTGACCCAAGGCCATTCCAGCAGGTGCAAGTGGAGGAGTGGGGAATCAAACCCGGTTCTCCCAGATAAGAGTCCACACACTTAACCACTACACCAAACTGGCTCTCCGACAGTTGCCAGGTCGGTGTTGGAGAATACCTGGAGACATTTGGGGGTTGATCTGGGAGAGCAGAGGGTTTGGGGAGGGGAGGAGCCTCATCATGGTGCAATGCCACACAGGCCACCCTTCCCAGTAGGGTTGCCAAGTCCAATTCATGAAACATCTGGGGACTTTGGGAGTGGAGCCAGGAGACTTTGGGGGTGGAGCCAGGAGACTTTGGGGGTGGGGCCAGGAGACACTTGGGTGGGGCCAGGAGACACTGGGGTGGAGCCAGGAGCAAGGGTGTAACAAAGCATAATTGAATTCCAAAGGGAGTTCTGGCCATCACATTTCACCTTTTAAATGCCTTCCTTCCATAGGAAATCATGAAGGATAGGGACACTTTCTTTGGGGGCTCATAGAATTGAACCCCCTGGTCCAATCTTTTTGAAACTTAGAGAGTATATTGGGGAGAGCCACTGGATTCTATACTGAAAATCTGGTGCCTCTATCACAAAAAACAGGGCCCTCAGAGCCCCAAATACCCGCTGATCAATTCTCCATTATTTTCTATGGGAATAAGCTTGCTTTGGGAATCATGAGTTCCCAGCAGACATTTCCCTCCCCTCCCCCCGCTTTCTGATTACCCTGAAGCGGGGGGAGGGCCTCCAAACCGGGGGATCCCCTGCCCGCACCTGGGGATTGGCAACCCTACTTCCAAGCAGCCATTTCCTCCAGGGGAACTAATCTCTGCCAGCTGACGATCAGTTGTCAAAGCGCAAAATCTCCAGGCCCCACCTGGGGGCTAGCAACATCAACCAAAGTTTCCTGTGAGCCAAATTTCTATAAAAATATACGACGACTGACGATGATGACTGCAGATATATACCCCGCCCTTCTCTATGAATCAGAGCGGCTTACAATCTCCTTTATCTCCTTCCCCCACAACGGACACCCTGTGAGGTGGGTGGGGCTGAGAGAGCTCTCCCAGAAGCTACCTCTTCAAGGACAACTCCTACAAGAGCTATGGCTAACCAAAGGCCATTCCATCAGCTGCAAAGTGGAGGAGTGTGGAATCGAACCCGGTTCTCCCAGATAAGAGTCCACGCGCTTAACCACTACACCAAACTGACACGTGTTTATTATAAATAGACAAGGGTGAAAATTCTAGCAGAAGCTCCTTTGCATGTTAGGCCACACACCCGTGATGTAGCCAATCCTCCAAGAGCTTAAAGGGCTCTTCTTTCAGGGCTACTGTAACCTTCAATGGCTACATCAGAGGTGTGTAGCCTAATATGCAAAGGAGTTCCTGCTACCAAAAAAGGCCCTGCTTACTCTTCATCTCCCAAAACATGGAATTATCTAAAAGGCATCATGTTGGAATAAAAATCACCGGAATCAATGGATGAGTAACAGATAAAGGATCTGTAGATTAGATTGCTAATTTGAAGAACAGCCACAGCTCTATGGCTGAGCACTGACCTGACATGCATAAGCTCTCATATTCAGTCCTAAGCATCATCAGTTCCAGGGCTGGAATTCTAGCAGGAGCTCCTTTGCATATTGGGCCACACACCCCTGATGTAACCAATCCTCCACAAGCTTACAAGGCTCTTTTTTGTAAGCTCTTGGAAGATTGGCTACATCAGGGGATGTGGCCTAATATGCAAAGGAGTTCCCGCTAGAATTCCACCCCTGTTCGGTTCCAAGGAACATAGGTAGGAGAGCTAAGAACTCTGATAGCTTGGAAATCCATCAAGACTAAACTATTCTGGACTACATGGAGGAAGGGGTCATCACTCGATAGTAGAGCATTTGCTTGGCATGCAGAAGGTCCCAGGTTTAATCCCTGGCATCTCCAGGCAAAAGGATTATGTAGCAGGTAATAGCAAAGACCACAGCCTGTTCCGAACTCCAGCGGAAGCAAAAGCTTTATTGAGGGGCTGTGGCTTAGTGACAGAGCATCTGCTTGGCATGCAAGGTCAGTCCCCGGCATCTACAGTGAAAAGGATCAGGTAGGAGGTGAAAGAAGAAGAAAAAGAGGAAGAGGTTGTATTTGCACCCTGCCTTTCACTAGCCGAAGGAGTCTCAGGTTTGAAAGAGGTGAAGGTAGTCCCCTGTGCAAGCACCAGTCATTTCCAATTCTGGGGTGACGTCACATCACGACATTTTCACGGCAGACTTTTTTACAGGGTGGTTTGTCATTGCCTTCCCCAGTCATCTACACTTTCCCCCCAGCAAGCTGGGTACTCATTTTACTGACCTCGGAAGGATGGAAGGCTGAGTCAACCTTGAGCCAGCTACCTGAACCCAGCTTCTGAAGGAATCAAACTCAGATGGTGAGCAGAGATTGGACTGCAGGACTGCAACTTACCACTCTGCACCATGGGGCTTTACTCTGAGGAGTCTCAGAGTGGCTTACAAATCCATGTTCCCTTCCTCTCCCCACAACAGACATCTGTGAGGTAGGTGGGGCCGAGAGAGTTCTGACAGAAACTGCTCTTGAGCACAACAGACTTGAGAGAACTTGCGACTGACCCAAGATCACATCAGCGGGTGCATGTGGATGAGTGGGGAATCAAACCCATTTCTCCCAGATAAGAGTCCGCAGACTTAGCCACTACACCAAACTGGCTTACAAACTGATGGCTTGTAAGACAATACTGACCTTGATGTACCAAGGGTCTGCTTCAATACAGGGCTTTTTCTGCAACAGGAACTCCTTTGCATATTAGGCCACACACCCCTGATATAGCCAATCCTCCAAGAGCTTACAGAGTTCTTAGTACAGAGTCTACTGTAAGCTCTTGGACTACATCAGGGTGGAGTAGGGTTGCCAATCCCCAGGTGGGGGCAGGGGATCCCCCGGTTTGGAGGCCCTCCCCCCGCTTCAGGGTCGTCAGACAGCGGGGGAAGGGGAGGGAAATGTCTGCTGGGAACTCTGTTATTCCCTATGGAGATTTATTCCCATAGAAAATTATGGAGAATTGATCCGTGGGTATCTGGGGCTCTGGGGGGGGGGCTGTTTTTTTGGGTAGAGGCACCAATTTTTCAGTATAGCATCTAGTGCCTCTCCCCCAAAATACCCGTCAAGTTTCAAAAAGATTGGACCAGGGGGTCCAATTCTATGAGCCCCAAAAGAAGGTGCCCCTATCCTTCCTTATTTCCTATGGAAGGAAGGAATTGAAAAGGTGTGCCGTTCCTTTAAATGTGATGGCCAGAACTCCCTTTGGAGTTCAATTATGCTTGTCACAGCCTTGATCTTGGCTCCACCCCTAATGTCTCCTGGCTCCACTCCCAAAGTCTCCTGGCTCCACCCCCAAAGTCCCTAGATATTTCTTGAAGTGGACTTGGCAACCCTAGGGTGGAGTGGCCTAATATGCAAAGGAGTTCCTGCTACAACCCCCTCCCCCCGATATAAGGCAGGTTCATGTGTCCAATGCACCACTAATCTTACCCAATAGAAGCCAGCTTCATATGTATGCAATTGCATACAAATTCTGAAAGAGAAAGAGGGATGTATCATGTATGTGTATTTGAAGCAAATCTTGGTTGGGCTCGTGGGACCTCGTAAAATTGTATTGGGGCCTTCACCCAGACCAAGAGCCACCTGCTGCCCGCCCCTGATTTGGACAAAAGCATGTTCACTAGACGGTAGAATAAAATTTTATATCTATGATATCTCTTTCCTTGGGAGGGAGTATTGTATTACCGCACCCCCCCAGGATTTCTCGGTTGTGTTTGGAGTAAATTGCAAGGTTCTTATCTGTGGTTTTATTGTTCTGCCAGGACGTCTTCTTTTGTCATAAAACAATAACTCGTGGGGTAAGTAGTACTTTTTAGGTTTACTATTCAGACAGACTAATTGTATCTTTTTAATCTGGGTCAAACTGCTCCTGCTTATTACAAATTGGCTCCAACCCGCTCGCTTCTCCCCTCCCCTGCTACGGCCCACCCCACCTGAACAGAAGAACATGAGCAAATAATTGTGCGGCAGAATCACCCTGTATATTAAATATGCTGCAAAAGCAACCGATGCAGAGAAATGTTACAAAACAGCCCCCTTCAGAAATCCATTCCCAAATGTTCCGCATGACGCTGAAGAGGAATATGTTTTGTCCAAGAGGGGACTTCCACTGCAAATGTGACGGTCACAGGGCTTTTTTTTTTTGGTAGCAGGTGCTCCTTTGCATGTTAGGCCACACACCCCTGATGTAGCCAATCCTCCTGGAGCTTAGCAGGCCCTGTACTAAGTTAAAAAAAAAAAAAAAGGTAAAGGTAGTCCCCTGTGCAAGCACCAGTCGTTTCTGACTCTGGGGTGACGTCACATCACGACGTTTTCACGGCAGACTTTTTTACGGGGTGGTTTGCCATTGCCTTCCCCAGTCATCTACACTCCCCCCCCCCCGAAAGCTGGGGACTCATTTTACCGACCTCGGAATCATGGAAGGCTAAGTCAACCTTGAGCCGGCTACCTGAACCCAGCTTCTGCTGGGATCGAATGCAGGTCGTAAGCAGACCTTTGGGCTGCAATACTGCAGTTTAACAATCTGCGTCACAGGCTCCACCCTGTACTAAGAACCCTGTATAAATCCCATCTCCTCCTCCTCTTCCTCCCCCCTCCTTCTCATAACTTGAAAATCCCTGATCTACTTCTGCCTCTTACTTGCCTCAGGACGTTCCACTGATTTTTTTATTTTCACACTATTTTCTCTATCCTCACGTTGAATTTTCATTATATAATGTCTTCTGCCCGCCGCTGAAGACTTCCTTGTTTTGTTTGGCGTATCCCCAATAGCTCTTATTGGTCCTCCTCCCTCCTTGGTCGTGTTTGCATGTCTATCTGTTTCTGTTGCTTTGCGTAAACATTTTATATATCTCTTCTTTTAAATGCTGTTCTGGCATTCAGATGTTCGCTGCCTTGGAGACCCTGTTTGATCAGAAAGGCAGCATAGAAACATTTTGGATAAACAAATAAATTAAAGTAATTTAAAAAAATGGTATAACTCATACATTTTCCCAGCAGCCCCATGGAGATGTATACCCTTCTAAGGCCGTTCAGGTTGCAGGTCTTAAACGTGTATCTTAATTTAAAATTGCACTGTTAGTGCCTTTATTCCGAGACATAAGTCTGACAGGTGTATCATGGAGGGCTTTTTTTGTAGCAGGAACTCCTTTGTATATTAGGCCACACCCCCTGATGTAGCCAATCCTCCTGGAGCTTACAGTAGGCCCTGTGTAAAGTACTGGGGTCGGCGCAGTAAGAGACCAGAGTCGGAGAGTGATTTCAGCAAGCTTTACTTCAGGAACACACACACACAGACTGAGACCTGTTCAAACTTCCCGCTCCTTTATACAATTCTTGCCCCCTTCTGATTGGTCCTTAACTATCTACACGGATTGGCTATTTACAGGGCCCTAAGGGCCTATCAGGGTACAGTATGAGCCTGGATGTTGATTGGCTACTTATGTTTCAATCCTTCCCCTGATTGGGCACGCTTAGGCCTTCTCTGGAACCCTGGTGTGGAGTTCAAGCTCTGGCTTGTTCGGCTTCCCTCCAAAAGTAACAGTTCTCCCATTTGAGCCTAGGACACAACACCCTGTAATAAGAGCCCTATAAACTCTTGGAGGATTGGCTATATTCAGAGGGGGGGGGGTTCCTAATATGCAAAGGAGTTCCTGCTATACCCAGTTCCTGCTGGGTGTATGCAATACAACCACAGCAGTAAAATAGCAATAACTGCACATTATTAAGAAAATATACATGGATGCAACAAGAAGCCACTAAAAGATCATTCGCTTCTCCCCAAATTCCCACTTGCCTTTCTAGCAGAAAGTAAGTTGGCGGCATTCTCAAACAAACAATCTGAATTCCGAGGGAGAGATGGTGACGGAAGTAGATGTCCCACCAGCGCTGTAAGAAAACGGCAAAGGAGGAGTGTGAAACTTTATGACGGATGGCTCAACCCGATTGGAAAGAGCAGTCAGTGCACAGAGGGAAGTCATTTTTCCTCCTCGTTGAAGGATGGCATCGCTCTGTCTCTGTCACTTACACAAAGACGTTGTGGAGATAGAGACCGAGATTAGATCATATATTATCAAGTAGCCCAAAAGATAGACAAAGGAGACACCTGCAGCTTAACAGATGTCCTCTCAAGGATGGGTGTCTTGTTAATAATGTGACGGAGCCCCAGTTGTTGTGCTCTTGAGACAAGGCAGGTCACCTGAGAGATCTTTCAAAGGCCATTCTTAATTGTTATTAATTTCCACAGCTTCTCTACAGAAACTAGCGATATGTGGGGGCTTTTGCTATCAAGACCCAGACGACTTAGGGTGACCCTGTAGGGCAGGGGTGTCAAACTCATGTGTTATGAGGACCGGAACTGACATAAATGAGACCGTGTCGAGCGGGGCCATGTGTGTTACGAAATGTAATGCCTGATAGAAGAGATATAAACTTTGTAAGGGACACAGAGGCTGCTAACAGACCGGCACTTTGGGCCGACTCAGAGACGCCTCTGAAATTGACCCAAAAAATCCCTCCACACGCAAACATCTGCTGCCCGTCCTCGTCCCATATGCACCCCATCCTCCAGCCTCCACAGTGTGACTGTAAAAAGCTACCGTGTCCAAAGTGGCAGCAAATTTTTGAGCCGCACGCCAGTTGCCTTCTTGGTGTCTGGAAGCAGAAGAGTGCAAGTGGGGGCCCTTAGCAGTGTGAAACCACCAAGCCACCCCAAGCCACGTCCATTTTTAAAAAAATTAAAACTGTTCAGTGCGCATGAGCATACATGCACATGAGCACATGCGTGTGACTACTGAAAAGGTATGAGGACAGAAATGGTGCACAACAGCCACCTGAATATGTCCATATAGCCCCATGGACAGGATGGGGACAGCTTGCGGGGGGGACCGATTTGGGATGCCTCCCAACCGCCCAAAATGCCCCGTCTGTTATCAGCCAGACAAACACAATTAAAGTTGTTTTTTTAAAAAAACCTTAAAATATGCTAAAAAGATTAACACTTTTGCAATATTTTGTTTATTTAACAGTTTCTGATAGCTGACACCTCTTGCTCTGGATTAGTGTATCAAAATCTGGAGACAATGTCTGTGCTGTAGCAATCTTGAGTATGCTGTTCAGGAGTTGTTCAGGTGTGTGTCTGTGACTTACAAACCTGCTTTTGTTTTATTGACATTCATTCCAGAAATCTCATGGTCAGTGCTTTGAGACTAAGACCCAGGGGAAAACATGAAATGACTGGGCATTGCGAGCTTTTGTACATATGTTGTGTCATGTGCTGGTTAGCCAATGGAGAAAATAGAGGCTTTGCTCTGTACCTCCTGTGTGATTGAGCAAGCCTGGCAAAGTGAGCTGCGATGCAGAAGGAAGCAAGAGAAAGAGAAAGAAGCAGATGACAAGGGTTGCATCGCAACCCTGGACTTCCTTGGTGGTCTCCTGTCCAAGTACTAACCAAGACCAACTGTGTTTAGCTTGAGAGCTGATGAGATTGGGCTAACCTGGGTCACATTGCCAGCCTCCAGGTGGGGCCTGGAGATCTCCCACTTGTACAACTGATCTCCAGCTGGCAGAGATCAGCTCCCTAAGAGGAAACAGCTGCTTAGAAGGGTGGAATCTATGTCATACCATGCTGAGGCTGCTCCCCTTCCCAAGCTCCGCCTTCTCCTGGATCCACGCCCAAAGTCTTTGGGTATTTTCCAACACAGACCTGGCAACCCAAAACCTGGGCTATCCCAGGGCTATTTTTGTAGAAAAAGCTCAGCAGAAACGCATTTGCATATTAGACCACACCCCTGACCGCCATTATTTTACGCAGGGCTTTTTTGTAGAAAAAGTCTATCAGGAACTCATTTGCATATTAGGCCATACCCCCCAGACGCCAACCCAGCCGGAACTGTGTTCCTGTGCATTCCTGCTAAAAAAAAAAAAAAGCCGTGGGCTATCCTGATGTTGTGAGCCGCCCTGAGTCCGCTTGCGGAAAGGGCGGGATATAAGTCGAACGTAATAAATAAATAAATATACCCAGAGTCTAACAAGACACAGAGGTCCATTTCTTGGGTTTACAATCCCGTAACCACCTTCCAAATCCTGATCGATTTCCCCTCTCTAAGTTATAGGGGTACTATTGAATTTTATTTATTTATTTATTTAATGGACTTATATCCCGCCCTTCTCACCGAAGTGTCTCAGGGCGGCTTACAACATAATGGTTCATATAATTCAATTTAAAACGTTTACAAATACAATTAAAACCATAATTAATAAAACAAGATAAAATAAAACCAGCGGTCTATAAGAGCATTTTTGTTCCATCCAGGGATGTTCTCATTATCAGTTAGGTGTTATAGGCCTGCCGGAAGAGGGCTGTCTTACAGGCCCTGCGGAACTGCCCTAGGTCCCGCAGGGCCCGCACCTCCTCCGGCAGCTGGTTCCACCAATAAGGTGCCACTGTTGAGAAGGCCCGATCCCTGGTGGATTTTAGACGGGCCTCCTTTGGCCCGGGGACTACCAGCAGATTTTGTGAACCGGAGCGTAGTACTCTCTGGGGAACGTGTGGGGAGAGACGGTCCCTAAGGTAGGCAGGTCCTAGGCCATATAGGGCTTTAAATTTTTAATTTTGGGGCCACACAGCCACTGTGGCTGTAACCAGGGCTTGAGGCTAAAAAGAGTGGGCCTTGCCAGGAAAGCATGAGGGTCCAGGCTTCAAGGAGGAGAGCCAGTCTGGTGTAGTGGCTAAGTGTGCGGACTCTTATCTGGGAGAACTGGGTTTGATTCCCCACTCCTCCACTTGCAGCTGCTGGAATGGCCTTGGGTCAGCCATAGCTCTCGCAGGAGTTGTCCTTGAAAGGGCAGCTGCTGTGAGAGCCCTCTCAGCCCCAGTCTTCTTCTTCTTTTTTTTCCTTCTTCTTCATTTGCCTCGAACAAAACAAAAGTACAAAAGGGTGTAACATGTAGGTGGGAAAGATGTACAATAAAAAAAACCTCAAGCAAACCAGTTGAAAACAAGAAATATTTAATTATTTTACTACATGTACATCCTGCCTTTCTACCTTCACAAGGGCCACTGTGGCATCTAACAAATTAAAAAGCACATAATACAGTCGCGTTCTAAAACCATTCAACACTCCCTCTCCAAAAAAGAAATAATTGGAACAATTTAAAACAAAGCTAAAATATAGACAAACAAAAGTGCCACCATAGAGACATACGTACAGACATATCTGTATCCAAATAATATATACAATACGCAGGGCTTTTTTGTAGCAGGAACTCCTTTGCATATTAGGCCACACACCCTTGATGTCACCAATCCTCCAAGAGCTTACAGGGCTCTTGGTGCAGAGCCTACAGTAAGCTCCAGGAGGTGACAATAGAAATCAACAGAGTTATATCAACACTATTTTAACAGTGCATTAAATGCCAAGACGAATAAATAACAACTGAAAATCAATTCAGGTGGGTAGCCACGTTGGCCTGTAGCAGCAGAACAAAGGTGCCGCTGGTCTCAGACTTTGTTTTAACAATTGAAAAGTGAGTCAATTGAACATTGAGTTAAATACAGGGGTTGTTTTGTAGAAGAACAGGCGGTGGAGCTCCTCCAGGGATTGTTATGCAGCTGCACCTACTATTCAACGGACAAGGTGGGAAGGAGGAGGTGGAACTGTCAGAAAGGTTCAGGAACTGCGCTCCTGTCAGCTCCCGCTGAATCGGAGGCCTGGTTAAATACAACTCCTCAATACAATTCATTCAAATACAGTTCAGAGGGCAGAACTCCCAGCAAAGCTGCCTAGAAGGCCGCTGACATTTTGATGGTTCTTTGGATGCACATAACAATTCCTTTGAAAAGGCCACCTTTAGGGTTTTTTTTAAACAAAGCATAGGCCATTGATTCAGGCAGGTAGTCATGTTGATTGAGTTCAGTGGCACTGCTATGTATGAGAATCCATGTTGTTATCAATGGTGTTTCTGCCTGGCTCATTGGAGCCTGAAAGACTGAGCTTGGGGACATAGAAACAATGGACAGTAGGTAGGATTGCCAAGTCCAACCCCAGAAATATCTGGGGACTTTGGGGGTGGAGCCAGGAGACACTGGGGTGGAGCTAGGGGGGAGGGGGGAAACGGCGCCGGGGAGCGTGGCCAGCCACCCCATCTCGGAGCGGGCGACGCCACTGCGCCACTGCCACCTCTTCTCCGCTCGCCGTGGCTGCTCCTCCAAGATGGGCTCAGCCTGAGCCCATCTTGGAGGAGCAGCCACGGTGAGCGGAGAAGAGGCGGCAGCGGCGTGGCGGCCTCGCCCTCTCCGCTCCGCCTCTGGGGTGGAATCGGAGGGGGGGGTGGAGGCAGGCCGGGGGCGTGGCGAGCCGCGAGTCCGGGTCCTAGAAGGGCCTGGATTCGCGGCTCGCCATGCTCCTGGCCTGCCTCCGCCCTCCCCTGGTTTTGCCTGTGCTGCTGCCGCCTCTTGGCTGCTCCTCCGAGATGGGCAGCTGCGGTGGGCGGGGAGCAGCTGCGGTGGGCGGAGGAGCAGCTGCGGTGGGCGGGAAGGGGGCAGCGGTGCGGTGGCCTCGCCCGCTCCGGGATGGGGCGGCTCACCATGCTCCCCGGTGCCGTTTCCCCCCTCCCCCCATTTCCATTTTTTGGGGAGCGGGGGAAGAGGGTGGAAATCCTGGGGTCCCCCGCCAGGGCGGGAGGGTTGGGAAGCCTAGCAGTAGGATCCAAATCCAAACTGACCTGCTCCAATCACAGGCCCTCTGCTGGTTTGAATGACCCAATAATGTGCTAGCGTGGGAACCCAGTGTTGTATATAGTTGGCCAGCGGGCCCCATTCTCCAGTCTTGTTAGTGCAGCCACCGACCATGCTGTACTCAATAAAGAGCTTGTTATCACTTCCACCTCACCTCTTCAGTGCCTAAGAACCCACTATATTATAGGCACCTTTAAAACCAACAATTTTTCTTTACTTATACCTGGAATAAAACTTTCTTGGTCTTAAAGGTGCAGCTGGACTCAAAGCACAGAGCAGTGAATCGCAAGCTTTCTCTCAGCCAAAAGACAATTCTAATTTGCAGCTCTGTTTTTTTGAAGGGTTTTCTCTTCCCTCCGCCCTCAGTTTGCTTCTAGTCACCAGTAGCACACAGGCAACATACCGGATTAAGGGAAAGGGCCAATCTGCCACTGTTCTTCAGGAATGGGTCTTTCCCACCCTAGATAATTTTGACTTCTGCATTTGCACCATCTCTATATTACGGTAAAGCCAGACAAAGATGTACTCTTGACTGTTTTAGGAGCTTCAGATTTCTTCCAGGTGTGCTGAATTTCCACCTTGCCTTTCCCAGGCCTCAGAGTCAGTGGGAGCTTACAGGAGCACAGCTCCTGCACCTTTCTGAGAGTTCCTCCTCCTCCTCCTCCTGAGAATTCCACCTCCTTGTCTACTGAATAGTAGGTGCAGCTGCATAACAATCCCTGAATGAGCTCTACCACCTATTTCTCTTCAAAATGTCCCCATGTCCCCTGGCCATTCCTGTTCACTTTCTGAAACTATTCAAAGGAAGGAAGGAAGGAAGGAAGGAAGGAAGGAAGGAAGGAAGGAAGGAAGGAAGGAAGGAAGGAAGGAAGGAAGGAAGGAAGGAAGGAAGGAAGGAAGGAAGGAAGGAAGGAAGGAAGGAAGGAAGGAAGGAAGGAAGGAATTTTCCAAGGTAAGAAACAACGGCCACTTTACAATGGCAAGGTTTCCATGTGCTTCGTTTTAGCACTTTAAAACATTGGCCAGGGAAGTTATTTTGCTATTGTTGTGTTGGATAATCCTGCAGTGTCTTTTAGACAGAATTATAGAGTCATCCTTTGGAAAGGAGGAAAGAAACTTGAGAAGGGAAAAAAAGAGTTCCTCTCTAGTGTTTCTCAGAAGTATAAAGGCTTGTACTAGAATATCACTAAAAAGATTCTTCGCTCTGGTGAAGGGACAAGACCCATAATTCAAAAAGAAGATGAAGCATGAATTGGAATTCAGGTCATGAACTCTGATGGCTGAACTCTGTGAAACCCTGTAAAAATAGATCTCTCTGTTAACTTGCCGTTTATCGGGCATGAAATATAGCAGCGGCTCTTGATGACAAATAGATATCTGCGTCTCCTGGATCTCACCATTTTGGACAAAGTAGCGACAAAAGGGAACAGTGTGATAAGTGTATAGGGGCATGCGTGAGAAAGGTTGGCTTGGGGATGTCATGTAGAGTTGCCAACCTCCAGGAGGCATCTGGAGATTTTCCCCCCCACACACACTATTACAGTTGATCTCCAGACAACCAAAATCAGTTTGCCCACAGAAAACGACTGTTTTGGAAGGGGGACTCTATGGCATTATACCCTGCTGGGGCCCCTCCCTGTCTCAACCCATGCTCTCCACATGCTCCACCCTCCCCAAATCTCCAGGTATTTCCCAACCTAGAGCTGATAACCCTAGATAAGTGCGATTGGACTTAGATTGGGTCTGGCATCACCAGACGTTGTTGTTGATGATGATGATGATTATACTGAATCAGACCCTCAGTCCATCAAAGTCAGTATTGGCTACTCAGACTGGCAGTGGATTTCCAGGGTCTGAAGAAGAAGAAGAAGAAGAGGAGGAGGAGGAGGAGGAGGAGGAGGTGTTGGTCCAATGAGCCTTTGAATTGGTCCAATGCATACGTCTCATGTAAGCTACAAAGATGTGTGTGGGGGGGGGGGAAATAGGTTTGCTCTGGTAATGAAGAACTTTTGTAACTTCTCAGGAAATATCACTAAAAATGACCATCAAATGCACCAGATTTATGTCTTACATCTTCAAAAATGCACCAGTTTGTATGCCTCAGAAAATATTTGATTAAAAAAAAAAAGATGAATGTTTTCAAAATGTGTAGAATTGTATTTTGCAGACTTTTGGCTGTGTGGAGCATTTCTAAACTGGAACAATATCTTCCTATTTCGACCACGTCACATCCAGACCAGAGCCATCCAAATTCTTTCAGAAATAAAGAAGAAGAAGATATTGGATTTATATCCCGCCCTCCACTCTGAAGAGTCTCAGAGCGGCTCACAATCTCCTTTACCTTCCTCCCCCACAACAGACACCCTGTGAGGTGGGTGGGGCTGGAGAGGGCTCTCACAGCAGCTGCCCTTTCAAGGACAACCTCTGCCAGAGCTATGGCTGACCCAAGGCCATGCCAGCAGGTGCAAGTGGAGGAGTGGGGAATCAAACCTGGTTCTCCCAGATAAGAGTCCGCACACTTAACCACTACACCACTACACCAAACTGAGGTAGATGAAGATATTGGATTTATATCCCACCCTCCACTCCAAAGAGTCTCAGAGCGGCTCACAATCTCCTTTACCGTCCTCCCCCACAACAGACACCCTATGAGGTGGGTGGGGCTCAGAGAACTCTCACAGCAGCTGCCCTTTCAAGGACAACCTCTGCCAGATCTATGGCTGACCGAAGGCCATTCCAGCAGCTGCAAGTGGAGGAGTGGGGAATCAAACCAGGTTCTCCCAGATAAGAGTCCATTCACTTAACTACTACACCAAACTGGCTCTCCAGTTCATAAAATGATGAACCTGCTTGATTTTCTCTGGGTTTTTTTCTGAGGCAGGAGGGGCATTCGTTTGTTTCATCTTAAATCAGAAAAAAATCGAATTTTTTTAACGGGGGGGACTGAACACCATCGATAGGCAGGCTTGCTTGTTTTTCATAAAGCTTGCAGCTATACAAAGCTGTGCGTTTTGGGGGGTGGGGAGATTACTTGGGAGGTTTTATCGTTCTGTAGCTTTTCTGCTGAGCATCTTTCTCTAGAACCCTTGTGGGGGTGGGGGGGTGATGGAGGAAACCTTAAGACAGATCGGAGAGATCTAATTTCTACCGCTGACATTCCTGTCAGTGGCTCACTGCTCTGTTTTAGAACACTTGTTGTGCCCCCGTGACAGCCTGTGTCAATTATACCTGCAATTTCTATCTGGGGAGGGGGGAGAGAGAGAGAGAGAGGAAGAGGGAGCATTGTCTATTAACATTAAATCTATTAGGCAAGGAGTGAATAGTACACAATTCAGAATCTCCTTCTTTGGAGTGAATTATCTGTCGGAGGAAGTCTTCTGGCTCTTGGACAGCAGCCTGGGTTTTGTTAGCTCACGTTCATCACAGGAAGAAAACAACCCGCTCGGATCGATAAGGCCCTCGAACGGATTTAAAATATCTACCTAACTTAGAAGGGCATCTGGGAGAGCCCCTCGGCAGGTGAGGAAATGCCATCTCTCAGGCAGGCAGGCCATGTTAGGAAAAGCTCAATCGAGGACGTTTTAACGTCAAGACCTGTTGAGTGACGGACGCCCCCAACAAACACCACAGGGCTGGAGCCAGGCTGGGACCCTGTAGGGTTGCCAGGTCCGACTCAAGAAATATCTGGGGACTTTGGGGATGGAGCCAGGAGACTTTGGGAGGTGGAGCCAGGAGCAAGGGTCTGAAAAGCATGATTGAACTCTGAAGGGAGTTCTGGCCATCACATTTAAAGGGACCATACGCCTTTTAAAGGCCTTCCCTCTATTTGGAATAATGAAGGATAGGGGCACCTTCTTTTCAGGCTCATAGAATTAGACCCCCTGGCCCTTTTTCTTTCTTTTTTTTGAAACTTGGAGGGTCTTTTGAGGAGAGGCATTAGATGCTATGCTGCAAATTTGATGCCTCTACCTCAAAAAGCAGCCCCCCTCAGAGCCCCAGATACCCATGGATCAATTCTCCATTATACCCTATGAGAATAAGTCTCCATAGGGGATAATGGAGTGTCTAGCAGACATCCCCCCCCCCCCGCTTTCTGATGACCCTGAAGCAGGGGGAGGGCCTCCAAACCAGGGGATCCCCTGCCCCCGCCTGGGGGGGCTGTCTGCTGACAGATTTGTTTCGATAAGAACCCCCCCCCCTCTTTTTTTGTAAAGGATGTAAAAATAATGATTTCTGTGTCCGTTAAATCTTCTTACACACCCAGATGTTGCAGGAAATCAGTCCTGCATCAGACTTTTTTTTCAGATGTGAGAAATGCAAAACGCCCAAGGAAGATTTGTTTCCTTAACACCAAAAGCCCAGCGACCTTGCGGTTGAGCACTGTACTTGATCTCTGCGATATCCTTCAGCTGGTAACTTATGAAGGCGTAAGAACGGAGCAGGAAGCCAGATGCAGCTGAAACGTGTCATCAACCTGCGGGCCGACAAAAAATGAAAGAGCAACGGGGGAGTGTCCGAAGAGGAACTGCATGTTTCCAAAAGCCCATTAGGGGAAAGGGCAGAATATAAGCCTACTAAATAAATAGATAGATAGATAGATAGATAGATAGATAGATAGATAGATAGATAGATAGATAGATAGATAGATAGATAGATAGATAGATAGATGATAGATAGATGATAGATAGATGATAGATAGATGATAGATAGATAGATAGATAGATAGATAGATAGATAGATAGATAGATAGATAGATAGATAGATAGATAGATAGATAGATAGATAGATAGATAGATAGATAGCTCTCTGTTTGAAGCCAGGATACAAACAGGAGATGCTGTATAAGAGCTTTTTTGCAGGGGGGGCGACCCAGGGGGAACTCATTTGCATATTAGGACACACCCACTGATGACACCATTGTTTCACACAGGGACAGGGCTTTTTTGTAGAAAAAGCCCAGTAGGAACTCATTCACATCTTAGGCCACACCCCCTGATGCCACCATTGTTTCACACGCGGCTTTTTAATGGAAAAGGCCCAGCAGGAACTCATTTGCATATTAGGACACACCCACTGATGTCACCATTGTTTCACACAGGGACAGGGCTTTTTTGTAGAAAAAGCCCAGTAGGAACTCATTCACATCTTAGGCCACACCCCCTGATGCCACCATTGTTTCACACGCGGCTTTTTAATGGAAAAGGCCCAGCGGGACCCATTTGCATATAAGCGCACATCCCAATGGCACCATTGTTGCACGCAGAGCTTTTTTTGTAGGGGGAAAACCCCGGGTGAACCCATTTGCATATTAGACCACACACTTTGATGTCACCATTGTTTCACACAGCTTTTTTGTGGAAGAAGCCCAGCAGGAACTCATTTGCATATTAGGCCACACATTCCGATGGCACCATTGTTTCATGCAGGGTTTTTTGGTAGAAGAAGTCCAGCAGGAACTCATTTGCATATTAGGCCACACCCCTCAGTGTCACCATTGTTTCACGCGGGGCTTTTTGTAGAAGAAGCCCAGCAGGAACTCATTTGGATATTAGGCCACACACCCCAATGGCACCATTGTTTCATGCAGGGCTTTTTTGTCGGAAAAACCCAGCAGGAACTCATTAGCATATTAGGTCACACCCCCTGGTGCCAAGCCAGCCGGAACTGCATTCCTGTGTATTCCTGCTCAAAAAAAAGCCCTGCCATATAGCCTTAGCCAAGCATTTGAAGAAAGCTGCTGTCAGCCAAGCCCTCGAAGTGGACAAGACTGTGAGCATACTGCAGCCTTGCCTACATGTGCTCCATAACAGATGTTTGGTCTCTCTGGGCAGATAATTGTCTCACTGCGAGGTTGGTTTGACCTGCGCATGCAAGGCTGTGCGTTGCACCGAGAACAAATGAGAGCGCCCTTTTCTCTCCCTCTCTTCTCTCTGTCTCTCCCTCCCTCCCTCTCTCTCTCTTAAAGCCAGTCGAATGCTAAGCCACGCTTCCTTTTAAGAACATAATTGCTCCCAAGCAACTGGAACCCATACATCCTCCTGGCCTAATGGCTCTGAAGCCATTTGGCCCTAATTTATGAGGACAGGGTTCAAAGTTTTAATAATATTTGGATAATATCATGGCCAAAACCGTCTTTGAGGGGTGATGTATGAGGGGGAAAGAGGGCCGCATTTCGATTCTGTGCGTGAGGAGCATGAGCGTTCGCAGTCCCCGGGCCCGGCTCAAACCTTTACAGCGACGCTTGAGAAGGGGGTCTGCTTCGCCTCATGAATTATAGATATGGGGATATAAACAGTGGCGGAAAACACACCCATGTCCCTCCAGCTCCATCCCCAACCGCCACTCTTCGTATGCAGATAAATGAATTGCAAAGAAGGCCCAAACGGTTGAGGAAACACTTAGCGGATAATGTATGGGCACATCAGCATAAGATATACACACACACCCTAGCCGGCCTGGATATTTATGTGGACACTCTCTCCTCAAGTGGTTCGTGGGGGGTTTTTGGCTCCCTGTCACTCACCTCATTGTCTCTCGACCCTAACTGCCCCTCTGGGCACGGTTCTCTGACAACCCAAGATGTTTGCTGCTTTACGCCACTTGCTGAAATCGGCACCGAGCCATCGGCGCCGGCAACGGCTTCAGCGGATGATAGGTCCATCAAAGGGAAATAGGAACCGAAGCGTGCGTCTCCTTTGAGGTGGGAAGACCTCCAGACAGGGTTGGGATGAAACCACAGAAAGATGTCTTTGCTTGGCAAGCTGCGAATGCTGTAGTATCCCTCAAAACCCACAAAATGTTCCGACTCTGATGTTCTTGACGGCTCGAGCCCATCAGGATGCTGAGAGCCAGCCTGATGTGGTGGTTAAGAGCGGGGAACTCGAAATCTGGAGAACCAGGTTTGATTCCCCACTCCTCCACATCGTCTGCTGAATGACCTTGGGTTAGTCACAGCTGTCTGAGAGCTCTCTCAGCCCCGCCTACCTCCTAAGGTGCCTGCTGTAATCCTCTTTGAGGCTCCTTAGGGTAGAGGAGATCCCTTTGAGATCCCTTACGGTAGAGGAAAGAAGTTAAGGTAAAAGTAGTCCCCTGGGCAAGCACCGGGTCATTACTGGCCCATGGGGTGACATCACATCAGGACATTTTCATGGCAGACATTTACGGGGTGGTTTGGCATTGCCTTCCCCAGTCATCTACACTTTACCCCCTGCAAGCTGGGTACTCCTTTGACCCACCTCAGAAGGATGGAAGACAGAGTCAACCTTGAGCCAACTACCTGAACCCAGCTTCCACTGGGATTGAACTCAGGTTGTGAGCAGAGCTTGGACCACAGTACTGCAGCTTTACCACTCTGTGCCATGGGGCTCCTTAGGGTAGAGGAAAGAAGGGTATAGAACCAACTCCTCCTCCCCTTCTTCTTCTTCTTCTTCTTCTTCTTCTTCTTCTTCTTCTTCTTCTTCTTCTTCTTCTTCTTCTTCTTCTTCTTCTTCTTCTTCTTCCTCTTCTAGATCTCCTGCTAGATCTCCAGGGTCTCAGGTAGATAAAGGACTCCTTCAACACCTTCTTATTGGAGCTCCTTATTTGGAGATGCCAGGCACTGACCACAGTTTTTACAGCCTGAGAAGTAGGTGCTCTGCCGTGCACTACCTTAGATCAAGGGTATCAGACATGCAGACTGGGGGCAAAATCAGACCCCCCCCCCCAGATTTCTTATCTGACCCCCAAGCAACTGGCTGTCATCTGCTTCCTTCTCCCTCTCTCTTGCTTCCTTCTGCTCCACAGCTTGCTTTGCCAGGCTTGCTCAATCTTACAGGAGCTACAGAGCAAAACCTCTATTTTCTCCATTGGCTGAGGCTCTGCCCTTGGGGAGGAAGGGGGGGGGAGAATTTGCTTTGCCAGGCTCTCTCAGTCACACAGCAGAGCTACTAAGCCAAGCCTTCCGTCTATTGGCTGAGGCTCCTCCCCCTCCTGGTTCCCTGGGGAAGGAAGGAAAGAGACAGAGCTTCCTTTGCCCAGTTCCCTGGATCACACAGGTGAGATACAAAGAAAGCATCTTTAAGACCAACAAGTGCTAATGTTTTAAGCATGTTTTAAGAGTTTTTTTAAAAACTATTTAATTGTGTTTGTCTGTATCCTTTATGAAGTTTATATCTCTGCTACCTGGCATTACATTTCATGACACGCGTGGCCTTGCCAGACAAGGTCTCATTTATGTCAGATCCAACCCTCATGTCAAATGAGTTTGACACCCCTGACCTAGATTTATAGCAGGAGCTCCTTTGCATATTAGGCCACACACCCCTGATGTAGCCAAGAGCTTACAAAAAAGAGCCCTGTGAGCTCCAGGAGGATTGGCTACATCAGGGGTGTGTGGCCTAATATGCAAAGGAGCTCCTGCTAGAATTCCACCCCTGATGGCGGGTAAATTTTCTGTAGATATTGACCCCAATGACATGTCAGAGTTGATCCCGGCTGCACCCTGGCCCAAATGAATCCTGGCAAATTTCTTGTATTGCATTCATCGTATTGAACTCTTTGTTGCCTCTGAACTGGCCAACCACTGCAACAGCTCCTTCCAAAGTAGAAGGCAGGGCAGAGATGCCAGAAGAAGAAGATATTGGATTTATATCCCGCTTTCCACTCAGAATCTCAGAACATAAGAACATAAGAGAAGCCATGTTGGATCAGGCCAACGGCCCATCCAGTCCAACACTCTGTGTCACACAGTGGCAAAAAATTTTATATACACACATACACTGTGGCTAATAGCCACTGATGGACCTGTGCTCCATATTTTTATCTAAACCCCTCTTGAAGGTGGCTATACTTGTGGCCGCCACCACCTCCTGTGGCAGTGAATTCCACATGTGAATCACCCTTTGGGTGAAGAAGTACTTCCTTTTATCCGTTTTAAACTGTCTGCTCAGAGTGGCTCGCAATCTCCTTTATCTTCCTCCCCCACAACAGACACCCTGTGAGTTGGGTGGGGCTGAGAGGGCTCTCACAGCAGCTGCCCTTTTAAGGACAACTCCTGCGATAGCTATGGCTGACCCAAGGCCATTCCAGCAGGTGCAAGTGGAGGAGTGGGGAATCAAACCCGGTTCTCCCAGATAAGAGTCTGCACACTTAACCGCTACGCCAAAGTGGCTCTCTTGGTAGAAACGGATGCATGTCAAGCAATATGGAAACAGTTAATCACCACACATTTCAATGACTTCTAGGAATCATCTCCGATCAGCGCTTTTGACATCTGAATAGAAAAATTCACAATAACATTTAGCAGGAGCTATTTTTTTCCCCCATAACCGCAAAAGAAAGAAAGAAATCCTTTAGCTTCGAGCACAAGATAGAATGCCCCTTTCTTCTCTCTCTGCCCCACTCCTGTCTTCCTACCGCTCAAGCCTGCCTCTGCTGGCTCGCTGCCTTCCACTCGGACCATATGGGCCTTCCAACCAGCCACTCTCAAGTGTTTGTTTAGGCACAGCAGATGTTTCACAGTTGGTAAGATTACAAAATAATTTTTCTTTAACCCCAGTTAATTGTGACTTGGCCTTTCTCGCTCGCCTCTAATGGGGAGTCTCTTGGTAGGCCTCTAATTCCTGCTTATTGCTTCCTAATGTGGTGGTATTTCGGGTGACCTCTTTTGCGTCAGATCAATGGGAGGTGTCAGACGATCGGCCCCGGTCCTTAATTGGGCTCTTCCAACTAGAACAATGGGCGATTAGCAAAAGTCAAAGAGACGGCCTTCGACAAAAGACTCGGCAGCCCAAGCCGTGGCAGATGCTCCTGTCGGCTGTTTGCCTGCCGCGTGCCAGGAGTCAGCAGACGTTGCCAAGTCTTGATCTTCTCGCAAGCCTGCTCCAACGTGGAAGCCCGTTGGGGAATCCATTTATTGGAACGGCTGGCCTCTTGCCCAAGCATGCTGCACGTCTTGTCTTGTCTCGTTTGCTCCTCACCGATGGCTACTCGTTTTTTGTTGTTCAGTCGCACAGTCGAGTCTGACTCTTTGTGACCCCGTGGACAAAGCCATGCCAGGCCCTCCTGTCTTCCGCCATCCTCCGAAGTCCGCTCAAATTCATGTTAGTTACATCAGTCATGCTGTCCAGCCATCTCAACTTTTGCCGTCCCCTTCTTCTTTTGCCTTCTGTCTTTCCCAGCATCAGGATCTTCTCCAGGGAGTGCTCCCTTCTCATTTGGGGGCCAAAGTATTTGAGCTTCAGCTTCAGCATCTGACCTTCCAGGGAACAGTCAGGGTTGATTTCCCTTAGGAGTGACTGATTTCATCTTCTTGCAGCCCAAGGAACTCTCAAGTGTCTTCTCCAGCACCACAACTCGAAAGCATCTATTCTTCTGTGTTCCGCCTTCCTTATGGTCCAACTCTCACAGCCATACATTACTACTCATTGCTCCTCATTGTATCACCTTTATACTGGGGACTCAGCCAATGAACAAAGAGAGGCAGGACCACCTGAGCTTAGGACCACCTGTAGCCTCAGGTCCCAGACAGCCCCAAACCACATTCATGGATTCTGCAGCTGGGTGTTGTGCCCCGAGACAAAGATCAGCTCCCTTTGGCATTCGTCAAAGCAGTTGGCAAAGTTAGCTATTGTGAATTTGCAAAGCCGGCTTGGGGAGGGAAAGGCCATCAAGCAATTAGATGGGGAAGCAGAAGAAAAACCTGGGATTATCGGAAGGCACAACCTCCTTTACCGCCCCTGCCCTCAGGAGGTCAGAGCCAAAGGCCAGGCAGAGCCTGTGTGATGGAGGAGAAAGACTCAGCAGGCTGGTCCAGAAGTTGATGGCCTGTGACAATGGGATAAGAAGGAAGTTTTGATATTCAGGCCAGGAGCAGTGGGACAGCCAGGGGTGGAATTCTAGCAGGAGTTCCTTTGCATATTAGGCCACACACCCCTGATGTAGCCAATCTTCCAAGAGCTTACAAGGCTCTTTTGTAACGTCCAGCTCTGCTGGAATGGCCTTGGGTCAGCCATAGCTCTCATACAGGTTGTCCTTGAAAGGGCAGCTTCTGTGAGAGCTCTCTCAACCCCACCCACCTCACAGGGTGTCTGTTGTGGCAACTCCAGCTTAAAGGAAATGGCAGTTGGAGACTCAAAAGATCTCCACCTGGAACACTGAAGAATTGCTAAGTAGACAATACTGACCTATGAGACCAATGACGACTCTATAGAAGACACCTTCATGTGTGGTACATTTATTGTATACAGCAGGGGTGGCCAACGGTAGCTCTCCAGATGTTTTTTTTGCCGACAACTCCCATCAGCCCCAGCCATTGGCCATGCTGGCTGGGGCTGATGGGAGTTGTAGGCAAAAAACATCTGGAGAGCTACCGTTGGCCACCCCTGGTATACAGTGCTGGCTCTAGGGCGCATGGCACCTCAGGCAGGCTCGCTGCCCACCGCTCCCCCCGCTGCCCTCCCTCCGCCATGCTTTGTCATACCCCTCCCCCCATCAATCAGAGGAGCACACCGTGACAAGGCTGGACCCTACCGGCTTCGAGGAGGCCAGCATCTGAGCGTTTTTTGAAGAGCTTCTCCCCCCTCCTTTCCAGAACCTTCTCCCCTCTCCTCCAGCTCTCTCTTCAAAAAAACCACTCAGATCATAGAATCATAGAGTTGGAAGGGACCTCCAGGGTCATCTAGTCGAACCCCCTGCACCAGGCAGGAAACTCACAGATCCCTCCCCCTAAATCCACAGGATCTTCATTGCTGTCAGATGGCCATCTAGCCTCTGTTTGAAAACCTCCAAGGAAGGAGAGTCCACCACCTCCTGAGGAAGCCTGTTCCACTGAGGAACCGCTCTAAACGGTCAGGAAGTTCTTCCTAACGTTGAACCAGAAACTTTTGATTTAATTTCAACCCATTGGTTGTGGTCCGACCTTCTGGGGCCACAAAAAAGAATTCCACACCATCCTCTATATGACAGCCCTTCAAGTACTTGAAGATGGTGATCCTATCACCTCTCAACCACCTCCTCTCCAGGCTTCCCCTGTCGGCACTGTCATCTGTGCTATAAAATGGAATAACATCTGCCATTTCTATGGGATAACATCTCCCATCCAAGTACGAGCCAAGGCCAGCCCTGCTTAGAATCATAGAGTTGGAAGGGGCCCCCAGGGTCATCTAGTCGAACCCCCTGCACAAGGCAGGAAACTCACTGATCCCTCCCCCTAAATTCACAGGATCTTCATTGCTGTCACATGGCCACCTAGCCTCTGTTTAAAAACCTCCAAGGAAGGAGAGCCCACCACCTCCCAAGGAAGCCTGTTCCACTGAGGAACCGCTCTAACCGTCAGGAAGTTCTTCCTAATGTTGAGTCGGAAACTCTTTTAATTTAATTTGATGCAGGCTGCCTCGAAGCCAGTTAGGCCCAGCCTCATCGTGGTGCACTCCTCTGATCACGTAGGGGGCCCCCAGGGGAGGCAGGTGTAGCACAGCACAGCGGATGGGAAGGGAAGGACTGGTGGCGGCAGCGGCAGTGGCAGCGGTGGGGGGGGGGAGAGGCAAATTTAGGCATTTGTCTTGAGCATTGGGCAGGAGCCCAATTTGGCATCCCCCTCCTGGCACACTAGGCAACCACCTAGTTTGCCTAGTGGGTGAGCCGGCCCTAATTGTATATATGTATGTATGTAATGGGATGGTCTGCTCCTCCCTAATATCTGTGAGATTTTGTTGTTGTTGTTCAGTTGCACAGTTGATTCCGACTCTTTGCAATCCCATGGACCAAGTCATGCCAGGCCCTCCTGTCTTGCATCACCCTCCAACGTCTGCTCAAATTCGTGTTTGTTACATCAGTAACGCTGTCCAGCCATCTCATCTTTTGCCCTCCCCTTCTTCTTTTGCCTTCTGTCTTTCCCAACATCGGGGTCTTCTCCAGTGAGTGCTCCCTTCTCATTTGGTGGCCAAAGTATTTGAGCTTCAGCTTCAGCATCTGATCTTCCAGGGAACAGTCAGGGTTGGTTTCCCTTAGGATTGACTGATTGGATCTCCTTGCAGCCCAAGGGACTCTCAAGAGTCTTCTCCAGCACCACAGCTCAAAAGCATCTATTCTTCTGCACTTGGGCTTCCTTATGGTCCAACTCTCACAGCCATACATTACTACTGGGAATACCATCGCTTTGACTTAGTTTGGTCCTATTGGATGAAACTCTTTTTTCTGTTTCCAGTTTTTTATGTTAAGTGAAGATCAGGTCTCATTCTGGGCAGGAGCTCACAAGAGCAGAGCTCCAGAGCCTCTAAATTTTATTGTGCTCTTTCTTTCCTACACCACCCCCATACTTGCTTCTGGGCTCCATTGGTCAACCCCCCTGGGAGAATTTTGTTGAAAGACTTGACAAACTTTCTAATATTTTCCCCCACAAAAAAATGGGAAAATAACCAAAACATATAAAGCAGACAGATGGAAATCATCATGCCACTGTGGCCATATAGGAGAAAGTAATTTTAAAAGTATGAGGGGAGCAATGTTCCCTCCAAGCTACAGAATCCTGTGAGCAAAAATTCTACTTTGTGAACTACTGGAATTATAGTTGTGAACTACTGCATAAATTAGTGTGCTCTGGGGTCATCCTTCCTGAACGAAGGCTAAAAATCTGTGAGCTAGCTCACGCTAATTCAGCTTAGAGCAGGGGTGGCCAACGGTAGCTCTCCAGACTTTTTTTGCCTACAACTCCCATCAGCCCCAGCCATTGGCCATGCTGGCTGGGGCTGATGGGAATTGTAGGCAAAAAGCATCTGGAGAGCTACTGTTGGCCACCCCTGGCTTAGAGGGAACACTGGATGGGAGTAAGGCTTTATTATGGCAATTATAATTCAAGAAGCATTTTAAGGTAGACGTTGAGCTGATATAACCTGGTGCACCTTCCGTCAATGTCAGGAGTGTGTGGCATATGCAAATGAGTATGCAAATTAGTTGTGGTAACGAGCTCCAGCACCTCTTTTTCTATGAAATGACCCCTGGATGAAGTTGTTGGTTCCTGGAGTTGCCTTCTTGCAAACCAATGGCTGATGCTTTGAGCCAGCTTGTCTCTGCTGAATGGACCCGAGAACAGGTGCCTGAGTGAGTACTCTAACCTGGGAACCCACAGCCCAAGGGGGACGTTACATCACGTGTGTATTTAAGTCAGCTGCTGGAATGGTCTTGGGTCAGCCATAGCTATTGCAGGAGTTGTCCTTGAAAGGGCAGCTGCTGTGAGAGCGCTCTCAGCCCCACCCACCTCACAGGGTGTCTGTTGTGGGGGGAGAAGATATAGGAGATTGTAAGCCACTCTTAGTCTCTGATTCAGAGAGAAGGCGAGGTATAAATCTGCACTCTTCTTCATCTACCTCACAGGATGTTTGTTGTTGGGAGGGGGGGGAGATATAGGAGATTATAAGCCGCTCTGAGACTCTGATTCAGAGAGAAGGGCAGGGTATAAATCTGCGGTCTTCTTCTTCTTCTGACTTACGGTGGAGGAAAGGGATAGATGCAACCAGCAAACACTAACAATCAGTGTTCCCTCTAAGCTGAGTTAGCGTGAGCTAGCTCACAGATTTTTAGCCTCCGCCTCACACATTTTTGTCTTAGCTCAGGAAGGATGACCCCAGAGCACATTAATTTATGCAGTGGCTCACAATATTAATGCCAGTAGCTCACAGCTTTGATGCCAGTAACTCACAAAGTAGATTTGTTAATGCCAGTAACTCACAAAGAAAGATTGAAGGAGCTGAGCATGTTTAGCCTGGAGAGGAGGCGGCTGAGATGTAATCTGATCATCATCTTCAAATACTTGAAGGGCTGTCCTATAGAGGATGGTATGGAATTGTTTTCTGTGGCCCCAGAAGGTAGGACCAGAACTAATGTGTTGAAATTAAATCAAAAGAGTTTCCAGCTCAACATTAGAAAGAACTTCCTGACTGTTAGAGCAGTTCCTCAGTGGAACAGGCTTCCTTGGGAGGTGGTGGACTCTCCTTCCTTGGAGGTTTTTAAACAGAGGCTAAACGGCCATCTGACAGCAATGAAGATCCTGTGAATTTAAGGGGAGGTATTTGTGAGTTTCCTGCATTGTGCAGGGGGTTGGACTAGATGAACCTGGAAGTCCCTTCCAACTCTATGATTCTATGAACTCTTGCTCACAAGACTCTGCAGCTTAGAGGCAACATTGCTAACAAAGTGCAGAAAAGCGCAACTAGAATGATTAAAGGGATGAAACACTTCCCCTATGAAGAAAAGTTAAAACGCTTGGGGCTCTTTAGCTTGAAGAAACGTTGACTGCGGGATGATATGATAGAAGTTTACAAGATTATGCATGGGATGGAGAAGATAGAGAAAAAAGTACTTTTGTCCCTTTCTCACAATATGAGAACTCCTGGGCATTCAATGAAATTGCTGAGCAGTCGGGTTAGAACTGATAAAAGGAAGTATTTCTTCACCCAAAGGGTGATTAACATGTGGAATTCACTGCCACAGGAGGTGGTGGTGGCTACAAACATAGACAGCTTCAAGAGGGGAATGGATAAGCATATGTAACAGAGATCCATCAGTGGCTATTAGCCACAGCATATTGTTGGAACTCTCTGTCTGGGGCAAGTGATGCTCTGTATTCTTGGTGCGAGAGGGGGGGGGTACAATGGAAGGGCTTCTAGCCCCACTGGTGGACCTCCTGATGGCAGTTGGGTTTTTTTGGCCACTGTGTGACACAGAGTGTTGGACTGGATGGGGCATTAGCTTGATCCAACATGGCTTCTCTTATGTTCTTAATGTCAGACTGTGTCTGACAATTGTCTTAAGTCTGAAACTTGGAATGTGTTTTTTCTGACACACAACAAGTTTCCTAAATCTAGAGCTCCACAAGAACTTCCACTCCAAAGGTAAATATATTTTACAGGTGTATCTGCGTACGCACCAATTATTGGCGGAGGGGGGGCAGATTTCTGTTCTGCACCCATTTGGAAGCTCGGGGAACGAAGCCATTAAGGGATCAACACCTCCGATTTATGAAAATGCAAGGATGATAAAGAAACAATAGAGGTGTCAGCATTGTGCAAATGACATTGATTCATTCCAGAACAGGGGCTGTTAACGGCTGGAAATGAAGAAATGAATGGAACAATGAATAGATGCTTTTACCAGCTTGTCATTAATTAGCAGCGAGCACAATTCTTTTGTTGCCCCTTTCCTGAGAAATACAAAAAAAAAAGAAAGAAATCTGGAGGAAAATACAAGCGCTCGGCAAAATAGATTACTCCGTGTCACCAGGTTGACATCTATATTTCCTTCCTCCCCAATCACGGCTCTAATATATTTTGCTTTCCAAATGAGATCAAACTTCTCGTCTGGCAGCTGAATTTCATCTCAGTGTCACTTTCCCAAAAGACATATTTCCAACTATCAGCTCTTATTGTTGAAGGGGGAGAAAGCATAACAACAAAGCCCTTTTAATGTGACACGGAGCAGAGCGGGGACCGGGAATTGTCACGATCCTGTGCCAGTTGAGTAGCTAAGAGTACATTTCTCCTGTAGACCTCTTGTCTCTGCTCAATCAGACCAGTGGTCCATCCAGTCCAGCATCCTGTTATTCACAGGGTCCGATCAAATACTTCCAAAAAGCCAAAATGCAGGGCATGCAGACCAGTGCTTTTCCCTAGCGTTGCCTTCCCCAACCACCAGTAATCTGAGGTACACTCCGTGTAGGGTTTGCAATCCCCAGGTGGGGGCAGGGGATCCCCCGGTTTGGAGACCCTCCCCCCGCTTCAGGGTAGTCAGAAAGTGGGGGGAGGGGAGGGAAATGTTTACTGGGAACTCTATTATTCCCTAGGGAGATTTATTCCCATAGAATATCATGGAGAATTGATCTGTGGGTATCTGGGGCTCTGGGGGGGGCTGTTTTTTGGGGTAGAGGCACCAAATTTTCAGTATAGCATCTAGTGCCTCTCTCCAAAATACCCCCCAAGTTTCAAAAAGATTGGACCAGGGGGTCCAATTCTATGAGCCTCAAAAGGAGGTGCCCCTATCCTTCGTTATTTCCTATGGAAGGAAGGCATTTAAAGAGGTGTGCTGTTCCTTTAAATGTGATGGCCAGAACTCCCTTGGAGTTCAATTATGCTTGTCACACCCTTGCTCCTGGCTCCGCCCCAATGTCTCCTGGCTCCACCCCCAAAGTCCCTAGATATTTCTTTAATTGGACTTGGCAACCCTAACTCCATGCCAGATTAAACCCTCTGGAGGCCCCTAGGCAGTCAAAATCTCAAGGGCCCCCTCTCAAATTATCTCAGAGTCAGAACACCCACCCCTCCACCCAAGACCCCCGCTGCAGCCTGTAGGCACCTTCTCCAAAGCCCCTTGGACAAAGTTCTGGGGGAAAGGCAGAGAGAGGCAAACTTGGCAACAACGCCAGCAGCAGCCTCACCAGGCAAGTCGGGCAAAGAGCGACTCAATTGCTGGCTGTGCATGTAGACTGGGAGGGCTGCAAGCAGGGGGGAATCTGCGGGGGGGGGGGGTTGCCTACTTGGCCTAATTGTTAATCCGGCCCTGGGTACACTGCCTCTGAATACAGATATCTATCTAGCCATTATGACTCCCAGTCTCTGCTTGATCAGACCAGTGGTCCATCCAGTTCAGCATCCTGTTATCCACAGGGTCCAGTCAAATACTTCCAAAAAGCCAACACGCAGGGCATGCAGACCAGTGCTTTTCCCTATTGTTGCCTTCCCCAACCACCGGTCATTAGAGGTATGCTCAGGCCTGTAGCTACAGTGGGGCCTGGAAGGGGCCAGGCCCATCCTTTCAACCCCCCCTTCCAACTCTATGGCCCCTCCATTGGAGGACCCCCAATCAGTCCCCTTTGCTCACCGCCACTCTGAACAAGTAGTAGCATTGCTGCTGATCTTTTTGCTTTTTCTCTTCCCTTCCCTAACACAGCACGCAGAGGAAAGTTGCGGGGGGGGGGGGGGGAGAGTCAAGAGGTCTGTGTCTCTCTCAAGGACACATAAGAAAGGGATGGGGGAGCAGAGCTGCTGTGACTGCCCAGGTGAAGGGGAGGGGCTAGCTTGTGTAACTCAAGGCAGCTAAGTTTGGTGTAGTGGTTAAGTGCACGGACTCTAATCTGGGAGAACCAGGTTTGATTCCCCACTCCTCCACTTGCACCTGCTGGAATGGCCTTGGATCAGCCATAGCTCTGGCAGAGGTTGTCCTTGAAAGGGCAGCTTCTGGGAGAGTCTTCTCAGCCCCACCTACCTCACAGGGTGTCTGTTGTGGGGGAGGAAGATAAAGGAGATGGTGAGCCTCTCTGAGACTCTGAGATTTGGAGCGGAGGGTGGAATATAAATCCAATATCTTCTTCTTCTTCTTCTTCTTCTTCCAGTGCCAAGAGCCCTGGGCTGCCAAACCAGGTGGCTCTCGGCCCCCCCAAACAACAGATCCTGATGTGGGCCCCACCAAACATAAATCCCGGCTACAGCCCTGGGTATGCTATCTCTGAATAGGGATGTCTATCTAGCCATTATGACTCACAGCCACTGATGGGCCTGTCCTTCATGAATTTGATAAATGCTTTTTGAAAACCAGTTTAGCTGGTATCCCTCACTACATCTCATCAAGCTGAGTTCCACCAATTAATTATCCAGCATGAGAAACCCTTGTTTTTGTCAAGTCCCCAGACTTCCAAGTAGAAATACACTCTTGAGTTCGAACAAGATTTGATCATTGATGCACTAGAGACGCAGGGCAAGACGGCCGTTGTGAAAACTGACAATGGCAGGAAAGCATCCCTTCATATACCTTTAGGTTGACCGTTATATGTCAAAGCCAAAGGTGCCAAGCTGTTGACCCTCCCCCCATAGTTCCATTCCCATACTCTGTTGCAGGTGCAGACTGAATTCCTGAGAACCAAACAACGACCTTGAGCTTCTCAGGAACTAGGCGGAGCGATACTTATGCTTGTTACAAAGGAAAGATAGAGTGTAGCTGGCAAAGCAAAAATGATAGCAAAGAAGAAAGAAGAATTGCAGATTTATATTCTGCTCTTCTCTCTGAATCAGAGACTCAGAGTGGCTTAAAATCTCCTATATCTTCTCCCCCCACAACAGACACCTGTGAGGTGGGTGGGGCTGAAAGGGCTCTCAGAGCAGCTGCCCTTTCAAGGACAACTGCTGTGATAGCTATGGCTAACCCAAGGTCATTCCAGCAGCTGTAAGTGGAGGAGTAGGGAATCAAACCCGGTTCTCCCAGATAAGAATCCATGCACTTAACCACTACACCAAACTGGCTGTCTCTCAAAGCAATGACTGAAGTTACTGTAGGGCATGCGCTAGGCCTTACACCATGACAAGAGACCCTCTTGACAGTTTTTCTCTTTCCTGTATCTACTGCACATCAGTTTCATCAGATACACCTTATCCAGGGCTAGTTTCTGGGCGTCTGATTCCCAAGATGAGGCCCCACTCCCACTCGCCCCCTCCCTCCCACCCTTGCTCCTGGTGAGGGCAAGCACCACGGAAGCACAGACCTGGGAGGCTAAGTGATGGTGGTCGGGCAGCACACGCAATCTGAGGCACAGGAGCTGTGCCACTGCACTCTCCTATTTCCCTCACCGAGGAGGTAAGGGAGGGAGAGAGAACCTAAATTTAAGCCCCCCCAAAAAAGGTTGCACCCTAGACATCCACCTAGACCTGCCTAATTGACAGGCCAGTCCTGCCCTTATTTAGGAGATAGAGAAAAAGGTTTCATTTTCTCCATACCATTCATATTAACAGGGGAAAAAATCTGGAGAAATAGCTGGGAAGTTAAGGCGAATCACCGGGTGCCATCACACGAGCAATTTGGCCCGACCTAGCTACGGCTCCCATCTGGACTTAATGTGCATAATCTCACAGGCACATCTGCCTCTCGGGTCCCACCTGTACGTAGCTCATCTGAGGACAGGCTGGGACGAGATTAAACCTCTACGATGTATGTAGGGTGCGTTTCCTGGCTGTCTGAATGGCGGGCCATGCAATGCACCCACCCCACATTTATTTATTTTATTATATTTATATCCCGCCTTCCCCTGATGGGCTCAGGGCAGCTAACATCAGTTAAAACAACATAAAATCACAATACAATGAAATCACAATAATTCTTAAAACCATCTCAGTGTATATAGTTTTAGTCCCTAGATGGCAATTTAGTCCCTAGATCTATTGGATCGGATTAGGATGTTCCTGCTGTGGGATGGTGAAATAATGGACGTCTCCATCAGTTGTTAAACGCCTGTTTAAATCATTCAGTCTTGCAAGCCCTGCGGAATTGTAGCAAGTCCCACAGGGCCCTGATGTTTTCCGGGAGAGCAATCCAGAGGGTAGGGGCTGCCACTGAAAAGGCTCTTGTGCATGAGAAGTCTGAATGCTCCTCTTGTGGGAGTGCGGTCCATGCATCTCCCGGCAGCAGAGCAGGGGCTGTGTGAACACTGGGGCGCGGATCAAAAAGAACCGGCTTTTTCAGACTTGGGATATCACCGCGCCTTATCTCTGGTGTGATCGCACCCACTATTTCTAGTGTGAATCTGGTTGGTGTCGGTATAAGACAGCTTCATGTGTGTTTACAGAACTTCCATATAGCAGATCCACCTTCCATAAATGTATTTCTTTTGGGGAAAAAAACATTAAGCTGATGATTTTGTTTCTGATGAATTCCAAGATTTATTCACATGGCCCATATAGCCCAGGTTAGCCTGAGCTCGTCAGTGCTGAGGAGCTAAGTAAGGTCAGCCATGTTGAGTACATGGATGGGAGGTCACAAAGGAATACTGGGGTTGTTATGCAGAGGAAGGCAATAGCAAACATCCTTTGTTCATTTCTTGACTTGCAAACCCCATGGGCATGGAGCTACCATGAGTCGGTCGCAACTTGATGGCGGATTCTACTTCTTTGTGAAGAAATGCTTTCTTTTGATGTTGACCCTGCTCCCATGCGAATTAAGTGTGCGGACTCTGATCTGGAAGAGCCGGATTTGATTTCCCATTCTTCCACTTCAGTTCAGCTGAGTGAACTTGGGTCAGTCACAGTTCTCGCAGAGCTGTTTTCTCAAGGGCCGTCCTCTGAGAGCTCACTCAGCCCCACCTACCTCACAGGGTGTCTGTTGTGGGGAGAGGAAGAGAAGGAAATTGTAAGTTGTTCTGAGACTCTGAGTGAAGGGTGGGGTATAAATCCAATCTCTTCCTCCTCCTTTTCCTTCTTCTTCTTCCTCTTTATTTTCTTCTTCCTCCTCCTCCTCTTCTTCTTCCTCCTCTTCGTCTTCTTGTTCTTCCTCTTCTACTTCTTTCTCCTCCTCCTCTTCTTCCTCTTCTTCTTCATGGTGTTGGCTTCTGATGCATCTTCAGGAGCATGTGAATAGGTGAAATCGCCTTACACTGAGATCCTGTCCTGGTAAATCCAGTATATTCTGCTCCAAGCAGTGGATCTCCAAGGCTGCAGATCTCCCCAGTCCATCCATCTGAGATCCTTCAACCCCTCTAGGCCTTCTCCATGTGATCCATCTGCTCTACCATTGAGTTCTGATCTAAGAACCTCTGCGGGCTCAGCAACTTCACTGGGAGGTCAAGGTTTCCATCAGACTCTACTCTTCCCACGAGAAACAATAAGTGGGGCGGGGGGCGGGGAGAAGAAATGTAAATGTTTCAAAGATTGCAGAGCATTCTTTTCCTACACTTCATTATAATGCATGCATGAATTATATATCGGTGTCTTACATACTTGAGTAATACGAGATGGAAGATACTCGGTTGCTTCAGGTTTCCTGCAGCTGCATAATAAGATGTCATTAATACCACCATATGTTCTCTTGATTCCTCCTTTAACCAGGTAATTGATAAACGGATCTAAGGTGGCAGGATAGAATGCAAAAAACCATGGCAAGAATATAGATATATTTCTCCTTTTAAGAAGGAGGACTCACTATTATCAGTGGTCCCTGCCTCTCAATTCACCAGGATGAAGATTAGGTGACCAAGAATGGGGATTCTATCTTCTATCGAAGGTCTGGAGAAAGGAATGTTGGTAAGAACATAAGAGAAGCCATGTTGGATCAGGCCAAAGGCCCACCCAGTCCAACACTCTGTCACACAATGGCCAAAAAACCAAGTGCAATCAGGAGGTCCACCTGTGGGGCCAGGACACTAGAAGCACACCCACTGCCCCCCCAAACACCAAGAATACAGAGCATCACTTGCCCCAGACAGAATTCCATCAATACTTTGTGGCTAATAGCCACTGGTGGACCTCTGCTCCGTATAAGAACATAAGAGAAGCCATGTTGGATCAGGCCAATGGCCCATCCAGTCCAACACTCTGTGTCACACAGTGGCCAGAAAAGAAAGGAGGTTCACAAGTGGGGCTAGAAGCCCTTCCACTTTGCCCCTCTCCCCCCCCCCCAAGCACCTAGAATACAGAGCATCACTTCCCCAGACAGTTCCAGTAATATGCTGTGGCTAATAGCCACTGATGGACCTCTGCTCCATATTTTTATCCAAACCCCTCTTGAAGCTGGCTATGCTTGTAGCCACCACCATCTTCCCCGGCGGTGAAATTCCACATTTTAATCACCATTTGGGTGAAGAAGTACTTCCTTTTATCCGTTCTAACCCTACTGCTCAGCAATTTCATTGAATGCCCACGAGTTCTTGTGTTGTGAGAAAGGGAGAAAAATACTTCTTTCTCTACTTTCTCCATCCCATGCATAATCTTGTAAACCTCTATCATGTCACCCCGCAGTCAACATTTCTCCAAGCTAAAGAGCTCCAAGCATTTTAACCTTTCTTCATAGGGAAAGTGTTCCAACCCTTTAATCATTCGAGTTGCCCTTTTCTGGACTTTTTCCAATGCTATAATTTCCTTTTTGAGGCTCTGTGACCAGAATTGTACAGAGTATTTCAAATGAGAATGCACCATCGATTTATATAGGGGCATTATGATACTGGCTGATTTGTTTTCAGTTCCCTTCCTAATAATTCCCAGCATGGTGTTGGCCTTTTTTATTGCAGTCACACACTGTCTTGATATTTTCAGTGAGTTATCTACAACGACCCCAAGATCTCTCTCTTGGTCAGTCTCTGTCAGTTCACACCCCATCAACTTGTATTTGTAGCTGGGATTTTTTGCCCCAATGTGTATTACTTTGCACTTAGCCACATTGAACCTAATCTGTCATGTTGATGCCCACTCACCCAGCCTCAACAGATCCCTTTGGAATGCCTCACAATCCTCTCTGGTTCTTACCACCCTGAACAATTTAGTGTCATCTGCAAACTTAGCCACTTCACTGCTTACTCTCAACTTCAAATTATTTATGAACAAGTTAAAGAGCATGGGACCCAGTACTGAGCCCTGCGGCACTCCACTGCTCACCGTCTTCCACTGCGAAGATTGCGCATTTATACTCACTCTCTGTTTCCTATTAATTAGCCAGTTTTTGATCCACAAGAGGACTTGTCCTTTTACTCCATGACCCTTGAGCTTACTAAGGAGCCTTTGATGAGGAACTTTATCAAAAGCTTTTTGGAAGTCAAGGTAAACAACATCTATTGGGTCCACTTTGTCCACATGTTTGTTCACCCCCTCAAAGAACTGTAACAAGTTAGTGAGGCAAGATCTTCAGTTACAGAACCCATGCTGAGTCTTCCTCAATAACTTGTGTTCATCAATGTGCCTACTCATTCTGTCCTTGATAATGGTTTCTACCAACTTTCCAGGTATTGAAGTCAGACTGACTGGCCTGTAATTTCCCGGATCTCCTCTGGAACCCTTTTTAAAGATGGGGGTGACATTTGCTACCTTCCAGCCCTCAGGAATGGAGGAAGATTTAAATGAAAGATTACAGATTTTTGTCAGGGGATCCACAAGTTCACCTTTGAGTTCTTTCAGAACTCTTGGATCTATGCCATCCGGACCTATAGTGACTTATTAGTTTTTAATTTGTCTATCAGTTGTAGGACCTCCTCTCTTGTCACCTCAATCTGTCTCAGGTCTTTCAACACCCCTTCCAAAATTAGCGGTTCTGGAGTGGGCAAACACTTCTCATCTTCCACAGTGAAGACGGAGGCAAAAAATGCATTCAGCTTCTCAGCCTTTTTCCTATCCTCCTTCAGTAATCCTTTTACCCCTTGGTCATCCAAGGGTCCCACTGCCTGGTTTCCTGCTTCTAATATTATTGGTCTTTATGTTTTTTGCAATATGCTCCTCATGTTTCCTTTTTGCCTGCCTGATCACAGTCTTGCATTTGTTTTGCCATAGCCCGTGTTCCCTTTTATTAATCTCACTTGGACTAGTATGTTCCTCCAATCCCCTCTTGAAGCTGTCTATGCTTGCAGCCTCAGTCACCTCCTGTGTCAGTGAATTCCATGTGTTAACCACCCTTTGGGTGAAGAAGTACTTCCTTTTATCTGTTCTAACCTGACTCATGATTATCAAGTCAAAGGCTCAACATTATCCATGACCAGCTCAAAGAAGATATCTCTGTGGTTGACCATTTTATATAATATGAACACATGAAGCTGCCTTATACTGAATCAGACCATTGGTCTATCAAGGTCAGTATTGTCTGCTCAGACTGGCAGTGGCTCTACAAAGTCTCAGGGAAAAGTCTTTCACATCACTTCCTACCTGGTTCTTTTTAAGTGAAGATGCCAGGGATTGAACTTGGGACCTTCTACATGCAAAACAGAGACTCTTCCACTGAGTCTCAGCCCCTCCCCATTCAGTAAACACAGACTGACCGCAATATTAATGCTTACCTCCTTTGTGATCAATCAAAGCATTCCACATACGATTTCTCTGTAATTCTACTGCAGCCCTGCAAAGTAGAGCCAGCATTCATATATCCCCATGTTACAGAGGGAAACTGAAGTTGTGAGGTTGAAAGTCCCATTGAAAGCCAGTGAACTTAGAAGAGTGTAAATGTGTTTAGAATTGCTCTGTGAATCTGCATACATTCCATATTGGCTATCGCTGAAGATTCACCTTCTAAGTGGACTTGCTTACACAAAGCGAATCCAGCTGTGAATGATGGCACAGTGTTAGGCAGTAAAATGTGAATGAATGAATGAAGAGTAAATGTGGTTTACTAGTTAAAGTGCTGGATTATAGGGCCAAGCTTTGATCTGTGAAACTTCCTGGGTAACCTCAGTTCTTATCTTTTTGCCTAACCGACCTCACTGGATGAAACTGAAGGAAGAGGCGGGGCTTTTTTGTAGCAGGAACTCCTTTGCATATTAGGCCCCACTCTCCTGATGCAGCCAATCCTCCTGGAGCTTACAATAGGCCCTGTACGAAGAGCCCTGTAAGCTCTTGGAGGACTGGCTACATCAGGGGTGTGTGGCCTAATATGCAAAAGAGTTCCCGCTACAAAAAAAAAAGCCCTGGGAAGAGGTGCATATGATTCCCTGATATCTTTAGAGGAAAGATAGGAGTTAAAGTATTTATAAAAGATAACTAACATAGAGCCTGATAACAGCGGTGTTCAGCTCATGGACTGAGAAGAACCTCAGAGGAGTCATAGAGTTCATTTGTTGGGTCATAAGCTCCTTAGACAGCTGCATTTTCTTTTGCTGCTCATTTTTGGAGAACCTGAACATAATTATACTGACTCAGACCACTCCTCCACCAAAGTCAGAAGCTCTCCAGGATCTCAGGTGGAGGTCTTTCACATCACCTGCTACCTGATCTTTAACTGGAGAGACAGGGGATTGAAACTGGGGCCTTCTGCATGCCGAGCAGATACTGTACCACTGAGGCACAGTCCCTCCCCTGTCTTTGCAGGTGCGTTGAGAGTAGCAGCAGACTGCGGCGTCTCTGAGGCGGCTTCCGGGGAGCCGCGAACGGGACGTATGAGCATTCCAGACGCTCCCCTGGCACCCACGGCCCGCTAGTGTGGTTGAACAATGGAACCCAGAAACAAGGGGGGAGGGTTTGGGGGGGAGGTAAGAAAGAGCACAATGAAAGTAAGAAGTTGGAGACTTTGGGGGTGGGGCCAGGAGACATTGGGGGTGGAGTCATGAGCAAGATTGGAACAAATACAATTGAACTCCAAAGGGAGTTCTGACCATCACATTGAAAGGGACTGCTCACCTTTTCAATGCCTTCCCTCCATTAGAAATAATGAAGAATAGGGGCATCTTCTTTGGGGGCTCATAGAATTGCCCCCCCCCTGGTCCAATACTTTTGAAACTTTGAGGGTGTTTTAAGGAAAGGCATCAGATGCTATGCTGCAAATTTGGTACCTCTACCTCAAAGAACATTCCTCCCAGAGCCCCAGACAGCCATGGGTCAATTTCACTTTTTTCCTTATGGCAGGGTATCCCAAACTCCACCCCCCGTGGCCCAGTTATTTTTACACTTCTCCTTCATGGCCCACTAAAATTTGGGGGTGGAAAGGTAGGGTAATGGTGGGATTATGCAATACAAGGAAGGAAGGAAGGGAGGGAGGGAGGGAGGGAGGGAGGGAAAGAAAGAAAGAAAGAAAGAAAGAAAGAAAGAAAGAAAGAAAGAAAGAAAGAAAGAAAGAAAGAAAGAAAGAAAGAAAGAAAGAAAGAAAGAAAGAAAGAAAGAAAGAAAGAAAGAAAGAAAAAAAAAGAGGGGGAAAGAGTTGGAAACAAATAGAGGGAAAAGAAAGAGAAAGAAAATAGGAAGGAAGGAAAAGGAAGGGAAGAGTGAAAGAAAGGTGGGAAAAAAGGAAGAAAGAAAAAGAAAAGAAAGGTAAAGAAAACCAGAAAAATATGGGATGAGAGCAACTCACCTTTAAAACTGCTGACTCTCGCCGCGCAAGTGCCTCCTTCTCCACTGTAAAGCTCCCCCGCCAACCACCTCCTTGGCGAGGAAAATGGCGCTGAACTAACTCAGCGCCGGAGCAGGCCACCGGCACTTCGAAGGGACCACGCCTGGATCAGGCGCGCGGCTAATCCCTCCCTGACACTTCCTGGATGGAAAGTAAGTGTGGGGGAGGGATTAGCCACACAGGAGGTGTGGGGGAGGGATTAGCCACACAGGAGGTCCTGGGGCCCAGCATTGATCCCTGTGTGGCCCAGTGCCAGGTCCCAACCCTGCATTTGGGAAACGCCGCCCTATGGGAATCGTTCTCCATAGGGAATAATAAAGTGGCCAGTAGTCATTTCCCTCACCCCCACCCCCACTTTCTAAAGTGGGGGGAGGGCCTCCAAACCAGGGAATCCCCTGCCTCCTCCCTCTCTCTCTCACACACTTACTGGGTCTGGTTCCTCCACAACTTTACTTGCTCTGAAAACAGAAGCAAAAGAAAGGGAGGGTCTGTGCTATGATGAAACTGCTGCTAACCCTTCCCCATGAAGTGCTTCCTGTTTCCTGCTTCCTGCTCAACTTTAAAGGCACACATTTTAAAAACAGACCTGTTTACAGGTTTCTAAACCTGCCGGAGCTTTAGAGATACATGGTGGCTGTGGGGGCGGAGCTTCCCCCCACCGGGCAGCTGGCTGGGGGCGAGGGAAAGCCTGTAAAACCAGGGGATCTCCTGCTGGGACCTGGGGATTGGGAAGCCTAAATCTCAGAGCAGCTTACAATCTCTTTCAATTCTATTCTCCACAACAGACACCCAGGCAAACTAGGTGATTGCCTAGGGCACCAGCCTTCTGAGGGCACTGAATTGGGTGTGTCCCCCCATGTGACTCAGTGATGTTATCAGTGCAAGGGTGGGTGCCAGAAGTTAGCCTTGTCTAGGGTGCGAATCACTCTAGGACCAGCCCTGCACACAGCCTGTGAGTTAGGT
Source organism: Heteronotia binoei (assembly GCF_032191835.1). Taxonomy (NCBI): domain Eukaryota; kingdom Metazoa; phylum Chordata; class Lepidosauria; order Squamata; family Gekkonidae; genus Heteronotia; species Heteronotia binoei. The sequence goes on along the minus strand of NC_083236.1, from coordinate 56,965,010 downwards.
GGGACCGAGAGAGCTCTGAGAGACCTGCTCTTGAGAGAGAACAGTTCTGGGAGAACTGTGGCTGACCCAAGGTCACCCAACCACTGCATGTGGAGGAATGGGGAATCAAACCCGGTTCTTCCAGATTAGAGTCTGCACACTTAACCACTACACCAAACTGACTCCAACTACAGGCAAGGAACACCACATTACTCATTGAGTAACAAAGGACATCCTTCACTTCACTCTTTTATTCAGCTGTAAATGACCAATTTAGTCATCAAGAAAAGGAACAACACCCCCCCCCCCCCACCACCACTCCACTCTGACTTGGATAGCTCAGGCAAGCTCAGTTTCATCTCGGAAGCTAGGGTCGACTTTGGCAAGGACTTGGGTGGAAGACCTCCTTGGAACACCAGCAGTCAGGAGGCGGGGCAGGCTTTATTCAGCCAACTCCTTCAATATTCTCCAGTTAAAGGTATTCGTGTTTGAACTGATATTTTGGTCACTATAAAATAATCGCAAAGGTGCCATTTAACAGAAAAATATGAATCTTTTTTTATTGCTGTCTGGTTTCCAATAATCACTTACCTTTATGAAAATGACGTTCTCCCACGCTGATTGATATACAGACAAATGATGTATTTTTAGTTTTCTCTTTCTATGATTTGCTTCTATGGGTAGTCATAGATGTATTAGATTAGTTTAGGTTGATATGGTTATGTTATATAATTCTGCATATTTTTTTTCTTTTTTCCAACGATTTTATAATGTTGTTACTTGGAATGTATCTTAATTTAAACAAAAGAACTGAGAAAAGAAAAAGAATATCCCCCAGGCTCCTAACAGGAGTCAGTCACCAGAAGTCTCCATGACTTCCAGGAAGGAAGGAAGGAAGGAAGGAAGGAAGGAAGGAAGGAAGGAAGGAAGGAAGGAAGGAAGGAAGGAAGGAAGGAAGGAAGAAAGAAAGAAAGAAAGAAAGAAAGAAAGAAAGAAAGAAAGAAAGAAAGAAAGAAAGAAAGAAAGAAAGAAAGAAAGAAAGAAAGAAAGAAAGAAAGAAAGAAAGAAAGAAAGAAAGAAAGAAAGCCCAATGCTTACATTGTTAGATCTATCCAAGAAACAAACAGACAGACAAAACAGTCAGGAATATAGATATATATATGTATTTAAATCATATTTACACTCCTGCCCTCTTGGTATTCTTCATGCCCTCATAAATAAGTTATCTTTAACTGCAAGGAGGGGAGGGCTGGAAGGATGTCTTACAATTTAGTACCACTTTATGGCTGACATTGATTTAAAACACTCCATAAGGGGCGCATAGCTGCAGGATCAATTAAAAGTAAATGTGGTCATGAAACTTGCATGAAGTGCTGCCTGCCAGAGCTAAGCAGACCCCTATTCTTCATATGGTTGTTTGCCGCTCGAACTCCTCGGGAGGAGGAGGAAGACGTGCAAACAAAACAGAAGAAGAAGCAGGAAAGAGAAAGGAGCTATAGATTTCCTTTATTTGATCCTGACGCATGGAAAACACAGCACCGCATCGTAGACCGTGGCTCTCTGCCAAAGAGAGACGTCCTCTGAGAGAAATCTGAGTCACTTTAAAGATTCCATGGAGGAGATCTTGTTTAATGATCTTGAGGACCTCCTTTTCACTGGCTCACTCACCAAGCTATCTCCCCCCCCCCCCCCCCGGCCCCAGTCTCTCTCTTTTGCCATTTGCCAGCAAATATCTTCCAGGTTTGTCTGCCCAGATCTGTGAATTGATACAAACCTCCCCTGTACTGAATCAAGCCATTGGTCTTTGTGTTATCTGCTGTTACGAGTGGAAAGGGGCAGTCTCCAGCAGTGTTCCCGCTAAGCTGAGTTAGTGTCAGCTAGCTCACAGATTTTTAGCCTCCAGCTCAAACATTTTTGTCTTAGCTCAAGGAGGATGCCCCCAGAGTACATTAATTTATGCAGTCGCTCACAACTTTAATGCCAGCAGCTCACAACTTTAATGCCAGTAGCTCACAAAGTAGGATTTTTGATCACAAGGCTCTGTAGCTTAGGGGGAACATTGGTCTCCAGTACCTGCAATCTGAAAGTCATTAATTGAGAGCCCAAGAGTCTTTGCAGGGGTCATTTCATAGAAAAAGAGGTGCCGGAGCTCATTAGCACAACTCATTTGCATATGCCACAGACCCCCCCTGACATCACAAGAAGGTGAACTCAATTATATCAGTTCAGCATCTCCCTTAAAAGGCTTCTTTGAAGTAGAATTGGTATAATGAAACCTGACTCCCATCATACTTTTTAAATTACTTTATCCTACATGACCACAGTGGTCTTCTATCTCTCTGCTTTCTATGTTTTGGTTATTTTCACATTTTTTTGGGGGGGGGGGGGAATATTAGAAGGTTTGTCAAATCTTAAGAGTTCAGGAAAATTCTCACAGGAGGTTTGAACGATGACGCCCAGAAGCAAGTATTGGGGGGAGGAGTTAAGAAAGAAAGAACACAATAACATTTAGTGGTCTCAGAGCTCTATTCTATTCGGGAGAGCCAGTTTGGTGTAGTGGTTAAGTGTGCGGACTCTTATCTGGGAGAACCGGGTTTGATTCCCCACTCCTCCACTTGCACCTGCTGGAATGGCCTTGGGTCAGCCATAGCTCTGGCAGAGGTTGTCCTTGAAAGGGCAGCTGCTGTGAGAGCCCTCTCCAGCCCCACCCACCTCACAGGGTGTCTATTGTGGGGGAGGAAGGTGAAGGAGATTGTGAGCTGCTCTGAGACTCTTTGGAGTGGAGGGCGGGATATAAATCCAATATCTTCATCTACCTCACAGGGTGTCTGTTGTGGAGGAGGAAGGTGAAGGAGATTGTGAGCCGCTCTGAGACTCTTCGGAGTGGAGGGCGGGATATAAATCCAATATCTTCATCTACCTCACAGGGTGTCTTTTGTGGAGGAGGAAGGCGAAGGAGATTGTGAGCCGCTCTGAGACTCTTCGGAGTGGAGGGCAGGATATAAATCCAATATCTTCGTCTTCATCTTCTTCCTGTGAGCTCCTGCCCAAAATGAGGCCTGATTCTTTGTATGATGATGTCAGGGTCAGGAGCCAGCTTGGTGTAGTGGGTAAGAGCGGTGGACTCTAATTTGGTGAACCGGGTTTGATTCCCCACTCCTCCTTGTGAAGCTGCTGGGTGACCTTGGGTCAGTCACAGTTCTCCCTGAGCTCTCTCAGCCCCACTTACCTTACAAGGTGCCTGTGGTGAGGAATGGAAGGGAAGGCGATTGTAAGCTGCTCTGAGACTTCTTTGGTAGTGAAGAGTGAAGTATAAAACCAACTCTTCTTCTCTGCGTTCAAGGCCCCTCCCCTCTAGAAAACTCTCTAAGGTGCATCAGGAGAGAAGGCAGCATGGTATAGCTCAGGGGTGGCCAAGCTGTCTCGGGAGCCACATGCCGTCTCTTGCACACAGGGCTTTTTTTGTAGCAGGAACTCCTTTGCATATTAGGCCACACACCTCTGATGTAGCTGATCCTCCTGGAGCTTACAGTAGGCCCTGCACTAAGAGCCCTGTAAGCTCTTGGGGGACAGGCTACATAAGAGGGGTGTGGCTTAATATGCAAAGGAGTTCCTGTTACAAAAAAAAGCCCTGCAGTTGCACACATACTGTGTGGCTCCCAGAGGTCAAGGAGGAACTTAATGCAGACTTACTCTCAAGTAAGTGTGTTTGAATCAGGACCTCAATCAGCCTCTGAACACTGACTCATTGGTAGGTGACTACTTCCTCCATGTGTGAAGTGGGGAAGGAGGGGGAAATAGGCAGGCTTGCAAGCTCTTCTCCTCCAACACAGATGCCACCCGGAAACCTAGAGTGGGGAAAGAGAGCGCAAGAGCTGAGGGAGCCACTGGAAGAAGGGATGGAATTAAAGAGGGCAGCACAGGGTTCCCCTTAGTTTCATAACTCTTGTAGGAGCTGCATTTACTAACTTTCATGTCAAGGCAAAGAGAGATGCACAATGATGCAAACGATGGTCAATGATTTATATGGTACATGTGTGTTTCCTTCTCCCACTGGTGCAAAAAAATAATTCCCTGACCTTGCCCTCTGTTGGTTTTATGGGGACTGTTATTCCCAGATTTTGTTTTTGTGTAAGTTTCCATCTAGCATGATCATGTTGTAAAGTGCATACATATGTGTTTTATCTTCCCGTGCAAAGAAAGTGTGTTTTAATAAAGATATATTCATTTGTAATATTCATTTATATTTTATGGCTCTCAAACATCTGACATTTCTTCTATGTGGCCGTTCTATTAAGCAAGTTTGGCCACCCCTGCTATAGCTCAATCTCAGAAGCTAAGCAGGGTCAATATTTGAATCACAGACCACCAAGGAAGAGATTCTACAGAGGAAGGCAATGGCAAACCTCTAGTTCTCACTTGCCCTGACAGCCTCTTGCTGGAGTTGTCATGCATCAGCTGCCGCTTGATGGCACTTATGTACGTAATGCAATGTGGATCAACTTCACCTGCTTGTTGCACATACTAAATTAAGTACATTAGAGAAGGAGAGGCATATTTACCGCAAAATCCTAAGTAGACTTCTCCCCTTCAACGTCTGTTGAAGTCGCTGGGTTTAGAAAGGTCTAACAGCGCTAAGGGCTGCACTGTTAGAGGAATCAGACTTTGGGAGGGACCCTGAAGCAACTGACCAAACATCACAGTTTGGAGATCGCCTTCCATGTCAACAACCACCCGTCCTGCTGCGTCGTGGAACGAAGAAGGAAACACGCGATTAATTTTGGTCCTCCGGTCCAGATGGCCCTCTAGGTTACATGGTAATTACTGTATATAAGTACTTACTTAGTTTAATTACCAGATAATCAGAGGAAGAATATGCAAATCCTGGGACAGATGAAAGAGGATGCAAGTGTGTGCTACATTAATCCAGTGGACTTAGATTTCCTTGTAGGTAACACAAGGACTGCTGTGATATCTGAGCACTGCCTGTGAAAACTGTGAAAAGGAATCTTTTGGGTAACTGTGAAAAGGAATCTTTTGGGAAACTTTCATCCACATTGAATGATAGGACACCATTGCTGCTGACCTGAGCCCCCAAGGAAATGGAAGAGAGGGGGGCATCCCTCCAGGCGATATATTGAAGCTATCAAAATGCTTCACAATGGGCTGGAATGTGTGTGTGTGTGTGTGTGTGTGTGTAAAAATGGTGGGGAAGCCCTTGCTTATGAAGCTGTCATTTGTTTTGTTCACCCCTGTACTTTCGAGCATGTATCTGGGGTAGGTTTCCCCAAATTCACAATGGCATTTCCCGGGGGGCATTTCATAGAAAAAGAGGTGCCAGAGCTCATTAGCACAATTCATTTGCATATGCCACACACACCCTGACATTGACGGAAGGTGCACTCAATTATATCAGCTCAGCATCTATCTTAAAAGGCTTCTTGAATTATAATTGTCATAATAAAGCCTTACTCCTATCGAAGAAGAAGAAGAAGAAGAAGAAGAAGAAGAAGAAGAAGAGGATTTTTAGCCCACCCTACACACTGAATCCCAGAGTCTCAGAGCAGCTCACTTTACCTTCCCCCCCACCCTCCACAACAGACATCCTGTGAGGTAGGTGGAGCTGAGAGAGCTCTCCCAGAAGCTGCCCTTTCAAGGACAACTCTGCAAGAGCTATGGCTGACCCAAGGCCATTCTGGCAGCTGCAAGTGGAGGAGTGGGGAATCAAACCTTGTTCTTCCAGATAAGAGTCCATGCACTTAACCACAACACCAAACTGTCTCTTTTAAAATTACTTTCTCCTATGTGGCCACAGTGGCGTGATGAAGATTTCCAACTGTCTGCTTTATACGTTTTGGTTATTTTCCCATTGTTTGTGGGGGGAAATATTAGAAAGTCTGTCAAACTTTTTGAGTTCAGCCACATTCTCACAGGAGGTTTGAACAATGGAGCCGGAATAATAATATACTAGATGAAGATAAATCCAGGTAGGTAGTCCTTTTTGGTTTGAAGCAGCAGAACAAAGTTGGAGTCCAGTGGCACCTTTAAGGCTGACAGAATTTAATTCTGGGTAGAAGCTTCCATGTGCGTGCACACAAAAGCTTCTTCCTTGAATAATACTAGACAACCGGGACTTGTTGGCATCAAAAACCTACACATTCTTTTAAAAAAGAAATAAATTTTATTTTATTTTATGACAGCCAGTGTGGTGTAGTGGTTAAGTGTGCGGACTCTTATCTGGGAGAACCGGGTTTGATTCCCCACTCCTCCACTTGCACCTGATGGAATGGCCTTGGGTCAGCCATCGCTCTGGCAGAGGTTGTCCTTGAAAGGGCAGCTGCTGGGAGAGCCCTCTCCAGCCCCACCCACCTCACAGGGTGTCTGTTGTGGGGGAGGAAGGTAAAGGAGATTGTGAGCCGCTCTGAGACTCTTTGGAGTGGAGGGCGGGATATAAATCCAATATTTATTATTATTATTATTATTATTATTATTATTATTATTAAATCTAATCCAATGCAAAGGGAGCATAGGGAAAATAAAGAATAAAAAATATAAATCTAACATGCAAGGATCCAAGTTAGACCATTGGATGCATATAAAAAACAATTGCCCTTTCATCACACCCTCTCCAGCCTAGAAATAGCAGCTCTCCAGCAGCCCTGGCCCCACTCAATGCACAGCCGCCAAGAAGGTCAGAGCGCCTGTTCTGGCTGCAACGCCACTGAGGATGTTCTCCGCAGCCGAGAATGAAACGTCTGGAAGGAAAACTTTCTCCAGTAGAACACGGCACTTGAGCCCGAAAGATTCTACAAACCCTAATCATATAAAAAACAATTGACAAAAACAGTACATAAGATGCTAGGTATTAAGAATTTAGAAATAGCCTAGAATTCATTCTATTAGGCATGGAGGCTGGTAGGTCCTAAATTTAAAGCAATTGCTTTTCGAAAGTTTGAAAGGCCAAGTCAGCATTCCCGGTGGAGAGATGTCCTCACTCTGCCTACAGCCCTGATGTTTCATTCAGCTATTGAGCCAGCTATGTACATGTTATGGCCACAGGGTTGCCAACGTCCAGGTGCAGCCTAGAGATCTCCTGGGATTACAGCTGATCTCCAGATTACAGAGATCAGATCCCCTGGAGAAAATGGCTGCTTTGGAGGGTGGAGTCTATGGCATTATATCCGCCTGAAGTCTCTCCCCTCCTTAAATCCTGCCTTCTCTAGGCTCCCGATCTCCAAGAATTTTCCAGCCCCAGAGTTGGCAATGCTATGCATAGGGTTGCCAAGTCCAATTAAAGAAAAAAATCTGGGGACTTTGGGGGCGGAGCCAGGAGTCTTTGGGGGTGGGGCCAGGAGACATTGGGGGTGGAGCCAGGAACAAGGATGTGACAAGCATAATTGAACTCCAAGGGAGTTCTGGCCATCACATTTAAAGGGACAGCACATCTTTTTAAATGCCTTTCTTCCATAGGAAATAAGGAAGGATAGGGGCACCATCTTTTGGGGCTCATAGAATTGGACACCATGGTCCAATCGTTTTGAAACTTGGGGGGTATTTTGGGGAGAGGCACTAGATGCTATACTAAAAATTTGGTACCTCTACCTCAAAACATAGCCCCCCAGAGCCCCCAATACCGGCGGATCAATTCCCCATTATTCCCTATGGGAATCGTTCTCCATAGGGAATAATAGAGTGCCCAGTAGACATTTCCCTCCCCCCCAAGCTTTCTAAAGGGGGGAGAGGGCCTCCAAACCAGGGAATCCCCTGCCCCCTCCCTCTCTCTCACACACAAATACTTACTAGATCTTCTTCCTGCAGAACTCTACTTGCTGTGAAAATGAAAGCAAAAGAAAGGGAGGGGGCGTTCTCCATGGAAACTATTACTGACCCTTTCCTATGAAGCCCTTCCTGTTTCCTGCGCAGCCTTAAAGGGGCACACATTTTACAAACGGATCAGGAGCTCTACAACAACATGATGCCTACACGTATGTTCTCTCCCCCCCCCCCTTTCTGGATTTTTGGAGAGCAGGGGAGGAGGCTGCAAATTCAGGGGTCTCCCGCCAGGGCGGAGGGGGGGGGTGTTGGGAAGCCTAGCTATGCACCATCAAGTCACAATGGATTTATGGTGAATCCAGCAAGGGCCTCCCACACAAGTGAGAAGCAGAGTCATCCTTGGTGATCTCCCATCCAAAAACTGACTCCAGAAAGAGGCTTTCAAGGCAAGTGAGAAGCAGAGGTGGTTGGCCATTGCCTTCCTCTGCAGAGTCTTCCTTGGTGGTCTCCCATCCAAGAACTGACCCCAACAAGGGGCTTTCATAGCAAGAGAGAAGCAGTGGTGGTTTGCTATTGCCTTCCTCCGTAGAGTATTCCTTGGTGGTCTCCTATCCAAGTCTTGAACCCAGTAAAGGGCTTTCAAGGCAAGTGAAGAGCAGAGGTGGTTTGCCATTGCCTTCCTCTGCAGAGTTTTCCTTGGTGGTCTCCCATCCAAGAACTGACCCCAGCAAGGGGCTTTCAAGGCAAGTGAGAAGTAGAGGTGGTTGGCCATTGCCTTCCTCTGCAGAGTCTTCCTTGGTGGTCTCCCATCCAAGAACTGACCCCAGCAAGGGGCTTTCAAGGCAAGTGAGAAGCAGAGGTGGTTGGCCATTGCCTTCCTCTGCAGAGTCTTCCTTGGTGGTCTCCTATCCAAGTCTTGAACCCAGCAAAGGGCTTTCAAGGCAAGTGAAGAGCAGAGGTGGTTTGCCATTGCCTTCCTCTGCAGAGTCTTCCTTGGTGGTCTCCTATCCAAGTCCTGACCCCAGCAAAGGGCTTTCAAGGCAAGCAAAAAGCAGAGTGTCACGGCTGGGGCCGGGTCAGGCAAAGTCCAGAGGCAGTCCGAGGTCTGTAGCCAGCAAGCAGGAGTGTCCAAGGTGCCAAATCCAAATCGCTGTGCAAGTATCGCAGGTCCAAGGTCCAGAAGCTGAGGTCAGGGAGTCCAGAAGTCAAAAGCCAAAGTCAGGGAGTCAGGAACCAAAGTCAAGCCGGAGTGGATGCTAGAACGTCAGGGAGATGACTAGTTGCTTCCACAAAGCCTCCTCCCAAAGCCCACAGCTATATAGCCCTCTGCTGGCTGTTGCCCATTTGGGCTAATTGCTGGCTCTGGGAGGCAGCCAGGATCCTGTTACAACTCAAGCATCCTTGCTCTTAGGAGGGCCAGAATCCTCTCAAAACTCAGGACTCAGGGAGTGTCTTGCTTGTGAGCGTGCCGCCCTCCTCCGATCCCTGAGGTCCTGACGGAGGCGGTCACGCACACGAGCCACCCGAGAGGGCGAGGCAGGGGGGCTGGGATCGTCTTCAGCAGGAGGCAGGGGTACTGGTGCAGGTGGCAGGGGTACAGTTTCCTCGGCAGACTCGTCTTCCTCTGCAGGGTCCCCAGCACCCATGACACAGAGGTGGTTTCCCATTGCTAGCTTCTGCAGAGTCTTCCTTGGTGGTCTCCCATCCAAGAACTGACTCCAGCAAGGGGCTTTCAAGTCAAGGGAGAAGCAGAGGTGGTTTGCCATTGCCTTCCTCTGCAGAGTCTTCCTTGGTGGTCTCCTATCCAAGTCTTGACCCCAGCAAAGGGCTTTCAAGGCAAGCAAAAAGCAGAGGTGGTTTCCCATTGCCAGCTTCTGCAGAGTCTTCCTTGGTGGTCTCCCATCCAAGAAGTGACTCCAGCAAGGGGCTATCGAGGCAAGTGAGAAGCAGAGGTGGTTGGCCATTGCTTTCCTCTGCAGAGTCTTTTTTGGTGGACTTCTGTCCAAGTTCCAAGCCTGCTTAACTTCCAGCAGCTAATATGATCAGGCCATACCATACCACCTTTCCACATATATGGTGTGTGTGTGTGTTTGTGTGTGTACAGCATTAACATCTGGGTAGCTTCATGAAAATGTCGCCCCCCCCCCCATGGCAAATGCTCTGCTATTGAAATCCCCATTACAAAGAATTTACAAACTTAAAAGGGGGCTCTTGGGGCAAATAGTTTCCTCTAGAGCTGTGCTCAAAACAAAGGTTTCTCATTAAAAAGAATCATGATGAAATTAGAGAGGAAGGCGTGCTCTATGAATAGAAAGAGTTCCTCAAGCTGTTTGGTCTAGACATGATTATAAAGATTACAAAGTGTTGTGGGACCAGTTGGGATGATTATACTTCCCGTTGGACAAAAGGAGAATGCAACCCACTTATTATTTGGGCCCAAGTGATGGAGCCGTGGCTGATACTATTGCAGAGGACTTGCGAGCCGCAGGAAGGAAAGCTGGACATAACACCTGCCTTTGCGGTATTGACAAAAATATATTTCATTTGTTTGCAAAATGCTTTCCAGTCTATTGGGGCTACAATCCTGCACACTAAGGTCAGGGTCAGCTTTGCAAACTAGGTGATTGCCTTAGGTGCCAGCTTTCCTGGGAGTGAAAATTGGGTGCCCCCATGCGACTCGGTGACATTATCAGCGCGGGGGGGGGGGGGGGGGGGAGCTGCCAAAAGTTAGCCTTGCTTAGGGTGCCTGACAGTCTAGGGCTGGCCATTAGGGTTGACAGACTCCTCTGGTGGAGGTGGGGTTCCTCCACCCCCAGGCCCTGCCGCGCAGCCACCAATCAGCTGGAATTGCACAGGGCTTTTGCAGCGGTGAGGAAGAGGTGTCGGAACTAGGCTTGCCAATCCCCAGGTGGGAGCAGGGGATCCCCCATTTTGGAGACCCTCCCCCGCTTCAGGGTCGTCAGAAAGCAGGGGGAGGGGAGGGAAATGTCTGCTGGGAACTCTGTTATTCCCTATGGAGATTTATTCCCATAGAAAATCATGGAGAATTGATCCGTGGGTATCTGGGGCTCTGGGAGGGCTGTTTTTTGGGGTAGAGGCACCAAATTTTCAGTACAGCATCTAGTGCTTCTCCCCAAAATACCCCCCAAGTTTCAAAACTATCGGACCAGGGGGTCCAAATTCTATGAGCCCCAAAAGAAGGTGCCCCTATCCTTCATTATTTCCTATGGAAGGAAAGAATTGAAAAGGTGTGCCGTTCCTTTAAATGTGATGGCCAGAACTCCCTTTGGAGTTCAATTATGCTTGTCACAGCCTTGATCCTGGCTCCACCCCTAATGTCTCCTGGCTCCACCCCCAAAGTCCCCAGATATTTCTTGAATTGGACTTGGCAACCCTAGTCGGAACTCTCAAGAGGGAAATGAAGTTTTCAATGTATATGCTAAAACCGCATGAACTTTTAAACATATTTAAAAGAATTTTGTCGAAGAAGTTCCAGAACGTCATTCTGCCATGTTCCTCCAGAAAAAAGAGAAAGAGAGAGAGAGCTCTGGCTGGCAGGCAGGGGGATTTACCATGAGAAAGCCCAAACCACCTCACTGGCATCGCTCAGGAAGTGACATCATCACTCAGGCGACGCTCTGATATTTGGGCAAAAACTCTATTTTAGAACCCATTTTTGACATAGAGTTTTCCCCAAAAATATTAGAGCGTCGTTATGACCTCACAGCGTGGTGATCTCACTTCCTGTGTGATGCTGCAGACATGGCCTGTGCCTTCATCTTTCTCCTAGTAAGTCCCCCCATCGCCTGCTGATTGTCAGGAAGGATCTAGAAACTCTAGTGCACACAGCTGGTCCACTTAAAACCTTTTGGCATGAAGAGGTGGGGGGTTTAAGGTGATGTTACATTGTTCAAGGCAGGGGTGTCAAACATGTGGCCTGGGGGCCAAATCAAGCCCCCAAAGGGCTCCTATCAGGTCCCTGAGCAACTGGCTGTCATGTGCTTCCTTCTCCCTCTTTCTTGCTTCTTTCTCCACCACAGCTTGCTTCACAAGACTTGCTCTGTTGCCCTTGGTGAGGAAAAGGGGGAGGCAGAGCTTGCTTTGCTAGGCTCTCTCAATCGCACAGCAGAGCTACTGAGCTAAGCCTCTCTTCCTTCTATTGATGGAGGCTCCTCCCTAGGGTTGCCAATCCCCAGGTGGGGCAGGGGATCCCCTAGTTTGGAGGCCCTCCCCCCACTTCAGGGTCATCAGAAAGCAGGGGAGGGGAGGGAAATATCTGCTAGGCACTCCATTATTCCCTATGGAGACTGATTCCCATAGGGAATAATGGAGAATTGATCCATGGGTATCTGGGGCTCTGGGGGGGTGGGGCCGTGTTTTGAGATAGAGGCACAAAATCTTCCGGCATAGCATCCAATGCCTCTCCTCAAAAGACTCTCCACGTTTCAAAAAGATTGGATCAAGGGGTCCAATTTTATGAGCCCCAAAAGAAGGTGCCCTGTCCTTCATTATTTCCAATGGTGTGATCCCTTTAAATGTGATGGCCAGAACTCCCTTTGAAGTTCTATTATACTTGTCACAACCTTGCTCCTGGCTCCACCTCTAAAGTCTCGTAGATCCACCCGCAAAGTCCCCAGATATTTCTTGAATTGGACGTGGCAACACTATTCCTCTTTTTCCCGGTCTCCTGGGGAGGGAAGGAAAGAACAAGAACTTCCTTTGCTCAGTTCCCTGGATCACCTGGGAGAAATACAAAGATAACACCTATAAGATGAAAGAGTGCTAATGTCTTAAGCATGTTTTATTTAATTTTTTTAAATCTTTGTCTGTGTCCTTTATAAAGTTTATATCTCTGCTATCTAGTTTTAAATAGGTACACACATGGCCCGGCCTGACATGGTCTGATCTGACAAGGTCTCATTTATATCAGACCCGGCCCTCATAACAAATGAGTTTGACACCCCTTTAAGGTGATGTTACATTGACAGCCAGTTTGGTATAGCGGTTAAGTGTGCAGACTCTTATCTGGGGGGAACCGGGTTTGATTCCCCACTCCTCCGCTTGCAGCCGCTGGAATGGCCTTGGGTCAGCCCTAGCTCTCGCACAGCTATCCTTGAAAGGGCAGCTTCTGGGAGAGCTCTCTCAGCCCTACCTACCTCACAGGGTGTCTGTTGTGGGGGAGGAAGATAAAGGAGATTGTGAGCCACTCTGAGACTCTTCAGAGTGGCGGGCGGGATATAAATCCAATATCTTCATTTACCTCACAGGGTGTTTGTTGTGGGGGAGGAAGGTAAAGGAGATTGTAAGCCGCTCTGAGATTCGGAGTGGAGGGCGGGATACAAATCCAATGTCATCGTCATCTTCTTCTTCTTCTTCTTGGAATCCAAGAGGGGAGTTAAGGAAAAATAGCAATTCTGCCAGTGAAATGCCCCAAGTGCATCATGGCTGATCGGAAAAAAAAAAAAAAATCCCATGCCAGTGGAAACCAAAGCCATCCCAACGGGTATCAGTGACTGAAGTGAGGTGTTGAAGAGCACCTTATCTGTGGTTTTTAAGCTATTATTTTCCGCTCTATTTTTATTTGTTTGTTTTCAGCTTTGCATAATTAATTAGAAACTTGAGTTAATTAATGCAAAAGCCGAGGCATGTCCAACTGTTTCTCGCAGATGTCACTTGAAACGAGCTATCAAATTAACACCATACGACAATGACAGTTTTGTAAATCATCCTGTGACCCAGGTTGCCACCGAACGCATTTCTGCCAAAAAAAAAAAAGTGTTTATTAGAACAAACCACATTCGCCGGCTATTTTCGTCCGCTGCAAAAGAGGCGGGCAGGGAAGTCAAGGCACAGGGAAAAGGGAGAGCTCTCCCCCCCACCTCCCCTTTGCCCACAAATGTGCAGGATGTTTCATTTCTCTGTTGTCGTACTGCTGTTCGGGATGTACCCAGCACCAGAAGTGCACATGGCGCATTACAGAACGATGCACACACACACACAAAAATTCAGTCTCGTTTTTGACAATTAAAGAACCAGTAAAGGATGGGAAAGGAAGGGAAATGAATGAGAGGGATGGATGCACTGGAATGCGCAGTTACAGTGCTTGGCTTTGATTTGTTGAAGGAGGAAGGCACATGAAAAGAGAGAGGCGAGAATGGAGCTGTAGGTGGTAGAATGGACTGGAGAACTTCAGACAGCAAATGGTGGATTCCAGCGCTGAAGGTTCCTCCTCCACATTAAAAACCTTCCTGCCAATGGAACTCTAGCTTCAGAAAGGCCCAGAGTCAATTTGGTGTAATCAGGAGGGGTTTTTTTATAGCAGGTACTCCTTTGCGTATTATGCCACACACCCCTGATGCAGCCAATCCTCCAAGAGCTTTACAGGGCTCTTACTGCAGGGCCTACTGTAAGCTCCAGGAGGATTGACTACATCAGCGGTGTGTGGCCTAATAGGCAAAGGAGTTCCTGCTACAAAAAAAAGCCCTGGGTGTAGTGATTAAGTGTGCGGAGTCTTATCTGGGAGAACCAGGCTTGTTTCTCCACTCCTCCGCTTGCAACCGCTGGAATGACGCTTACCTCCAGCTTAAAACTTCATTCTTAATACATGGCAAGAAAGCTTCATGTTCGAGGCACGTAACAGTCTCTGGCGCAACAGCTACAAAGAAGCATCAGTGAAACGAGGACAACCTAGAACTAAGCCATCGCACACAGGATGTGCTGTGTACTGCTGCACGTCAAGAATGGAGTCCTTGTAGGGACTTTAATTTTTTGCTCTCTTCAACAAACATTGGACTGAGTCATTTGGGTAATTCTCATTATTAAAGAGTGGCTCACTTTATGTATTGGTTACCTCGTTTTGTATACCTTCGTAAGATTGTGGCTTTTGTTAGTTTTTTGCCTATGTGCTTTAAGAATATCTATTCTTTCTATAGAGAGTTCTTCATTTTTTGGTGTTTGTGAGGCTGGCATCACAGAACCTTGGGTTTCCCTCTACTCCATTTCTCCATAATTCTCTTTTCTGTTGCTTAATCCCCAAGTGGGGGCAGAGGATCTCCCAGTATGGAGGCCCTCCCCCCCACTTCAGGGTCATCAGAAAGCGGGGGGAGGGAAGGGAAATGTCTGCTGGGAACTCTGTTATTCCCTATGGAGACTTATTCCTGTAGGAAATAATGCAGAATTGATCCACAGGTATCTGGGGCTCTGGTGTGAGAAAAATACCCCTATTTCCAGAACATCGTAGTCACCCACTGGGTTGCCAGGGTGGCTGGAGACTCAGCTCACACATCTGCCAGGAGAACGTGGGTTTTGTCAAACAAACTGGAAGGGACTTATGAGTACTAACAGCCCCACCGTTGCAGCAGCACTCCGTGTCTCCAGAAGAGTGCTAGCCAGGAGAACAGATGGGCTTTCAATTGCTCCGTGCGAACTCCATCTCGGCCGTTGGAGCGGAAGAAGTTGTGCAGCCAGGAGCTATCTAGGCAAGCGGTTTTCAGCCTTGACCATAGAATCCACTTTAGGAGGCTAACACCACAAGCAACTATCTTCCTGACGTGCCAGACTCCACTACATCGAAGCGAGAGGCCCACGTACTCAACAGATGTCACCTATGCATAAGAACCATCAAGCTTATCTTAGGCGTTGACCCTGTCAGACCGCCTAAGCCTTTGTCCAACAGAACTCAAGACAAAGACTGGTGCCAATGGAAGATCGAAGAGGAGGAAGACCATCTTCAGCCAGAGCCAAGTTCCTTTGTGTATACTGGGTGTTACCTTAGGTAGTAATTTGGCCATCTATTGATAAGTTTGATAAACTCAAGCATACCTCCACCCAGTAATTTCCCCCATTCTTTCCCTTAACGGTCATCCTGAAGCCTCCCGACCCTGGCTCATTGTTACCTGGAAGTCCAATCAAGTAACCAGGGCCCAAGCTTGTTCATTGGTCAGTTATGGGCACCCAATTAGGTGCCACCAATTAACTTGCTATTGGCTACTGCAGAAGTCCAGCCCTTATGATCACTGCAGAGCCTCACCTCTCCTCCACCCCTGTACCTCCCATCCCCTAAGGGCTCAAGGTAGTCCTTATAACCTGTGACCCAGCTCCTCACAGGTGTGCATCTAGCAGTACCCCAGTTCCTCTGTCTAGATCCATCCCTGATTCTTGGCCAGTTGAGGGTCCCATTACCCCGTCCTCTTTCATCGCCATTGGAGCCTTCCTTGAAGACTACGATTGGTAATTATGACCCTGTTTGTCTATCCATGTGTTGTCTCTATATCTCTCTATTTTTCCTAGGACTGTATGTATGTTTCATGAGCACATTGCCTTGTATGTATGCCTATATTTTTCTGGAATAAATTTTAATTGTTTTACTTAATTAGAGTCCTTGGTAAATTTAAGCATTAATTTCTGGACGTGTATCCTGTACACATAGGTAAAAAGATCCTGATTAAGCCAGGTGCCCACCTGACAATTCCCCAACCTCTTTTGAGGGCATTTTGGCTTACACTGGGGGAGGCTGTTTTCTGAGGTAGAGGCACCAATGGAGGGAAGGCATTTAAAACAGGGTTGTCGGACTCATTTGTTGTGAGGGCCGGTTCGGACATAAATGAGACCTTCTGGGCCAAGCCATGTCAGGCCAGGCTGTAAGTGTACTTAGTTAAGATTAGGTAGCAGAGATAGAAACTTTATAAAGGACCCAGAGGTACACAATTAAAGATTTTTTAAAAAAAAATAAAAATAAAATATGCTTAAAATATTAGCACTCATTGGTCATAAAGGTGCTTTCATTGTATCTCTCCCATGGGATCCAGGGAGCTGGGCAAAGGAAGCTCTGGCTCTTTCCTTCCTTCCCCAGGGGACCAGGTGGGGGAGGAGCTTCCGCCAATAGAAGGAAGAGAGGCTTGGCTCAGTAGGTCTGCTGTGCAATTGAGAGAGCCTGGCAAAGCAAGCTGTTGTGTCCTAGGTTCAAATGGAGAACTGTTACTTTTGGAGGGAACTGTTACTTTTGGAGGGAAGCTGAACAAGCCAAGCTTGTACTCCACACCAGGGTTCCAGAGAAGGCCTAAGCGTGCCCAATCAGGGGAAGGATTGAAACATAAGTAGCCAATCAACATCTAGGCTCATACTGTACCCTGATAGGCCCTTGGGCCTCTGTAAATAGCCAATCCATGTACATAGTTAAGGTCCAATCAGAAGGGGGCAAGAATTGTATAAAGGAGCGGAAGGTTTGAATAGAGCTCAGTCTGTGTTGGTGTTCCTGAAGTAAAGCTTGCTGAAATCACTCTCCGCCTCTGGTCTCTTACTGCGTCGACCCCAGTACTTTACACAAGCTCTCCCTCCCCCGCTTGCTCCTCAAGGGAGGAACCTCAGCCAATGCAGAAAATAGAAACTTTGCTCTGTAGCTCCTGTGTGATTGAGCAAGCCTGGCAAAGCAAGCTGTGATGCAGAAGGAAGCAAGAGAGAGGGAGAAGGAAGCAGATGAGAGCCTGTTGCTCGGGGGCCTGATAGGAGTCCTCTGAGGGCCTGATTCGGCCTCCGGGCTGCATGTCTGACACCCCTGATCCAAAACACTTGCAGTCTTTTTAAATGTGATGACCAGAACTCCCTTTGGAGTTCCATTATACTTGTCACATTCTTGCTCCTGGCTCCACCTCCAATGTCTCCTGGCTCCACCCCCAAAGTCCCCAGATATTTCTCAGCCCCACCTACCTCACAGAGTGTCTGTTGTGGAGGGAGAAGATATAGGAGGTTGTATGCCGCTCTGAGTCTCTGATTCAGAGAGAAGGTGCGGGGTATAAATCCACAGTCTTCTTCTTGAATTGGACCTGACAACCCTCACTGCAAGGTTTCCCCTGACTGCAAGGCTCCTCTAGCTAAGGGGGGTGGTCTGTTCTTCCTGCAGCCTCTGTTGCAGAATCTGCCCCCCCCCCCCGGCAGATCCTACGGGGGGCTTTTCTGCTTGCCAAAGCTTTGCAGCGACTGCCTGAAATTAATGAGATGGGAGCATTTCTATTCAAGGCCACGGCACACTTTTGTTTCAGTCGGCAGAAAAACAAAACTGGGACGTGATTGATATCCTTCTGACACATCAGTCTTTCTGACTGACTCAAAGAGCTTTAGAAACGAGGAAACCTGACAGCAGAATGTAGCTCTGTTTACCTTGCTGGGTATGTCCCCCCCCCCTCTCTGTCTTCCCCTTTTCAGCAAGATAACATGTTCAGTAAAGCTGAAGAAGGAAGGGAGGGAGGGAGGATACCTGAAGCCAGGACTTCTCTGGTCTGCCATGGGTTGCAGCAGAAGAGGAATTTACATTTTAATTTCAGGGTCATCAGAAAGCCGGGGGGGGGGGGGGGGGGAGGATGTCTGCTGGGCACTCCATTATTCCCTATGGAGACCGATTCCCATAGGGCAGGGGTGGGGAACCTTTTTTCTGCCAAGGGCCATATGGATATTTATAACATCATTCGCGGGCCGTACAAAATTATCAGCTTAAAAAACAGTGTTCCACTGAGGGAGAATGATTCAGGCCAGCAAAATTAATGCAGATAATTGGTTTTTTATTTGAAGTCATGTGGGGAGAGCCTAATCTGGCGTACACACATACCCGACCCGCCACCCTAGGCAAATGCATAGGTCCTGGATTTTTTTGTAGAAAAAGTCCAGAAGGAACTCAGTAGCATATTAGACCACATCCCCTAATATTAGCATATTAGCTCACACAACCATTAGCATATTAGACCACACCCTCTGGGATAATCAAGTGCAAACTGAACTGTGACAGTAACTTTTCCAGGCCCTGCAGCAATTCCAGCCGACCAGCCAGGTCCCAGGGAGGCTGCCGCACAGTACATCTGAGCCCTGTGATCCCTGCCTGGCCCTGGGGAGGCTGCTGCACAGGGTGGCTGGGCCCCCACAATCCTTGTTGGCCAGCCAGGCCCCAGGAAGGCTGCCACATGGCTTGGTTTGGTCCAGCAATCCCCGAGGACCACACCAAGTGACCTCGAGGTTCGTATATGGCCCTCGGGACAGAGGTTCCTCATCCCTGCCATAGGGTATAATGGAGAATTGATCTGCTGTTATCTGTGGCTCTGGGGGGGAAGAGCTGTTTTTGAGGCAGAGGCTCCAAATTTGTAGCATAGCATCTGGTGCCTCTCCTCAAAGCACCCTCCACGTTTCAAAAGGATTGGACCAGGGGGTTCAATTCTATGAGCCCCCAAATATGGTGCCCCTATCCTCCATTGTTTCCCATGGAAAGAAGGGATTTAAAAGGGGTGCAGTGCCTTTCAATGTGATGACCAGAATGCCCTCTGGAGTTCAGTTATGTTTGTCACAACCTTGCCCCTGGCTCCACCCGCAAAGTCCCCAGATATTTCTTGAATCGTAACCCTCTCTCAATGCAATCCCAGGATTAAGCCTGAATAAAATGGGCCTTCTTTCTGAATAGACTGTTTAGGGTAGTGGTTCCCAACCTTTTTGGCACCAGGGACCGATTTTGTGGAAGACAATTTTTCCACGGACCGGAGGGGGAGGGGCGATGGTTTCGGGATGATACAATTGTGCACTTTATTTTGGTGCAGTGGTTAAATGTGCGGACTCTTATCTGGGGGAACCGGGTTTGTTTTCCCACTCCTCCACTTGCAGCTGCTGGAATGGCCTTGAGTCAGCCATAGCTCTAGTAGTTGTCCTTGAAAGGGCAGCTTCTGGGAGAGCTCTCTTAGCCCCAATCACCTCACAGGGTGTCTGTTGTGGGGGAGGAAGGTAAAGGAGATTGTGAGCCACTGTGATATTTGGAGTGGAGTGCAGGATATAAATCCAATGTCGTCTTCTTCTTCTCCTTCTTTATTATTATTATTATTATTATTATTATTATTATTATTATTATTATTAACACTACTATTACATTGTAATATATCATGAAATAATGACGCAACTCATGGCCCGGTCGCTAACAGGCCACGGACCAGTACTGGTTCAAGGCCCAGGGGTTGGGGACCCCTGGTTTAGGGTTGCCAGCTCAGGGCTGAGAAATCCCTCAAGTTTCAGGGGTGGATCCCGGGGAGGGCAGGGTTTGGAGAAGGGAGGGACCGCAGCGGGGTAGAATTGCCTAGAGTCAGCCCTCCAAAGCAGCCATCTTCTCACCTTGACTTGGGTAGCCCAAGCAAATCAGATCTCGGAAGCTAAGCAGGGCCGACCCTCGCAAGTACTTGGATGGGAGGCCTCCTTGGAATACCAGGAATGGGAGGCAGGGGCAGGCTGCATCTAGTCATTTCTCTGAATGTCCTCCATACTCCACTAGGGGTCTCCAGAAGTGCAGCAGGTGAGTTATCTGCCATGACCCCAAAAGTACAATTCTGGTCACCGCACCTCCAAAAAGATATAGCATTGGGAAAAGTGCAGAAAAGGGCAATGAGAATGATTCAAGGGTTGGAGCGCTTTCCCTATGAAGAAAGGTTAGAACGCTTGGGGCTCTCTAGCGTAGAGAAACCTCGACTGTGAGGTGACGTGATAGAGGTTTACAAGATTATGCATGGGGTAGAGAAAGAAGTACTTTTCTCCTTTTCTCACAATACAAGAACTCGTGGGCATTCAATGAAATTGCTGAGCAGTCGGGTTAGAACGGATAAAAGGAAGTACTTCTTCACCCAAAGAATGATTAACACATGGAATTCACTGCCACAGGAGGTGGTGGCAGCTACAATCATAGACAGCTTCAAGAGGGGATTGGATAAGCATATGGAGCGGAGGTCCATCAGTGGCTACTAGCCACAGCATATTGTTGGAACTCTCTGTCGAGGGCAGTGATGCTCTGTAGTCTTGGCGCTTGGCGGGGGGGCACAGTGGGAGGGCTTCTAGTCCCACTGGTGGACCTCTTGATGGCACTTGGTTTTTATGGCCACTGTGTGACAGAGCATTGGACTGGATGGGCCATTGGCCTGATCCAACATGGCTTCTCTTATGTTCTTACCATGACTTCAAGGCATACACACACACAAATATCTCCCCCCCACACATAAAAAAAGCAGCCATTTTCTCCAGGGGAACTAATCTTAGTCTGGACATCAGCTGTAACTCTGAGATATCTCCAGGTCCCACCTTGATATTGGCAACCATATTACTTAGGGTTGCCAAGTCTTACTGGGCTTCCAGCAGGGGACTCTTGGGTCCATCCTGGGATCTTCTTGCACACACGCTTTGTGCATGTGGTGTGATGACATCACCCAGGAATGACATCATTGTGCCAAGCACATCACAAGGTGATCCTCCAGCATTCCTGCCAAAAGGCCAGAGCATCGATCCATGATGTGCCTGGCACTATGACATCACTACCGGGTGATGTCATCATGCCAACAACGTCAACACGGATGGGGGCTGTTTGGGGGCGGGGCACCAGCCAGCTGGCCAGTGGGAGACTGGAGCCCCCAAAATCAGGGGAAACCGGCCAGCCAGGGATATGACAACCTGTCTGTAACTCAGCAGCAGATCTTCTCAGAATCCTAATGGAAGAAAGCAATTACAAGTTGCCCCTGGAGAAAACTGTGACACAAAACACAGAGAGGTGATAGGATCACCATCTTCAAGTCCTTGAAGGGCCGTCATATAGAGGATGGTGTGGAATTGTTTTCTGTGGCCCCAGAAGGTAGGACCAGAACCAATGGGTTGAAATTAAATCAAAAGAGTTTCCAGCTCAACATTAGGAAGAACTTCCTGACCGTTAGAACGGTTCCTCAGTGGAACAGGCTTTCTCAAGGGGTGGGCTCTCCTTCCTTGGAGGTTTTTAAGCAGAGGCTAGATTGCCATCTGATAGCAATGAAGATCCGGTGAATTTAGGGGGAGGGATTTGTGAGTTTCCTGCATTGCGCCAGGGGTTGGACTGGATGACCCTAGAGGTCCCTTCCAACTCTATGATTCTATGAAAACCTTGAAAGAAGCACAGAGGCTCATGGCCTCTATTCTTTGCATATTGAATCTGACCCATAACCATGAGTTGAAAGCCATTCCACTTTGATGGCCAGAAGCAATGGAAAGGAAAAGACATCGTCATCATCACCATCACCATCATCATCATCAGGCCTTGGATTCAGCGGGAGCTCACAGGAGCTGAGCTCCTGAACCTTTCTGAGAGTTCCACCTCCTCCTTCCCACCTTGTCCATTGAATAGTAGGTGCAGCTGCGTAACGATCCCTGGAGGAGCTCCACCGCCTTTCTTTCTACAAAACGACCCCTCATCATCATCATCAGGTTCCTCAATTAAACCCACAGGATCACTCGTTTGCCCGCCATTTTCCACTGGCCATGAAAAATGCCCATTTCCAAAGTGGAAGGAGAAACAAACTGGAGGGGGGGAGCACATAAAATAAAAGAATAAATCTAACCAAGTCAAAAGAACACAAGGCCAGCTCTGAAGGAACACGATACAGCACTATAAATTGAGATTTTACTTAGTAGGAAATAATCCACAGTCAGGTTCTCCAAGCATGTATTGAAGGCAGAGCCTTGTCTTTCCAGACTTCTAGGGGAAATAGTGTGCCTGCCACCACATTAAGATGACTCTGGGTGAGTCAGCATCCTTCCTGAGTAGGATTGACAGCTCCAGGTTGGGAAACACCTGGAGATTTGAGGGGTGGGACCTGAGGTGGGCAAGGTTGGGGGACAAGGGGCTTCAGTGGGGTATATAATGCCATAGAGTCCATCTTCCAAAGGAGACATTTTTTCCCAGGGGTTTGAAGAAGAAGATATTGGATTTATATCCCACCCTATACGCTGAATCTCAGAGTCTCAGAGCAGTCACAATCTCCTTTACCTCCTCCCCCCACAACAGATAACCTGTAAGGTAGGTGGGGCTGAAAGAGCTCTTGCAGCAGCTGCCCTTTCAAGGACAACTCCTATAAGAG
Organism: Heteronotia binoei; assembly: GCF_032191835.1. NCBI lineage: Eukaryota > Metazoa > Chordata > Lepidosauria > Squamata > Gekkonidae > Heteronotia > Heteronotia binoei. The sequence continues at coordinate 56,942,370 of NC_083236.1, read as the reverse complement.
TTATGGCTGACCCAAGGCCATTCCAGGAAGCGCAAGTGGAGGAGTGGGGAATCAAACCTGATAAGAGTCGGCGCACTTAACCACTACACCAAACTTAACTACTACACTACTTAACCGCACACTTAACCACTACACCAAATCACTACACCAAACTGGAAGTGATCTCTGTTGCTGAAGATCACTTGTAATTAATGTTGCCTCTAAGCTGCAGAGTCTTGTGAGAAAAAATTCTACTTTGTGAGCTACTGGCATTAAAGCTGTGAGTTACTGCATAGATTAGTGTATCCTGAGGTCATTGTTTCTGAGCTAAGACAAAAATATGTGAGCTGGAGGCTAAAAATCTGTGAGCTAGCTCACGCTAATTTAGCTTAGAGGGAACACTGGTCATGAATCAACATGCTTGGTCCTTCAACCAAGTGCCCAACGGCTCCAACCTTTCACCTGGGCAAAACAGCATCTTTTTTAACAGCTGATCTATCAAGCATGCTACTGTAGTTTCTGTACTGTGAGAGTCCCAAGACTGGCTCTTTAGGGGATTACATCGCCTTCCCGGCTTTGCTCTTCAAGAGGGCATTAATATTCTCTGAAAGCCATGCACTCATCAGTCGCTCTGTTAAGACCGGGCGGCTTTGATGTTCGTCTCCAAAATAGAATGGCGAGGGATAAGAGTTCAAAGTCTACAAAGAAACTCAATATACAAAGAATGTACCACATCTTAATAAGTAATGAGAATTCCTTCCCTTTGTTGCTCACGCAAAGCAAAATAAAAACCCTTTATTATCTTTATGGGATTAAGGTTCCGTAGTACTTTGTTAATAAATAGCCAAAGTTGTTAAGGTTTTCTTTTCCCCCCTTCTTCTTCTAGTGTCTCCAGATAGGCCAGTAAACAGTATTCATAAACAGTGGTTTGACTAAGATTTTTAACATTTTTGATCTAGTAGATTTTTTCATGGTGGGAAAATGGCAAATTTGCAGCCACGCCGATATGGCTTTTAAAAAACCCCTCCATTTTTGTTCATTTTCTTCCTTGTGCAAATCAAACTAGCAAGTCTTTCTTTCATGCAATTGTCTGTTTGCCTCACATGAGTGTTCCCCCACCAATGATAATGTAAAAACACTTTTCAGTGTTATATTTTAGATTTCAAAGGGCATTGAAATGGAATAAAAGAAATAAACGGATCAAGGATGAAATGAAAAGGAGACCCGTATCAACATATAAAAATGAAAAGGAACATGCTTAGTGTTATTAACTTTGTGTTGTTGTGATTTTTTTGTGGTTTAACATTTTTATTAAACTTTGTGTTGTTTTGTATGTGAAATAATCATAGAAACAGCATGCTGCCGCCCTCCCCCCCCCCCAAAAAAAAGCTTTTGTGATGTTATAAAAATCTGAGACTGTCTCATTTTTAGACTGAGCTTTCTCGCCAAACAAGCAATCTTTAAAAGTTACAGTTCGGATTCCAAAACCATAATGGTGTATAGACCAGGGGTGGCCAAACTTGCTTAATGTAAGAACTTCATAGAATAAACATCAGATGGTCGAGAGCCACAAGACATGACTGTCAGATGCTTGAGAGCTGCAAGACAGGAAGGAAGGAAGGAAGGAAGGAAGGAAGGAAGGAAGGAAGGAAGGAAGGAAGGAAGGAAGGAAGGAAGGAAGGAAGGAAGGAAGGAAGGAAGGAAGGAAGGAAGGAAAACCTGAACAAGGCTGCTAACAATAGAATGTTTTGGAGGACATTACCTTCACTTTGGGTTGATGCTGTGAATAGAGTAACAGTCAGGAGCAGAATGGCTGTACAAAGTTACTATCTCTGATGGGTATGAGCTCCTCGGCACATGCAGGCCTTTATAACTATTATTTGGAGCTACACTATTCCATTGATTCATATTCTATCTAACTTTTCTACTCTCTGCCTATTTTATACTTTTAGTACGTGTTGTTATTATTTAGACCACTGATGATGCACTGGGTCTAGTATACCCTTGACTGAAGAATGGTACACTCCTATCTGGGATAGGCATCCTCTTCCACTGAGTGAGCAACTTCAGGAGGGACACACCATGGAGAGGTGAGGGAGGGAGGGGACACCTGCCTTGGTCCTTGGGGGGGACACAGTGGGAGGGCTTCTAGTGTCCTGGCCCCACTGATGGACCTCTTGATGGCACCTGGGTTTTTTGGCCACTGTGTGACAGAGTTAGACTGGATGGGCCATTGGCCTGATCCAACATGGCTTCTCTTATGTTCTGATGAATCAACCCTGGTGATCAATAGTGTGACAGATGTCGCAGCCAGATCGCCCTCACATCCACACTTGGTCTAGTGGTTATTGTATGCATCAGTGTCACCAATATTTTGGTCTAGTTGTTGTCTGTGCAAATTATATGTGTTGCCATATGCAATGTCTTAATGGATGTGATGTTACATCCACTACCATCGTTCCCTCTAGGCTGAGTTAGCGTGAGCTAGCTCACAGACGTTTACCCTCCAACTCACACCTTTTTGTCTTAGCTGAGGAAGGATGACCCCAGAGCACAATAATTTATGCAGTAGCTCACAACTTTAAAGCCAGCAGCTCACAAAGTAGAATTTTTGAAGAAGAGGACTGCAGATTTATACCCCGCTCTTCTCTTTGAATCAGAGACTCAGAGCAGCTTACAATCTCATAAGAACATAAGAGAAGCCATGTTGGATCAGGCCAATGGCCCATCCAGTCCAACACTCTGTGTCTCATAGTGGCCAAAAAAATTATTTATATATATATATACACACATACATACACACACACACACTGTGGCTAATAGCCACTGATGGACTTCTGCTCCATATTTTTATCTAACCCCCTCTTGAAGCTGGCTATGCTTGTAGCTGCTACCACCTCCTGTGGCAGTGAATTCCATATGTTAATCACCCTTTGGGTGAAGAAGTACCTCCTTTTATCCATTCTAACCCGACTGCTCAGCAATTTCATTGAATGCCCACGAGTTCTTGTATTGTGAGAAAGGGAGAAAAGTACTTCTTTCTCTACTTTCTCCATCCCATGCATTATCTTGTAAACCTCTATCATGTCACCCCGCAGTCGACGTTTCTCCAAGCTAAAGAGCCCCAAGTGTTTTAACCTTTCTTCATAGGGAAAGTGTTCCAAATTTTTAGTCATTCTAGTTGCCCTTTTCTGAACTTTTTCCAATGCTATAATATCCTTTTTGAGGTGCGGTGACCAGAACTGCACACAGTATTCCAAATGAGACCACACCATTGATTTATACAGGGGCATTATGATACTGGCTGATTTGTTTTCAATTCCCTTCCTAATAATTTCCAGCATGGCGTTGGCCTTTTTTATTGCAATCGCACACTGTCTTGACATTTTCAGTGAGTTATCTACCACGACCCCAAGATCTCTCTCTTGGTCAGTCTCTGCCAGTTCACACCCCATCAACTTGTGTTTGTAGCTGGGATTCTTGGCCCCAATGTGTATTACTTTGCACTTGGCCACATTGAACCTCATCTGCCACATTGACGCCCACTCACCCAGCCTCAACAGATCCCTTTGGAGTTCCTCACAATCCTCTCTGGTTCTCACCACCCTGAACAATTTAGTGTCATCTGCAAACTTGGCCACTTCACTGCTTACTCTCAACTCCAAATCATTTATGAACAAGTTAAAGAGCATGGGACCCAGTATTGAGCCCTGCAGCACTCCACTGCTAACTGTCCTCCACTGCGAAGACTGCCCATTTATACTCACTCTCTGCTTCCTATTAATTAGCCAGGTTTTGATCCACAAGAGGTCCTGTCCTTTTACTCCATGACTCTCAAGCTTACTAAGGAGCCTTTGATGAGGAACTTTATCAAAAGGTTTCTGGAAGTCAAGGTAAACAATATCTATCGGGTCTTCTTTGTCCACATGTTTGTTCACCCCCTCAAAGAAATGTAACAGGTTAGTGAGGCAAGATCTTCCCTTACAGAACCCATGCTGAGTCTTCCTCAATAACTCATGTTCATCAGTGTGCCTACTCATTCTGTCCTTGATAATGGTTTCTACGAACTTTCCCGGTATTGAAGTCAGACTGACTGGCCTGTAGTTTCCCGGATCTCCTCTGGAGCCCTTTTTAAAGATGGGGGTGACATTTGCTACCTTCCACTCCTCAGGAACGGAGGCAGATTTCAATGAAAGATTACATATTTTTGTCAGGAGATCCACAAGTTCAACTTTGAGTTCTTTCAGTACTCTTGGATGTATGCCATCCGGACCTGGTGACTTATTAGTTTTTAATTGGTCTATCAGTTGTAGGACCTCCTCTCTTATCACCTCAATCTGACTCAGGTCTTTCAACACCCCTTCCAATATAAGTGGTTCTGGAGCAGGCAAACACTTCTCATCTTCCATAGTGAAGATGGAGGCAAAAAATGCATTCAGCTTCTCAGCCATTTCCCTATCCTCCTTCAGTAATCCTTTTACCCCTTGGTCATCCAAGCACCCCACTGCCTCCCTGGCTGGTTTCCTGCTTCTAATATATTTGAAGAAATTTTTATTGTTGGTCTTTATGTTTTTTGAGATATGCTCCTCATAGTCCCTTTTTGCCTGCCTGATCACAGTCTTGCATTTGATTTGCCACTGCCTATGTTCCCTTTTATTAATCTCACTTGGACTTAAAGGAGTCCTTCTTATCTTTTAAAGCTTCCATTACTTTGTTTGTTAACCATGCAGGCCTTCTCTTATACCTGTTTGTGCCTTTCCTAACTTGTGGTATATATTTTATCTGAGCTTCTAGGATTGTAGTTTTAAATAGCCTCCAAGCTTCCCCAAGGGTTTTGGCTGTATTTACCTTTCCTTTCAGTTTCCTCTTCACGTGCCTCCTCATCTCAGAGAATTTACCCCTTTTAAAGTTAAACATGGTTGTGCTGGTCTTTTTGGGCAACTCTCTATTTATACAAATGGTGAAATCAATAACATTATGGTCACTGCTCCCAAGTGGTGTGATCACTTTTACATCTCTCACCAAGTCTTGGGCATTACTTAGGACCAAATCCAGGATCGCCCCACCCCTGGTAGGTTCAGAGACCATCTGCTCCATAGCACAGTCATTGAGAGCATCTAGAAACTCAATCTCTTTCTCTCGACCAGAACTCATATTGACCCAATCAATCTGTGGGTAGTTAAAATCACCTATGACGACACAGTTTTTACGTCTAGCCACTATCTTGAAGCCTTCCATCATATTATAGTCGTCCTCTATCTTTTGATTTGGTGGGTGATAACAAACTCCCATAGTTAAATTTCCTTTTGGGCCCTCTATTTCAACCCAAAGCATTTCTAGAAGGGAATCTAATTCTCTGACCTCAGTCTTACTGGACCATATGCCCTCTCTGACATACAGAGCCACCCCATCTTCAACCCTTTCCTCCCTATCCTTCTGATAAAACTTATATCCAGGAATCACCATGTCCCACTGATTCTCCTCATTCCTCCAAGTTTCTGAAATTCCCACAATGTCTATGTTTTCTCCCAACACTAAACATTCCAACTCACCAATTTTATTTTGAACACTTCTAGCATTTGTGTAGAAACATCTATAATTTCCCAGGCAAGCTAGGCCCGCCACCTTCTTCCTGCCGCCTCGAGACTCTGGCAGGCAGTCCATTCTGTTTGTCACCATCTCAGTGGACAACTCTGATCCATTACCCGGTAGAAAAGTAACAGCTAACCCTTCATCTCTTTGAGATGAGTCCTCCCGAACCAGAGACATTTCATCTTCTGTCAGCTTTCCACCAAGATTTAGTTTAAAAACTGCTCTGCCACCTTTTTGATTTTAAGCACCAGCAGCCTGGTTCCATCTGGGGACAAGTGGAGACCGTCTCTTTTGTACAGCTCCCGCTTGTTCCAGAAAGCATCCCAGTGCCTAACAAACTTAAACCCTTCCTCCTTACACCATCGTCTCATCCACACATTGAGACTTCTAACTTGTGCCTGTCTCTCCAGGAACACGTAGCACTTCTGAGAAGGCTACCTTGGAGGTCCTGGCCTTAAGTCTCCTGCCTAGCAGCCTAAATTTTTCCTCCAGGACCTCACAACTGCATTTCCCCACATCGTTGGTGCCAACATGTACCACGACCACTGGCTCGTCCCCAGCATTGTCTATCAGCCTATCTACTACACGGGTAATGCCCGCTACCTTCGCACCAGGCAGGCAAGTCACCATACAGTCAGTATGCGGTTTTGCCACCCAGCTGTCTACTTGCCTAAGGTTCAAATCACCAACTACCAAGACCACCCCCCTCTCTCTCTGCCCAGGGATGGTTCCTTGGCGCGAAAGGATTCCCGCTCACCAACCGAAGAAGAGGTCCCTTCTGAGGGCGCATTCCCCTTATCCTCAGCCCGGTGCCCTGTTCCCTCTCGACCCTCATGCTCCCTAGCAGCAACGGGGCTGCCACATTCAGAGCGGGGCTCATCTAACACGTCCCTGAGAGTCTTCTCTGAGTGCCTAACTGACCGTCTCTGCTTCTCCAGGTCAGTCACCTCAGCCTCAAGGGAACGAATTCGTTCTCTGAGGACCAGGAGCTCCTTGCATCGAGCACACACCCAAGACTTCTGTCCTGTGGGCAGATAGTCATACATGTGACACTCAGTGCAAAATACTGGAAAGCCCCCACCCCCCTGCTGGCATTCTACTGTCATGATAGCTTTTTAAAAATATACAGTCCCCTTTTAAACCCTGTTTGTTTATGTGGCTCCCCACCTGGAGAGTCTACTTACCTTATTGGGAACACAAGGAATCTGGGTTCCTGGTCCTTACAGAGCCCCCAGGCTAAGTGCCACAGGCCAAGGATACAGGATGATCTCCTATATCATCCACCCACAACAGACACCCTGCGAGGTGGGTGGGGCTGAGAGGTCTCACAGCAGCTGCCCTTTCAAGGACAACTCCTGCAAGAGCTATGGCTGACCCAAGACCATTCCAGCAGCTGCAAGTGGAGGAGTGTGGAATCAAACCCGGTTCTCCCAGATAAGAGTCTGCACACTTAACCACAACACCAAACTGGCTCTCTTTTGCTCATAAGACTCTGCAGCTTAGAGGGAACATTGCCCACTACCAATGTTCCCTCTAAGCTGCAGAGTCTTGTGAGCAAAAAAATCTACTTTGTGAGCTACTGGCATTAAAGCTGTGAGCTTCTGCATTAATTATTTTGCTCTGGGATAATCCTTCCTGAGCTAAGACAAAAATGTGTGAGCTGGAAGCTAAAAATCTGTGAGCTGACTCACGCTAACTCAGCTTAGAGGGAACACTGCCCACTACCTCATTGTTTTTATCTATATTCTATGAATGTTGTTTTTGATTTGTAGTTACTGTGCACTTTGCAATAAAGAGATATACTTTGATCTAAGTTTTAGTGGTTCAACCTCCTAGATTCCTGTCCAGAAATTCATAAGGTTGCCATAAATTGGAAGCAACCTGATGCATTTCAAATACACGCATTTCTTTCTTGGTTAAAGAGTTCCATAGAATTATAATCTGTAGAAGGAGGATTCAAACAGCCTAAAACTGTGTGCAGCCGATGAGTGGAGAGAAAAATTGGGATTACTGAGGTAGGAGAAACCCCATCCCTATTGGGCCCCCAAATTATTGCTGAGCAAAAATGCTTGGAAGCTGCAGATACGGGAACACCCAGCATCTCACTTGGTCTTCAGTTCTTTTGATCTCCAAAAGACGGCTCCCTTTATTGCCCATCTCTATACTTTTAATAGCAATCTGATACACAGAAATGAAGCAGTGTTATCTTCAAGCCAGGAATAGCTTCATTTGTTACATTTCTCCATCGGAGCAGGGATGGTAAATAAAACCGGCAATGTGTATCTCCTCTTCAGTAAATACCTTCCCTGAACAGGCAAGTTTTGCTATGCAAAATAATCCCGTACATTTATCTTCATAGTCTGTATTTCATCTTTTCCCCTAGACTTCTGAATTCCTTCAGCCTTGAATGCACTGGGCAGTACCAACTCTGTCGTAGATTCCAGCTAAGATGCGATTTATTTTAAAGCATCCCCTCCAGGGGGATGGAAAGGGGGGGGTGTTATTTTTAACTTTAACCTTATAAAAATGTTAACAGCTCCAAGTTACAGATTCTGTTTTAAAAAACTGCTTCGATCCCAATTTCAGCATCAATGTAGCCATAGTCCGAATTTTGATTTCAAAAGATCTGCCTGTCGAGGGGTGGGGGTGGGGGCGGGGAGGATAAAGATTTCAGAGCAAATGCAAAGATTCACAGCAAGGTTGAAAGATGCCCATGTATTCAAGGTTAAAATGCAGCCCTCCCCCCACTCCCAACCTGGCATTTTAAGAGCATTTATCTTCCTTTAAAAGCTCATAATAATTAAAGCAATTTTATTGAGAGAGATTGGTTATCTTATTTCTGCTTAATTTTGCTCAGAATGCAAATGGTGTGCGGACCCGGATCCTTTTAATTGTTTATAACCCACCTCCTTCAGTGCGTAAACCCAGTGGGAACATTTTGTTGCTTCGTCACAGAGATCCCTTTGCACCTGAGGAATAATCCCAAATGGTCTTAAACACCTCGGGGGGAAGGATTTACTCCTTCTTCCCAACTTCAATTAATGGTGGCCATGATTAAGGAAAGGTCTAGAAGGTTTTGGGTGTGGTGTATAAACAAGTGAGGCTGTGGGGGCTATGGTTAAGACCAGGCAAAACTGGATTCTAGATCAGAGGTGATGAACTCATTTGTTATGAGAGCCGGATCTGACATAAATGAGACCTTGTTGGGCCGAGCCATGTCGGGCCGGGCTGTGTGTGTACCTATATAAGATTAGGTAGCAGAGAGCCCCGTGGGGCAGAGTGGTAAAGCTGCAGTACTGTAGTCGGAGCCCTCTGCTCATGACCAGAAGCTGGTTCAGGTAGCCGGCTCCAGGATGACTCAGCCTCCCATCCTTCCGAGGTCGGTCAAATGAGTACCCAGCTTGCTGGGGGGGAAGTGTAGATGACTGGGGAAGGCAATGGCAAACCATCCCGTAAAAAGTCTGCCGTGAAAACGTTGTGAAAGCAACGTCACCCCAGAGTCGAAAACAACTGGTGCTTGCACAGGGGACTACCTTTACCTTTTAACCTTTTTAGCAGAGATATAAACTTTATAAAGGACACAAACACAATTAAAGATTTTTTTTTTAAACCACCTTAAAATAAAACCTGCTTAAAACATTAGCACCCATTGGTCTTAAAAGTGCTTTCTTTGTATCTCTCCCATGGGATCCAGCGAACTGGGCAAAGGAAGCTTGGACTCTTTCCTTTTTTTCCCCAGAGGAAAAGGAGGGGGAGGAGCCTCAGCCAATAGAGGGAAGAGAGGCTTGGCTCGGTAGTTCTGCTGTGCAATTGAGAGAGCCTGGCAAAGCAAGCTCTTCCTCCACCCTTCCTCCCCCAGGAAAGAGCCTCGGCCAATGAAGAAAATAGAGGCTTTGCTCTGTAGCTCCTGTGCAATTGAGCAAGCTTGGCGAAACAATTTGTGATACAGAAGGAAGCAGGAGAGAGGGAGAAGGAAGCAGATGACAGCCAGTTGCTTGCAGACCTGATGGGAGCCCCCCAGGGGCCTGATTCAGCCCCCAGGCCGCCATGTTTGAAACCCCTGTTCTAGACCCTCCGCGCTTGATCATGATGGAGATGCTAACTGTGGATTGGAAAATTCCTGGAGGGTGAGCCTGGGCAGGGCAGAGTTTGGGGACACGAGCAAGGTCAGCAAGGAAGAAAAAAGAGGAAGAGGAGGAGCTGAAGGAGAAGTAGATGATGATGATGATGATGATGATGATGATGATATTGGATTTATACCCTGCCCTTCACTTTGACTCTCAGTCTCATAGCAATTTACAATCTCCTTTACTTTCCCCTCCCCACAGCAGACACCCTGTGAGGTTGGTGGGGCTTAGAGAGCTCTCACAGAACCTACCTTGTCATGCTATATTGTACAACAGTTGTACAGCAGTATAGCTGCACTGTAAGCAACATGCAGTGATGACCACTGCTGCTTTTAAATCCAGGTGGGAGCTGGATCTGAAGGACATTCAGACGTAAGTTGAGCAATTATCAGCCACATTTAGCTCCGCCTCTTCCAGGGCTTTTTTGTAGCAGGAATCCCTTTGCATATTAGGCCACACCCCCTGATGTAGCCAATCCTCCAAGAGCTTACAGGGCTCTTAGTAGAGGGTCTGCTGTAAGCTTCAGGAGGATTGGCTACATCAGGGGTGTGCGGCCTAATATGCAAAGGAGTTCCTGCTACAAAAAAAGCCCTGGCCTCTTCCATGCAGTTTTCATAAATAGCTGCCTGACTGCTCTTCCCACAGCGCAACAGACTTTCCTTTAAAGGTCAGGCAGGTTGTTACTGAGCCTTAGGGATGGGCATGAACAGGCTGATAAACTAAAGTTGATCACAAATTTCGACTGGTTCGTGGTTTGCATGAACTAAAGAATGGCCACAACCTTTCATGAATTTTGATGAGGTTCGTGGCAGTTCAGGAAGGGTTTAAACCCCTGCTTTCTGCTCTTCCTGAAAAACAGCTGAGTGGTGGGGAGCCGTTTAAACCCCTGATTTCTGTTCCCTGTGAAAAGCCGCAGGGAGCAGAAAGCAAGGGTCTAAACTTTAAATCAAGGGTGGCCAAACTGTGGCTCAGGAGCCACATGTGGCTCTTTCACACATATTGTGTGGCTCTCATAGTCCTCGTCTGCCCTGTTGGTCAGACTGGAGAAAGCATTTGCCTCTTTAAATCACTTCTCCAAGCCAAGCCAGCTGGCAGCTTGGACAATGCATTTAAAGTTAAAGTTGCTTTCGTTCCATCTCTCCCTCCCTCCCATCTATTTGCCTGCCTGCCTTCCTTTCTGTCTTGCGGCTCTCGTACATCTGATGTTCATGTCTTGTGGCTCTCGTACATCTGACATTTATTCTATGAGGCTCTTAAGTTAAGCAAGTTTGGCCACCCCTGCTTTAAATGGTTCACGAACCAATATGAACCGGGTCAGTTCTCAAACCAACCTCCTGGTTTGTATGGGTTTATGGTTTCATGTATGAGTTTATGCACAAAACGCAGTTCGCACCCATCTCTACTGAGCCTTCTCAAGAGAAGAATCCTCTTTTCTAAGGACACCTGGAAGAAGAAGAAGAAGAAGAAGAAGAAGAAGAAGAAGAAGAAGAAGAAGAAGAAGAAGAAGAAGAAGAAGAAGAAGAAGAAGAAGAAGAAGAAGAAGAAGAAGAAGAAGAAGAAGAAGAAGAAGAAGAAGAAGAAGAAGAAGAAGAAGAAGAAGAAAGTTGTCATCTCCCATCCAAGTGCTAACTATGGTCAACCTTGCTGGACTAAACTGGACTATTCAGACTCCTCAACATAACTTAAGAAATCATAAATACCAGAAATAAGAAATATCACTAAAATGCTTTTTATTGGTCAAACCACTGGTCTGCAAAGGTTCCTATTGTCCACTGTGATTGGCAGTCATAGGTGGAGGTTTCTTTCATAGTATCTACTACCTGGTCCTTTTACCTGCGGATGCCAGAGTTTAGAGGACCTTCTGCATGCAAAGCAAATGGTCTGTCCACTGAGCTGTGGGCCCACCCTCACTCTTCCTTTCCACAAGTGTTTCCAGAATAAAGAAACAAGGATCTGTTCCTCGGAATGAAGTACAGGTGGCAAGCCTGCAAATGTCTTCCTCAGACACAGCCAGGCAGAATTGCATTGAGGTTTTAGACTCTCTCAGGATGCAACGCCTTTTTGAACAGATAAATAAGAAGCCAGTTTGGATCATAGCAGCTATTCTACGGCTGATTACTGGACAGCAATCCAACCAACGATACAATCTGGTCTTTGATCATTTCTCTCTGACCGATTTCGCACTGACCTTACACCACTCTCACGTCATCTTCTCAGTGTGGCTTCCTTCCGATTTCCTTCCTTCCGCAAGACAGAAAGGAAGGCAGGCAAATAGATGGGAGGGAAGGAGAGGTGGAAAGAAAGCAACTTTAACTTTAAATGCATTGGCCAAGCTGCCAGATGGCTTGGCTTGGGGAAGTGATTTAAAGAGGATCAGCGTTTTCGCACAGGAAACAGAAACTGGTTTTTAGCAGTTTCTGTTTGCTGCACAAAAACGCCGATCCTTGCTGCAGCCCCGGGGTAGATGGTGAGAAATCAGAAGGAAGCCACGCTGAGAAGACGAACGTGAGAGCAGTGTAAGGTGAGTGCGAAATCGGTCTCTGTGAATACACTGTGTTGTGCTGTTATAAAAGACGGCTCAAAACTGTTTAATTATCCTGTCGTTTGCACAACATGGTTAAATTTTTACGTTTTCTTTTAAAATTAATAACGTTTTTCCTGGAGACCTGATTTAGATTCCAATAAACAGTTCGTTTTTTGGCTACCCCGAAGAAATGAAGTCCTTGTTAAAAAAAATCAGATTTTGGAGCAAGGAAACTGGCAATTGTTTTCATTAGCTTCACAGGGCTCATTGTTTCTATTCTGGAAATTTTATAGCTCCAATCACCTACAGCCAGCATCTGAGTTTTAGTGAGGTGCTACAATAATTACACTAAGTGCTTTCTATTTGTCACTGACAAACAACAATCCTTGAAGAACCCAGGCAAGAAAAAAGAGAAACTTTATTTCATTTCCAGAAAGTTCTGGTTTGATTCCTTGGGAGCACATGTAAAAAGTGTTTAATTAATAACAAAGTGATTTCTGCCCCCCCCCCCTTCTTCGACAAGAAGATGGCATGTATTATTTTGAAGCGCTCACGGAGCATTTGACTTGATAGGCAGAGAGGAATAGTTGTACACAGGCGGTGATCTTAAAACAGTCTGAAAGCTAAAGTTTAAAATATTTTCAGGGACCTTTTCTACGAAATTGCATTGGGACTGGCCAGAGAGGTGAGCGGACAGACAGGGACTAGGAGCCTCGAAACAACTGGTTCTCTCCCTGAGGGTGAAGTTGCTCAGACGGGAGCACAAACTCAGATACAGCAGCTTTACAGGACCAGGTGGCACTCGATAGGCCTCTCCGATCATCTGATTCCTGCTGAACTGGCAGCTGCGATACCAACTCTGGCCATCTCCGTTGGTGGTGCTGCAGTACAATGGAAAGCACGTCAACCGTTCTCTGCTTTGGCACAATGGTGCAGAGATTAAGGTGCATGCATCACAATTCTAGATTTCATAGCTGAGTGATATTCCAGTACCTACAAGGATGCCCTGGTGAAGATGGGGCAGACATATTGCCAGTTGTGTTCAGGCCTTGAATTCAGCAGGAGCTCAGAGGAGCACAGCTCCTGAACCTTTCTGAGGGTTCCCTTTCCTCCTCCCCACCTACCTTGCCCATCGAATATTAAGTGCAGCTGCATAACAATCCCTGGATTAGGAGAGCGGAAGCTAGCCAGCCACCAGGAGCTTTGCCACACCCCCAGCAGCCCTCATTAAGCCCTGGAGAAGCCCGCACCACCCTTTCTCCACTTCTTATGTAACTTTAGGTGGCGGGTGGCTAGCTGGCTTTTTGACTGTGGAGAGAGGCAGCCAAAGAGAGCCCCAGGTGAGCGAGGCCTGCTTAGTCAGGTTGCTTTTGGTTGGTGGGGGGGTGGCATATGCTAATTACACTAATGAGCTCCACCACCTATTTTTCTACAAAATGACCCCGGATTGTGTTGGATGGAAGGACTCAGACTAAAAGGTATAAACCACAGCAACTGAGGTTTCCTTTAAATTTGAGGAAGAACTTCTTGATGGTGACGTATTTTCAATACTGGAACAGCCTCCCTCATTAGTTGGTAACTTGTTTTTCATTGGAAGTTTCTAAGTATCAACTGGATACCTACTTGTTGGAGACATAGCTGCCATTCCTGCATTATTGAAAAGGACCACCAGGGTCACCTAGTTAATGCAGGAATGGCAGCTGTATCTCCAACGAGTAGGCATCCAGTTGATACTTAGAAACTTCCAATGAAAAACAAGTTACCACGTAACGAGGAAGGCTGTTCCGGTTTATCTGACTCAAATGCAGCAGAAAGTCTGCACTGGCAAAATCTTTATTACTAATAGATTTTTATTTGAGTTTTTAAAGGGACACAGAATAGGGAAAAAAGGGAAAGGGGAGAAACATATAAGAAAGGTAGTTCTCAAAGAGCAATTTTACAAATGTTAAGGACATTCCTTCATCAGAATATATATTTGTATACAGCCAAAAACAGAAGGAAGAAAAGTACGACATTACAGCTTTAAAAACATGCGATGTAATATGCATGGCATTATGATTATATGATATATATGTGATTGTATATGACATCATAGCTTAAAGATATATATGATGCAATAACTTAAAGAATCAGTGTCATGACCTACTCAAAATATTCTTTTTCTCATAATATATTATCTTTATAGCCTACATCTTATCTATTATATGAAATAACATGACATTTTTTGTAGAGTTTTTACACAACAATTTCTTATAGAAGAAATCTCATAAAAATAACTCCCTGGTTATTATCAAAGATTTCAGGTTTTCACGGCTGGTAACATCATTAGGGTTTGTAGAATCTTTCGGGCTCAAGTGCCGTGTTCTACTGGAGAAAGTTTTTCTTCCAGATGTTTCGTTCTCAGCTGCGGAGAACATCCTCAGTGGCGTTGCAGCCGGAGCAGGCATTCTGACCTTCTTGGCTGCTGTGCATTGTTATTGTGTTATTTCTTACTGAATTGTCATATAATATTATTGTGCAATATTAAATCATTCAGATAGACATCTACAAAGACTGATTATAGCAGTCATAGAACACCCACCAGTTATTTTTCACATGAATCTTTGTATTGGTAAAATTTTGATTGATACGCAAGGTTTCCCCTCCCCCACAATGATTAACTTGGGGCCAATGCAGTGGTATATTAGCCTGGTTTCCGCCCCCCGCCCCACATTGTGAGTGAGGAATCACATTTTTAATGGTTCTTGATTCCCTGATCTTTATCTAAAAGACCATCTACACATATAGAAATATTGACCAATTTGGCACCAGGATTGTTCCAGGTGATTTAGGACCCTCCACACAGTAGAGAAGAGACAGAGAGCCCACCCGGCAGGTGAGCACTACTTCATACTTCAAGTGTGAACATGGCCAAATATTGAACACAATGACTGATTTTGCACTCGGGCTTGTTCCGGGTGGAGAGCCCTTTTGCTCCTGGTGCGTCTATCGGTTTTCGCACAAGCTGCCCCAGAGCTGTGAGTTGGCGCACCGCTTTTCCGCAGCAAGCGAGATCCTCTTGCAAGCAGTTTTCTGCTTGCCACGGAAAAGCAGTGCGCCAACTCACAGCTCCGGGGCAGCTTGTGTGAAAACTGAGAGAAGTGCCGGGGGCAGAAGGGCTCTCCACCCGGAACAAGCCCTAGTGCAAAATCGGTCATTGTGTTCTGTATTTGGCCAAGTTCACACATGAAGGCCCCATATGCTCACCTGCTGGGTGGGCTCTCTGTCTCTTCTCTACTGTGTGGAGGGTCCTATATCATTCAAACCAGCCCACAGGCTCCCTTTCTGCCTGACTGACATGAATATCTTCAACGACTGGAAGGGTTCTGCCAACATGATGGCAGGGGGAGGGGTGTTTTCCTCAGTAGGAAGCAGAACTTGAACCTACTTGAGTTTGGCTGCTACTTTGGAAATATTTTATTATTATAAATTAAGCCTCTGGGCACGGGACCAAATATAACTAAAAACACAACTTGCTGGAGTTAAATTGCCTAATAAATATTACTGTCACGAATGCCAAAACACTGGCTCCTTCCTGGCATATTCTTTTACAAAGCGGAGCAGAAACTTCACATCATCTTAAATTGCCCAGGATTTGCCATGGGTCCAAAACCAGGCAATGCTAGTTGTGCTCTAAATCCTATGAAAATGAATGGGAATTTAAGTCACCAGAAAACGACTTATCTATCAGCTGTATTTTTGCTCAAATTAAAAAAAAAATCAAGCAAATCCAGCAACAAAAATCAAAGTTGGCTCCTAAAGGAGGTTACAAACCATTACAAATATTAATTAAGATGTAATTATCTGAGGCCAAGCCCAATAGAAGGATGCTTGGCTTCTGGTTCTTCTCCCTCATGGATGGCAGATGGTAACTTGGAGGTTCTTACAGCTAAAGTTGATCCCAGACATTGTGGCTGAAATTTAGTGTATTGGATTCAGTGGTACATGAGCGTAGCCAACTTTCTCTCAAGAGGACCAATAATATTTTGATCCCTAAAAGTCAGCTCAAGGTTTTGGTTTGGGCTGGGTTTTTAGGGCAGGCACTACAGCTCAGTGTAGGAACACCCGTTCGGCACTAGAAGGTCCCAGGTTCAATTCCCAGCATCTCCAGGTGTAAAGACCAGGTGGCAGATGATGTGGAAGATCTCCACCTGAGACCCTGGGGAGTACACAAGGCTGACTTCAATGGACCAAGAGTTTTACTGAACATACGGCAGTTTCATATGTCCATGCGTTCATCTAAGACATCCTTGAAAGTGACCATACTTGTCATCTCTGACAAGTCTGTTTCCACTGCAAAAAGGCTTTTAGAGCAGGGTTGCCAAGTCCAATTCAAGAAATATCTGGGGACTTTGGGGGTGGAGCCAGGAGAATTTGTGGGTGGAGTCAGGAGACATTGGGGGTGGAGCCAGAAGCAAGGGTGTGACAAGCATAATTGAACTCCAAAGGGAGTTCTGGCCATCACATTGAAAGGGACCACACACCTTTTTAAATGCCTTCCTTCCATAGGAAATAATGAAGGATAGGGGCACCTTCTTTTGGGGCTCATAGAATTGGATCCCCTGGTCCAATCCTTTTGAAACTTTGGGGATATTCTGGGAAGTGGGGAAAGGCACTGGATGCTATGCTGCAATTTGGTGCCTCTACTTCAGAAAACAGCTTTCCCCAGAGCCTCATATACCTGTGGATCAATTCTCCATTATTTCCTATGGGAATAAGTCTCCATAGGGAATAATAGAGTTCCCAGCAGACATTTCTCTCCCTCCCCCCGCTTTCTGATGACCCTGAAGCGGGGAGAGGGCCTCCAAACCAGGGGATCCCCTGTCCCCTTCTGGGGATTGGCAACCCTATTTTAGAGTAAGATTTTTTTTTTCTGGCAAAAGTACTCCTTTAGCTACAATAGATAGATAGATAGATAGATAGATAGATAGATAGATAGATAGATAGATAGATAGATAGATAGATAGATAGATGAATTTATTGTCATTGTTCTCAACAAAAAGAGAGCAACGAAATGAGGTGCTCTTCCACAAACATACCAACACATCAAACACACATATTCATAAACCATTTAAATACATCTAAAACCATTAAACCATTTAAATACATGCTAAATACATTTAAATACAATGGCTGGGAACTTGGCATGGCTTTTCTGATTGTGCCTATCACAGCTGGAAAATACATGCATGGACCTATGCACACAAAATGGTGACCACATAGATCAGAAAGATGATGAAGTGGAACCCCCATTTTTACATGGTTGGATTGCCCAGATCATAGCAATTAATTGGAGCTACATTTAGGGTTGCCATCACTGAGTTGGGAAATTCTAGGAGTTTTGGATGTGGAGCTTGGGGAAGGGAGGGTTTGGGGAGGGAGATGAGCAGGGCATAATGCCAAAAAAGTCCACCACTAACCCCCCCCCCCAAAAAAGCAGCCATTTTCTGCAGGGGGATTGATATCTGTAGTCCAGAGATCATTTATAATTCCAGGACACCTTTAGGTTTCACGTGGAGAACAGCAATTGCAGCTATAGTGGCGGCCTCCTATCATCTATGGGGGAAGCTATCCTTGTGACTTAGAATCCCTAGATAAGAAGGCTTTTGGAATGGGCCCTTAATCGATCATTGTTGACCTCCCCCCACCCTTTCACCTTCCAGTTGCATCCAACTTTGTTGTCGCATTTCGATATAAAATATATGCAGTCTCTTTACAGAGGGAAACGAGGAGAGAGCGAGGAAAGGAAGCTTCGGATATCTGATTCCATTGGCAACCTCGCTGGAATTAAAATAAGAAGACAATTTTTTGTTCAAAAGTCACAATTGTGGCAAAGATCTCGCGAAATTTCTTCCCCCATACATCAGCAGCCACTGAAGCGAGATCTTCGCCACGAATCTGACTTTAAAAATATATATATTATCTTCTTTTAGTTCCACCGAGGTTGCCAATGGAATCAGATACCTGAAGCTCCCTTTCCTCATTCTCTCCTCGTTTCCCTTCGTAAGAGACTGTGTTTGTTTTATATCCAAATGCGACATTGAAGTCTGGTGCAATCAGAAGGGGAAAGGGTGGGGGAGGAGGGCAACAATGATCAATTGAGGGCCCAATCAAAGCCGAACAGATAGGCAGGCGCTCGTCCCCTGTTTGATATCAAAGATGTTTTATTTCTCGTCCCTTTTTTTTGTCACTGAAAGAATGCTTCCTGCGTGTGGATTAATTAAAGTGTAAACATTAAATATTGATTGATGCATTATCAGCATGGAGCAGTTGCCTCCACTCGGATTGATTTCCGGAGTGATTTATTGTCATATTTGTGGAGTCATTTCACTTGATAACAAAGCGAATTAGGCGAGCACCTCAGCCGCTTTCTTTCAGCGCCTTTTACCCTTTGGGCTCTGAAAAAAATATATGAAAACATCTCTATCGAGAAAGGGAAATGGGTTTGAATGTCGCCATCATCTTGCTCATCTGGATGTTGAAAGAAACAAATTGGCCGGCTCAGACGTAACTCATGGTTGCTTCATCCCCTCCAAAAAAGTAGTTAGTTTTATTCTTTTTTTCATTGGTTATAGCTTTTCCAAAAATTCAAGGCAAAAAAAAAATCTCGACTTTGATTTTTTAAAAAAAAAATCAAAAATAATATTTATGGGACACGAGATTCCGGCTGGATGTTTGATGATGTCTTGTCCCTGTGTATTAATGACTCAGAAACCACAAGGAATCTAAATGTAGCTTCCAGCAATTGGACTAGGGGAAGAAAATGTTTGGGTGCATCTGGATCATCATGCATAACCCAGTTGCACATTCTACAAAATTACATGGTATATGCATATATACATACATGCATACACAGAGAGAAAGCATATTTCAGATACAGAAGTGGGATTCTCTGCTTGTAACCCACACTCTGTTCAGATTTGATCACCAGAACATGCTTAAAAAGAAACTGAAAACAGGATCCTCAGTTTTACCATTCCTCCATCAGCATTGTGATTGTTTATTTGCTTTCAGATAAGGAAAGAAAGATTGCAATGTCAAGATGGGAAGGAAGGAAGGAAGGAAGGAAGGAAGGAAGGAAGGAAGGAAGGAAGGAAGGAAGGAAGGAAGGAAGGAAGGAAGGAAGGAAGGAAGGAAGGAAGGAAGGAGGGAAGGAAGGAAGGGAGGGAGGGAGGGAGGGAGGGAGGGAGGGAGAGAGGGAGGGTGATTGTGCTCACCATGGCATCTTTTGAAGGATAAAACAAACACAGCAGCGATGCAAGAGAAGAAATGGAGTGCATGGACGGCATTCTGAAATGGACATTTGGTCCACGCTGGTACTTGTGTCCTCGGGGACTGACTTTTATGCTGAAATCTGAAAAGACAAATCCAGAAGTCTACTAATAACTGGCAGGGGGCAGGGATGGGGGGAAAGGTCTCCAAAACCTTCCACTGAGAAACTGCAGCCGGTGCATTGCCCCAGAGCGCCTGGGTGGCGTGGAGGGGAGAGCGGGCTCTTGCATCACTCGTGGCTTGTAAAGAAAACATGCGGCTTTAGCCTACCGAAACCGTGCCTGTTCCAAGCAGTGGCACCACACACTCCGGCAGAGTGTCACCCTAGAGTTCCCGGTCTCGTTCCAAAGGGCTCAGTGATTCCTCTAGCCTCATGTTCTCTTCGGGGAAGAAGCTCACAGCCAACCAGCCCCTAGTCGGCCTGAAGGAAAGCTCAGTGACCCCGCTGGTGACAAAAAAGAAAATTTATTCATGGAATCACTTCGTTATCCATTAACGAAACTCTCACAGCCTTACGTGCATGTTGCCACTTCCCACTCCCCCCCCCCTCCTTTTGCACCGTGATTGAGCATTGGGAGAATGAATGCTAGTCAAAACCGACTGGAATCAATCATACACCGGTGGCGGAGAAGAAGGGGCAGGGGGGGGGGTGTTGGAGTGGAAAAGGGACTGTAATAAGAAACTGGTGTTCTGGCTTGGGCTAAGCAGTAAAACATTAACCTTACACCAGCTCAGCAGTAGCAGAACAACAAGCTGGTGGGGGGGGGGGGAGAGAGCTGGTGGCTGTGGCAATGGGTCATTCCTCTTCGGTGCCAGATGGGAATTCTGGTGGAAGGCTTCCCAGAGCAGCGTTGAGTGGGTTTTCGAAGAACGGGAGGGGCAGGATTTCCGTGAAACGCGGCCTTTTAAAAGTTCAGGCGAATGGGCTCGGAAAGCAGCCATCGAGACTCCAGGATGTTTTCTTTTTATCATGCAACTGAAACGAAGCAGTGCTGGAGGGAAGGCCGCACAAAGTACGGGATCCCTTAAGGTGCAGCTGCCAATCCCCCAGGTAGTGGCTGGAGATCTGCTGGGATTACAACCAGTGTTCCCTCTAAACTGAGTTAGTGTGAGCTAGGGTTGCCAAATCCAATTCAAGAAATATCTCGGGACTTTGGGGGTGGATCCAGGAGACTTTGGGGGTGGATCCAGGAGACATTAGGGGTGGAGCCAAGATCAAGGCTGTGACAAGCATAATTGAACTCCAAAGGGAGTTCTGGCCATCACATTTAAAGGGACGGCACACCTTTTCAATTCCTTCCTTCCATAGGAAATAATGAAGGATAGGGGTACCTTCTTTGGGGGCTCATAGAACTGGACCCTCTGGTCCACTCTTTTTAAAACTTGGTGGGTATTTTGGAGTGAGGCACTAGATGCTATATTCCCTCCCCTCCCCCCGCTTTCTGACGACCCTGAAGCGGGGGGAGGGCCTCCAAACCGGGGGATCCCCTGCCCCCACCTAGGGATTGGCAATCCTAGTGTGAGCTAGCTCACAGGGGGGGTTTTGCCTCCAGCTCACACTTTTTTGTCTTAGTGCAGGAAAAAGGACCCCAGAGCAAACTAACATATGCAGTGGCTCAGAACTTGAATGTCAGTAGCTCACAAAGTAGAATTTTTGCTCGCAAGACTCCACAGTTTTAAGGGAGCATTGATTACAACTGATCTCTAGGTGACAAGGATCTCTAGGCCTGGAGAAAATGGCCACTTTGGAAGGTGAACTCTACAGCAGGGGTGGCCAAACTGTGGCTCTTTCAAACATATTGTGCACCTTTTGAAGCCCCCACCGCTCTGTAGGCCGGCATGGAGAAGGCATTTCTCTCTTTAAGTCAAGCCAGCTGGTGGTTTGGAGAATGCATTTAAAATTAACGTTGCTTTCTTTCCACCTCTCCCTGTCTCCCTCATTTAGTTGCCTGCCTGCCTCCCTTTTTATTTGCCTGCCTGCCTGCCTGCCTCCCTCCCTTCCTCTCTCCCTCCCTGTCTTGCGACTCTCAAACATCTGACGTTTATTCTGTGTGGCTCTTACATTAAGCAAGTTTGGCCACCCCGCTCTACAGCATAATACCCATAAAAGTTGTTCCTCTCCCCCCAAAAAACTCTACCATCCTCTGCCTCCAACCCCCGAAATCTCTAAATATTTCCCTACCCGGAGCAGGCCACCCTAATCTTAATGCTATCATATACTAGCCACATCCCCCGAGTGTCACCAATTTTAGCTCCTCCCACTGGTGTTGTGACTAGAGTGTTGGACTACAAATCCGGGAGACCCAGGTTCAAATGCTTAGTCTGCCATGCTTGCTGGCTGACTTGGGGCCAGTCGCATGCTTTCAGCCTACCTTACCTCACAGAGGGGCAACGTCTTACAGGGCAGCAGTCCCCAAGTGATGGGCGTGTATGTGTGGAACAGTGCTTGACGCCAGGTTTCCACTGAGCAGCAGGGGGGTATGTAAATTGCCTTCGAGATACAGTCAATTTATCTCCCCATGAACACGCATGAAGCTGCCTTATTCTGAATCAGACCCTTGGCACATCAAGATCAGTAGTAGAAACCATGGATAACTTCTCCCCCCACAAGAGACGCCCTGTGAGGTGGGTGAGACTGAGAGTGCTCTCACGGGAGCTGCCCTTTCAAGGACAACTCCCGCAAGAGCTATGGTTGTCTGTTGTGGGGGGAGAAGTTATAGGAGATTGTAAACCGCTCAGAGTCTCTGATTCAGAGAGAACGGCGGGGTATAAATCTGCTGTCTTCTTCTTCTTCATTATTGTATTCTCTCTATTCCTCTAACATCCTCACAGTCATGCACACCTTTATCTATATGTGTCCATTGCTTATACTCAGGGATGGAATTCTAGCAGGAGCTCCTTTGCATATTAGGCCACACCCCACTGATGTAGCCAATCCTCCAAGAGCTTACAAAAAAACCTTGTAAGCTCTTGGAGGATTGGCTACATCAGGGGTTGTGGCCTAATATGCAAAGGAGTTCCTGTTATAAAAAAAGCCGTGGATAAGGCTGAGAGAGATTGGTTGACTGGCCCAGTGTCATGGCTGATCGAAGGATATAAATCTGGATCTTTTTGCTCCAAATCTCTAAATATTACCTCATACTAGCTCTGGATTAGTTAGTTGACTCTGAAAACAAAATGGAGGAGAGAATTCTGTAATGAGGCAACAGGTCAAGGCTGTTCGGTACTGTTTCACACGAACTTACCGCATACTTAGAGAAGGCCTTCTCTGCAATTCTGGCAGATGAGATTTCAAAAAGTACTTTGACTGCTCAGAAGCTACATTTCTCATTCCTCCAATATAAGTTCTTTTGTTGTCATGGAAGAGCTGGGACTCAGGGAGTTCTCTGCACTTTGGCGAACACCTGAAACAAGATAATCAAGCACAGGGGTGGAATTCTAGCTGGAGCTCCTTTGCATATTAGGCCATACACCCCTGAGGTAGCCAATTCTCCAAGAGCTTTCAAAAAAGAACCTTTTAAGCTCTTGGAGGATTGGCTACATCAGGGGTGTGTGGCCTAATATGCAAAGGAGCTCGTGCTAGAATTCCACCCCTGCTTATACTACATGACCAGGTATCAGAATACTTGTGGAATATAATACTTAACAGATTATTCAGTTTCCCAGCTGATGTTACATATGGTCAGTATTTACTTCTCACAGGGCGTTTTCGCACTCACCTTCAGCCGGCGCGACCCCCCTCTTCCCCACGCAGGATCTGCGTGGATTTCGCACTAAATGCCGCAGAGCAGCCGGAAGAGCCAGAAACTCCTGTCGCAAAAGCCGCGCAAACAGAAACTGCTTTTTGGCGGTTTACGTTTGAGCGGCTTTTGCGCCGGGAGCTTCCGGCTCTTCCGGCTGCTCCACGGCATTTAGTGCGAAATCCGCGCAGATCCTGCGCGGTGAAGAGGGAGGTCGCGCCGGCTGAAGGTGAGTGCGAAAACACCCATAATGTTTATAATGTTGTATTTGCTTCTTCTACCCGCTTTACATTCGTTTGTTGGATGGTTTTTACTAATATCAAGTAATTGGAACTGTATCCATATGATACAGTATCCATAGGATCAGAACCAATTTGTTGAAGTTAAATCAAAAGTTTCCAGCTTAACATTAGGAAGAACTTCCTGACAGTTAGAACGATTCCTCAGTGGAACAGGCTTCCTTGGGAGGTGGTGGGCTCTCCTTCCTTGGAGGTTTTTAAACAGAGGCTAGATGGCCATCTGACAGCAATGCGAATTTAGGGGGAGGTATTTGTGAGTTTCCTGCATTGTGCAGGGGGTTGGACTAGATGACCCTGGAGGTCCCCTCCAACTCTATGATTCTATGAATATTGATCCTGTCTGCATCTGCTCAAAAACTTTTAATAAAAATATTAATTAGTAAAATCAGTAAGTTCACACAATCAGCATTGCTGTCAGATGGCCATCTCGCTCTCTCTCTCTCGGCTTGACTTCACGAACGAAGATTTAAGAAGGGTGCAATAGTCCACGTCTGCTGCAGGCTCGCTGGTGGCTGACAAGACCAATGTGGGACAGGCAGGTCCGGCCACAGTGGCTGCAGGGAAAAGTCTGATTTGGGGTTGGTGCTGTAGCAGTGTGATTCTTCCTCAGTCTCCTTTTGTCCTCAAGACCAGCTATGCGTGCGTTCTCAAAGGGAGAGACAGCCTGGTGGATGGTGTGCCTCCATGCCTGTATTTAAAAACCTCCCATGAAGGAGAGCCCACCACCTCCCGAGGAAGCCTGTTCCACTGAAGATCCGCTGTGTCAGGAAGTTCTTCTTAACATTTAGCCGATAACTCTTTTGATTTAGAGCTGCCCCTGGTTAGCACTCGGATAGGAGGCCACTAAATGATGGGAGACCAATAAAGCTAACCAGGGCTAACCCTGGTTATCTTCTGAGATCTGACAAGATCAGGCTAGCCTGGGCACTACCTGTAGAACAATCCCGAATGTCGATTTCATTTATTGCACTCAGCCGAGTTCAAAACTGTGGAAAATGAAATAGGTATGAGCGCTGGAAGGGTGAAGTCATGGAAACTATGAAGGTTTTTTTTAAAAAAAAAAATGAGATGGAGAGGGGAGGATTTCATTTATTAGGTCATAAAATTGCCTTCTGCAAACAAGGAGGTCTTTGCATTGTCTCCTTAATCCTAGATCTTTGGAAGCTGTTCTTTCAGGACTTGAGTCTTCGCTCTCACAAACCCTATCTGCATTATCACCAAGTCAGGCCATTGCTTCCAAACATGTAAAAATATATCCTTGATGGTAGGAAACAGATATTTTTAGACATTTTGGCTGCAGCAACGTGCATGATTCTGGAGATACGCAATTACTCCCAAACAAGTGGCTGGATTTGTTTTGCAGCCTGAATTCCTATGGTGAGCAAGACAGCCAGCTCTGGCTAGGAAATACCTGGAGATTTGGGGCAGTCGAGTGAGGGGAGGTGGATTTTGTGGAGGGGAGGGACGGTGGCTCAGTGGTAGAGCATCTGCTTGGTAAGCAGAAAGTCCCAGGTTCAATCCCTGGCATCTCCAACTAAAAAGGGTCCAGTCCAATCCAATCCAAATACCTTTATCAGCATAGAAATAAAAAGTGCAGCATAGCAAATTTGCATAGAGCGTCAGTTATAAAAACAAGTCAAACATCAAGAAGGGGAGCTAATCTTTTGCTCCCTGATTGTTATGGCAGCCAAAAGGTACTTTGCAACTAGGCTTGTGATATGAGAACATCGGTCAGATAGTAGAAAGAAAACTAACTTCGCCTCAAGTAATCCATAAAGGTTAGACAGAAAAGGTTTGATTATACAGTCCCGCACTTCCCCCATAAAAATCACAGTGAAGTAAAACATGGGCACCATTTTGAGGTGCCTTCCATTGCATGGGCAGAATCTTTCCTGATGAGGGAAACCTCCCAGACAGTACCACTGAGGGTAGAACATTGAGTCTTACTAACATAAAGGAGCGGCATAACTGGGGTGAAGTAATCTGGGAAAAGTAGGCAGCAGGCAGCCCACAATCTGGGAAGATACCAAATGCTAAAGGGAAACACGTTTTATGTCCAGAAGAACAAAGGGACTGTTTCTCAATAGCTAACATCCTCTGTTTCAGGATTCTGAATGCCCGCATTTCACTTAGCATACAGAGGTTGCCCAGAGAAACGCTTAAGGAATGTATTTTCTTCTGGATCCCACTATACCAATTGGAAACGAAGGAATCCACTAGCATCATATGGATATAACTAGCAGGGTCTGCCCTAAAGTGTAGGCATAGCCAAAGTTTTATGGTTAGTGTTAGGGAAATTCTGTTTGAGATTCTATTTCTTTATCTCAAACAGTGCGATGGATAGGGTTGCCAATCCCCAGGTGGGGACAGGGGATCCCCGGTTTGGAGGCCCTTCCCCCGCTTCAGGGTAATCAGAAAGCGGGGTGGGGGAGGGAAATGTCTGCTGGGTACTCATGATTCCTTATGGAGACTTATTCCCATAGAAAATAATGAAGAATTTATTCACGGGTATCTGGGGCTCTGGGGGCCCTGTTTTTTGAGGTAGATGCACCAAATTTTCAGTATAGTATCCAGTGGCTCTCCCCAAAATACTCCCTAAGTTTCAAAAAGATTGGACCAGGGGGTCCAATTCTATGAGCCCCCCAAAAAGGTGCTCCTATCCTTCATTATTTCCTATGGAAGGAAGGCATTTAAAAGATGTACGGTCCCTTGAAATGTGATGGCCAAAACTCCCTTTGGAGTTCAATTATGCTTGTCACACCCTTGCTCCTGGCTCCACCCCAATGTCTCTTGGCTCCGCCCCCACAGTCTCCTGACTCCACCCCCAAAGTCCCCAGATATTTCTTGAATTGAACTTGGCAACCCTAGCGAAGGATCACTGGATCAAATAATCATTGAGAGGCATTTAACATGAAAAAGCAAAAAAACATATTTATTTCTACAGGGAAAGGATACTGGGAGGTGAAAACAACAAACACTAAAGAACTACATGCTTACACTAGAAGATCATGTGCTTAATGGAAGACCACTTCCTCCTCCTTCTTGAACTCTCTGCCTGAACAAAGGAAGTCACCTGACTAACTGATCAAAAAGACAAAACAGGTTTTCCGGCTCTTAGACCTTGTTTGACAGCAGTCAGTATCTTCTTCCTAGGTCATGCAGACAATAGGGAATCAGGCACAGTGTTAACCTTATAACGACTGGAACTTTAGAAAATTGCAAAGGACATACAGAACAGATACATATTTCCAACAGTTAGAAGAAGAAGATATTGGATTTATATCCCGCCCTCCACTCCAAAGAGTCTCAGAGCGGCTCACAATCTCCTTTACCTTCCTCCCCCACAGCAGACATCCTGTGAGGTAGATGAAGATATTGGATTTATATCCCGCCCTCCACTCCAAAGAGTTTCAGAGTGGCTCACAATCTCCTTTACCTTCCTCCCCCACAGCAGACACCCTGTGAGGTAGATGAAAATATTGGATTTATAACCCGCCCTCCACTCCAAAGAGTTTCAGAGTGGCTCACAATCTCCTTTACCTTCCTCCCCCACAGCAGACACCCTGTGAGGTAGATGAAGATATTGGATTTATATCCCGCCCTCCACTCCAAAGAGTCTCAGAGCGGCTCACAATCTCCTTTACCTTCCTCCCCCACAGCAGACATCCTGTGAGGTAGATGAAGATATTGGATTTATATCCCGCCCTCCACTCCAAAGAGTTTCAGAGTGGCTCACAATCTCCTTTACCTTCCTCCCCCACAGCAGACACCCTGTGAGGTAGATGAAAATATTGGATTTATAACCCGCCCTCCACTCCAAAGAGTTTCAGAGTGGCTCACAATCTCCTTTACCTTCCTCCCCCACAGCAGACACCCTGTGAGGTAGATGAAGATATTGGATTTATATCCCGCCCTCCACTCCAAAGAGTCTCAGAGCGGCTCACAATCTCCTTTATCTCCCTCCCCCACAACAGACACCCTGTGAGGCGGGTGGGGCTGGAGAGGGCTCTCACAGCAGCTGCCCTTTCAAAGACAACCTCTGCCAGGGCTATGGCTGACCCAAGGCCATGCTAGCAGGTGCAAGTGAAGGAGTGGGGAATCAATCCCAGATAAGAGTCCGCACACTTAACCACTGCACCAAACTGCCTTGCCCTGGTCTCAATCAAATGGTCCAGGCAAATAGGTGAGAAACACCTCAGCATGAGACCCTGGAGAGCTGCTGCCAGTTTGAGTAGACGATACTGGACCGAGGGTCTGATTCAGTACAAGGCAGTTTCATATGTATATGTATGTATATGGAGGGACCTCAGGGTCAAATGCCCTAGAGTCCATCCTCCAAAGTAGCTTTTTTTTTTCTCCAGGGGAACTGATCTGTTATAACATGAAGTATAAAAAGGACCTTTTTTTTGTAATATGGAAATGTGAGAACTGGACCTCTGTTACAATATGAAGTATAAAAAGATATGAAGGTTTAAAATGGTTTTTATTAAACATGGTTAGTCAGCATATCACAGTAGTTGTTTCTTTTGTTGCTTGTCTCATTAACTGTGATTCCCTTTTTTGGGTTATTATCCTGCTTGTATTGGGGATTTGGCATAGAGTAGAAGTATAAAATTTGTTCATAGTTTTGTATTGGAATTAGGCCTATCTGCAGCAAAATTTAAAAGCATATGTATAAAATATATTTGTAACCTTGTAAGAGTGTTCCAGTTGGTCATAGGGTTTCAGCCTAGAAGAATTTTTTGTCATTGTTACACCTTTAAGAAACTCACAGGTAACACGCAGCTGCACGGTATCATCAGAACTGGTCTTTAAAATTTCAGGCTTTTGCATAGGGCAATTGCCAGTAAATTCTAAGAGGTTTTTGAATTCAGGAGAGGCATAGGACTGGCCTGCTTAAAATCATGCACTTGTGGCTTTGAGCTAAATTGCTGTCAAAAGAATTATTATTATTATTATTATTATTATTATTATTATTATTATTATTATTATTATTAAATTTTATTTATATCCCACCCTCCCCGCCTAGGCAGGCTCAGGGCGGCTAACAACATTCACAAATTTCAAGCAAAAGAATGGCTTGCTTGAAATTAAAATTAAAAACGAACTATTAATTATAAAGAGGATAAGAGCAACTGGCCATCTAAAGAACAGCTTGCCTTTAGTAATATATCGTAGAGAGCTATAGGCCAGCAGACTCCAGAAGGCTTGTGCATCTGGTTAAAAGAATAAGTTTGACTGGCTCAAGCTCCTAAAACAAATATGTGCACTTAAGTGTCATTGAGTGGTAACGTTTTTTTTTACAACAATATAAAAACTTAAGAATTTTCTATTTCCATCCAGCTTTGTGGTATGTCTTCTTGTTATTATCTTGGTTTACTCCAGAATGAGAGAGAAGATGTTGCAGAAGTACTTTAACATTGGGTTGTTACAAGAGGCTGGTAACCCTGGAAGAAACATAGGAAGGACTACTCCTGAGCAAGTCCATTGACGAAATGAGCCTACATCCGGGTGCTCATAGGACTTTTTTGTAATATGGGAATGTGAGAATTGGACCTCTGTTATAACATGAAGCATAAAAAGGACTCTTTTTTTGTATTTATTTTTATTTTATTCAATTTATATCCTGCCCTACCCCACCGAGGTGGGCTCAGGGCGGCTCACAACACAAAAAGCTAACAAGGATCAGTTTAAAATACGTTAATAATTATATAATAAAATACATAAAATACATAAAAATACATAAAACTCACATCAATATGCACTATGCTACCTTTCCCTTAATCAATCCTTCAAATTTTTCCAGTATTCAATAATCTGATGTTCGAGATTTAATATTCAGGCATTCCGATCACAATTAATTATATGCCAACCGGAAGAGGGCTGTTTTACAGGCCCTGCGGAACTGTTCAAGGTTCCGCGGGGCCCTCACCTCCTCCGGGAGCTGATTCCACCAACAGGGAGCTGCAATCGAAAAGGCCCTATCTCTGGTCACTTTCAGACGGGCCTCCTTTGGCCCAGGGATTGTAAGGAGGTTCTGAGACCCCGACCTCAGCACTCTCTGGGGAACATGTGGGGAGAGACGGTCCCTAAGGTAGGCAGGTCCCAGACCATAAAGGGCTTTAAAGGTCATAACCAGCACCTTGTACTGAACTCGGTATGTTATCAGCAGCCAGTGCAGTTCCCGAAGCCCCGGCTGAATGTGCTCCCATCTAGGGAGCCCTAACAACAGCCGGGCAGCGGCATTCTGCACTAGCTGCAACTTCCGGGTTCGGCACAGGGGCAGCCCCATGTAGAGGGCATTGCAGTAGTCCAGCCTCGAGGTGACCGTTGCATGGATCACTGTTGCCAGTATAATATGTAATATGAGAATGTGAGAATTAAACTTCTGTTACAATTTGAAGTATAAAAGGATATGAAAGTTTTTAATGGTTTTATTAAACATTGTTAGTCAGCATATCACAGTAGTTGTTTCTTTTGGCAATAGCAACCCTGGCAATAGCAAGTTTTTGGTCACAATACAGTTGGATTTAATTTGGGGGGGGGGACTAGCAAGGCAATAAATATGACAAGTGTGTGTGTGAGAGAGGGGGGGGGGCTTTTTTGAGCAGGAACACACAGGAACACAGTTCTGAATAACTTGGCATCAGGGTGTGTGGCCTAATATGCAAATGAGTTCCTGTTGGTTTTTTTCTACCCAAAAAAAACCCTGCTCAGATCTGTCTCTTCCCTTCCCCTCTTTGTAAAGCAAGTGCCAGGAGAACCTGAAGAAAGGGGGAGGGGAAGTGCCACCACTGAAGATGCTCTGTTCTTGTTCTCATTTATTGTTTGTTTGTTTTATCTCTGGTTCGACTTATAACCCACTCTTCTTGAAACTGTTGTCACAGCAGGTGACAACAATTTGCAAATATACCATATAAAACCTTATAAAATATTGCATAGCATACAATTAATCAAAGTCAAAAAATACAAGAAAATCAAGAAAACAGCTACTCTACAATTTAAGATGGTGTAAAAAGTCATACAGAGAGGCATTGCTTTTTTGTAGAAAGAGCCCAGCAGGAACTCATTTGCATATTAGACCACACACCCCTAACATCACCATTGTTTGGCATAGGGCTTTTTTGTAGCAAAAGCCCAGCAGGAACTCATTTGTGTATTAGGCCACAACCCCTGACAGCAAGCCAGCCGTGGCATAGGGCATTTTTGTAGCAAAAGCCAGCAGTTTCTCTCCTGGAGAAACTGTGTAAGACCCTCATGTATCCCAGCAAAGGGCACACTGGGGAAAAGATGTCCCTCATCATCCACACTCCCAGTTCTCTAAATGTGCAAGTGCCAGCCATATTTCGGATAGGAGTAAGCTGGAGTGTGGTCTGGAAGTGTGCAATATAAACCAAGATGGAGAAGGACCAAACAAAATGGTTCCTAGCAGTAAAGCACAAGTCTGACTTGTTGTTTTGGGAAGTGGCCGTAGGGTGTCTCCAGGCTACAGGTTCCCTCCCCCCCTTCTAAAACAAAAGAGGTATTTCTATCTATTTTGGAGTCCATGGGAAAGGTAAAATTCCTTCTTATCACAAAAGCCCAACACCCTGAATCCTTCCTTCCTAATCCAATCACAATAATTAATGGGCCACACCCACCACTGGACAGCCTTTTCTCTTCGGCAATCTAAGATCATCATCAGACATTAGCATTCTGACCTTCTTGAACATAAGAGAAGCCATGCTGGATCAGGCCAATGGCCCATCCAGTCCAACACTCTGTCTCACACAGTGATCAAAAAGCCCAGGTGCCATCTTGAACAAATTACATCAAATTACATCTTGGACAAATTACATCAAGAAAAATTAACAGTTCCTGCTTATACCCCAAACCCATCTCCTGGCCCCATTCTCTGAGCAAACACAGAACATTACATTTTTTTATCTAGCACCTGGGAAACATTTAACTCACCTTCACTACATAATGGAAACCCCATCAAACTATTGTATAAACCATTTAACACACCCAGCCATACCTCCAGGTTATGTTTTTGCCTATTTAAGGAGACACTCTGGACAAGCTCAGTGTGTCTCTTGTCTAGTCCTGCTACAGACAGGGCTGGCTCGCCCACTAGGCAAACTAGGCAGTTGCCTAGGGTGCTGGAAGGGGGCACCAAATTGGGATCCCCCCCCAGTGCCCAAGACAAATGCCTAAATTTGCCACACACCCTGATGTAGCCAATCCTCCAAGAGCTTACAGGGGTTTTAGTACAGGGCCCACTGTAAGCTGCAGGAGGATTGGCTACATCAGGGAGGTGTGGCCTAATAAACAAAGGCGCTCTTGCTACCAAAAAAAGCCCTGCCTATTGGACATGCAGTTGTCGGCAGCCAATAGGAAGGAGGAGGGCAGTTCAGACCCTCCAATAGTTGGGAAAGAGGGTGGAGTTTGGGTGTATATAACCAGGCTCGGACCTGAGTTTTTGCATGTGTTTGCTGAGAATCACTTCATAAAATGAGCTGATCACTATACTGAGTCCATGTATTGAACACAGTATTTAATAGTCATTTTGCAAAAAAACCTGCTAAATAAACAAGGGACTATTCCATCTTTGCCAGGTGGACAGCAATACAAGAATGCCACCTTTCCATAAACACAGCTCTCTTCATGGTGGTGGGTGGGGGAGTAGCAGGGTAATCCCAAGCACGGAAGGAAAGGAAGGAGGGTGGGGATGGATCATGTCTGAAGGGGGGGGGTTTTTGTCTCCCCTTATCTTGATTCCCCAGAAGGAAAGTGATAACGTTTTGAATGCTAAAGCTCACCGGCTCTAACGAAGACTGCACTCCTTTGCATTTTGCAGAGATTAATTAGTTGGTCTTCAATAGCAGTCAGATCTTAATTCAAAGCAAGAGCCGTCTGCCAATTTTTTTTCATTAGTGGGAACTTATAGTGCACTCATTTTTTAACGATTTTTTGCTCTTAATCTGGATCCCAACAGAGGCCTAGACTTCACAAACTTTGGCTTTTCCAACAGCCGCCCAGATTCCACCTGCTTTCATGTCTTTTTTTAATACCTCTCTAGGAATGGATACCTTCTGTCGGGCGTCGCAATGATTTCCTTTCCAAAAATGACTCTCTTTTTTTGTCCCTCTGATTTTTTCTTTTCTTTTTTGCGCTGACAATTACAAGTTGCCTTGTGCGTCTTTGGTGTGTTATTTCCTGAAATTGTATGTAATTGGTTTTGAAAAGACCGGAGCACAGTTTTGAAGTTAGCTAAAAGCATGCCATCTTGATCACTACTTACATCATGTTATTTTGCACTTCCTGAAAATGGAATATCTTTGATAATAAATGCAAATTAGGGGGCAATAAATTACAAGTCAACCAATGTCTGATTATATGGAATATAATTAACTCCAGATTCTTTAGCATAGTATTTATCTTAATAATCATCCCCTGTAAGGAAGAAAAGGAACTTAAACTTGGTTGTTTCTTTTGCATTCCCCCCCCCCCCCCTTTGCAGTTATTATGTGTCCCTCTTCTATTATTTTTGTTTTCATTTTTATCCAGTGCATTGACTGAAACATTAAAATAAGATGGTTCTTTTGAAGGAAAGGATTTTTAACAAAGGAAAAGGAAATGCGTTTTGGATATCAATCGGCTTAGACTGGAATACGGCATGGGATGGCGGAGATACTGGGTCCGATCATGGACCTATTTGATTCTAAAATAGTTTATTTTAGATTCTTTCACAATTTTCCTTGGTCATAGAAGGAGATCAAATGCCTCTTTTTTCCCCCTTCCCGTATCACACCAAGCATTTTCTTGCTTCAACTATCCCTTTATAAATGAATGTTGAAGTTCATTGTGAATGTGATTTACTAGTAGCGATACATGTGCATACCACATTTTTTTACCGATAGATTATAAAGTTTTTAAAGTAACAAAAATAGAAATGATTCACCATATTGACTCACCCTGTTGGATGCAAACAGGGAAAAGCATAGGGTCCCCAGCCTCCCACTCGGGGCGGGGCTTCCTCCAGTTTTGGGGGGCCCAGCCCACTCGCATGGAACTGGCTGGTGGGGAGAACCCTGCCCCCAAAGATCTCCATTGCACCTGTCTTGCACAGCACAATGACGTCATTTGCATATTAGGCCACACACCCTGATGCCAGGCCAGCCGGAACTACCTTCCTGTGCGTTCCTGCTCAAAAAAAAGCCCTGACCCTTACCATTAACAATGTTGCTTCAGGGTGATGCAAAAATCCCAAGTCTAGGTGAAGCTTGCTTCCTCTCAATTGACTTGAGAATTCTGTGTGTGTGTGTAACTTGCCTTGAGTTCCAGTTTATGGATTTGTTTCTTTGTTTGTTTAAGGAAGCCAATAGAATATGACTTGTCTGGGTACACTTTTGCTTTTATTTTCTTTACCCAGTAGCAGAGTTCGGTTAAATACTCTCTCTCTCTCTCTCTCTCTCTCTCTCTCTCTCTCTCTCTCTCTCTCTCCTGTGTGTGTGTTTCTCATGTGTGTGTGAAAGAGAGAGGGAGAGGGAGTGATTGTGTGGCTATTGCTTAAGTCTGGTAATCCCAGACTTCACCATTAAAGCTCCGTTTTCAAACTGTCCCCTGGTAATTGCTCGGAGGACTTTAGACATGTAAGACTATCCAAAGGCATCACTAAGGTCAAACTGTGGTAGAAAGTGGTCTGATTTTTATCCAAGAGATTGATGCTGGTATTCTCCCCCCTCCCTCACTCTCCCTAGTTGGACAGCAGGGGTTATAAAACGTACTCACGACCCCCGATAACTTGCTAGATCAGGTTAAGAACGGGTAATCTGCAGTATTTTATACACCATGTGTTGGTTTTGCCTACTACGATAATAAATCAGCAGTAAGATGGAAGCGTTTGATACATGTTGTTGAAAACCTAAGCACTAAGAAGAGGATTCCTCCCCTCCCCCCTCCTCTCTGCAGTAAGCCAAACTATGAGTAGTTCCCATAAAGGTGGTGAGATGACACGTCTGTCTTTTTCTCTTCACAACCTGTTGTGCTTCAAGCACTATTTTTATCATTTTATTTTATTGTACCAAATTTATCGTCTGCCTTTCTGCCCTCACAGGAGTCCCCCAAGGCAGCTAACAAAATTAAAACATACATAATGAAATCATCTGTTAAAGCCATTAAAATGAACCACCCACCCCCCCACGTCGTTAGAACAATTAAAATGGGAGCTTTTTTGTACAGGAACTCCTTTGCATATTAGGCCGCACCCCCCTGATGTAGCCAATCCTCCTGGAGCTTACAGTAGGCCCCGTAATAAGAGCCCTGTCAGCTCTTGGAGGATTGGCTACATCAGGGGTGTGTGGCCTAATATGCAAAGGAGTTCCTGCTACAAAAAAGCCCTGACTGGAACTAAAATACATACAAAGCCTTAAAAAGAACAACTAAAACGTCAGCAAAGAGAAAATGTCTTCTTTGAGAAAACCAGATATATTTTTTTTCCATTGTGGGATGGACTCAGGAGGGCTGTAGCAGTGGCTAGTTAAGCAGACTGAGAAATAGCTCTCTCCATCTGCTCCTGAGTCACCGTACTCAGACTAAACAGCCGGCCAGAGTCAACAGCTTTATAGGGAAGGATCAGTCTTGGTCCACGGTATCATGTGATCCCTGCCCAGGGCCAGCCTTGTCACTAGGCAAACTAGGTGATTACCTAGGGCACTGGCCTTCTGTGGGGCACCAAATGGGGAACCCCCCATGCGACTCAGTGACGTTGCTGTCACTTGAACTCTGGTTTACAAAAATCTGGGACATTTTAATCATGGAGAAAATCACGGCACAGCTTTCCAAGTCTGACAGTTACCCAAAGATCACATCTCAAAGAAAAATGGCTTCCTTTTCTGGAGTATACTGCATCTAAAGGATGGAGGCCCAGATAGCAGCCACTGCGAGATCCGCCTTTTTCCACCTTAGGCGGGCACAACAGTTGGTCCCTTTCCTAGAGCATAGCGACTTAGCAACGGTGATTCATGCAACGGTCACCTCGAGACTAGACTACTGTAATGCCCTCTACATGGGGCAGCCCATGTCCCGAATCCGGAAGCTGCAGCTGGTGCAGAATTCAGCAGCCTGGCTGCTATTGGGTCTCCCTATTCGGGACCATATACAGCCGGGGCTGCGGAGACTGCACTGGCTGCCAATTGTATTCCAGATTCGCTACAAGGTGCTGGTCATCACCTTTAAAGCCCTATATGGCTGAGGACCTGCCTACCTTAGGGACCGTCTCTCCCCATATATTCCCCAGAGGGTACTCAGATCTGGATCACAAAATCTATTAGAAATCCCCGGGCCAAGGGAGGCGAGATTGAAGGCTACTAGAGAAAGAGCCTTCTCTATTGCGGCCCCCCCCCCTGGTGGAACCAACTCCCAGACGATGCTAGAGCCTTGCAGGACCTTGCCTAGTTCCGCAAGGCCTGCAAAACAACATTATTTCAAATGGCCTTCATCCAAAGTACATAGATGCCCAACACCACTGAATGTATTGCATTAATTTTAACACCGAAACTGTTGTTTTTAAAATTGTATTAACAATTTCAAATTGTAAACTGTTTTAACTTCTTAATTGATTTATTATTGCAATTGTTTTTTATTGTTTTATTGTGGATATTACAACGTTGTTAGCTGCCCTGAGCCTGCTTTGGCGGGGAGGGCGGGATATAAATATGAAAAATAAATAAAATAAATCTCACCTATTAACACAACTTACCTTCAGTTTCTCTCACTATAATTCTCTCAAATTTATGCTATTCTCTCTTTTTCCTTTTATTTGAATATTCCCTTTCATTTAGCTCGGGGTGGAGCAAGGCAATATTGTTAAGAACCAAAACCTTTGGCCCAACGATCATTTAATTTATTCTTAAGAGGATATTTATTTATATATTTAAGTATTTATATATTTAAATATTTATTCATTTTTTTGGTGAGCTGGACTTTTATCTTAAATGCTATATAAAATGTTCTACAAGGTGATATATACTATAGTACTTTATGCACAAAGAGCCCCGTGGCGCAGAGTGGTAAAGCTGCAGTACTGCAGTCCTAAAACTCTGCTCACAACCTGAGTTTGATCCCGGCGGTTCAGTCAGCCGGCTCCAGGTTGACGCAGCCTTCCGTCCTACCGAGGTTGGTCACATGAGTCCCCAGCTTGCTGGGGGGGAAGTGTAGATGACTGGGGGAGGCGATGGCAAACCACCCCCTAAAAAATCTGCCGTGAAAACATCGTGATGCGACATCACCCCAGAGTCGGAAACAACTGGTGCTTTACCTTTTTACTTTATGCACAATAGAATTTCGCTATGTGTGGCATCAATCTATTTGACACTACTTCATTTTACAAGGTTCTGTGCAACATGGAATTTTCAATAAACTTATATGTTTTTAAAAAAAAAACAAAACCAGTACCGGTGGGGGCACCAGAAGGTAGCCTTGCCTAGGGTGCCAGACAATGTACGGTCAGCCGTGTCCCTGCCAGTCCTTCTGTGTTGGTCCATGGGGTCATGTGATCTACGCTGAACAAGACACTATAATACCCCTCTCTCCAGCGGTCTGCACCTCTGACAATCACAACACAGCTGAGATCAGCCTGGCAGTTTCCATAGCTTGCGAGCTGGTATCTATCAACATTTATCCTGACATTTTGAGATCTCCAGGCCCCTCCCAGGAGCAGGGGATTCCCCCACTCCAGGGCCCCTCCCCCTTTGCCAATCAGTTGACCAATGAGAGGACGTATCAGCAGCAAAGGCAAGCTTATAGGCCAGCATCGCTAGCAATGTGCTAATGTCACTTCTGGTGCACACTGGAAGTGATTCATCGCATCACCAGTCATTTGGGGGTGTTCCAGTACTGGGCAAAAGTCTATTGTAAAAATGAGTTTTACCACAGAGTTTTTGACCAAATACCAGAGCGTCCCTCCTGTCAATGTGGGGATGCAAGAACCTCTGAAGTTGCCTCAAACATTTTTAGTACAAATTCAAAAGCAACTGGACTATTTATCAAAGATTTCAGGTTTTCACAGCTGGTAATATCATGCTGTAATGCACAGCAGCCAAGAAGGTCTGAGCGCCTGCTCCAGCTGCAATGCCGCTGAGGATGTTCTCCGCAGCTGAGAACGAAACGTCTGGAAGGAAAACTTTCTCCAGTAGAACACGGCACTTGATCCCGAAAGATTCTACAAACCCTAATGGACTATTTATATTTAGCACTCACCGGAAGTGATGTCACATGTTACTGGGGGCCAGGTTCTAAATATAAATAGTCCAGTTGCTTCTGAATTTGTACTAAAAATGTTTTGAGGCAACTTCAGAGGTCCTCGCTTGAGCAAAATATGTCATATTTTATATGTAATTGTTTTTTAAAAACATTTGTATCCTGCTGTCCTCATGGTTCAAAGCAGATTACAACAATGTCAATAATAACTTCAATTACAGTATATTTCAAGGGAAGCAATTTTTTTAGAAGTTCTGCTAAGACTAGCCAAATTTCTCTATAGCGATCCCAGTGTCCCTGACCAATGTCCCTAATAGGGTCGCCAGCTCTGGATTGGGAAATACTTGGAGATGTTGGGGGTGAAGCCTGAGGGGGCGGGGTTCGGGAAGGGGAGGGACCTCAATATCATAGACTCCACCCAGTTTGGTGTAGTGGTGAAGTGCGCAGACTCTTTTCTGGGAGAACCGGGTTTGATTCCCCACTCTTCCACATGCAACTGTTGGAATGGCCTTGGGTGAGCCATAGCTTTCATAGGAGTTGTCCTTGAAAGGGCAGCTTCTGGGAGAGCTCTCTCAGCCCCATCCCACCCACCTCACAGGGTGTCTGTTGTGGGGGAAGGTGATAAAGGAGATTGCAAGCTGCTCTGAGACTCTGATTCGGACAGAAGGGCGGGATATAAATCTAGTATCTTTGTCTTCTTCTCTGAAGCAGTCATTTTCTCCAGGGGACCTGATTTCCGTTGCCTGGAGCTCGCTTGTAATAGCCAGAAGTCTCCAGCTACTACCTGAAGGTTGGCAACCTCCGGAACCAAACTTAATTTCTCACGGACCCTTTGCATCCTTCCAGGGGGCACCATTCCTGGCAAGTTACTTTTCTTATCACGCTGCCAAAGGGGGCAGCGAAAAGACAAATGGCACTTTGCCTCGTCTAGCTTGAGGTGCAGTCTTGGGTTGTTGTTGGTTTGGGTTTTTTTTAACGTCTTCACTAAAGAGATCCATTAGTACAGCACAATAGAAAACGTTGATAAATGATTGGAGATTAAAGTTTGGAGAATGCATTACAAGAAAACCATAAACCGCATTATTATTCACACATAAAACATTTCCTACTTGGAGGGCAGGACTGAATTTCTTCTCCGCAGGGGCTTCTTCTCACCCGGATTTTCATTATTCACCTCCAATATATCTCCAAAGACCACAAAAGGGTCTCTTCTCATATCTGGGCTTTAAGTAAATTAAAGTGCCTCTTGGGGGGGGGGGCGGGGGGTTTATGCACAAAACAATCAGGCTCGAAGGCACATCGGATAATTTCAGCCGTGAGGTTTTGCACTTACATCATCACAAAGAAGTAAACTCCGGGTATATATGTTTGGGGGAGGGTTCCTTCCAGGGTTCTTTCCCTGTAACTCAGTTTGGATCATGGGTTAGTTGTCAGGTCCAAACCTTGGACACGTGTGTTTCTTCTTCATCCTTCTTCCATCCCTTGTGTGGGCCGATTCCTTCAACTTCCTCTTTTTCCCCCCTCTGGCTTCCTAATTGCCTGAGCTTAGGAGGAATTCCCCATCCTCAACCAGAGAGCCAGTTTGGTGGAGTGGTTAAGTGCACGGACTGTTGTCTGGGAGAACTGGGTTCGATTCCCCACTCCTCCACTTGCAGCTGCTGGAATGGCCTTGGGTCAGCCATAGCTCTTGCAGAATGGTTCTTGAAAGGGCAGCTGCTGTGAGAGGTCTCTCAGTCCCACCTACCTCACAGGGTGTCTGTTGTGGGGGGGGGGGGAGGAAAAGGAGATTGCAAGCCACTCTGAGATTCAGAGGGGAGGGGAGGATATAAATCCAATATCATCATCTTCTTCTTCTTCTTCTTCTTCTTCACCTGGCTAATTCTATTAAGAGAATTCTTCACAAACACTGGCATATTGTGGCAGATATACCAGGAGTAGGAGCTTCTTTTGTCTTCTATGGTTTTCTCTCACCGTTGGAACTGTCGATTTGGAATTAAATTATTCGGATGGATTTTCATTTAGTGTATGGTTTTGTTACGTATACATCCAGTTGGAACGGTTCTTCAGCTGTAATTTTTGACTCTGTCCGCATTGTGAAATATAAGTTGCTTGATTCTGCGGAGGTTGTGAATAAGTTCGTGATGTGTCAACTATAAGATGGTTATTATTATTATTTTTATATGTTAACAGTACGTTTGATTTATAGATATAATTTCTACATACATCACTGGAGAGAATGGGTTGCCATTAATCACTGTGTTTTTCTTTATTTCGTGTATATTTTCTCCAGCAGGGTTAAAAACACACATTAAGGTTGGTGATTTCGGTGGGAACACAGGTGATAAGTTCAATAGACCCTGCACCAAGCGCTCTCTTTCCCTTGCGGTCCCTCTGACTGCATTCTTTTTGAAGGGAGGGGCGGAATCTTTGGCCAAAATAATCACAGCATTGCACATTTGTAAAGTGTAATTCCACCCCAAAGGTGTTCACGACACTGTTCTTCTCTAAGAAATACAGCCAGGGAGCTTAGACATTCTGTTCAGCTGCCTGAATTTGGTTCAAAATTCCTCCACTTGCACCTGCTGGAATGGCCTTGGGTCAGCCATAGCTCTGGCAGAAGTTGTCCTTGAAAGGGCAGCTGCTGTGAGAGCCCTCTCCAGCCCCACCCACCTCACAGGGTGTCTGTTGTGGGGGAGGAAGGTAAAGGAGATTGTGAGCCGCTCTGAGACTCTTCGGAGTGGAGGGCGGGATATAAATCCAATATCTTCTTCATCTTCATCTTCTTCTTCAAAAGGCCAATGTTAAGGTCAGTTTACACCTTTTCCAAAAACCGGTACAGTGGAGGAGGTTGCAAAATCAATGTGTACAACCTACAGCAGGAAGAGAAGAACCTTCAGTAGTGGGATCTACTGGGATCTACCTTCAGTAGTGTGTCGAAGCTGAGAGAGGCTGTTGCGCGGTGATCCTTGGTGTGAGAACCTCATAACCAGCCAAGATTGTCTTGGTGCAGCATTGAAAGGTAGACGGTTCCCAACATTTCCTGAGGGAAAGCAATGACCAGCCCTTTATTTGTAGAAAAAGCCCGGCAGGAACTCATTTGCATATTAGGCCACACACCCCGACATCATCATTGTTTCACACAGGCCTTTTGGGGTAGAAAAAGCTCAGCAGGAACTTATCTACATATTAGGCCACACCCCCTGATGCCAAGCCAGCTGGAACTGCATCCCTGTGTGTTCCCTGCTCCGAAAGAAGCCCTGGCTATTACACTACCACACGACTGTGTAGATCAGTTTTCACTCTTTCCAGACAGGGCATGGGACCTACTGACATGTGACAGGAAGTCAGAGCCAGGTGACAGGAAGAGAAGAGCCAAAGTTATGATAGCCTCATAGCGGGGACCATGGGCAGCAGACCAAAAGGGATTTGGGGACAGGAAACACAAGCGCTGAGAGTACCATAGAAAGCAATGCTACGGGTCAAAAGAATCCTCCCCCAGATGCTCCTCTACATGCCTTGCAAGTTTGATGACTCTAGCGTGCATAGGATCTGTTCTATACACTCCTGGATCTTCTGAACCCGTGCCTGTTAAAACGACCATCATTTTGACAGGCAGAGGTTCGAGAGTGTATGGAACAGATCCTGTGCAAGCAAGAGCCATTATACTCACGGAGGATCGCCTGATGACTCTCCTCTGTCTGCCCTCCAAGTTTGGTGACTGGATTTGCAGAATCTGAGTTACCGCCCCGCCCCGCCCCCAAAGAAGAAAGATTAAAACGCTTGGGGCTCTTTAGCTTGGAGAAACGTCTACTGAGGGGTGACATGATAGAGGTTTACAAGATCATGCACGGGATAGAGAAGGTAGAGAAAGAAGTCCTTTTCTCCCTTTCTCACAATATGAGAATATGTGGGAACCCAATGAAATTGCTGAGCAGTCGGGTTAGAACTGCTAAAAGGAAGTACTTCTTCACCCAAAGGGTGATTAACACATGGAATTCACTGCCACAGGAGCTGCAAGCATAGCTTCAAGAGAAGAAGATTTTGGATTGATATCCCACCCTATACTCTGAATCTCAAAATCTCAGAGCTGTCACAATCTCCTCTACCTTACCCCCCCCACACACACAACAAACACCCTGTGAGGTAGGTGGGGCTGAGAGTGCTTTTATAGCAGCTGCCCTTTCAAGGACAACTTCTATGAAAGCTATGGCTGACCCAAGGCCATCTCAGCAGGCGCAAGTAGAGGAGTGGGGAATCAAACCCGGTTCTCCAAGATAAGAGTCTGCACACTTATCCACTACACCAAACTGGCTCTCAGAGGGGATTGGATAAGCATATGGAGCAGAGGTCCATCAGTGGCTATTAGCCACAGCGTATTGTTGGAACTCTCTGTATGGGGCAAGTGATGCTCTGTATTCTTGGTGCTTGGGGGGGGCACAGTGAAAGGGCTTTTAGTGTCCTGGCACCACTGATGGACCTCCTGATAGCACTTGGGTTTTTTAGCCATTGTGTGATGCAGAGTGTTGGACTGGATAGGCCACTGGCCTGATCCAACATGGCTTCTCTTATGTTCTTAAGAAGGTGCCATTATTATTTCCCCAGGAAGCGTTTTCCTGGGGGTACCTTCTTTGGAGAGCTGTAACTCAGACCCCATAAATCCAATCTTCACCAAATTTAGAGGGCAGGAAGAGGAGAGTCAGTCAGATTTCTCCTGCAAGTTTGCTGTTTCTAGTATGTCAAGGGGGTGCTCTACTACCTCATGAACTACACAAATGTTACTGGTTCATGCAGCAGCTAAACATTCATGAGAGTTTGTGGTTCGCAAATGGGGCGCACCACGAACCATGAACTGAGCCACATTTTTCTGGTTTGTACCCATCCTTAGTTTCAACCCAGGAGCTGAAGACCAGTAGAGTTGAGGATCCCTATATGACTTCAGTTCTATTTGATGCGCTGTCAGTTTCCCTTATCTTGATTGACGCTGAAAAGAAAAAGGACTCAAAGGCTATCCATCTTTCAAAATGGGAGCTAAGCTGAACGAAGAGTAAGTATCGGAAAGGGCGCAAGTATTGCTTGCGCCCCAGGAGAGAACAGCAGGGTTTTTTTTTTCATAATCAGAATGCCACTTCGACTTCAATGTATGAATAACAAAATTCAGTTTTCTCTATTTTACTCAGCGCTTGCTGGAAAATGCAGCTCTGCTTAGCAATAATAGAACAGCAGAATAGATGCCAGTAAGAAAGAAGATCTCTTTTGATACTCAGAAGTGGGGCAGGGTGAGCAAGCCAACATTCATTTTTATCCAGAGAGACGCGTTTCAAGATTCAGACCCGTGCCTTGCCCTTGCTCTATGGCCATTTACAAAGAAGTTGCTTCAAATCAATCCGCTTTGGAGAGCCGTTCCGGAAGCCGCCTAGCCCCAAATCTGACCTGATGTGTGCTTCCCCAGAAACGCTGAGCTCAGTGGGGCTTACTCGCGAGAAGGCCTATGAAGCATGGCAGGCCAAGTTCTAGAGGATACTGTAAACCTCGACCGTTTGGCCGCACTTCCTAAAATATTTACAAAAAAACAACTTACTTTAAAAAAAAAATACTGCTTTCCTGTTTATAGCTTAGAAGAACTGCGCAGACTGTGTATGAGTAATAATGACATTTTTCTTTTTCTTTTCTTTTTTTTTTTTAAAAAAAAGCTATAAATCTGAGGCTACTTTGGATTTTCATAAAAGGGAAATGAGTACGAGAAAGGCGCAAGAAGGGTTGTGAAATTGGCATCGGAGACGTTGAAAAGCCTACCCATAATCCTATTTACATGTCTAGAAGGATGTTATTGCTATTTCTGGACATCTTGTGTACAGAACATATGCACAATGCAGCCTGCCTACACAAAGGCATGCTCTCAGCAGGCAGATATTATTTCTAATCTTGCACCACCAGGGACGGTCCCAGCAAAACCAAGCACTTGTGAAACCACATTAATTTCAGTACTTGCATTAACCTCGTTGTACCAGGGCTTTATTTTTTTTTGTAGCAGGAACTGCTTTGCATCTTAGGCCACACACCCCTGACCAGTGTTCCCTCTAAGCTGAGTCAGCGTGAGCTAGCTCATAGATTTTTAGCCTCCAGCTCACACATTTTTGTCTTAGCTCTGGAAGGATGACCCCAGGGCACAATAATTTATGCAGTAGCTCACCACTTTCATGCCAGGAGCTCACAACTTTAATACCAGTAGCTCACTAAGTAGAATTCTTGCTCACAAGACTCTGCAGCTTAGAGGGGAAATGGCCCCTGATGTAGCCAATCCTCCTGGAGCTTACAGGGCTCTTATTATAGGGCCTACTGTAAGCTCTCGGAGGATTGGCTACATCAGGGGTGTGTGGCCTAATATGAAAGGAGGTCCTGCTAGAATTCCTTACAGGGCTCTTCATACAAGGCCTACTGTAAGCTCTAGGAGGATAGGCTACATCAGGAGTGTGTGGCCTAATAGGCAAAGGAGGTCCTGCTAGAATTCCTTACAGGGCTTTTCTCACAGGGCCTACTGTAAGCTCTCGGAGGATTGGCTACATCAGGGGTGTGTGGCCTAAGATGCAAAGGAGTTCCTGCTACAAAAAAAAAGCCCTAGTTGTACTCCTCTAACATTTCCTGGGTTCTTGCTGCTAAAGTGGTGAGCTGACCCATCAATCAAATGGTAACATCTGTCTCACTTTGGATCTGTCTTTAGGGTTGCCAACTCCAGGTTGGGAAACTCCTGGAAATTTGAAGATGGAGCCTGGGAGAGTTTGGGGAGGGGATAGGGATAGTCAGGTCCCTCTTGGCAACCAGTGGGAGATTGGGGGACATGCCAGGAGCAGCCCAACTGATGGGCAATGCTATATCTACTACGTCTCTGATCTCATGATCAAGAAGTGAAGCCATCA
Organism: Heteronotia binoei; assembly: GCF_032191835.1. Lineage (NCBI taxonomy): Eukaryota > Metazoa > Chordata > Lepidosauria > Squamata > Gekkonidae > Heteronotia > Heteronotia binoei. The sequence goes on along the minus strand of NC_083236.1, from coordinate 56,897,643 downwards.
CTTCCGGGACGTCAGGGCAATGCTTTGGTCTTTGGGCAAACACTTGATGGTAACTTTGGCTTCTACCATAGAGTTTTTGCCCAAATATCCAAATAACATAATACTATGTATAAAGATTGGAGGAAGCCTGGATCAATACAGAGGATCTAGCAGGAGCTCCTCTGCATATTAGGCCACGCCCCCCTGAGGTAGCCAATCCTCCTGGAGCTTACAGCAGGCCCTGTATGAAGAGTCCTCTAAACTCTTGGAGGATTGGCTACCTCAGAGGGGCATGGCCTAATATGCAGAGGAGCTCCTGCAAGAAAAAGAGCCCATGGATTCTAGCACTACTGGACCAATTGGAAATTATTAATAATATAAAAGGTCCCGAGAAGAAGGATTTTATATCCGAAACCGTTTCCAATACTGGACCGGCCTGCCATTGGACTATCTGCAAGGATACATATGAGGCGTTGGCATTTTTGCCTTATGAGGACAGTAATTGCGACAAGCAACTGACATGGCTTTCCTTTCGTATTTTTTCCATTATTATGTTCTGTGATGATACATGGTGACTGCTGATGTTATATTTGGGGATTCAGTGGTATTTAAATATATTCCTATTCAATTTTTGGTACACAGCGAGTTGGCTGTGTATTTCTGAAGCTTTTCTTCCTCCGTGGTCCCAATACTCCTGTGACCCCACCTGAGGATTGGCAGTCCTCCCTTCCCCAAACCTCGCGGTTTCCTGGCTCCACCCCCAAAGTCTCCAGGTATTTTCCAACCCAGGCCTAGCAACCCTAGCTGGCAACGCTAAGGAGATCTCCAGGAGACCTGGCCGCCAGGTCTGTCTCTGTTGTTATTGTTGCATGTGTGAAAAGCAGGGCTTTTTTTGAGCAGTAACGTAGTTTTGGCTGGCTTGGAATGAGGGGGTGTGGCCTGATATGCAAATGAGTTCTGGCTGGGTTTTTCTATTAAAAAGCCCTGCGTGGAACAATGGTGATGTCAGGGGGTGTGGCCTGATATGCAAATGAGTTCCAGCTGGGCCTCTTCCATTAAAGAGCCCTGAGTGAAACAATGGTGATGTTGGGGGTGTGGCCTGATATGCAAATGAGTTCCGGCTGGGCTTTTTCTATTAAAAAGCCCTGTGTGAAACAATGGTTATGTCAGGGGGTGTGGCCCAATATGCAAATATGCTCCTGCTGGGCTTTTTCTACAACAAAAGCCCAGGTGAAAAGGCAGTTGCTCTCTAAAGGCAGTTGCTCTCTAAATAAATAAAGCTGAAGTAAGCTGGGATGTTTCTGCCATTAAAACAGAAAGAGTTTGTTGGTTGACACAAGTTCCTGTATTGACACTTGACAATGTAGGCCCAATGAATGCATTGGAGGGAGGAACCAGAAATGAGGTGGCAGACCCCATCTCCAACACGTTAATTTCACTTTGCATGCAGAAATTCTGTGTTCACTTATTTACTTCAATTGTCCCTCATTTTTGCACACCATGGAAACCCAAAGCTGCATATGTTGCTCCCTTCTCCACCAGTTTATCCTCATAAGAAGTCATGTTGGGTCAGGCCAATGGCCCATCCAGTCCAACACCCTGTCACACAGTGGATAAAAAAAACCAGGTACCATCAGGAGATCCACCAGTGGGGCCAGGACACTAGGTGGACCTCCTGATAGCATCTGGGGGTTTTTTGGCCACCATGTGACACAGAGTGTTGGATTGGATGGGCCATTGGCCTCATCCAACATGGCTTCTCTTATGTTCTGTTATCTTCACAACAACCCTGTGAGGTATGTTAGGCTAAGAGTGTGTGATTGGCCCAAGGTCATCCAAAAAGCTAGTTTCCATGGCAAATACAAGAAAAACCCAAAGCACCATTCAAGCAGACTTACACATAGGTTCTAGACTTCATGTTGGGGTGCGGACCAGTCTCAGTTGCCCGTCGAGTCATCTGAACTGTACTTTAGAGTTAGGAAAGAGCTGTCGTTGAAATGAACAACCTATTGAAAAATCAGTTATCTGTCTCCCACTTCACCTCCAAACGAAGCCTGCTGGGTGACCTTGGGTCAGTCTCAGTTCTCTCTCTAAGTCCCATGTGCCTCACAGGGTGCCTGTTGTGGGGAGAGGATCAGAAAGCTGATTGTAAGATGCTTTGAGACTCCTTAAGGTAGAGAAAAGTGGGGTATAAAAAACAACTCTTCTTCTACTGTTGGATATAGGCTACCCATTTGGGTGGTATAGAAATGCAAATCTTCATCATCATCATAATCATCATCATCATCATCAATCTTACAAAGTAGAATCCACCAACTCTCTGATCAAGATTGAATCATGGGCTACAATCTACATGGATCTAATTGCAGAAGGAGGCTTTTAATGTCCATCAAGAGAAACAATGCTTTTAACGTCCATCAAGAGAAACAATGTGATAGTGAAAGAGAAGTCTTTACTGGGTTCCCATTTCCTCTTTCGAATTGTTACAGTATAACCCAGCGTTTTATTTTTCCAGTGAGAAAGTTCTTCCTTTTTAAAAAAAAAAAAAAACCACAATAGACATCCGTACTACATTTCCCAAACATCAAAATCTGAATTATGCAGAGGTTAGAGAGCCTGGTGTATAAGTACGCTGGCCTTTCATGTCTTATTATGTTGTTAATTAGCTAATGTTTGTAAAGTACTTTGAAGATGAAAGGCACACGTATAAGTTCCAAGTATTATTATCTCTGGAGACCCGAGTTCAACTGAGAGGTGCCTAATTGCACATGCAATAAATTAGATTTAATGAATCACGGAATATTGCTTTCTGAGTTGTGTACAAGCGTCTCTCATTGTCTTACTTAGACAGTATGATACATGGACATAGTTCCCTCCCCTCCCCCCCCTCCCATAGATCCACAAATGGAAATTACTGAGACAGAAAAAAAGAGAACAAATGTTTTTTGAGAAAGAGACAGATCTGTAGGAACCGACCTCCTCTTCCCTCCCCCCCTTCTAAGTCCGGTGCAAGCTAGAGAATGGGATCTCATAGATGAAAAGTATTTTCATTCATAAAATAGCACCTGGTGACCAATACTCCCTCTAAGCTGTGGAATGCTGTGAGCAAAAATTCTACTCTGTGAGCTACTGGCATGGAAGTTGTGAGCTATTGCATCGATTAGCTTGCTCTGGGGCCATTTCTCCTGAGCTAAGACAAAGATGTGTGAGCCGGAGGCTAAAAAACTGCAAGCTGGCTCCCACTAACTCAGCTTAGAGAGAACATTGCTGGTGGGCCCTGGATTCAGACGACAGTCATGAAGTTGGAAAAGGAGAGTTAAGTCCTCCCCCTCACACACACACCATGTTTCTAGCTTTGAACAGCTCTCTACAGCTATTGTTGGACACACAAAGCTTCCTTATACTGAATCAGATCTGTGGTCCATCAAAGTCAGTATTGTCTACTCGGGCTGGCAGCAGCTCTCCAGGGTCTCAGGCTGAGGTCTTTCACATCTCTACTAACTGATACCTTTAACTCAAGGTGCTGGGGGATTGAACCTGAGACCTTCTGCATGCCAAGCAGATTCACTTCGCATGCAGAACTTCTGTTCTCACTTATTTACTTCATTTCTAACCCACCTTTGTCCTCCATGGGACAACTGAGCCACAGCTCCACCTGCTAAAGGTTCTGCTAGAAGAAACGCTTGTTTGTTTGATTGATTTTTACCCTGCTTCTTTCCCCACTAAGCAGGACTCGGAGCAGCTTATGTTGCCTGTTATGTTCTCAACAATGAACAAAAAAGGACTTCTTGGAGGTCTAGAGTTGGATGGATGGATGGATGGATGGATGGATGGATGGATGGATGGATGGATGGATGGATGGATGGATGGATGGATGGGTGGGTGGGTGGGTGGGTGGGTGGGTGGGTGGATGGATGGATGGATGGATGGATGGATAGATAGATAGATAGATAGATAGATAGATAGATAGATAGATAGATAGATAGATAGATAGATAGATAGATAGATAGATAGATAGATAGATAGATAGATAGATAGATAGATAGATAGATAGATAATGGTGATGATGAAGAAGAAGAAGAAAGATTGAGAGTGGGGATGGATGGATACATCCATACTGAGATACTGATGTAATGCCATACAGTTAGGGTTGTCAAGTCCCCTCTGGCCACCAGTGAATGGGGGTTGGGCTGCCAGATCCAGGTTGGGAAACTCCTGTAGGTTTGGGAATGGAGCCTAGGATGGGCATGGACCTCAGTGAGGTACAACGTCATAGAGTCCCACCTCCAAAGCATCGATTTTCTCCAGAGGAACTGATCTGTGTAGTCTGCAGATGAGCTATAATTCTAAAGATCCCCAGGTCACACCTGGAGACTGGCATCCCTACTTGAGAGTCCACCCTCCAAAGCATCCATTTTTTCCCCAGGGGAACTGATCTCTGTTGCCTAGAAATTGGTTGGAATCCCAGGAGTTCTCCAGCCACCACCTGGAGATTGGCATGCAGTACGCAGCCTCAGCCACCCCATGACTCAGTACGAACTCAGTACGCAGCCTCAGCCACCCCATGACACCTCAGCCAGGGGACAATTCACTTCCACCAGCGTTAATCTTCTCTGTCACTTAATCTTCCCAATCTTGTTGAGAAAACAGTGGCTTTTATCATCTTTCCCAGATTGAATCGGAAAGGTGCATGATCCCCAGCAGGACTTTTTTTGTAGCAGGAACTCCTTTGCATATTAGGCCACGCCCCTCTTGTGTCGCCAATCCTCCAAGAGCTCGCAGGGCTCTTCTTACAGGGCCTACTGTAAACTCTTGGAGGATTGGCTACATTGGGGGGGGGGGGTGGCCTAATATGCAAAAGAGTTTCTGAGCTAAGTATCGCTACTGCCTGGCTTCCAGAGAATGCAAACCTTCCTTAACCTGCCCCAGGCTCTTCATCTGTAGGGTTGCCACCACCCCACCCTGCTTCTTCAATGCTTTATGCTTTTAATTCGCCTTTCAATCTTTTTTTTTTCCTAATTAATAGGTAGTATCTTTCTCTCTATATTGTAGAAATCTGGGCCACTAATGTCAACCATCTGGATAGTTATCTCAGATGGTCCTAATTAACAACAAGGAGAGATACCTAGTCCATGTCAAAAATGTACATCTGGTGGGTGTGAATCATTTGAATATGTTTAATAAATAGGCTTTAAAAGTCTGTTCTGCTTTCCAAATACAGAATAACTCATACAAATCAATTGTCGTCTTTTTCCGCTTTCTTTTTTAGGAAGTTCAGAGCTTTGGTCAGGCGTGTTGTGATTTTAACAAAAATAAATAAATTGTATGGTGCATATTGTACAGATTTAAACCACCGAGGAAGGCCTCACAGCCAAAACACATTCAGTTAATGTGTGTTTTATATTATTAATCACTGTTCCTGGTTATATGTTCCTTTTTAATGTGAGACATCCCCATGCGCACAAGTGCAATTTTATTTAAAACGTTTCTTTTTTCTGCACTAGGCACAGTGACCCCCAACCTTTTTGAACCTGCGGTCACCTTTGAAATTCTGTCACAAGGTGGAGGGAGCAGCTATAAAATGGATACTACAAAATGGCTTCCACAGGTGACTGAGCCACCCACAAAATGGCCGTCACAGCTTACCTTCAGTTACACAGTGAAGATCCTTGTGCCATGTTGGCAGCTGCTGCCAAAGCAATTTAAAAAAAAATCTCCACAGCCAAAGAGAGCTCCAGTAGCCAATCAGAAGCCCTCCTGAGAAAAAGCCCCATCTGGCCCCACCCCCTTTCTAAAAATACTTGACAGGCACCACGAAAGGTATAAGTGGGCTTCATGGCACCCAGAGTTTGGGGACTAGGCTTGCCAATCCCCATGTCCCAGTGGGGGTTCCCCCACTTTTGCAGGCTCCTTCCTGCCTCCAGCCAGCTGGTCGGTGGGGGGAAGCACCACCCCAACAACCCCCAAGTGCCTTCAGACCTTGAAGGCTTAAGAAGACCCTGAGAACAGCTTTTTTCCTAGAAAGGTGGTCTGTGCCTTTAAATCTTAGACCAGGCTGTGGGCAGAGCAAGCCTGCAGAACAACGTGCCTGGTGGAAGGGAAGGAATCCAGAAACTGCATTGGTTCATCTCACAGGCTGTTTGCACGGGAAAGGGTAAACTAGAACCTTTCATTTCCTTGTGTTATTCTTTAGAACTTGGAACTTCAACAGCTCCTGAGTAAATTGCCCTAATGAGACCACATAAGTGTGGGATTGCAAATTGTTTATTTTGGCTGCTCTCTCTCTCTCTCACACACACACACACACACACACACACACAGAGGGGGGGAGGAAAGAGGGTGCAGCTGGTTGGGGTGAGGAAATAAGCAGTGTATTCCAAGGAACTGCACTGCTGGGGTTTTTTGGGGGGTTACTTATTTATTTTAGGGAATGTGAAAGTCTCCTGGCTCCACCCCCAAAATTCCCAGGTATTTTCTGAGACAGACTTAGCAACCAGAACTCCCTTTGTTCTATTATGCCTGTCACAACCTTGCTATTAGCTCCACCCCCAAAGTCTCCTGGCTCCACCCCCAAAGTCCCCAGATATTTCTTGAACTGGATTTGGCACCCTATTGGGGACTCCTAAACTATGATAACCAAAGATTGATGGCTTCTGAAATCAAAGAATGATGACTTTTGAGGCACAGGTTTTGATATTTATATTTTTATTAAAGTTTTTGATATATTTAAGGGAGGGGGTTGTCATTGACACTGATATTTTCATATTTAAGGTTTTGTTTGTTTGTTTGTTCCTTGAGAGACTTCCACCCAAGAGAAGAGGTTATTTTTGGACTGCTGGAACCCGGAGGCTGTCTGGATGAAGCGTCTGCTGGCAGCTGAAAGCAGAAGGAGGGCTTTTCAACATCCATTCAGAGCATGAACCTGAAGCATGCGGCCCTCACCCGTTTCTGGTTTTGTTTTCAGGCCACTGGTTGTCTGGTGCGTCTCACTTCCCTTTGTGGTAGGAAGTTCCCAGAGGTCAATTTTTCACACTCCATTTCCTCGGAAACAGGGAGTGCTAGAACCCTACAGTGTCAATACCTGATCCTCTTGTCTGATGAAGTGTGCTTAGAGAGCACACGAAAGCTTACGTTCTCAATAAAACTTGGTTGGTCTTAAAGGTGCAACTTGACTCCTGCTTTGTTCAACTGCTTCAGACCAACACGGCTGCCCTCTTGGATCTCTCGAGCATTGTGTGTTTGTTTACAAAGATACATGTTGAGCCCGGGGAAGCAGACAATGAGTGTGGTGCAAAATAGTGTTTTAATAGCAATCATAGCAGCAGGCCTTTTTTTGTAGCAAGAACTCCTTTGCATATTAGGCCACACCCCCTGATGTAGCCAATCCTCCAAGAGCTTACAGGGCTCTTAGTAGAGGGCCTACTGTAAATAATAATAATAATAATAATAATAATAATAATAATAATAATTTATTTATTCATTCATGATTTGTATCCCGCCCTTCCCACAAGTGGCTCATAATAATAATAATAATAAATGTTTATTTATACCCCGCCCTCCCCGCCGAGCCAGGCTCAGGGCGGCTTACAGGACATGGTACATACCATGATACAGCAACAATATAATCAAACAATAACAATATAAAACTGTTCATACATTAATTAAATTACATAAATAGTCTAAAATCCAGTAAAAACTTAACGGTGCTACAAACTCAGTATATATAAAGATGGCTTGATGTTACTGCTAAGTTCAATTTATAAGGCTAGTTGAAAGAGGGCGGTTTTACAAGCCCTACGGAACTGGTTAAAATCCCGCAGGGCCCGCACCTCCTGGGCAGCTGGTTCCACCATTGGGGTGCCATTATCGAGAAGGCCTGCTCCCTAGTTGTTTTTAACTTAGCCTCCTTTGGCCCAGGGGTTTTCAGAAGATTTTGTGAACTAGATTTTGTGAACTAGCTCCAGGACAATGGACTACATCAGTGGGGTGTGGCCTAATATGCAAAGTAGTTCCCACTACAAAAAAAAAAGCCCGACATAGCAGAGAAAGTGAGTTGAGTCTGACTTCACACTTTTCTTCCACACTAGTTGTGGTGGTGTTGTGGCTCAGTGCTCGAGCATCTGCTATCTACGCAGAAGGTCCCAAGCTCAGCTCCCGGCATTTCCAATGGAAAGGATCAGGTAGAAAGTGATAATTTATTTATTCGACTTATATCCCGCACCGCCCTGCCGAAGCAGGCTCGGGGCGGCTCACGTTGAAAGGTCATGAAACCAGTATTAGTAAGCCGTGCATTAAAATATAAAATACATCATAGATAAAAACATATAAAACAATATCATACAACATTTGATCTAACAGCAAGTTGTATTAGTAATGGCGGGCAACTGCCAATTCGATTGATGTAAATTCTATTGTTAGCTGTTACTGCGTATCGAGCAAAAGGTCTCAGACGCAGTGGAGTATTCGAGGTGGGCCAAGTCGTGTCTTATTTCTTTTTGGGCCGGATGGTGCAATATCTGTTTTGTCATAGATTTTAAATTCAAAAATGCCTGGAGGAAGAGCACAGTTTTGCAGGTCCTGGCGAAACTGTGAGAGCTCTCGCAGGGCCCGAACCTCCCCCGGAAGCTCGTTCCCCCAGGCAGGAGCCACAACAGAAAAGGCCCTGACTCTGTTTGCCTTGAGTCTGACCTCTTTGATGCTGGGGATGGAGAGCAGATGTTTTGACCCTGACCAAAGTGCTTTCTGGGGTACATGCGGGGAAAGATGGTCCTAAGAAATCCCCACAACTGAGGCCTCGTCTATACTTTTTTTTTTTGCCATCATCAAGTTACAGCCAATTTCTATCCCGCCCTCTCCGCAAGCGGTCTCAGGGCAGCTAACAGCATACATTTTTTACAATTTAACCAATAAAAAACTACAATTTAAAATTATTTAATGCACTTAAACATTTAAAAGATTCCATTGCATTTTTGGTGCTGTATCACTATAATATAATTTAACGTAGATATAAATGTAAATGGTGATCATGGTACTCTGTAACGGTGTGGAGCGGCAGCTCTCTCCCAAATTAGGTTAGTTCTCAAAGGCCTGTCGAAACAGTTCGGTCTTACAGGCCCTGCGGAAAGTAGAAAGATCCCGCAGGGCCCTTATGGCCTCTGGGAGAGTATTCCACAATTCTGGCGCTGCCACCGAGAAGGCCCTGGCTCGCGTCTGCCGCAACCTAGCCTCCCTTGGTCCAGGGATGGACAACAGATTTTTGTCCCTGAACGCAGTGCTCTCCGGGGAACGTGTGGGGAAAGGCGGTCCCGCAGATAGACAGGCCCCTGACCATAGAGGGCTTTAAAAGTCAATACCAACACCTTGAAACAGACTCGGAACACAATAGGTAGCCAGTGCAGCTCTCTCAGCACTGGTCGAATGTGCTCCCACCAGGGGAACCCCATTAGCAGCCGCGCTGCAGCGTTCTGCACTAGCTGTAGTTTCCGGGTCAGCGCCAAGGGTAGCCCCATGTAGAGAGCATTACAGTGATCTATTCTTGAGGTGACCATAGCATGGATCACCAGTGCTAAGTCGTTGGCCTCCAGGAAGGGGGCCAACTGCCGCACCCACCAAAGATGAAAAAAGGCGGATTTAGTAGTGGCTGCTACCTGGGCCTCCATTGTAAGAGAGGACTCCAGGAGCACACCCAAGCTCTTGACCTTGGGGGGCGGGATTAGTGACACCCCATCAAGAGCCGGCAGAGGGATCTCCCCCCCTGGACCACCCGGCTCAGGTAGAGAACGTTCGTCTTCGTCGGATTCAACTTCAACTGACTCAGCCTGAGCCAAGATGCTACAGCTTGAAGAGCCAGGTCTAGATTTTCCGGGGTACAGTCAGACTGACCACCCATCAATAGATAGAGCTGGGTGTCATCTGCATATTGGTGACATCCCAGCCCATACCTCCTGACAATCTGGGCAAGGGGGCGCATATAGATGTTAAATAACATCGGGGACAGAACCGTACCCTGTGGCACACCACATATAAGTGGATGCCTTTGGGATGATTCTTCCCCTATCACCACCCTTTGTCCCCGATCTTGAAGGAAAGAGGCCAACCACTGTAAGGCAGACCCCTGAATCCCCACGTCGGCAAGGCGGCTGGTAAGTAGCTGATGGTCAACCATATCAAATGCAGCCGACAGATCTAATAATAACAGCACTGCTGAGCCGCCCCGATCCAGATGTCGCATGAGGTCATCTATGAGGGCGACCAGAACCGTCTCCATCCCGTGACCTAGTCAAAAGCCGGACTGGAATGGATCCAGTGCAGAAGTGTCATCTAGGAATCCCTGTAGCTGAATTGCCACCGCCCGCTCTATGACCTTACCCAGAAAGGGAAGGTTTGATACCGGCCAATAGTTCGCCAATACAGCCGGATCTGCAGATGGCCTTGGACCATGCTAAGGCCCCTCCCCTCCCCAAACCCCACCCTCTCTTGGATCCACCAGATATTTTCCAAGTCTCCCTGGTATTTTCTAACACAGACCTGGCAACCCTATCTGTACATTACACTCAACATATCCTTGGTTGGTTATTTGATGTATGTAATGAATATTTAAAGGAGTCTCACGGCTTAGAGAAGTAAGCTGCAGTACTGGAGTCCAAGCTCTGCTCATGACCTGAGTTCGAATCCCAGCAAAAGCTGGGTTCAGGTGGCCAGCTCAAGGTTGACTCCCATCCTTCCGAGGTCGGTCAAATGAGTACCCAGCTTGCTGGGGGTAAAGTGTAGATGACTGGGGAAGGCAATGGCAAACCACCCCGTTAAAAAGTCTGCCGTGAAAATGCCATGATGCAACGTCACCCCAGATTCTGAAATGACTGATGCTTGCACAGGGGACTACCTTTACCTGTAATTAATATTTGCTCTGTGTGCTGATTGTTGCAGAAAACAACATGCAATGCATATTGCAAAGGTTACGGTTTGTTTGTTTTTAAGCATGTTTGGATTAAGCATGCCATAGCTGTTCTAAGAAGCTCAGGGTAGCAGATATGAATTCCGCGCCCCCCCCCCCCAAAAAACCCCAAATTTTATTTTATTCTCACAACAGGATTTGAACACCAGACTTTGCAGTCTCTAACAACCACTACATCTCACTGCCTCTTGAAAGAAACGCCTCTTTTTATTTGGGAAGCCCTTCTATCGTTTGGGATTCCCTGGCCCTTCTTTGGGAAGGCTTTCAGATCAAAGAATCCAGTCCTGGAAAACAAGCATGCTCAAAGCCTTTGTGATCATGTTTTCCCCTTGTTGGATTGGGGATGTGCGTTTGGGCTTTTTTTTTTTTTTTTTAAGGCAAGGCAATGTAAACATTTTGCAAATAAATAAAATGTAAACATTTTGCAAATAAACAGTCCTTTCCACTTAGAAAGGCAGCACAGATGAGGACGGTTTACTTTTGGGCACTCCCCAAACTTGAATATCTGCGCTCAAGACGATGTTCCGTTTCTCAGCGTTTCTATCTCCCCCCCCACACACACACCCGCTTCAACGCAGTCACCAAACAGTTTCCACATTTCCCAGAAACTTTTTGTTTTAATGGTTCGATCTCTCTCTCTCTCTCTCTCTCTCTCAATCCCCTTCAAAAGAAAAATCAGAGAGACCCAGAAAGCTCCTGTTCCCATTTTCAGAGACATTTCCCCCCTCCCCACGCGCTGTAATAAACAGTACTTTAGATACAGTATTCACTGTACCTCCAGGCGATGGTTAAATGTTTTTAATAGCACTGCAAACTTCTCGACCAACTTTTATTTCATTGTTTGTTTACCATGAAAAGGTTTTATCCCAATGGCTTTTGACTTCGAGCTTTGTTTTTATGAGAAGGGTCAAGGAATTGTCAGCCGGTTTGAAGCTGGGGTTTGGAAAGCGGGGGAACTTCTCCCTTTAGGAGGGGTCCCTGCTTTCTCTTTAAAGCGATCACATGTGCCAGCGTTCCCTCGAAGCTGAGTTAGGGTGAGCTAGCTCGCAGTATTTTACCCTCCGGCTCGCCCATTTTTGTCTTAGGTCAGGAGAAAGGGCCCCAGAGCAAACTGAGTGATGCGGTAGCTCACAACTTTAATGCCCGTAGCTCACAAAGTGCTCACAAGACTCCACAGCTTAGAGGAAATACTGATGTGCAGATACACACAAAAACAGAATGTGGTGTCTGAGAAAGCGTGACACTGAGGAATGCTGTGTCCTTGTGGCCATAAGAACATAAGAGAAGCCGTGTTGGATCAGGGGAATGGCCCATCCAGTCCAACACTCTGTCACACAGTGGCCAAAAAAACCAGGTGCCATCAGAAGGTCCATCAGTGGGGCCAGGACTCTAGAAGCCCTCCCACTGTGCCCCCCAAGCACCAAGAATGCAGAACATCATTGCTCCAGAAAGAGAGTTCCATCTATACCTTGTGGTTTATAGCCACTGATGGACCTCTGCTCCATATGTTTATCCAATCCCCTCTTGAAGATAATATATACCAGATCATCAGTGGCAGACCGTTCTTCCTCTCCCTCCATAAGGCAAGTCGCAGGCCGGATATGGCAAAAGGCTGTTACTGTCCACAGGGGTGGAATTCTAGCAGGAGCTCCTTTGCATATTAGGCCACACCCCCTGATGTAGCCAATCCTCCAAGAGCTTACAAAAAAGAGTCCTGTAAGCTCCAGGAGGATTGGCTACACTAGGAGGTGTGGCCTAGTATGCAAAGGAGCTCCTGCTAGAATGCCAGCCTTGACTGTCCTCAACCCTCGGCCTGGTAGAACATCTCCATTTTCCACATCCTGTGGCCACTGATGGACCTCTCCTCTATTAATGTGTCTAACTTCCTTTGAAAGACTATGAACTGGTGTACATTTTGTGGCAGAGAATTACCAAGAAGGGGGGGGATGAGTTAGCCCTCCACTGTTTTCTGCACTATGACTCCAATCCCCACTGCATAAAAGCACTCCAGTAATTTTTCACAGCTGGCCTGGGTTGCCGAAATTAGCCCAATCTTGTAAAATTTTGTATCTATACTGTAATATCTTGGAATCTATATGGTAAGGTCTTAGAAGCTAAGCCAGGTCAGCCCTGGTTAGTTGTTTGATGGGAGGTTACGAAGGAAGCCTAGGGTCAATATACTGGGATTGCCAGCTCCAGTTTGGGAAATACCTGAAGATTTGGGGGGGTGAAGCCTGAGGAGGGCGGGGCTGGGGAGGGGAGGGGAGAGACTTCAATGCAGGGCTTTTTTAGTAGCACGAGCCCAGCAGGAACTCATTTGCATATTAGGCCAAGCTTCCTGATGCCGAGCCTGCCGGAACTGCGTTCCTGTGCGTTCCTGCTCAAAAAAAATTCCCCTGCTTCAATGGGATATCATGCCACCTTCCAAAGTGGTCATTTTCTCCTGATGATCTGATCTCTATTGCCTGGAGATCAGTTAAGAACATAAGGGAAGCCATGTTGGATCAGGCCAATGGCTCATCCAATCCAACATTCTGTGTCACACATTGGCCAAAAAAAACAGGTGCTATCAGGAGGTCCACCAGAGAGGCCAGGACACTAGAAGTCCTCCCACTGTTGCCCCTCCCAAGCACCAAGAATACAGAGCATCACTTGCCCCAAATCAGTGTTGTAATCAGTTTTAATCAGTGTTCCCTCTAAGATGAGTTAGTGTGAGCTAGCTCACCGTTTTTAGCTTCAGGCTCACACATTTTTGTCTTAGCTCAGGAAGAATGGCCCCAGAGCAAACTAATCTATGCAGTAGTCAAATCGCTCACTCACGATTTTAATGCCACGAGCTCATGAAGTAGGATTTTTGCTCACAAGACTCCACAGTTAGAGGGGGAATTGGTTGTAATCCCAAGAGATCTCCACATACCACCTGGAAGATGGCAACCTTACTCTACACAGAGGTAGCCATAGATTGACTGCAATTCAGTGGTACTTTCCACCATTTTTTGCAGCTACATTACATTTTTGTGGTGTGTGATCGTAGATCTCTAGCTTCTTGTAGAGAGCCAGTTTGGTGTGGTGGTTAAGTGCGCGGACTCATCTGGGAAAACCGGGTTTGATTCCCCACTCTTCCACTTACAGCTGCTGGAACGGCCTTGGGTCAGCCATAGCTCTGGCAGAGGTTGTCCTTGAAAGGGCAGCTGCTGTGAGAGCCCTCTCAGCCCCACCCACCTCACAGGGTGTCTGTTGTGGAGGGAGAAGATATAGGAGATTGTAAGCCGCTCAGTTTCTGATTCAGAGAAAAGGGCGGGGTATAAATCTGCGGTCTTCTTCTTCTCCTTATACCATTTTGCCTAGTTTATTGATAAAACACATATCCAAAAAACGTCAGCCTTTCCACCTCTGAAACCAAGAATACACTTTAAGTCATAAAAATATGAAAAAAGAATCCCTGATATGATACAATGGGAAATATTTCAGATGTAGGTCAGAGTTAGCTTCCTTTTCTTTCGCTTCACTTGGAGTCTGGCAAATGAAAACCTTGTCTCCTTACGAGTCATTTTTACCTGCCGGGATTTGCATATGCATATGATATCTGCTCTGGTAATTATATCTATTTTCACAGGGATAGGCAGGCGTACCCCTGAGCTCTGGCATCCATTAACAGATCAGGCGAGCCTATGCAGCTGTGTTTTGATCAGTGGGAAAGGTTTCCTGGCATCTGAAGACTAAAATCACCTTGCTGGGGATGACAAGTGGATCCGAGCGTCATGCGAGCAAAAATCAAGGGTTTCGGCGAGGGAAGAACGAGAGCGAGCGCCGCAAAGAATAAGGAGGAAAAAGAGGCCAGAATGGCGATCGAGGTGCAAATTTGGTTCCATTTATGCTTTTCAGCTGGTGTCTGGCCAAGCCTTTGGAGCATTTCCTAATTTGCAGACTTGGAAGCCAAAAATCGTTGCTTTCACAATCTCCTTTTCCAAGGCTGTGGCTGACTTTCCCAGATACTGATCTACATGACCACTTTTGTATGCAATAATGAACACATGTGACAGAACTTCCTTTTACTGAATCAGAGCAGGGCTTTTGTTTATTGTAGCAGGAACTCCTTTGCATATTAGGCCACACACCCCTGAGGTAGCCAATCCTCCAAGAGCTTACAGTAGGTCCTATAAGAAGAAGAAGAAGATATTGGATTTATATCCCGCCCTCCACTCAGAAGAGTCTCAGAGCGGCTCACAATCTCCTTTACCTTCCTCCCCCACAACAGACACCCTGTGAGGTGGGTGGGACTGAGAGGACTCTCACAGCAGCTGCCCTTTCAAGGGCAACCCCTGCCAGAGCTATGGCTAACCCAAGGCCATTCCAGCAGGTGCAAGTGGAGGAGTGGGGAATCAAACCCGGTTCTCCCAGATAAGAGTCCGCACACTTAACCACTACACCAAACTGGCTCTCCAACACCAAACACCAAGAAGAGCCCTGTAAGCTCTTGGCTACCTCAGGTACCTTTGTAGCCTAATATGCAAAGGGGTTCCTGCTACAAAAAAAGGTCCTGAATCAGTCCATCACAGTCAGGCTTGTCAATTCAGACTGGCAGTAGCTCTCCAAGGTCTCCGGCAGAGGTCTTTCACATCCCCTCCTGCCTGGTCCTATAGCTGCAGATGTCAGGGATCGACCCTGGGGCCTTCTACAGGCCAAGCAGATGCCGTTCCACTGAGCCACGGCCTTCCCCCCTTCCTGTCTTGCACATTTTTATCCCACCAGGCAAGCAACCAGGGCCAGCCCTAGATTGTCTAGTACCCTAGGCAAGGCTAACTTCTGGCGTGCCCCCCCCCCGAATAACATCACCGAGTCACATGGGGGTGCCCAATTCAGTGCCCCCAGATGGCTGGCGCCCTAGGCAATTGCCTGGTGGCAGGGCTGTCCCTGCAATCAGCAGGGCTCTTTCTCCTCCATTTGACTGTCACAGCATCCCTGTGAGGCAGGCAGAATGGTGGAAAGTGCTGCCCAGGGCTTTTTTCTTTTGTAGCAGGAACTCCACACGCCCCTGATGTAGCCAATCCTACGAGAGCTTACAAGGCTCTTAGTACAGAGCCCACAGTAAGCTCTTGGCGAATCGGCTACATCAGTGGGGTGTGGCCTAATATGCAAAGGAGTTCCTGCTACAAAAAAAACCCCCATAAAGCCCTGGTGCTGTCAAGTCGCAGCTGACTTCTGGTGACCCTGTAGGGTTTTCAAGGCAAGGGACGTTCAGAGGTGGTTTGCCATTGCCTGCCTCTGCGTAGCAACCCTGGACTTCCTTCCTTGGTGGTCTCCCATCCAAGCACTAACAGGCTGAGCCGGTTTCACTTCTGAGATCTAAGGAGAGCCCACTAGCCTGTGCCATCCAAACAAGAGATGCTCAGAGATTTTTGCTCGCATGACGCTCGGCTCCACTTGTCAAGGTGATTTTAGTCTTCAGATGCCAAGTCCAAGTCAAGAAATATCTGGGGACTTTGGGGGTGGAGCCCAGAGACATTGGGGGTGGAGCCAGGAGCAAGGTTGGGACAAGCATAATTGAGCTCCAAAGGGAGTTCTGCCCATCGCATTTAGAAGGACCGCACACCTTTTAAATGCCCTCCGTCCATTGGAAATAATAAAGCACTTTCTTTGGGGGCTCATAGAATTGGACTCTCTGGTCCAATCCTTTTGAAACTTGGAGAGTATTTTGGGGTGAGGCACTGGATGCTACGCTGAAAAGTTGGTGCCTCTAGCTCAGAAAACAGCCGCCCCCCCCCAAAGCCCCAGATATCTGTGGATCAATTCTCCATTATACCCTATGGGAATTGGTTTCCATAGGGAAGAATGGAGTGCCCAGGAGACATTTCCCTCCCCCCCCTCCACTTTCTGATGACCCTGAAGCAGCAGGTGGGCCTCCAAACCGGGGGATGTTATATGGACATATGAAGCTGCCTTCTACTGAATCAGACCCTCGGTCCATCAAAATCAGTATTGTCTTCTCAGACTGGCAGCGGCTCTCCAGGGTCTCCAGCTGAGGTTTTTCACACCTATTTGCCTGGACCCTCTTTGTGGCGATACCAGGGATTGAACCTGGGACCTTCTGCTTACCAAGCAGATGCTCTACCACTGAGCTACCGTCCCTTTCCCCCGCCTGGGGATTATTAGAAAGCAAAAAAACGCTGCAAATAAGCAGTACAAACAATCACGCTGTTTCAATAAGAACATTTATATCTTCCACAGTTTTATCTCCGTACAATTCAACGTCTTTACGTGCAAATTGAAGTAGATGAGCGAATGCATATGGCAGCAGTTGCCTTAGCACGGGTTCTACAATGTATGCGAACTCAAGTGAGAACGAAATGTGCGTTCCTGCCTGGCTCATTGGAGCCAGATGGCCAGAGCTTGGGGACTTGGGAATGATGGGCAGCAGGATGCAAAACCCTGCTGCCCTGCTCCAATCACGCCCCCCCTACTGGTTTGAATGAACCAATCAAACGCTTGCACGGGAACACGGGTGTGTATATAGTTGGTCCTGTGAGCCCAGTTCAGCAGTCTCAGGAGAGCCAGTTTGGTGTAGTGGTGAAGTGTGCGGACTCTTATCTGGGAGAACCGGGTTTGATTCCCCACTCCTCCACTTGCAGCTGCTGGAATGGCCTTGGGTCAGCCATAGCTCAGGCAGAGGTTGTCCTTGAAAGGGCAGCTGCTGTGAGAGCCCTCTCAGCCCCATCCACCTCACAGGGTGTCTGTTGTGGGGGGAGGGAGATAAAGGAGATTGTGAGCCGCTCTGAGACTCTTGAGTGGAGGGCGGAATATAAATCCAATGTCGTCTTTTCTTCTTATGCTAGCCTTACTATGTAATCAATAAAGAGCTGATGTTTCATGACCACCTCGCCTCATCGATCCATAGAACCCGCTATATTATAGGTTCCTAGTTCATTAATACGACTAGCGGAAGTGGCAAATGAAACACAAGAATAGCCGGTTTCGTCTCGCCGCACCGGTTGAACAAGAGGATTGCTGCCTTAAAGGAATAAAAGTGGATACACGGTACTACCTGCGTCTGGAAATACACCTGAACAGCAGGACTTGGTACCTTCTTTTTTTCAGTTCAAGCATCCAGATTAGATATTAATTTATGTTAATGAACTTTGGACTTTGAAAGTTAGTACAAGTGACTGAAAGACATTGAATTGTACAAATATAATATTGTGGAAAGAACCCCGTGGCGGAGAGTGGTAAAGCTGCAGTACTGCAGTCGGAGCCCTCTGCTCACGACCTGAGTTCGATCCCAGCGGAAGCTGGGTTCAGGTAGTTGCCTCCAGGTTGACTCAGCCTTCCATTCTTCTGAGGTCGGTCAAATGAGTCCCCAGCTTGCTGGGGGGGGGGGAAGTGTAGCTGACTGGGGAAGGCAATGGCAAACCACCCCGTAAAAAGTCTGCCGTGAAAACGTTGTGAAAGCAGCGTCACCCCAGAGTCAAAAACGACTGGTGCTTGCGCGGGGGACTGCCTTTACCTTTTAAAATTGTGGAAGTTATAAATGTACTTATTGAAACAGCATGGTCGTTTGTAATGCTCTTGTGCAGCGTTGTTGTTTTTTTGCTTCCTAATTATCCATACGCTGTGGTTTCCTGTTTGTATTGATCCACCTGGGGATTGGCAACCCTAAGCTCAGAGGTGGTTCATCAGTACCGGCATCTGCGTAGCAACCCTGAACTTCCATGGCAGTCTCCCATCCAAGAACCCGGGCCAACCCAGCTGAGCTTCCAAGATCTGACAAGGTGGAGCTATCCTAAGCCATGAGGGACAGGGCAGACGAGGCTAATTTATATTTGTGAATCTCGGAGAGATGTGTGTTTTGTACACGCTCCGGTAACCTTACGTTATTTTTATTTCTGCATAGGGATTAAGAGCTTTTTATTTTGCTTAGATTTTTACAAGTGCTTGGTCCATGCCAGTTGGTTTTTCTGTGTATCTGTCCCTTGTATATTAGCATTTTCCAAGAGCTTTTCCCCTCCAGTTGTTTGTTTTTCCACTCCCCCTCCCCTTACCAGGGCTTAAAATTCCCCAGGGGAGCTTTTTTTTAAAAAAGGAGATCTACATTCCAGTCTTAAACAGAGTTAACACCTTTCTAAGCCCATTGGCTTCAGCAGAAGGGTGGAGCCCTCCTTAATATTACAAAGTTTGAGTCCCGTGGCATCTTCAAGACCAACAAAGTTTGATTCTAACCTTTCGTGTGCATGCCCAGTTCTTCAGATACCTTTAAGAAGCGTGCATGCACACGAACTGAGTTCGATCCCGGCGGAAGTTGGGTTAGGGTAGCCAGCTCGAGGTTGACTCAGTCTTCCATCCTTCCGAGGTCGGTAAAATGAGTACCCAGCTTGCTGGGGGGGAAGCGTAGATGACCCCGTAAAAAGTCTGCCGTGAAAACGCTGTGAAAGCAACGTCACCCCAGAGTCAAAAACAACTGGTGCTTGCACAGGGGACTACCTCTACTGTTTTTATGCACATGAAAGCTTATGCCCAGAATTAAACTTAAAGGTGTCCCTGGACTCAAAATTTGTTTTATTGCTTCAGACTAACATGGCTGCCCACCAGATGTGTTGTGTACTGCATTTGATGCACTGAATTTACAGTTCCGCGCAACTTCACGCGCTTTGGGAGTAACCGCGGGTCCCTTGACATGGACTGGACAAACAAGGAGCCAATGAGCAGTTAGGGCATGAAGTTCTAATCGCCGTGATTTGGCAAGGCTATGGGGAGGGTTGTTCCGGGTGCATGCGTATAAGTGGGAACCCGGCCCCACCATTTCGTTTTGGTTGCAGTATGTCAATAAAGCTAGTTGATGGCTGAATGTCTCTGAACCCAGTACATCACAGGATGCTATGCTGAAAATTTGGTGCATCTACTTCAAAACAGGAGGCCCGTGGTGCAGAGTGGTAAAGCTGCAGTATTGCAGTCCAAACTCTGCTCTTGACCTGAGTTCGATCCTGGCGGAAGCTGGGTTCAGGTAGCTGGCTCATGGTTGACTCAGCCTTCCATCCTTCCGAGGTGGATAAAATGAGTCCCCAGCTCGCTGGGGAGGAAGGGTAGATGACTGGGGAAGGCAATGGCAAACCACCCCATAAAAAGTCTGCCGTGAAAACGCCGTGATGCGACGTCACCCCAGAGTCAGAAACGACTGGTCCTTGCACAGGGGACTACCTTAACCTCTACCTACTTCAAAAAAAGGACCCGCCTAGAGCCCCAAATACCCATGGAACAATTCACCATTATACCCTACAGGAATCAGTCTCCATGGAGTATAATGGAATGCCCACCAGACATTTCCATCCCCCCTCCCTTTCTGATAACCGGGGCAAGGGCCTCCAAACTGGGGGATCCCCTGCCCTCAACTGGGGATTGGCAAACCTATCTCAAGACTGTCGAGATCTGCTACAGTGGAGGGAAGTGCAGCTTTGGAGAGTGGACCCTAAGGCATTGCACCCTGCTGAGGCCCCTCCCTCTTAAAACCCCGCCCTCCTCAGGCTCCACCTCCCTCCCCACATCTCCAGGAATTTTCCAACCCAGACACAACAGCCCTACTCCAGAGCAGGGGTGGAATTCTGGCAGGAGCTCCTTCGCCTATTAGGCCATGCACCCCTGATGTAGCCAATCCTCCAAGAGCTAACAAGGCTCCTTTTTGTAAGCTCTCGGAGGATTGGCTACATCATGGGGGTGCAGCCTAATAGGCAAAGGAGCTCCAGCTAGAATCCCACCCCTGGTCCAGAGGATGGGGAGGGACGGTGGCTCAGTGGTAGAGCATCTGCTTGGTAAGCAGAAGGTCCCAAGTTCAATCCCCGGCATCTCCAACTAAAAAGGTCCAGGCAAATAGGCGTGAAAAACCTCAGCTTGAGACCCTGGAGAGCCGCTGCCAGTCTGAGTAGACAATACTGACTTTGATGGACCGAGGGTCTGATTCAGTATAAGGCAGCTTCATATGTTCATATGTCCAGGCTCTACGTGGAACGCCAACATCTCATTTCTCGTTTGTCCCTAAAAGCCGCACTCTTTTTGCTTCGCTCCGGCTGGATTTCCCCCTCACTAGACCAGCATTCTTTAAGGTCTCCTTTGACAGTTTCTTCGATATCTGATTTCCTGAGCAAAGATGGCTGTGAATGCAAATCAGTTCTCATCTCGTCTTGCTTTCGCACGTGGCAGGGTTGCTTCTCTATGGGCAGCTCTGCAGAAAGAGATGTGGATTTGCTAAAAAAAAACAAAAACACCAGGATCCTGAGGAAGAAGACACCAATTCTTTCAAACAAGCCCTTCGGCCGGCATTAGTCAACCCCGGGCACGTATTTATTTTATTTAACTGTTGCTGAGCTGGCTGCCTGGCCAATCACTCCTTCCTCACATTTTCACTTAACCTTTTGCCCCGAGACTAGCTAAGCATCCGATCGCATATCGCCCCGAGGGACTTCCATCTATTCTCCCTCCCCCCACTCTTTTTTCCCCCTTCCTTCTCCAGGCTTTTCACCATTTGCTGTAGTTTTTCCAATTGCAAGAAAGAAGCTTTTCCTAAAAAAAAAAAAAAAAAAGTTCTATTCTGGTTCCTGACTTCAGCCCTTCAGTTTCATTTTGAGTTTGAGCAAATGTAAGGAACTGTCCGCTCGCTGGCCTTTGAAAGGCTTCCTGACAAGACGGGATTTCTTCTTTTTTTCACACCCTCACTACAAATGTAAACCTGTTTCAAAAACATCAGGGATCAGATTGTAGAAAAATAGGTGGTGGAGCTCATATGCTGCCCCACCCCCGCACCAGCCAAAAGCAACCCAATGCAAGAAAGGAGAGCCCCAGGCAAGTGAGGCCTGTTTGAGCTGGCTAGAGATCCAACCAGCCCAAGAAGGCCTCGCTTACCTGGGGCTCTCTTTGGCCACCACCGCCCCTACAGTCAAAAGGCCAGCAAGCCACTCACCACCCAATATCACATGAGAAAGGGTGGTGCGGGCTTCTCCAGGGGTTAATGAGGGCTGCTGGGAGTGTGGCAAAGCTTTTGTTCTTCTTCCTCCTTCTCCTCCTCTTCTTCTTGTTCTTCTTCTTCCCCCTCCTCCTCTTCTTCCTCCTCCTTCTCTTCTTCTTGTTCTTGTTCTTCTCCCTCCTCCTCCTCTTCTTCTTCCTCCTCCTCCCCAGGCTCCACCCCAAAAATCTCCAGGTATTTCCCAATCTCCACCAGGGGTTAGCAAGACAAGAGATGTTCAGAGGTGGATTGCCTGCCTCTTTGTAGCAACCCTGGATTTCTTTGGTGGTCTCCCACCCAAATACTAATGAGGGCTGACTCTGCTTATCATCTGACAGCTGAGGATATCAGGCTAACCTGGGCTATCCAGGTGAGACCTCGCTACTTAAAACAAAACAAAACAAGAGGCTTACGGTTTGGAAACGGGTGACCAAAGTTGTTAAGGCATTGAGATAAATAACATCATTTGGTAATCAATACCACCACTAAGCCTCTATCAAAGGGAAAGACCATTTGGCAACACAATCCACCCTTGAAATTACGAACACTGCAGTTCTTTGCAGATGTATACCCTGCCCCAGGGCCTTTTTGTAGCAGGAACTCCTTTGCATATTAGGCCACACACCACTGATGTAGCCAATCCTCCTGGAGCTTACAGTAGCAGGCCCTGTACTAAGAGCCCGGAAAGCTTTCAGAGTGTGTGGCCTAATATCCAAAGGAGTTCCCACTCGAAAAAAAGTCCTGCCCTTCTAGGCCCATTGACATCAATAGACTTGGAAGAGTGTAATTCTGTTCAGAATTGCCCTATAGGTTACCATTTTTCAGCAATGAAATAGGACCTCTTAAACTCGACACCATTTTGAGTCTCAGCTACTCTAAAGGCAGGCCTAGTCTACACGTGTCCTTGTTCCACTATTGGATGGGAACACAATTCAGAGCCAGTTTGGCATAGTGGTTAAATACGTGGAGTCTCACTCTAATCTGGGAGAACCAGGTTTAATTCCCGACTCTTCCACACGCAGAAGCGGGTCAGTCACGGTTGTCTCAGAGTTCTCTCAGCCTCACCTACCACCCAGGGTGTCTGTTGTGGGGAGAGGGAGGGAAGGCAATTGTAAGCTGCTCTGAGACTCCAAGTAAAAGACAGGGTATAAATCAGGGTTGCCAATCCCAAGGTGGGGGCAGGGGATCCCCCGGTTTGGAGGTCTTCCCCCCACTTTAGGGCCATCAGAAAGCAGGGTGGGGATGTCTGCTGACACTCTATTATTCCCTATGGAGACAGATTCCCATAGGGAAACCTCCAGGGTAAGAGAACCCCTGCCTGGCCCAGGGGCTGAGCAGCCCTAAACCTCAGTGAGGTACAATGCCACAGAAGCCACTCTCCAAAGCAGCAATTTCCTCCAGGGAAACTGATGGTTGGCATCTAGAAATGAGCTGTAATTCCAGGGGATCCCCAGGTTCAACCTGGAGGCTGGCATCCTTAGCCCAATGTCACCTAGTGAGTTTCATGGGTGACTATGGATTTGACCCAAATGGCTGGGGTTTTTTGAACCATTACACCCTACTGACTATCACGAAAAACTCACAAAAGCCTCTGGCATTTATCTAGTTAAAGTGCGTGTCCAAAGTTCTCTCTCTGTAGAAAGAAGGGCTTTTCCATTTGTTCTCCGTCTTCTTGACACGTGGATTTCATTTCTCCCCCGAGCTCTCTTCGCAGACCTGAGAACATATTTTTTTCTGAATATGATTGATTACCTGGGGTGTTTCTTTCTGCCTTGGTCTGCCACTTCAGGAGATGGTGTCAGCTTCTCAACAGGTGAGCATCTGGGGGGGGGGGGGGTTCAAAATGGCCTAGGAATTCGGTGGACCCTTTTTCGTAGGACGATTTCAATGAACTGGTCAGGGGTACCGCCAAGTCTTTGTCGCACGTTGAGTCAACGTAGAGAATTTGCGCAATATGTTTTTCAGCAAGCAGCAATTCAGTGAGGCAGCCACACATTGGGTTTTGCAGGTGGCAGGAAACATTGATGAGATATAGGTATATATCAGGGGTGGCCACACTTGCTTAATGTCAGAGCCACACAGAATAAACATCAGATGATTGAGAGCCGCAAGACATTAACGTCAGATGTTTGAGAGAAGGAAGGGAGGGAGGGAGGAAGGGAGGGAGGGAGGAAGGAAGGAAGGAAGGAAGGAAGGAAGGAAGGAAGGAAGGAAGGAAGGAAGGAAGGAAGGAAGGAAGGAAGGAAGGAAGGAAGGAAGGAAGGAAGGAAGGAAGGAAGGAAGGAAGGAAGGAAGGAAGGAAGATGGGTGGGAGGAGGGAGGGGTAGAAATGAAGCAGCTTTAACTTTAAATGCATTCTCCAAGCCGCTGGCTGGCTTGGCTTGGAGACATGGTTTAAAGAAACAAATGCCTTCTTCAAGATGACTGACGGGCTTCAAGATCCACACAATATGCACCAAAGAGTCACATGTGGCTCCCAAGCCACAGTTTGGCCACCCCTGGTATATATGTATGTATAATACTATCTAATATTCCATTGGTGAAATGTTATCTTGGAGTTCTCTTTTGAAGCAGTTCTCCCTACAGTCATGATTTTCTAACTCAGGGGCCGTCAATGTGGTGTTTGCGGGCCCCTTGGCACCAGCCAGCACCTATTCTAGCATCTAACAAGTGTTTTTAGAAAGTGATAGGAAAGTGATAGGCTGTTGCCCAGCAAGGCTTCCGAATGGCTGTGCAGATTTTTTTTAAAAAAATGTTGCTTCAGCAGCAGCTGCCATGGCAACACAAGAATCTTCACTGCGTGGCTGGAGGTAAACTGTGGGAACCGTGTTGTGGCTGGCTCCACTTCCTGTGGCAGCCATTTTGTGTCAGAATTCCAAAAGGTGTCTGCAGGCTGTAAGGTTGTGGACTAGGGCTGCCAAGTTCCCTGGCCAGGCGAAGGTTTTCCCACCCGGGAGGTTCCCAACCCGCCAGCCCACATTGGACCGGCAGGGGGGATCCTACCCCAGCTGGCGACATCGTGCACCGGCCGCTCTAGGAGCTTCCGGGAAACTCTATGGTTTTCCCAGAAACTCTAGGTGTTTGGGAAAGAAAACTCTACAGTACAATAGGTACTACAGAGTTTCCCCTCCCAAATTGCAAGAGCGTCCAGGAAAACCATAGAGTTTTCTCAGAAGCTCGTAGAGCGACCAGCTCACAACATCGCTGGTGCAATGATGTCACTTGTGAGTGATGTCATTGCACTTCAGGCTCTCCGCATGCAAAAACAGTCCCCTGCCAGAGGCGGTGGGGGACTTGGCAACCCTACTGGGTGGGGTCCCCTGTGTCTAACTGCTCATTCGTGCCTGCAAATCATCACTTTTACGGTCACCGAATGTCATGTCCCGCCCCCTAGCCTTGGTTTCCAGGCTAGAGTACTCGCTCAGGCACCCATCCTCAGGTCCATTCAGCAGAGACAAGCTGGCTCAAAATGTCAGTTGTTGTCCTTACCTGGACAGGTAAACCAGATCTTGTCAGATCTCAGAAGCTAACCAGGGTCAGCTCTGGCAAGTATTTGGGTAAGAGTCCTCCCTGGAACGCCAGGAGTTTGGACGACAGGAGCCAGCTTTATTCCACCACCTCCCTGGATATTCTCCAGACGCCCAATCAGGGTCAGTCACCAGAGGTCCACATAACGCCAGGTGCACACATGCACATGCTAAAAAAAAAATCAGCTGCTTATTTGCAAGGAGACCATTCTTACAACCAACAACTTCACCTAACATATAAAACTGGAAACTGACGCAAGAGCTCCTCCCAATAGCACCAAACTAAATCTCACAGATTTTTTTTTTTTTTGGGGGGGGGGGGAGCAGACTATTGCATCACATATATACAATATGGCTGCAATCACACATGCTAAATAATGCAGTTTCAATTCACTTTCAGTGCACTTTCCTACTGGATTTTCCTGTGCGAACTGGCAAAATCCATTTGGAATGTGCATTGAATGTGGATTGAAACTGCATTATTTAGCATGTGTGATCGCAGCCCAAGTATACCAATCAGGGCTATTTTTTGTAGGAAAAGCCCAGCATGAACTCATTTGCATATTAGGCCACACCCTCGACATCATCATTGTTTCACGTGGAGCCTTTTTGTAGCAAAAGCCCAGCATGAACTCATTTGCATATTAGGCCACACCCCCTGATGCCAAGCAAGCCGGAAATACATTCCTGTGCGTTCCTGCTCAAAAAAAGCCCTGGTGCCAATGAAAGCTTATGTGCCAATGAACCCTTTGTTTATGACTTCACCACCCCAACAATATTTTGCATTTAATTCAGGGATTCATTTCTGAACATTGCCGCATGCAAGTTAGTGCCTCACCTAAAAAGTACTAACCTTTGCCATCGTATAATCTTGTTCCTCTTCCTAGAAATATCTCAGCATAATTCCATAGATCTGTTTCCCCCCCAAAGAGCTTTTCCAAACTATCTTTTACAGTTGAGGCACACTCATCCACATGCGTAGTCGATACTAATTCTCATGAATAAAGCTGAACCAAGCAGCAGGAAACTATTTCTGGAGGAAAAATGCATATGGAGTTAAAAAGGGCATAGAGGTGAATTAAGATATAGAAAGATTGCAAAGACCAAACAGAGGCACTGAGAATGCAATTTTCCGTGAACATTTATTTGGGGAAGAAACCTCACAGAATGCAGCAGTTCCCCTACCAATAAGAAGAAATGTATTTAAAATATGTTTATACCCCCAGCAACTGACCTTTAGGGTAGCTTATGAACGAGGGTTGCCAAGTCCAATTCAAGAAATATCTGGGGACTTTGGGGGTGGAGCCAGGAGACATGGGGGTGGAGCCGGGTGCCTTTCTCCACTGGAAATAATGAAGGATAGGGGCTCATAGGGGGCTTATAGAATTGGACCCCCTGGTCCAATCCTTTTGAAACTTGGAGGGTGTTTTGAGGAGAGGCACTGGATGCTATGCTGAAAAATTGGTGCCTCTACCTCAAATAACAGGCCACCCCAGAGCCCCAGATACCTGTGGATCAATTCTCCATTATACCCTGAGGGAATTGGTCTCCATAGGGAATAATGGAGTGTCCAGCAGACATTTCCCTCCCCTCCCCCTGCTTTCTGATGACCCTTAAGCAGTGGGGAGGGCCGGGGGATCTCCTGCCCTCATCTGGGAATTGGCAACCCTATTATGAACAAATATTAAAACAACGAAAGAATAAAATGCTTTTTAAAAAACTGAAAATGAAAGGAAAGCAGGAACAGACAAACCAAGAAACAGCAAAAAAATAATTAATGAATCCCATATAAAATTCCACTGAAACTTTGGAGGAAGAGCACAGATTTAACCTTGCCTCTAGAAGATCAGCAGGAGGAGGAGGATGTGTGGGGGAAGATATTCCAGAATTAGGGTGCCAGCACAGAAAAGACCCTAACCTTAATCCTCCCTACATCCAAGGCTATTTAGAGATTCAGTGCAATAAATTTACTATTGATCCAATAAAGGTTTCAATCTCACTTCATGTGTTATTCCAGGGCTACAGAATTCATGCTGGCTGGCAGGCACAATTAAAGGTTATTAACCTTTTATAACGTCAAACATTGAACCCACATCTCTGCACCATGAGTTGTAGGGCTATTCCAATATATCTGCTCAGCTTTTTTTTGGTAGCAGGAACTCTTTTGTATATTTGGCCACACTTCCCTGACGTAGCCAATCCTCCTGGAGCTTACAGTAGGCCCTGTACTAAGAGCCCTGTAAGATCTTGGAGGATTGGCTAGATCAGGGAGGTGTGGCCTAATATGCAAAGGAGTTCTTGTTACAAAAAAAAAGCCCTGTAGCTGCCACTGATAGATTTATCCTCCTTGAATCTGCCTAAAAGGTAAAGGTAGTCCCCTGTGCAAGCACCGAGTCATTACCGACCCATGGGGTGACGTCACATCATGACGTTTTCACGGCAGACTTTTTACGGGGTGGTTTGCCATTGCCTTCCCCAGTCATCTACACTTTCCCCCCAGCAATCTGGGGACTCGTTTTACTGACCTCGAAAGGATGGACGACTGAGTCAACCTTGAGCCGGCTGCCTGAACCCAGCTTCTGCCGAGATCGAACTCAGGTCGTGAGCAGAGCTTGGACTGCAGTACTGCAGCTTACCACTCTGCGCACGGGGCTCTTATGAATCTGCCTTCTCCCCTTTAAAAACTAGTCCCACAGCCATCCCTACATCCTCTGGTAGTGAATTCCACATTTTAATCACAATGTTGAGGGTCCCTGCCCTAACGAGTGCACCAAATTAGCTCTCCCTTGGCTTGAATCAAGCCCCCAAATCAGATGTCCGTTGTAAAGAAAAAGGGGATGGTGGAGGAAGATCAAAACAATGCAACGACCCATTGTGGAGTCTTGTTTTCAGGTATTCTCATCCTGTCCTTCTGAGAAGAAAACATTTAACAAAGAAAACTTTTTATTTTTCATTTTTAAAGACAGGTGTTGGATGTTCGCTCCTTCTTTCCCCATGACTTCCCCTCGGTTATAAACTCTTATGTAGGTCCCATAAACATGCCCATCTGATGCAGAGAACAAAACCGGATTAATTGATCCTCGCCGTATATTCTCCGAAGAGCCTCCTGCCATTTCTCTCCCTCCCTTTTCGATGTTGATTTCTGATATTGGAGGATCTGTGTTATGCGCGTGTTTCCTCTCCTCTCTACTAAATCTTCATTGCAGGATGCAAATGAGAATGACCCTCAAATATGTATTATTTATGAACAGGGATGCTCTCCTATTACGGCTCGGATTGATTGTGTCGGGGACGCGATCGGAGAAGAGCAAAAAGTCAATGGGAAATCAAAAACGGAGCGTCAGAAATAAATAAAAATAAAAGTTTCCGGCCGGAAAAAATGAAATGGAATCCGAGGGACACCCTTTGATAGAAAGAACATTGCCGGCACCTCGAAATGTATCGCGATCATGGCAATGAGCATGATTTACAGCTATCTGTGGTGAGGAATATCAGAAATCTCCATGCGCAAACACACCTCTTTTGAATGATGGGAAGGCTACAGTGTGCTGTGTATCTCCTTTGACAAAACCATTCTCTTTCCTCCCCCCCCCCCTTTCCCTCTCCTTCCTTCTCTCCCTGGTTCTTTTTTTCAGTTTTCTGCCTCTCTCTTGCTGGGGGGAGGCCGAGGAAGCAGTCGATCAATAGGGTGTCTTGAGTGAAGATGCCTGCAGCCCTTCCATTTCTCAGAATGGACGCCGGCGCAGGCCATCAATAGCAGTAAGAGGCTGTCTCCGACCGAAATTAAGACTCTCCCTTCTGCACCGCTGTCTAGCGGATGCTGATAAACATCTCCTAGTTCCACATCGGATTGCGACAAATAAACCAGAGCAGGCCTCCCTCCCCAGTTCTTCCTGTTGGCTCTCCTTCCTATTTAATGCATTTGTTTATTGGGAGGTTTTAAGTGTTCTCGCTACACAGACCAGAGCCAGAGGTTGCTGGCTATATTGTGGGGGATTCGCCCTAGAAGCGAAAAGGACCAAACTGAGACTTATCGTTCTTTGGTCGCCTTGTGAGAAGACAAGAGTCATTGGGAAAGACAACAATGCGAGGAAAACTGGAAGGAAAAGGGGAAGAACCAACATGAGATGGATTCACTCCCTCGAGGAAGCCATGGACCACAGCTTGCAAGGCCTGAGCAAGGCTTCTAAGGATATCTTGTTTTCAAGGTCTGCAAGTCCTGGGATCACCAGGAGTCAGAAATAGGGTTGCCAAGCCCCGGTCTGGGCAGGGGTTCCAACCCGCCAGCCCAACCCCCCCTGACATTGCCAGCGCAATGACGTCACCTGGAAGTGATGTCATCGCACCGACAATGTCGCATGGCAACTCTATGGTTTTCCCAGATGCTCTAGCCATTTGGGAGGGGAAACTCTGTGGCCAGGGACTTAAAGTCAGAAAGGACATGACAGCACTTAACACAGATGGGTGTAAGGTTTGATTATGGTGGGTGTAAGGTTTGATTCTGACAATTCTAATTCAAGAAGCATTTTTAGGTAGATGCTGAGCTGATATAATTGAGTACACCTTCCGGTGACATCAGGAGTGTGTGGCCTATGCAAATGAGTTATGCTAATCAGCTCCGGCACCTCTTTTTCTACACAATGTCCCCTGGATGGACACACATATTACATACATACATATGTGTGTGCGTATGTGTATACATACACACACACACATATATATATACAGGGCTTTTTTTGTAGCAGGAGCTCCTTTGCATATTGGGCCACACACCCCTGATGTAGCCAATCCTCCTGGAACTTACAATAGGCCCTATACTAAGAGCCCTGTGCATGTATATGTGTGTGTGTGTGTGTATATCTGTGTGTGTGTGTGTGTGTATAGTACTCAATAGAAAGACTATAGAAAAAGTAATGTGAATCTTGGAAGATGGTGATACTCTATATGTATTTGAGTGTAATTTTGTAAGAATTTAAGCACAAGGATTTCAGTAAATTTATTTTGTATATTTAGTTGTTGACACAGTGAGATATTTTGGCTTCCAGACTTGCAGTCTATTCTCCTGTGATTCTGTTTAGTTCTATAGATACTGGGGGGAGGCCGGAAAGGAGGGCAGCAGGGGCCGTCACTCATACGGTTGCCAACCTCCAGGCAGGAGATCTCCTGGAATTACAGCTGATCTCCAGGTCTCAGAGATCACTTCCCCTAGAGAAAACAACTGCTGGGGAAAGATGAAACCTGTGGCGTTATACCCCTGTGAGGTCCCTCCCCTCCAAAATCTCGCCTTCGTGGAAGCAGGACAGAATACCAGAAAACTGGGACTGGATTATGAAAACTATGCATTGGAGTGAAATGGACAAGCTGACAAGAATCTTAAAAGAATATGATTTAGAAAAGTTTAAAAATGAGTGGGGGAAATTTCAGGAGCATGTTGAAAAACAATGGAAGGTGAAAGGACATTTGGTGATTTTTGACAATAGTTAAATGCTAGAGGAAACGTAAATGGACTATAGTTAAAAAATGGGATTATGGGATTATACCCTTTCTTATTTTTTTTCAACCTATCTTGATGAGGATTATAGTGAAAGTGAGATTATGGGAATATATATTTCTTCAATTTTATTTTTATGAAAAAGATTGAGGACTAAAGGATTATAATGAAGATGGATTCATAGTTAATGGTTTTTTCCTTATTTTTAATTCATTATAGCTATAAGGTTGGGGTTTTTTTTAATGAAGATTCTTAAAATGTCAAAACTACCTTTTATTTCTTTTCAGTATTTTAAGTAAAACGCACCGGTGGAGGTCACGAAAAGGGGGGGAGGGAGGTGGAAAATATGATGCAATGTATTGGTACTACATTTTTAATAACAGTTGAATATTATTATAATATGTTGCAGAATAATAAAAATGGTTTTACACACAAAATCTCGCCTTCGTAAGGCTCCACCCCCAAAATCTCCAGGTATTTCCAACCCCAAAGCTGGCAACCCTACTCATCAGGGAGAGTTTTTATTCTTCTCTGTCAAGGGCCTCGGGCCGGATTAACAATTTGGCCAAGTAGACACTGGCCTATGGGCTAATGCTGCCAAATCCAATTTAAGAAATATCTGGGAACTTTGGGGGTAGAGCCAGGAGACATGGGGTGGAGCCAGGAGAATGGTTGTGAGAAGCAGAATTGAACTCCGAAGGGAGCTCTGGCCATCATATTTAAAAGGACCGCACATCTTTTAAATGCCTTCAATCCACTGGAAATAATGGATAGGGGCACCTTCTTTTGGGGCTCATAGAATTGGAACCCCTCGATCCAATCCTTTTGAAACTTGGAGAGTCTTTTGAGGAGAGGCATTGAATGCTATGCTACAAATTCTGTGCCTCTACCTCAAAAAGCACCCCACCCCCCCAGAGCCCCAGATTCCCGTGGATCGATTATCCATTATTCCCTATGGGAATCGGTCTCCATAGGGAATAATAGATTGCCCAGCAGACATTTCCATCCCCTCCCCCCCCACACACTTTCTGATGACCCTGAAGTGGGGGGAGGGCCTCCAAAGTAGGGGATCCCCTGGCCCCACCTGGGGATTGGCAACCTTACTATGGGCCCCCATGCCTTTAGGGGCCCTGGGCTGGCTCCCCACTCCGGTTTCCCCCCTGCTTGCAGCCCTCCCATCCTTCACGCTCAGCCAACAACTGAGCTGCTCTTTGCCCAACTTGCCTGGTGTGGTGGCAGCCGGCATTGTCGCCAAGTTTGCCTCTCTCTGCCTCTCCCCTGCAGCTTTGTCAAAGGGGCTTTTGAGAAGGTGCCTGCAGGCTGCAGCGGGGGCTGAGGCAATGGTGCAGGCACTCAGGCTCTGAGATAATTTGCGAGGGGGTCCCCAAGGTTTTGACTGCCTAGGGGCCTCCAAGGGTTGCCAATCCCCAGGTGGGGGCAAGGGATCCCCCAGTTTGGAGGCCCTTCCCCCACTTCAGGGTCATCAGAAACTGGGGGGGGGAGGGAAATGTCTGCTGGGCACTCCAGTATTCCCTATGGAGATCGATTCCCATAGAGTATAATGGTGAATTGATCTGTGGGTATCTGGGGTTCGGGGGGCTGTTTTTTGAGGTAGAGGCACCAAAGTTGCAGCATAGCATCCAATGACTCTCCTCAAAAGATCTTCCAAGTTTCAAAAAGTTTGGACCGGGGGGTCCAACTCTATGAGCTCCAAAAGAAGGTGCCCCTATCCTTCATTATTTCCAATGGAGGGAAGACATTAAAAAGGTGTGCGGTCCCTTTCAATGTGAAGGCCAGAACTCCCTTTGGAGTTCAATGATGCTTGTCACAACCTTTCTCCTGGCTCCACCCCCCAAGTCTCTTGGCCCCACCCCCAAAGTCCTCAGATATTTCTTGGATTGGACTTGGCAACCCTAGGGCCTCCACAGGGTTTAATCTGGCACTGGCCATAGGGGTAGTGGAACAGCTCTGTTTTGCAGGCCCTGCTGACATGAGAAAGATATGACAGCTGTGCGTCTTGGTAAGTCACCATGGCTGTCCTCCAGAGACAGAATGATGGCAGAAAGAGCAGCTACAGTTCACAGCGAGTGGGATCTCAGTTTGCTCTTGCGGCTGACTTTTTGATTACTTTGGGAGTGGAGCACTGGAGCCGGTCTAATCAGCTTGGTAAACATTTTTGATCCTTCCATGGTTTTGAGCCCATCGTCCAAAGCGTCTCGAGAAAGCTTGCCTGGGAAAAGTTCAACCCTTCGCATGCAAGTGGCTGATTTGTATCACAGTGTTGTCGTCTCAACCAACCCCCAGCTAATTCTGCAATCCAAGTTGCTGTGATTCAAAAAGAAAGAAAATGAACTCCCAAATGATGTCATACGTGAGCATCACGTGTTCCGCGCCAACTTGGAAATGCTTCAGAAGCTTGAAAAATTTCACATACCCAATTAGAATTGGTTTGACTTTTCGCTGGCACAATAAAATGCAGGGAGGCATTTTTTTTGGGGGGGGGGGTAGCAGGAACTCCTTTGCACATTAGGCCATGCCCCCCCCCTGATGTAGCCAATCCTCCAAGAGCTTGCAGTAGACCCTGTAAGAAGAGCCCTGTAAACTCTTGGAGGATTAGCTACATCAGGGAGGTGTGGCCTAATATGCAAAGGCTACATCAGGGAAGTGTGGCTTAATATGCAAATGACTTCCTGCTACAAAAAAAGCCCTGATGAAATGGATCCATTGTGGAAGAGTTAAATGTCAGGAGACCTTCTCAGTTGAAGTTAGTCTTCCAGACTTCCATTGTCTAGTTTTGATCCCTGTTGTAATAACAGCTTGCATTCAATCTAGATAAACATGTAATCTGGAGTTGCCAGATCTAGGATGAGAAATACCATGAAATCGGGAGCGGGGGAGGGGGGGCAGGGGCAAGGGGAAGGTGGGGCGTGGAGAGGGGAAGGACCTCAGCATAATGATGTAGTGTCCACCCTCCACAGCAGCCATTTTCTCCAGTGGAACTGATTTTGGTTGTCTGGAGATCACTTGTAATAGTGGGAGATCTCCTGATACCACTTGGAGGCTGGCAACCCTAAAAAAACTCTACTCACCTTATATACAATTGAAGCTACAATCCAAACCCAGCCTGCTGGTTTACTTCAGTAGGAAATGTAATCCAAACGCCTGAGCCTGCAATGTCAAATAAGGCTATATCTGAATGTTATTTTGGTGGCATCATGGCACCATTTCCCCACAACAGATTTAACTTTCCTTTCTCTGGGGCACTGAGAAGTAGCAGAGAGGCAGAAATGGAAATGAGCGAGACTGAAGAGAAGTACCTGGTATGGACATAATCCAACCAAAACATTTAGCCCATGTTCACACCATGTGGAATTGTCCTAGCTAGCACAGCGAATGTCCTCCAGTCAATCCTTTTTTTCCCCCTTCATTCAATCCTTGCACTGACTTAGGGGTCTAGGATAGTGTTGGTGATGGAGTGTGATTTCCTGAGCTATTCCGTTATTTGGACATGTCTGTACCCACATAATCCAAGGCAAAGCTTTCCTTGAGGAGACAAAATCAGTACCCCAGACATTGCCAATAAATTCTCCACACACACCCAAAATAAAGAATAATTGAACACAGAGAGGTGCGAAAAGAGATAAATCAGGTTATTTGTGTGTTTGTGTGCATCTGTGTGTGTGTGTGTGCGTGCATGCATGAAAGTCATGTCGACCTCTGGTGACTGAGGGCCTGGAGGATATTCAAAGAGGTGGCTGAATAAAGCCTGCCCCTGCATCCCAACTGCTGGTATTCCTCAGAGATCTCCCATCCAAGTACATGCCAGGGTCAGCCCTGCTTAGCTTTCGAGATCTAATGAGGGGGCTCACCTGGGCTATCCAGGTCAGGCAAGAGAAATTAGTGATTATAAAGTCTTAACTTGGTGAACAAACATAGTAGTTCTGGTATATCCGGATCTCATTTTGGGCAGAAGCTCACAGGAGGGGAGCTCCAGAACCAGAGCTCCAGAATTTTATTGTGCTCTTTCTTACTTACCTCAAACCACCCCCCCCCAAAAAAAAAATACTCATTTCTGGGCTCTATTGTTCAAACCCCCTATGAGAACCTTTTTTCTGCTTCCAGTTTTGTTTGTTAGATGAAGATCAGGCCTCATTTTGTGCAGGAACTCACAGGAGCTCCAGAACCTCTTAAGTTTTATTGTGCTCTTTCTTTCTTTCTTTCTTTCTTTCTTTCTTTCTTTCTTTCTTTCTTTCTTTCTTTCTTTCTTTCTTTCTTTCTTTCTTTCTTTCCTACCCCACCCCCACCTCCATACTTGCTTC
Source organism: Heteronotia binoei (assembly GCF_032191835.1). Taxonomy (NCBI): domain Eukaryota; kingdom Metazoa; phylum Chordata; class Lepidosauria; order Squamata; family Gekkonidae; genus Heteronotia; species Heteronotia binoei. The sequence continues at coordinate 56,862,389 of NC_083236.1, read as the reverse complement.
TGGGCTCCATCGTTCAACCCTCCTGGGAGAATTTTGCTGAACTCTAAGATTTGACAAACTTTCGAATATTTTTCCCTGCAAAAAAAACAACAACGGGGAAATAGCCAAAACATATAAAACAGTCCGATGGAAATCTTTCCCATGCCACTGTGGCCACATAAGAGAAAGTAATTTTAAAAGTTATGATGGGAATATGGTTTTATTAGGACAATTCCAATTCAAGAAGCCTTTTAAAGTAGATGCTGAGCTGATGTCATTTAGTACCCCTTTGGGTGATGTTGGGGGGGGGGGGATATACAAATGAGTTGTGCTAATGAGCTCCGGCACCTCTTTTTCTATGAAATGACCCCAGGGTATATCAAAACGTTTCTTCTCTTCTGTTTCCGAAGGGATGGGAATACTCCTGAAGGAAAAGAAATGAAGTTGTGTCGGCTTTTAAGAGGCTTCTGGTGATCGTGAAAACATCTTAAAATTAGGGGCATCTGGCAGTCGCATATTTATAGATACGTAATAATGGCGGTGCCAGATCAGAAGCGGCCAAACATAAGTAATAGCGTCTCCCCCATTCGTTGCTCCGGTTCTTTTCAAATGCATGTTGCATTTCATTTCTCCAGAAGAGGAAACATTAGGAAAGTACAAAGTATGAGCCCCGGTAGTTTATGAGTCTGTAAGCAATTCAAAGTCGGAGACAAAGAAATGTATTGGATTACATATTTTCTCCAAAAGCGCCGGCAGTTAATTTAAATTATTTCCCTAAATCAAAATGTGGAGCTTTCAAAGACCTTTGAAGTTTAATAAGTGTTGAGGTGTACCCTTAAAGCGGAGGTTTTATGCACCTAAGCTGGGGACCCATGAAGCCAAGAAGGTCCCCGACAATATATGAACAATGCAACTCACAAGAAATGCAGTTTGGTGTAGTGGTTAAGCGTGAGGACTCTTATCTGGGTGAACTGGCTTTGATTCCCCACTCCTCCACTTGCAGCTGCTGGAATGGCCTTGGGTCAGCCATAGCTCTCGTAGGAGTTGTCCTTGAAAGGGCAGCTGCTGTGAGAGCCCTCTCAGCCCCACCCACCTCACAGAGTGCCTGTTGTGGGGGGAGAAGATATAGGAGATTATGAGCTGCTCTGAGTCTCTGATTCAGAGAGAAGGGCAGGGTATAAATCTGCAGTCTTCTTCTCTTGGGAGGGGAAAGTTGCCATTCTCACATTGCGTGCAGGGGTTTGGGTTTTTTGTAGCAGGAACTCCTTTGCCTATTAGGCCACACACCCCTGATGTAGCCAATCCTCCAAGAGCTTACAGGGCTCATAGTCCAGGGCCTAGTATAAGCTCCAGGAGGATTGGCTGCATCAAAGATGTGTGGCCTAATAGGCAAAGGAGTCTCTGCTACCAAAAGAAGAAGAAGAAGAAGAAGCCCTGATTGTGTGTGCCTTCTTGATTTTAATAGCTGCAAGCCACCAGAGAATTCAACATTTTCCAAGGAAACCAGCGATAGAGATCCCTCCCTACAATTTGACAATTCCAAACTGGGATGCGCAAAAGAAAATCCAGGTAATGGAAATAAAACTGCTCCCCAGGCCTGGTTCAAGGAGCATTTTGCCCATTCTAGAACTGAGCAACCCCGGTTTGGTGTAGTGGTTTAAGAGTGTGGACTCTAATCTGGAAGAACCGGGTTTGATTCCTGACGCCTTCACATGCAGCTACTGGTGTGACCTTGGGTCAGTCACAAGTTCTCTCAGAGCTGCTCTCTCAAGAGCAGTTCTGGAGAGAGCTCTCTCAGTCCCGCCTCCATCACAGAGTGTCTGTTGTGGGGAGAGGAAGGGAAAGGAGATTGTAAGCCACTATGAGGGAAGGGTGAGGTATAAATCTACTTCCTTCTTCTTCTTCAAAACTATAATGCCATTGAGGAGAAATATGGCAAGTTAGCCAGCTTTACAGGAATATGTGATTCCAGTCTGGATTGATATGGAGCTGCCTCAGCAATAGGGTTGCCAGCTCTGGGTTGAAAAACACTTGGGAGATGTGGGTGGAGCCTGGGGAGGGCAGGGTTTAGGGAGGGGAGAAGACCTCAGCCAGATACCATGCCATACAATCTACCCTCCAAAACAGCCATTTCCTCTGGGGGAACTGATCTCTGTCATCTGGAGGTCACTTGTGAATAGCAGATCTCCAGGCCCCACCTGGAGGTTGGCAACCCTGCAGCCAGTGGCTAAGCTATTGGGTGATGACTGAGGAAACCCATGTTCATATCTCTGCTCAGCTGTGAAGCTCACTGGGTTGTTCAAGTGACTATTTCTCAGCTGAAGTCTTCCTCTTAAGAACATAAGAGAAGCCATGCTGGATCAAGTCAATGGCCCATCCAGTCCAACACTCTGTCTCACACAGCGGCCAAAAGAACCAGGTGCCTTCAGGAGCTCCACCAGGGTTGCCCTCTTAGGGTTGCCAGACCTTAATAGAAGAAGAAATTGGATTTAGATCCCACCCTCCACTCCAAATCTCAGAGTCTCAGAGCGGCTTACAATCTCCTTTATCTTCCTCCCCCACAACAAACACTCTGTGAGGTGGGTGGGACTGAGAGGGCTCTCACAGCAGCTGCCCTTTCAAGGACAACTCCTGCAAGAACTATGACTGACCCAAGGCCATTCCAGCAGGTGCAAGTGGAGGAGTGGGGAATCAAACCCATTTCTCCCAGATAAGAGTCTGTGCACTTAACCACTACACCAAACTGGCTCTTTGCATATTAGGCCGCACCCCCTTGATGTAGCCAATCCTCCAAGAGCTCACTGGGCTCTTCTTTCAGGGCCTACTGTAAGCTCCTGGAGGATTGGCTACATCAGGGGTGTGTGGCCTAACATGCAAAGGAGTTCCTGCTACAACAAAAGCCCTCAGTATAATGCCATAGAGTCCACCTTCCAAAGCAGCCATTTTCTTCAGGGAAACTGATTTCTGTCGTCTGGGGATCAGTTATAAAAGCAAAAGATCTCCAGCCACCATCTGGAAGGTGGCAGCTCTAGGAAACATCTGCTTGTCTTCACTTCTCTACCTGTGCCCAGGTAGTACCAGAAGGGGGGGGGGGTCTGCTTAGTATCTAACTAACCCCCCTTGAACCCTGCATCCTACTTTTTGTAATGCATTTAAAAAAAAAAAAGACAACCCAACTTTTTTCTCTCTTCACTTATTTCCAGATCCAGAGAGTGAAAACTGAATATTTTTCCCCCCTGATATCTGAAATTCACAGCATGTCTTGCTGCTAAATTGCCACCTTAAAGCATCGCCCCCCCCCTTCCCCTTCCTTGAAAATGCATATTAAATCAAAGTGACAGACATACGCAAAAGAAGCGTCTGTCAACAGCTAAGAAGATTTGTGTTGGAAAGTTGGCAATGTGCAACCTGTCGAAAGGGACTTGGTTCCAGGCAATGAACTTGGGTTCCAAGACGGCAACATCTTAGGGGTATGGGACGGGTGCAAATGTAGCTTTGAGGGGGATGCTGATTCGGTGCAGAAACTGTGCCGGTGTGATTAGCACTAAACTACAACAGGGGTGGCCAAAGTGTGGCTTAGGAGCCATGTGTGGCTCTTCCACACATATTGTGTGACTTTTGAAGTCACCTCCACCCCATCAGCCAGCTTGGAGAAGGCCGGTGCTTTTTTTTTTTTAGCAGGAATGCACAGGAACGCAGTTTTGGCTGGCTTGGCGTTAGGGGGTGTGACCTAATATGCAAATGAGTTCCTGCTGGGCTTTTTCTACCAAAAAAAACCCTGTGCAAAACAATGGTGATATCAGGGATGTGGCCTAATTCAGAAATGAGTTCCTGCTGGACTTCTTCTACAAAAAAAAGCCCTGGAGAAGACATTTATCTCTTTAGATAGATCCAAGCGGGCAGCCGTGTTGGTCTGAAGCAGTTGAACAAAGCAGGAGTCAAGTGTCACCTTTAAGCCCAACCAATTTGGTGTAGTGGTTAAGTGTGTGGACTCTTATCTGGGAGAACCGGGTTTGATTCCCCACTCCTCCACTTGCAGCTGCTGGAATGGCCTTGGGTCAGCCATAGCTCTGGCAGAGGTTGTCCTTGAAAGGGCAGCTGCTGTGAGAGCCCTCTCCAGCGGCCACCTCACAGGTTGTCTGTTGTGGGGGAGGAAGGTAGAGGAGATTGTGAGCCTCTCTGAGACTCTTCGGAGTGGAGGGTGGGATATAAATCCAATATCTTCTTCATCTTCTTCAATTTTTATTTAGAACGTAAGCTTTCGTGTGCTCTTAAGCACACTTGTCTGATGAAGTGTGCTTAAGAGCACACGAAAGCTTACGTTCTAAATAAAAATTGGTTGGTCTTAAAGGTGCCACTTGACTCCTGCTTTGCTCATTTATCTCTTTAAATCACCTTGCCAAGCCAGCTGGCAGCTTGGAGAATGCATTTAAAGTTGCTTTTCCCACCTCTCTCTCCCTCCATTTTCCTTCCTTCCTTCCTTCCTTCCTTCCTTCCTTCCTTCCTTCCTTCCTTCCTTCCTTCCTTCCTTCCTTCCTTCCTTCCTTCCTTCCTTCCTTCCTTCCTTCCTGTCTTGCAACTTTCAGACTTCTGATGCTCACGTCTTGTGGCTCTCAGACATCTGACATTTATTCTCTGCGGCTCTTAAGTTAATAAAGTTTGGCCAGCCCTGGCATTGAACTAGAATCATGAAGACCTGGGTTCAAGCCCCTGGTCTGCCATGGAACCTCCGTTCATTTTTCAAAAATCCAAAAGGCAGTAAGAGAATCTGATACACATTTTTTTTTAAATCTTGAAATCTGAAGGCAGTCTTAAAATGTAAATCCCCACCCCCCGCTTGTTTTACCAGTGGAGAGAGTGTGTGGCTTCAGTTTCTTGTGGGGGAGGGGGCATTGTTGTGAGAGATGAGAAGCCCTCATCCTTTTGGGAGGCCAAACCAGATGTAATGCTGGGAATTCTGTGAATAGATCTCTATACATTTCCTCTTCTAAACAGTGGAAAGGGAGGCCTAATTCAGGGTGGGGGGTGGAGGTTAAGCCCCCCACACCTCACTCATATTTTTTGCAGTCTGAAAAATCAGACTCCTTTTTTCCCCCACTGGGAAAATATGTAACTTTGGGATGCCAGCCTCCAGGGGCGACCTGGGGATCCAACCGAATCCTTGCTTAACTTAGGTTTGCCAAGTCCAATTCAAGAAATATCTGGGGCCTTTGGGGGTGGAGTCGGGAGACTTTGGGGGTGGAGCCAGGAGACATTGGGGTGGAGCCAGGAGCAAGGGTGTGACAAGCACAATTGAACAACAAAGGCCATCACTTTTAAAGGGACCGCACACCTTTTCAATGCCTTCTCTCCATTGGAAATAATTAAGGATAGGGGCACCTTCTTTTGGGGCTCATAGAATTGGACCCCTTGGTCCAATCTTTTTGAAACTTGGAGAGGGTTTTGAGGAGAGGCATCCAATACTATGTTGCAAATTTGGGGCCTCTACTTTAAAAAAAAACAGAGCCACAGATACCACAGATCAATTCTCCATTATACTCTATGGGAATCGGTCTCCATAGGGAACAATGGAGCGCCCAGCAGACATTCCCCCCTCCTGTCTGATGACTTTGAAGTGAGGGGATCCCCTGCCCCCACCTGGGGATTGGCGACCCTACCCCCACTGATGTCCAGGGGGAGATTTGGGGATGCTAAATTGTAGCTACGGCTTACTTTTGACTCACACAAAAGCTGGAAATTCAGATTCTTCCTTGCAGTATGGTGGCACAACTCAATATAATGTGCTGATATGTTATCCTCCTGGCTCAAAATAGAGCAATAGTTCTTGTCAAGCCACAACAAAAAAAGCGAAGATGAGAAATCCGGTTTCTGCTTTTTAAAACCAAATGCTAAAGGCACTGGGTTTGGTACGTTTTAATGTTTTGAATGATGTCATAAACTTTCAGACAATAACATGCTATTTAAAAAAAAACCAGGAACTAAATTAATATTAAGAAGTTGACATTCCCCCCCTCCAAATGGAAAAATTAAAAGGCAACCCTGAAGTGCCTAGAAAACCTCCAGCGCTGTTAATAACTCCTTCCAGAAGCCTAATTCTTTCCAGATACAAATTGTGCAATTATTTGAGATGTTTAAACAAGCTAAGCCCCTAACAAATGATACAAGCAACATTTACAATTGTATTAATGCAAAATGATTTATATGTTGCCAGCAACAGAAAAAGCGGGGGGGGGGTAGTTCGTGGATGGGGGGAGAAACAGATACATAGAGAGGCAGTTACTTTTAGCCAAGGAAATGTTTGTCTGTTCATTGATTCATCACTCCATTGGCTGGTCAAAATTTTTGGGCCATGAAATTTGGCAACCCTTCAGTAAAATTGTCACGGGGGATGCTTATCGGAAGACTAAAAGAAAATGTCGGTTTTTCTTCTGAAGCAGGGTGGGCTTTTTTAAAAAAAAAAAATTAAGTGTCAAAGTTGTTGTTTTTTTAATCTCTGCTTGGTAAATTGGTAACATTTTTTTTTTTAAGGAAACTGACATTCTTCAGTCTGAAAATTTTAAACGTCCAAGCTTCCGTCGACAACCGAAACTGACTGATCCAAATCAGCCATGACTTTACTTGCAAGAGCTTATTAACAAAGGCAGAATCAGGGGTAGGTGGAATTCTAGCAGGAGCTCCTTTGCATATTAGGCCACACCCCCTGATGTAGCCAATCTTCCTGGAGCTTACAAAAAAGAGCCTTGTAAGCTCTTGGGGGATTGGCTGCATCAGGGGGTGTGTCCTAATATGCAAAGGAGCTCCTGCTAGAATTCCATCCCTGGCAGAATTAAACGCAAAAACGGAAAGTTTTTTTGATTCTATGTGCCAGCACAGGGGTGGCCAACTTGTCACTCAGGAGCCACATGTGCCTCTTTCACACATATCATGTGTCTCTTGAAGCCCCCACCACCTTCCAGCCAGCTTGGAAAAGGCATTTCTCTCTTTAAATCATTTCTCCAAGTTAACGTAGCCAGCAGCTTGGAGAATGCATTCAAAGTTAATGCTGATTTCTTTCTACCTCCTCTCCCTCCCCCATCTATTTGTCTTCCTTCCTTCCTTCCTTCCTTCCTTCCTTCCTTCCTTCCTTCCTTCCTTCCTTCCTTCCTTCCTTCCTTCCTTCCTTCCTTCCTTCCTTCCTTCCTTCCGACTCCCAAGCATCTGAGGTTTATTCTGTGTAGCTCTTGTGTTAAACAAGTTTGGCCACCCCTGTGCTAGAGGAAACAGGGACCTTCGAAAGTAAGCATGGACAGAAAGTGTATAAGGGATGCAGTGAGAGGGCAAGCTGGGTGAGTCAGAAAAGAGTAGGAGATGTGTTTCACATATAGACGTCTATGCATGGGGGGGATTCCCTTTGTATCCCATTTACAGCTTTCGGGGGGGGGGGCGCATTTGAGTAGCCACCTTTGGAAACAAGCTTTTTGCAGGGCTTCTTTTGTAGCAGGAACTCCTTTGCATATTAGGCTACACCCCCCTGATGTAGCCAATCCTCCGAGAGCTTCCAGGGCTCTCCTTACAGGGCCTCCTGTAAGCTCCAGGAGGATTGGCAACATCAGGGGGGAGTGGCCTAATATGCAAAGGAGTTGCAATATGCAAAAGAAGCCCTGCGTTTTTGAAGTAGAAACATAGCAACACGGAAACATACGGTTGGAAGGGACATCCATGCTGGGTCCTGGCCAGCCCTTTAAGCCGACCCAGGGGCGGCTCCCAGATGGATCAAAAAATCAAATCCAAACATGCCCATTTGCCTCCTGTCCTGCTCCTGCACGCGCCCCGTTCTTCGGCGTCTCTGGCGTGACTCAAAAAGTGACCACTTCCAAAGTGGTAGCAGATTTTTGTGCCGTCTGCCTTTCCGGCGTCTGAATGCGGGAGCGCACAAGCGAGGCGGGTTGGTGGGATGGGCCTGCCGAGCTGCTCTAGGAATTCTAGGCATTTTTTTAAAAGAATAAAATGACAAACAGTTTGCCATTGCTGTTGGACTTCCTTGGTAGTCACCCATCCAATTACTTACCAGGGCAGGGGCGGCGCTGGGGTTTTTGCCACCTCACCTGCGCCCCTGTCCCTGCCCTTTAAAAGCACACTTCATCAGACGAGGGATCCAGCACAGTGAGCAAAGCCATACACAGCCGAGCAGAGCCATACAGAGCTGGTAGGCAGTGGCCCAGAATGCAATAGGGTACGGATTATTGAACCCATCTCCCATTGTCATTGTCAAGCTCACATTTTGACGTACTACTGTTTTGTTGTTTTCGCATGCTTATGCTACTCAGATCAAAGGTTTGCTCAATTTGTTAATTTTACTATTCTGTCATTGTACCATTTTACATTGTAAACCGCTGCCTACCAGAGCCAGTTTGGTGTAGTGGTTAAGTGTGAGGACTCTTATCTGGGAGAACCGGGTTTGATTCCCCACTCCTCCACTTGCACCTGCTGGAATGGCCTTGGGTCAGCCATAGCTCTGGCAGAGGTTGTCCTTGAAAGGGCAGCTGCTGTGAGAGCCCTCTCCAGCCCCACCCACCTCACAGGGTGTCTGTTGTGGGGGAGGAAGGTAAAGGAGATTGTGAGCCGCTCTGAGACTCTTCGGAGTGGAGGGCGGGATATAAATCCAATATCATCATCATTTTACTTCACTGTCATTAGTTCTTAAATTTGTACCATGTTGCAATCTGGGCCACTGCCTACCAGCTATGTATGGCTCTGCTCAGCTATGTATGGCTTTGCTCACTGTGGTGGATTCCTCGTCTGATGAAGTGTGCTTAAGAACACACGAAAGCTTACATTCTAAATAAAAATTGGCTGGTCTTAAAGGTACACTTGATTCCTGCTTTGTTCAATTGTATTGTAATGTGTGAGCAATCGCCTTTAGCACAGGTTCCAAAGATAAAAGAAAGCGGCCAGTGGAAGTTGAAGGAAACACAGAACTGGACCTAGGACCTATGTAGCAGCCACACCTGTCAGACTTTGGTCTGCTACCCATAGGAGGAATCCTATACAAGCGTGGCGCTGTCTACGTCTTTCCAGCAAAGAGACAGTGGACTGTAAAGTACTACCTTACAAGAGTGGTGTGAAATAACTTTTTGATTTTACTATGGACATTTAATGAATTTTGGTTTGTGATGAGAATAATATAATTGCATCATTATGAAAGAAATTGCTTAAGCATTTATTCCCAACATTTAAAAAGCAGTGGTTTATTTCTAGTGTTTCCTGCAAGGGAGGCAGCCCGAGAGCAGGGCCGAGCCGTCTCTTTCCTCTGCCTGAGTCTCAGGCAGGGAAAAGAGACAGAGCTGCGCCGACTGGCATGTGGGGAGGGGGTGCCTAATGGTGCCCTGTAGGTAGGGTTGCCAAATCTAATTCAAGAAATATCTGGGGACTTTTGGGGTGAAGCCAAGCAAAGTTGCCAAGTCCAATTCAAGAAATATCTGGGGACTTTGGGGGTGGAGCCAGGAGACTTTCGGGGTGGAGCCAGGAGACATTAGGGATGGAGCCAAGATCAAGGCTGTGACAAGCGTAATTGAACTTCAAAGGGAGTTCTGGCCATCACATTTAAAGGGACAGCACACTTTTTAATTTCCTTCCTTCCATAGGAAATAATGAAGGATAGGGGCACCTTCTTTTGGGGCTCATAGAATTGGACCTCCTGGTCCAATCTTTTTGAAACTTGGGGGGTATTTTGGGGAGAGGCACTAGATGCTATACTGAAAATCTGGTGCCTCTACCTCAAAAAACAGCCCCTCCCCCAGAGCCCCAGATACCTGCAGATCAGTTCTCCATGATTTTCTATGCGAACAAATCTCCATAGGGAATAATAGAGTTCCCAGCAGACATTTCCCTCCCCTCCCCCCGCTTTCTGATGACCCTGAAGCAGGGGGAGGGTCTCCAAACCAGGGGATCCCCTGCCCCCACCTGGGAATTGGCAACCCTAGAGCCAAGAGGCTTTGGGAGTGGAGCCAAGAGATATTGGGGTGGAGCTAGAAGCAAGGATGTGACAAGCATAATTGAACTCCAAGGGAGTTCTGGCCATCACATTTAAAGGAACTGCACATTTTAAAATGCCTTCCTTCCATAGGAAATAATGAAGGATAGGGGCACCTTCTTTGGGGGCTCATAGAATTGGACTCCCTGGTCCAATCTTTTTAAAACTTTGGGAGAATTTTGGGGAGAGGCACTGGATTCTATACTGAAAATGGTGCCTCTACCTCAAAAAACACCGCCCCCCCCCAGAGCCCCAGATACCCGTGGATCAATTCTCCATTATTTTCTATGAGAATAAGTCTCCATAGGGAATAATAGAGTTCCCAGCAGACATTTCCCTCCCCTCCCCCCGTTTTCTGATGACTCTGAAGTGGGGGGGAGGGCCTCCAAATCAGGGGATACCCTGCCCCCACCTGAGGATTGGCAACCCTACCTGTAGGCCAGGCGGTGCCCTAAGCAGCCACCTACATGGCCTACTCCCATGTACCAGGCCTGCACCAGGGCTGATCCTTCTTAGCTTCCAAGTTCTAATGAGAGCAGGCTCGGGATGGAATTTCAGCAGGAGCTCCTTCGCATATTAAGCCACACACCCCTGATGTAGCCAATCCTCCAAGAGCTTACAGAAAAAGAGCCTTGTAAACTCTCGGAGGATTGGCTACATCAGTGGTGTGTGGCCTAATATGCAAAGGAGCTCCTGCTAGAATTCCACCCCTTGCAAAGGAGCTCCTGCTACCTTGCAAAGGAGCTCCTGCTAGAATTCCACCCCTTGCAAAGGAGCTCCTGCTAGAATTCCACCCCTTGCGCCTCACGGATTAACACGAGACTTGCTTCTAAATAGGCCTGCTTAGCCCAGCTCTACTTGGGTGGAAGAGCCAAGGTTGGCTGGATGCATAACTCACACAAACGTTATCTTCCTGCAATTAAGCCCCGTTAAAAGAGGCTCCTGTTTTGACACAAACAGCCCGAAACTGTGTCACATTGTAAACGCCAGCCTCCTTTCACGTTATGCAAATAAAGCTTATGCACTCAGAGCAAATTTACACTATATTAAGGGCAACTTTTTTTAAAAAAAAATAAAAATAAAAATGTGTCAGAGAAATTAGTCAGGTTGTCAGGATCCTTTTACGAGTTGCAAATTTTGGGAGGAGGCGGGGTTTAAGTCAAGAGACGTCTTTTTCTCTGGGCCTGTCAGCAAGCTTCATGTGCGCCCTCGCTGGAAAATGAACCTTTTAGGAGCAGAAATGGAACATTCCACAGCCTCACTGGATGCGACGCAGCTGAGGAAAGCGCCGTCAGTTGCAAAGAGGGTAAGAAACGGGGGTCATTCCATAGAAAAAGAGGTGCCAGAGCTCATTAGCACAACTCATTTGCATGTGTCACATACCCCTGAAGTCACCGGAAGGCATACTCAATTATATCAGCTCAGCATCTACCTTAAAAGGCTCCTTGGATTAGAATTGTCAGAAGAAAACCTTACTCCCATCCAATGTTCCCTCTAAGCTGAGTTAGTGTGAGCTAGCTCACAATCTTTTAGCCTCCAGCTCACACATTTTTGTCTCAGCTCAGGAAAAATGGCCCTATAGCAAATGAATTTATGCAGCAGCTCACAAACGTTAATGCCAGGAGCTCATAACTTTAATGCCAGGAGCTCACAAAAGAGAATTTTTGCTCCACAGGGAACATTGCTCCCATCCAGGGTTCCCTCTAAGCTGTGGAGTCTTGTGAGCAGAAATTCTACTTTGTGAGCTACTAGCATTAAAGTTGTGAGGTACTAGCATTAATGTTGTGAGCTACTGCATCAATTAGTTTGCTCCGGGACCATTTTTTGTGAGCGAAGACAAAAATGTGTGAGCTGCAGTCTAAAAACCTGTGAGCCAGCTAGGCTTCCCAAACCCCCCCCCCCCCGCCCTGCCGGGGGACCCCTGGAATAGCAGCCTAATCCCCCGCTAGCCAAAAATGTGGAAGCGGGGGGCTGGGGGGTGGGGAAACGGCGCAGTGTCTCTTTCCTTGCCTGCCTTCCTCCCTTCTCCCTTCCTCCGGAAAACAAAGACCTGCCCACCGCCGGCCTGCTATTCGCTCCAGTCCGGCCTCCCTTCACGAGGTGCATGCTGGGACTCGTAGTCCTTGCGTCCTCTCCGGCTGCCACAGGCGTCTCCTCGGGGAGTCTGGCCGGCGGAGGGGGGGGAGCTCCGCCCCCAGAGGACCATGTGTATTTCTACCTCCGGAGGCTTCAGTCGCTGATTGAAAGGCTTCCTCTTAGGCTTCCCAATCCCCAGGTCCCAGAGGGGGATCCCCCGGTTTTACAGGCTTCCCTCCTTCCCCAGCCAGCTGGCCGGCGGGGGAAGCCCCGCCCCCACAACCATCATGCACCTCCCATAGGGAATGATGGGGAATTGATTCGCGGGTATCGGGGGCTCTGGGAGGGCTGTTTTTTGAGATAGAGGCACCAAATTTTCAGTATAGCATCTAGTGCCTCTCCCCAAAATACCTCCCAAGTTTCAAAAAGATTGGACCAAGGGGTCCAATTCTATGAACCCCAAAAGAAGGTGTCCCTATCCTTCATTATTTCCTATGGAAGGAAGGCATTTAAAAAGATGTGCAGTCCCTTTAAATGTGATGGCCAGAACTCCCTTGAAGTTCAATTATGCTTGTCACACCCTTGCTTTTGGCTCCGCCCCCAATGTCTCCTGGCTCCACTCCCAAAGTCTCCTGACTCCACCCCCAAAGTCCCCAGATATTTCTTGAATTGGACTTGGCAACCCTACTTGGGATGGGGTGTCTGTGTTACTTTGAAAAAGTTGGCAGCAACTCGTGAGTCCCCCTTTAGTGCTGCCAGAAATGGGGTGGGGGGTAGTCTGCTGAGTACTTCATTATTCTCTAAGTGGAGATCGATTCTCATAGGGTATAATGGGGAATTGATCTGGAGGTTTCAGGGGCTCTGGGGGCGCTGTTTTTTTGAGGTAGAGGCACCAAATTTTCAGTATAGTATCTAGTGACTCTCTCCAAAGTATTCCCCAAGTTTCAAAATGATTGGACCATGGGGTCCAATTCTATGAGCCCCAAAAGAAGGTGCCCCTATCCTTCATTATTTCCTATGGAAGGAAGACATTTAAAAAGGTGTGCGGTCCCTTTAAATGTGATGGCCAGAACTCCCTTGGAGTTTAATTATGCTTGTCACACCCTTGTTCCTGGCTCCGCCCCGATGCCTCTTGGCTCCACCCCCAAAGTCTCCTGGCTCCACCCCCAAAGTCCCCAGATATTTCTTGAATTGGACTTGGCAACCCTAGAACCAGCTCACGCTAACTCAGCTTAGAGGAGACCCTGACCACCGCCCCCCTTCAAAAAAGGCTGCAAAAGGGCATTTGATCAGGGCCCTCACACTAACTCAGTTTAGAGGGAACGCTGTTCCCATCAGACTTTTTAAATTCCTTTCTCCTATGTTGCCACAGTGGCATGGTGAAGATTTCCATCTGTCTGCTTTATAAATTTTGGCTCTTTTTCTATTTTTTTGTGGGAAAGAATATTAGAAAGTTTGTCAAATCTTAGAGTTCAGAAAAATTCTCACAGGGGGTTTGAAGAATGGAGCCCAGAAGCAAGAGGGGGTTTTTTTGGGGGGGCGGGGGGAGTAAAATAGAAAGGTCACAATAAAATTTAGGATTCGGAGCTCCGCTCCTGTGAGCTCCTGCCCCAAATGAGGCCCGCTAAGAAAAAAACAACAACCCTGGCGCAGCGTTGTGGAATAAGACCACATCCTCTTCTGCTTTGGAGACTCGGGGTTCAAATCTTAGCTCAGCTGTGAATCTCTTGGGAATCTTATCAAAACACCATTGGATCACTTCCCTCCACCCAGATTATACCACAATAATCCGGGATGTCTGCCTTGAACGATAAAGGAATAGCATTTTTTTTTTTACGCTAAAGAAACGGCGATATCTTTTTTTCAAGAACTTTATCGAAAGTTGAATACAAAATGAATACAAAAAGAATGTTCGAAACAAGAACATTAGCATATACAAAAGTAGAATATTACAAAAATAATAATTCCCCCCTTCTCTTCTGGTAAATAATATTACTAAAAATGTTTGCAAGTCAGTAATCATCATCTTAACAGATGGCATTAGTAGCTTAGAGTAACATCTGAACACTGAAACTGCTATATAAATTCATCTCCGAATCAACAGTCAAAAGGATGACTATTTACATATTTCATTGCAAATCCTTTCAATTTACGTAGTTTTATTCTAGTCAGCGTTGGGAACGTCTAAAAGACAGATAATCCTTTTTTATGAACAAACAGTAAGAAATAGGATTTTAGTCCTAATGGCCCACTTAGAATGAACATATGAAGCTAAAACGTGTAGCTCGGACCTGTCTGCATAGTTCTAGGGTCTCCAGTAGAGAAAGGTCTTTCCCGGGGTGGCCAAACTTGCTTAACATAAGAGCCGCATAGAATAAACGTCAGATGTTTGAGAGCCATAAGATGTGAGCATCAGATGCTTGAGAGAAGGAAGGAAGGAAGGAAGGAAGGAAGGAAGGAAGGAAGGAAGGAAGGAAGGAAGGAAGGAAGGAAGGAAGGAAGGAAGGAAGGAAGGAAGGAAGGAAGGAAGGAAGGAAGGAAATGGAGGGCAGGGAGGAGGGAAGAAGAGGGAAAAGAAAGCAGCTTTAACTTTAAATGCATTCTCCAAGCTGCTGGCTGGCTTGCCTTGGAGAAGTGATTTAAAGAAACAAATGGCTTCTCCAAGCTGGTCGATAGGGTGGGGGTGGGGGGCTTTGAGAGCCACACAATATGTGTGAAAGAGCAACATGTGACTCCGGAGTCACAGTTTGGCCACCCCGGGGCTTTTCTAACATTTGAAGTTACCTGAGATCTTTCAGATGGAGAAGCCAGGGACTGAACTAAGGAGCTTCTGCATGCAAAGCAAATGCTTTGCCACTGAGCCATTCCCCTCCCCACCCCCACCCCGGTGCAGGGTTTGAGCTCGTTTTCGACTCTGGGGTGATGTCGTATCATGATGTTTTGGGGGGGGGGGGTTGCATTTATTTATTTATAGACTTTAATTTTTTTACGGGGTGGTTTGCCATTGCTTTCCCCAGTCAGAAAGCCAGTTTGGTGTAGTGGTTAAGTGTGCAGACTCTTATCTGGGAGAACCGGGTTTGATTCCCTACTCCTTTCCCCTGCATCTGCTGGAATGACCTTGGGTCAGCCATAGCTCTCCCAGAGGTTGTCCTTGAAAGGCAGCTGCTGTGAGACCCCTCTCAGCCCCACCCACCTCACAGGGTGTCTGTTGTGCGGGAGGAAGGTAAAGGAGATTGTGAGCGGCTCTGAGATTCGGAGTGGAGGGCAGGCTATAAATCCAATATCATCATCATCAGTCATCCACGCTTACCCATTTTATCAACCTCGGAAGGATGGAAGGCTGAGTCAACCTCAAGCCGGCTCCGTGAACCCAGCTTCCACCGGGATCGAACTCAGGTTGCGAGCAGAGCTTGGACTGCAGTACCGCAGCTTTACCACTCCGTGCCACGGGGCTGCTCTTTCCCCTCCCCTAACTGTCTGCAAATAATTTCTCTACACCCCTAGCAACTCATGTCAGCGAAAGAGCCTCCCTCGACTCGACTCTCCTGCAGATTGATTTAATAGATGGATGAATTGATCAATCGGCTGGAAAGCATGACAATCAATCGGGGGGGGGGGAGAAGCTTCTTAATCAGTGGATGGTTCTGTCTGGGGGGAGGGGAATCACAACTTTCCCAGGATCAATATTTCAAAGCAATAATAACGCTGCCCAAATTAATGAATTGAAGGGGGGGGGTGAAATGGAAATGGACTTTGTGTGTGTGTGTGTGCGTTAATTGCAAAATCCACGTGAACACCTCGAACGAACAGCCTGCAGTCTGTGAAATCTCATGGCCAAATTGGTCTGGAGAATAAAGTTTGACTCGAGCATTCAATGCAAAGATCAAGGGTGGCCAAACAATGGCTCAGGAGCCACATGTGGCTCTTTTACACACATCGTGTGACTATCGAAGCCCTCACCGCCCCATCGGTTAGCTTGGAGAAGGCACATCACTTCTCCAAGCCAAGCCAACTGGTGGCTTGGGGAAGGCATTGAAAGTTAAAGTTGCTTTCTTTCCACCTTTCCCTCCCTCCCCATCTCCCAGAGGTTGTCTGCTCATGACCTGAGTTCGGTCCCGGTGGAAGCTGGGTTCACGTAGCCGGCTCGAGGTTGCCTTCCTTCCTTCCCACCTTCCTTCCTGTCTTGCAGCTCTCAAACTTCTGATATTTATTCTATGTGGCTCTTTCATTAAACACGTCTGGCCACCCCTGGCAGAGATGTTCGATGGGAAGGTCTTCAGAGTGGACCAAGTGCTGTCTGGGCCTCTCGGATTCCTTTCGAAAAGCTTCCATTCAACATCACCTAGGTTCAAAATTGGAGAAAGGGAAAATGATGTATCCTTCTCTGAATTCCTCAGTGGAAGGACAACCGGTGAGGGTGAAGCAGCTTGCTAGACTAGAGAGACCAGTAGTCCAATCCAGCAAGGATGGTTCTCTTCTGTTATGAATGAGAGCCCGTTTGGTGTAGTGGTTAAGTGCGCGGACTCTTATCTGGGAGAACTGGGTTTGATTCCCCACTCCTCCACTTGCACCTGCTGGCATGGCCTTGGGTTAGCCATAGTTCTAGTAGGTGTTGTCCTTGAAAGGGCAGCTTCTGGGAGAGCTCTCTCGGTACCACCGACCTCACAGGGTGTCTGTTGTGGGGAGGAAAGTAAAGGAGATTGTGAGCTGCTCTGAGATGATTCAGAGTGGAGGGTGGGGTATAAATACAATATCTTATCCAATATCATCTTCTTCATAGCATGATGAAAGAGACCAAAGAAGGTGAGGCCCTTTTCTTGGACCTACCTATTTGGTATCTATGAGCCCTGTGGCACAGAGTGGTAAAGTTGCAGTACTGCAGTCTGAGCTCTCTGCTCATGACCCGAGTTCAATCCCAGCGGAAGCTGGGTTCAGGTAGCCGGCTCAAGGTCGACTCCACCTTCCATCCTTCCAAGGTCGGTAAAATGAGTACCCAGCTTGGTGGGGGGGGAAGTGTAGATGACTGGGGAAGGCATGGCAAGGAAAAGAAAGGTCCCCTGTGCAAGCACCAGTCGTTTCCGACTCTGGGGTGACGTTGCTTTCACGTTTTCATGGCAGACTTTTTACAGGGTAGTTTGCCATTGCCTTCCTCAGTCTTTTACACTTCCCCGCCAGCAAGCTGGGTACTCATTTTACCGACCTCGGAAGGATGGAAGGCTAAGTCAACCTTGGGCCGGCTACCTGAATCCAGCTTCCGCCGGAATCGAACTCAGGTCGTGAGCAGAGAATTCAGACCACAGTACTGCTGCTTTGCCACTCTGCACCACGGGGCAATGGCAAACCACTCCATAAAAAAGTCTGCCGTGAAAAAGTCACGATGCGACGTCACCCCAGAATCGGAAACGACTGGTGCTTGCACAGGGGGCTACCTTTTTTATTATTATTTGGTATCTAGAATGGTACCATGATGGAATAGCACAGGAGATGATATTTAAAAAGGACAATGTTGGAGCCGATTGCAATACTCATTGCATTGCTTCCCTTTTCTCACTACGGTATTCTCCACCTTTGTCCCTTCTGCTGTATCCTGCCTTTGACGGACACTGTTGGTTGCCTGAGGCGGCTTTCCATTTCCCTTGCTTTGCAAATCCTGTAATCCTCCTGCGTTGTTGAAGGGAAGCCCTTGCTATCTGGTTGACTTGCTTTTCCTTCTTTTGTAGCCCGTCTTGAGCCTCAGTGAGAAGAAGAAGAAGATATTGGATTTATATCCCGCCCTCCACTCCGAAGAGTCTCAGAGCAGCTCACAATCTCCTTTACCTCCCCCCCCCACAACAGACACTCTGTGAGGTGGGTGGGGCTGAGAGGGCTCTCACAGCAGCTGCCCTTTCAAGGACAACCTCTTCCAGAGCTATGGCTGACCCAAGGCCATTCCAGCAGCTGCAAGTGGAGGAGTGGGGAATCAAACCCAGTTCTCCCAGATAAGAGTCCGCACACTTAACCACTACACCAAACTGGCTCTGGAACAAGAGCAATGATAGCTATAACGATAACAGCGATGGTTTCAGATTTCACTCTGCAGACTACAGGACTGTTCGTTGGGTGGCGGGAAGGGCCATTGTTGAGTCACAGCTAACTTGTGGGGACAACATCGGGTTTTCAAGGCGATCTAGCAATAGTGATCCATGCTACGGTCACCTTGAGGTTGGACTACTGCAATGCCCTCTACATGGGGCTGCCCCTGTGCCGAACTCGGAAATTGCAGTTGGTGCAGAATGCCGCGGCCCGGCTGTTATTGGGGCTTCCAAGACGGGAGCACATTCGGCCGGGTCTTCAGGTTCTGCACTGGCTGCCAATAATATACCGAGTCCGGTACCAGGTGCTGGTCATTACCTTTAAAGCCCTATATGGCCTAGGACCTGCCTACCTGAAGGACCGTCTCTCCCCACATGTTCCCCAGAGAGTACTTAGATCGGGAGCCCAAAATCTTCTCGTTATCCCTGGGCCAAAAGAAGCCCGCTTAAAATCTACTAGGGACAGGGCCTTCTCTGTTATGGCCCCTTCATGGTGGAACCAGCTGCCGGAGGAGGTGAGGGCCCTGCGGGACCTTTCTCAGTTCCGCAGGGCCTGTAAGACAACCCTCTTCTAACTGGCATAGGAAACTAAGTGTAGTTCTATCAGATTCTTGTTATGCATACTGCCGCAATGCTTAAATGTTTTAAATGTTTAAATGTCTTAAATACCTAATTTAAAATGTTATGTTTGATTTATCTGTTGTAATCCACCCTGAGCCACCTTGGTGGGAAGGGCGGGATATAAATCATAAATAAATTAAATAAATAAATAACAGCAGAGGTGCTTTGCCATGGCCTGCCTCTGCATAGCAACCCTAGGTGGTCTCCCAGGGTTGCCTCTGCATAGCAACTCCTTGGTGGTCTCCCAGGGTTGGATCGACTTAGACCTGATGACATTGGGCCAGCCTGGGCCAGCAAAGTCAGGGCGCTGGTTAGTTTGTGGGTATAAAGTGTAAAGACTTACGGAGACCCCGGCAAGGGATTTTCAAGGCAAGTGAGAAGCAGAGGTAGTTGGCCATTGCCTTCCTCTGCAGAGCCTTCCTTGGTGGTCTCCCTCGGAAGTACCGATCCCAACAAGGGGGCTTCCAAGGCAAGTGAGAAGCAGAGGTGGTTGGCCATTGCCTTCCTCTGTAGAGCCTTCCTTGGTGGTCTCCCTCGGAAGTACCGATCCCAACAAGGGGGCTTCCAAGGCAAGTGAGAAGCAGAGGTGGTTGGCCATTGCCTTCCTCTGCAGAGCCTTCCTTGGTGGTCTCCCTCGGAAGTACCGATCCCAACAAGGGGGCTTCCAAGGCAAGTGAGAAGCAGAGGTGGTTGGCCATTGCCTTCCTCTGCAGAGCCTTCCTTGGTGGTCCCCCTCGGAAGTACCGATCCCAACAAGGGGGCTTTCAAGGCAAGTGAGAAGCAGAGATGGTTGGCCATTGCCTTCCTCTGCAGAGCCTTCCTTGGTGGTCCCCCTCGGAAGTACCGATCCCAACAAGGGGGCTTTCAAGGCAAGTGAGAAGCAGAGATGGTTGGCTATTGCCTTCCTCTGCAGAGCCTTCCTTGGTGGTCTCCCATCCAAGTACCAACCCTGCATAGCTTCCAAGATCTGATGATACCATGCTGCTTTTCTCTGCCTCTAAGCTATTATGCAGCCTCAAAAGTATTAATATCCATGATGCAATGTAACTGTGATATTCCTAGTGATAAGAAATATGACATCTATAAGCTACTGCAGAAAAGTGTAAGAGTTCAAGAGCACCTTAAAGAGTAACTAAATTTGGGGTAGATAATGAGTCTTTGTGAGTCACTGCTCACTTCTTCAGATATCTGGAGCTCATACCCTACCACGATTTTTCTTAGTCTTTAAGGTGCTGCTGGGCTCTTACTCTTTTCTGTTGCTGCAGACAGACTAGCATGGCTCCCCATTTGATCTGTATAAAATGTCATCAAGTTGCAGCTTGTGGCGACCCCAGCAAGGGGCTTTTAAGGCAAGTGAGTAGCAGAGGTGGTTGGCCATTGCCTTCCTCTGCAGAGCCATCCTTGGTGGTCTCTCATCCAAGAACTGACTCCAGCAAGGGGCTTTTGAGGCAAGGGAGAAGCAGAGGTGGTTGGCCATCGCTTTCCTCTGCAGAGTCTTCCTTGGTGTTCTCCCTGCCAAGTACCAACCCCAGCAAGGGGCTTTTGAGGCAAGGGAGAAGCAGAGGGGGTTGGCCATCACTTTCCTCTGCAGAGTCTTCCTTGGTGTTCTCCCTGCCAAGTACCAACCCCAGCAAGGGGCTTTTGAGGCAAGGGAGAAGCAGAGGGGGTTGGCCATCGCTTTCCTCTGCAGAGTCTTCCTTGGTGTTCTCCCTGCCAAGTACCAACCCCAGCAAGGGGCTTTTGAGGCAAGGGAGAAGCAGAGGGGGTTGGCCATCGCTTTCCTCTGCAGAGTCTTCCTTGGTGGTCTCCTTTCCAAGTACCGATGCTTCTTAGCTGCTGACATATTACAATCGTGGGCTATACCATGCTGCCTTCCCTCCCTAAATGGAGCTGGCTACCAAAAAATTGTTCTTAAGCTTGAAGTCTTACTGTGCTATCCTAAGCAGAGTTATACCCTTCTAAGCCCATTGAATCCAATGGACTTTGAATGGTGTAACTCCGTTTAAGATGGTGCTAAAGTTCAGCAAGGCCAAGATGTTGTCCTGGAAACAGCAGACGCTCTGTGCCACAGTTCAGGGTGCAGATTAGAGAGCCCAACTAGGGAGAAAGGAGACCTGAGTTCTAATCTCTGTGTTGCCCTGATGCACACTTGGTGGCATGAGGGGAGAATTACTCTTGCTTAACCCAACCTACCTCACAGGATTGTTGTGACGGTCAAAAGGGAGCCCCAGAAAGACCTGTCTGCTTGAAAACTGAGCATGATAAACATCTCAGAGCCAGGTTGGTGTCATGGTTAAGTGTGGGGACTCTTATCTGAGAGAACCAGGTTTGATTCTCTACTCCTCCGCTTGCAGCTGCTGGAATGGCCTTGGGTCAGCCATAGCTCTGGCAGAGGTTGTCCTTGAAAGGGCAGCGTTCTGGGAGAGCCCTCTCAGCCCCACCCGTCTCACAGGGTGTCTGTTGTGGGGGAGGAAGGGAAAGGAGATTGTGAGACGCTCTGAGATTCAGAGTAGAGGGTGAGATATAAATCCAATATCATCATCATCATCAGGGCTCTTTTTCTAGCAGGGGCTCCTCTGTATATTAGGCCACTCACCCTGATGTAGCCAATCCTCCTGGAGCTTACAGTAGGCCCCGTACGAAGAGCCCTCTAAGCTCTTGGAGGATTGGCTACATCAGGGGGCGTGGCCTAACATGCAGAGGAGCCCCTGCTAGAAAAAGAGCCATCATCGTATGGTTTTTCAGATGGAAGAGAGGGGTTCCAAAAGTAGCTTGTGGTCCGAGAGAGAGGGAGAGAGTGGTATGTGGAGAAGTTTGAAGAGACGGAGATTGTACACAAAAGGACCCTGCCAAGAGCATCCTCTGGAAAGCAACTGTCCTGTCTTAGCACTGCTTTGTTGTATTTTTTTCTGGCAACTAAACAAGATTTCTTTGCAACACAGATGTGTAAATATATGCTGCCGGTTTCAGCAGCCCCCCACCCCCGCTGGTATCTGCCCTCTTAAATTTCAGTCTTCCTATTCACAGCAAGTTTGAATGTCATGCAGTAATGGTGAAGTTAACAACCTACCTGAGAAACAGATCCGTTTCAAAATCGGAGGAGAGACGGAGTGCTTATTATACAAGCAGGAGATAAATTTAAAAAAATAGCTTTTAAAAAATGTATTTATATGCATTTTTTAAAAAGTATTTCTCATTTTAAGTGTGTGAGGAAGTGGATTTTTGAACAAAACGTCTATTTTGTTTTTTATCTTACACGTGAGAGATGTGAGAGACTTCCCTTTAAGACTTGGCATATTAAAAGTTATAGCTAGTATGCGGAAATGATAAAACATGTAACACCGAATATGCAATAACGACGAAATGAATAATATCGCTGCAAAATAATCGCCTCTGAAATGTAAAGTGTTCGGAGCAAGGATCATTGTATCCTATAGAAAATGTCTTAAACATTATAATGAAGGGCGTACTGGGGGGAAATACTTGCTTTTTCTGCTCTGTCTATAATGCCTCACAATCTTGATATACAATGTGTGATATAATCCTTTTTTTCCTTCTGCAACCCGTCTACGTTATTCCCTGTGTAGGGCCCGGAAGACCAAAAGGTTTCCACCAGGTATACAGCTGAGGCTGCGATCACTTAGTCTGAATCGGCCTCCCCGACTCTTCCCAGGCCACCAACTCTGCCCCAGCAGCAGCTGTAACATCTGCTGACTCCCAGGATGCACCGTCTTTACCTAGGCAGGATGTGCTATATGGTGCTTGATGTGCCGTCCGCTTGGTTTCTTAGCTGCATCAGAATGTGCAGGCGTATCGATTGCATCGGAATGAATTCTAACAAAAACTGTATTTATTGTTTCAATCGTTGTTACCCAAGGGAGGGGCTGGTTGGAAACCAAATAAAACAAGTCAGTAAGTAAATTAAATAAATAAATGCATTCTATGTTAGAACAAAGCCGTTCTGTTGCCCACGCGGATCTATCTATGTTGCTTTCCAAACTTCTGTTCCCAGCAAGTTGCGATGCCTGCAATGTTCTTCGATCAGCAGGGCTTTTTTGGAGCGGGAATGCAGTTCCGGCTGGCTTGGCACCAGGGGGTGCGGCCTAATATGCAGATGAGCTCCTGCTGGGCTTTTCCTACAAACAAGCCCTGCGTGAAACAATGGTGACATTAGGGGTGTGGCCTAATATGCAAATGTGTCCCTGCTGGGCTTTTTCTACCAAAAGAGCCCTGAGCAAACTTCAGCTCTCATGTTTGTTTTATTTATTTATTTATTTGACTCCACTTGTTTCCCCATCTTCCTCCCCAAGGGAAACCCAAAGTGACTCCTTTCCTCCATTTTATCCTCACAACACCCCTGTGAGGGAGGATAAGTAGAGAGTGCGTGACTGGCCCAAGGTCAATCACTAGTCCATCCCTCTAGCCCAGGGTTGGCCAATGGTAGCTCTCCAGATGTTTTTTTTGCCTACAACTCCCATCAGCCCCAGCCATTGGCCATGTTGGCTGGGGCTGATGGGAGTTGTAGGCTAGAGCAGGGGTGGCCAAACTTGCTTAATGTAAGAGTCACATTGAATAAACATCAGATGTCTGAGAGCCGCAAGGAAGGAAGGAAGGAAGGAAGGAAGGAAGGAAGGAAGGAAGGAAGGAAGGAAGGAAGGAAAATTGATGGGGAAGGAGAGGTGGAAAGAAAGCAACTTTATCTTTGTATGCATTATCCAAGATGCTCGCTGGAGAAGTTATTTAAAGAGACAAATGCCTTCTCCAAGATGGCCGACAGAGCATCATGGCTAATTCCCATAAGAAACAGTGGAACGTGCTTTTTACAGTGTAATTCTGCAGATGTTGATTCAGGGATCCAACTGTGTCCACCTGGGCTTACTCCTAAGTAAATGCCCAGGACTATAGGCTCAGTCATGACAGAATTGTCTCATGATTTGCGTGGGACGTATGACTATTCCCTCCCCCCTTGATTATGCCCCACATTCTATCCCACAATCTACCCACACGCAGTATTATATCACAAACATTCCCTCTAAGCTGTGGAGTCTTGTGAGCAGGAATTCTACTTTGTGAGCTACTAACATTAAAGTTGTGAGCAACTAGCATTAAAGTCGTGAGCTACTGCATCAATCAGAAGCACTGTTCCCTTTAAACTGGCATTCTCACATTCTGACATGTTACTGTTTTATTGGTTTCCCATGCTTATGCAACCCAGATCAAAAGTTTTCTGAATGTGTTCATTTTACTACTCTGCTATTGGATTAGAGCCCCGTGGCGCAGAGTGTTAAAGCTGCAGTACTGCAGTCCTAAGCTCTGCTCATGACTTGAGTTCGATCCCCGGCGGAAGCTGGGTTTTCAGGTAACCAGCTCAAGGCATATATGGGGGTGGGAGAGAGTCTGATTGATCGGGCATGCGTGATTTGATTGCTTTTCCTGCAGGTTAAGAGTTGGGGCTGTAAATCTGGAGGCGATCAGGTGGGAAAAAAGCAAATAGATGGGGGGGGGGAGAGGGAAGAAGAAGGCAGAGGTGGAAAGAAAGCCACTTTAACTTGAAATGCATTCTCTAAGCCACCAGCTGGCTTGGCTTTGAGAAGCGATTTCAAGAGACAAATGCAAGTGAGCAGCCGGGTTGGTCTGAAGCCGTTGAACAAAGCAGGAGTCAAGTGGCACCTTTAGAGCCAACCCATTTTTATTTAGAGCGTAAGCTTCCGTGTGCTCTTCAGCACACTCCATCGGACGAGTGCTGGATTCCTCGTCCAATGAAGTGTGCTTAAGAGCACACGAAAGCTTAGGGTTTGTAGAATCTTTCGGGCTCAAGCGCCGTGCTCTACTGGAGAAAGTTTTCCTTCCAGACGTTTCGTTCTCAGCTGCGGAGAACATCCTCAGTGGCGTTGCAGCCGGAGCAGGCACTCTGACCTTCTTGGCTGCTGTGCATTGAGTGGGTAAAGAAGCCAAGAACGTCAGCAGCCAAGAAGGTCAGAGCGCCTGCTCCGGCTGCAACGCCACTGAGGATGTTCTCCGCAGCTGAGAGCGAAACGTCCGGAAGGAAAACTTTCTCCAGTAGAACACGGCGCTCGAGCCCGAAAGATTCTACAAACCCTAATGATGTTACCAGCCCTGAAAAACTGAAACCTTTGATAAATAAAAATTGGTTGGTCTTCAAGGTGCGACCTTGACTCCTGCTTTGTTAAAGAGACAAAGGGGGCAGGGGGGGGAGCTCTGAGAGCCACACAATGTGCTTGAAAGAGCATATAGGGAATGTATAAGCGCAGTTTGGCCACCCCTGCCTTCGATGTTTCCCCCGCACTCCCACCCACCCACCCACCTTGATCAACTGGCATTGCTTATGATTCAATTATAGGCCTAAAAGCTGAGCTGGGCAGACCAAGGATCAATTATTAGTTGTCAGTAATAATGGCGAAGCATTCGATTGGGGTCCTCCGCCTTCCACAGGACGATCATTAGGAAATAAATCAAAAACGCGGCGGGGAGGGGGTCGGCGTTGGAGAGAGGGGGGGGGGGACCACAGAGATGCGGCTGGCGCGGCTTCCCCTCCCCCCTTTCCTCCAGCCCAGGGGGTGGTCGCCAATCGCTCGATCCCGCTCTATTGATAGGGAAACAGAAACCCACCCCCCACCCTTTCCTTGCTGGGGGCGAATTGCAGACAACTTGTAGCCAGCCTGAGAACTTGGGCCAATGGCGCCTTTGGGGTAGCTTCAAGCCAAGCGGAGATGTCTTCTTTTAAAAATGGTGTGGAAACTTCTTTTTTTTTTGACCCGGGGAGGGGGGGGGGTCTCTGCATGAATCAGGTGCAGAAATTGCTCCCGAAGCTTCAGGCGTTTGAGACGATTAAGCAGTTCAGAAAAGCAAATTAGTACAGTGTGGGGAGGGGGGGTTGGGGGGGGGAGAGAAAACTGTTTAAAAGCTGGAAGAGGCGGTGGGGGAACAGTCCGCAGATCTTACAGGCAAGTGTTCCCTCGAAGCTGAGTTCCTGTGAGTTAGCGCACAGGTTTTTTTAACCTCCTGCTCACCCATTTCTGTCTTAGCTCAGGAAAAATGGCCCCCCGAGCAAACTCGTGGATGCAGGAGCTCACAACTTGAATGCCAGCAGGAGCTCACCAAGCAGAATTTCTGCTCCCCAGACTGTCTACAGCTTAGAGGGAACATTGCTTCTAAGCAATGTTTTCTTTAGGCGGCAGAGTCTTGCGAGCAAAAATTCTACTTGGTGAGCTCCTGCTAGCATTCAAGTTGTGAGCTACTGCATCAGCTAGTGTGGTCTGGGGCTGTTTTTCCTGAGCTAAGACAAATCAAAAGGTGCCAGCCAGAGGTTGACAAATCTGTGAGCCAGCTCAGGCGAGCTCAGCTTATAGGCGATCATATGAACATATGAAGCTGCCTTCTATTGAATCAGACCCTGGGTCCATCAAAGTCAGTATTGTCTACTCAGACTGGCAGCGGCTCTCCAGGGTCTCAAGCGGAGGTTTTTTCACACCTATTTGCCTGGACCCTTTTTTGGAGATGCCAGGGATTGAGCCTGGGACCTTCTGCTTCCCAAGCAGATGCTCTACCACCGAGCCACCGTCCCTGCCCCCAAATATCTCAGAGGATATGACAGGGAAGCGATGTTGAATAAAAGCAGAAATCTCTGGATACGCATCGAATAGAACAGAGCAAGGTCATCATTTCGATTGGCAGAAAAAGGCGACTCTTGCCTTTTCTTTTCTTTTTTTCCCCCCTCCTTGCCGTCAACGCGGAACGTTACCAGGAACCAAAGGACAAAATCTGATAAATAAACAAACCAAAAACTCGATTTTTAATGTTAATTTAATTTTATTTTTTTCACATCGAGAAAACGTCTCTGATCGCTGCCTGGGAAGTCGAATTCTTCTCTAGATAACCCCTGGACGCCAGGCTGCTGAGTTTCCAGACTCTAAATGCGAGGGGGGGGGGGGAGAGAGAACTGTTTCATGGAAGCATTTGAAAAATAACATTTATTATTATTATTATTATTATTATTATTATTATTATTATTATTATTATTATTATTATTATTATTATTATTATTATTATTATTATTCAATCCAGCTTCTACCGGGAGGGACGAAAAAAAAGTGTGGCTTGCTTAGAAGACCTGAATAAATTTTGGATCAAAGGTAAGTGGCGGCGGCGATTTGCAGCAACTCGACGGGGTTTGAGGGAGGATCCGACCGCGCTGTTCTGCCTGCCTCGGGCGGTGTTCCCTGAAAGCTGAGTTAGCGTGAGCTGCCTCACCGGTTTTTAGCTTCCAGCTCACCCATATATGTCCCAGCTCAGGAAAAAGGACCCCAGACCCAGAGCAAACGAATGGATGCAGCCGCTCACAACTTTATTGGCAGCAGCTCACAAAGTACAAAGTTTACTCGCAAGACTCGGCAGCTTAGAGGGAACCCGGGTGTTGGAAGTCCTTTGTTCTCCCGCAAGCCGTCGCGGGTGGCTTCTTCCAATCCGGAGCGATCTCAAGGTTGTTGTTACGTCTCACCCTCCAACCAAGTCACAAGCATCCCGGGCTCCGCTGCTTCGCCTGGCCCGGAATGAATTGCAAATTCTCTCTCTCCTCTCCTCCCCGCCCCTGTTTACCATCATCTCCCTCCAACGCTTCCTGCGCGATCGATCCCCCGGCGCGGATGTCTCCCAACCAGCCGCTGATTTGCATTGAGAAGAACAGAAGGGAGATTCCTTCTCTTCCTTCCCCCCCCCCCCCACCTCCGGCACTTTTGCAAAACAGAGAATCGTCCCCGCAAGGGGGGGAGGGAGGAATCTACCTGGAGGAGGAGGAGAAGAAGAAGAAGAAGAAGAAGAGGAAGGAAGAAGGAAGGAAGGAAGGAAGGAAGGAAGGAAGGAAGGAAGGAAGAAAGAAAGAAAGAAAGAAAGAAAGAAAGAAAGAAAGAAAGAAAGAAAGAAAGAAAGAAAGAAAGAAAGAAAGAAAGAAAGAAAGAAAGAAAGAAAGAAAGAAAGAAAGAAAAAGAAAGAAAGAAAGAAAAGAGGAAGGAAGGAAGAAGAGAAGAAGATTGCAGATTTATACCCCGCCTTTCTCTCTGGATCAGAGTCTCAGAGCTGCTTACAATCTCCTTTAACTTCTCCCCCCACAACAGACACCCTGTGAGGTGAGTGGGGCTGAGAGAGCTCTCACAGCAGCTGCCCTTTCAAAGACAACTCCCGCGAGAGCTATGGCTAACCCAAGGCCATTCCAGCAGGTGCAAATGAAGGAGTGGGGAATCAAACCCGTTTCTCCCAGATACGAGTCCGCGCACTTCACCACTACACCAAACCAGCTAGAGGGGAGGGGTGGAGGGGGGGGAGTGAGAAAGAGACGGCGATCAGACCCTCGCGTTTTGTGGCCTGCGCTTTCTCGCTGGAGTGGAGAAGGCGGGGGTGCCGGATCGCGGCGATTTCCGGTGTAAACGCTTCCAAACCAATTAGGAGGAAGGGAAGGAGGCTCGCCGTCCTCGATCCCGAGCGATTCTCCCCCAAACTCGCCTTGGAAAAGACGTCGTTTTCCGCCCCCCTTTCAACCCGCTCCCCTAGGCGACCCCCTCCCGCCACCCTCTGACCCCCCCCCACACACACACACACACAGCGAAGGGGGGAAAGGAAATCACACAATAAAGAATCCATCGAAAGGCTCTTGGACACATCGTGGGCAGGTTTACCCAGGGCTCCCGCGCGCTCAGTTCAAGCGGACTTCTTCGTCCCAAGTCGACCCGTTGGGGGGTCGGGTCTCGCTTTCCGAGCAATACAACCCAAGCTGCCCCAACTTCCTCCCAAAATATTTTCGCCCTCCCTCCGCGCTTGCATCGGCTTCACTTTGTCCAGACCCGCCTTTTTTCTCTTTCTCCCACAACTTTCTTTTGCTTTCTTTTGAGCTTTCTGCAAGATGTCCCCGCGCTGCACTTTAATTTGCTCCACCCCACCCATCCCGTCTCTTATTTGTTTTAACCGAAGAAGAAGAAGAGCGCAGATTTATACCCCGCCCTTCTCTCTGGATCAAGAGACTCAGAGCGGTTTACAAAAGGCAGTCTCACAATTCGAATCACATGGGAATCACTCAGAAGGGGAGGGGGAGAGGCGATCCGTCCAATTAACAACAAGCCCAAAAAAAAAAAAAACGGGAGGGGGAGGGGAGCGCTCCTGTCTAATGAGCATGTAAATACGAATTAATTTCCAGCGCATAACTCGATTGCAAGACATCGGGGGAGAAATCTAAGGCTGCGATCACACACGTTCTGTAGTGCACTTTCAATTAACTTTCTAACACGCTTTCCAACTGGATTTGGTCAGCTCACAGAGTCAAATACAGTCGAAAAGTGCCTTGAAAGTGGATTGAAAGTAGCATTAGTGTGTGTGTGTGTGCGTGTGTGTGTGAGATCGCATCCTAAGGGCTCGAGACCGGGATCCGAAGTGGGCCTGCGAGTGGACAAGAAGGAGAATAGGAGCCGTCTCGGCTGCCCCGTCGACTTTCCCAGCGTTTGCAAACGGCCCGATCGTTCAGCGCCGGCGAACCCAACAGCGTGTCAGTTTCTCCGCAGGTTGAAATTGACACGAGCTCGCCTTGTTTCTTGTCTCGGTCTCCCGCGCGAGCCGAGAAAGGCGGCTAGGGGCGGGCCGCCCACATTAGTCTCTCCACCGAAGGGATGTCTTTTAAACATTTAGTGCCAAATCATGACATCCGAAGCGACGTTATGAGCTTCATTTTTCAAACCTCTTTTCTCCCTCAACGTCGAGGGGCTCCGTTTGTCTCTGGATCTTGACTGTACTCAAAAAATACTGCTGGCAGAAAAGGCAGATAAGTCGCAAACTGGGAGGGGGGTTGTTAACCATCCATTCAGTTGTAGATCAGGACGACGATGGTGGATTTCTGGATCCCCGCCCCTCGTGGTCTTGGTAGATCCGAGGTGCGTTTGGCTTCGAATTTAGTTCTTAATTTTTTTTTTAAGAGGAAACGGGCCCAGAGAGGTGTAGGAAAGGCGGGAAAAGTTTTAACAATTTAAGATCTTTTTTTTCCTCGCCCCCCCCCTCTCTCTCTCTCAAACCGGCTCATTTGAAATTGAAATGAGTCGTATCTGATCAGCGCCCTTGCTTTTTTACTGAGAGTTTGTTAATATTGATACCAGCAGGGAAGAGGGAGTCGTTTCAATGGCAGAGTAAATAAACCAGGCAAGAGGGTTGGGAAGGAGAGAGAGAAGAGAGACGCCGGTAGAGAGAAGCCAAGGAGGAACCCGAGAACTCTTTCAGACCCGGATTCCCGGCTCCGTGTAAACGCCAAAGGCCAGCTTAAACCGGATCAAGGCGACTCCTCTTAAATCTCCACACGAGAACCCGGTTTCGTGAGTGCCAGAGAGCGAGCTGCTTTCTCACGCGCCGAGCGATGCAGTTTCAATCCGGTTTGCAAGTGGATTTGGCCGATTCACAGGGTCCAACCCAGTTGCAAAGTGCACGGAGAGCAAATAGAGGCTACGGTCACACACCCTTAACCAGGCCGTTTCAATCCACTTCCCAACTGGATTTTACTGCGTGAACTGGCAAAAACCAAGTTTGAAAGTGCATTGGAAATGGATTGAAAGTGCGTTATTCAGCATGTGTGACTGAAGCCAGTAAGCGCCTCTCGTGCGGTGTGAAAGTGCTGCAAATCTCTGGCTTCTTGCCTCTTGCCATAGATACTGAGGCTGCCCAAGTTTGGGGAGTCTTGCGAAAGGGACGCTCTTGCTGGCCAGTTCTGCAGGCTTGGGGATGGCGGTGTGATGCAGGCTGGGGAAAGAGAAATTAGGGGGCAGAACGGTGTGGGGAGGGGGAGGGAATCAACAGCCTGCAAAGCGATGCGCACGCATGGATGCGCCCGGCCCGTTGGTGTTATGTGCGTAAGTGGGCCACGATTAGATAGAAGAAGACTGCAGATTCATACCCCGCCCTTCTCTCTGGATCAGAGTCTCAGAGCAGTTTACAATCTCCCATATCTTCTCCCCCCACAACAGACACTCTGTGAGGTGGGTGGGGCTGAGAGAGCTCTGACAAAAACTGCCCTTTCAAGGACAACCTCTGCCAGCGCTATGGCTGACCCAAGGCCATTCCAGCAGCTACAAGTGGAAGAGTGGGGAATCAAACCTGTTCTCCCAGATAAGCGTCCGCGCACTTAACCACTGCACCAAATAGGCCAAAACGAGAAGCGTCAGGTGTAAAGCGCGGTTGCCAACAGCCCCCTAAGGACTCTGAGAACTCAGCAAAGCGCGGCTGGACTCAATCAGATCTCCGCCTAGAACGAGATCTCCCAAATTCTCCATCCCGACGCCTGGTCAGATTGGCCCGCGGCGCTTGCCTATCGCCGGGTCCGATTCTCCCAAATTGATCCGGCGCATTCGTTCGGGCGGTGATCCGAACCGGCCTTCCTAAAATAAACTCGGGGAAACTCTCTTTACCTGAATTGGTCCAACTCAGTTTCCCTGCGCGCCCAACCCCGCTCGCTCCGGAGTCAATCCAGTTGCCATCCTTAGCGGAGGGGAAAACGGTTTCGGTCCTAAACTTTGGGATGAAACCGGTTCCGCGGGTGGGCAAACCGGAGCCCGCGTCCGCAGTCCCGGACGGGCTTTCGGATTCCGCCTGGAACACACGCCGGAGTCAAAGGACACGCCAAAAAAGGAAAAAAGAAAAAGCAACTGTTGGCAAGAGAAGCGAGAAAGTGTCGCCAAGTGGGGCGGGAGGGGGAAGGAGGAGACGGCGCCCCCCCACACACACACACCCCGACTGGGCTCTTCCTTTCTCCTCCGCCCCCCACCCCCCCCCCCCCCAAATAATGCAGGGCTGGAGAGCCCAGGCAGACATGCATTTCTTTTTCTTTTTAAACTTAAATCCTGGGGAAAAGAAAGAAAAATCC
This sequence comes from Heteronotia binoei, assembly GCF_032191835.1. Taxonomy (NCBI): domain Eukaryota; kingdom Metazoa; phylum Chordata; class Lepidosauria; order Squamata; family Gekkonidae; genus Heteronotia; species Heteronotia binoei. The sequence goes on along the minus strand of NC_083236.1, from coordinate 56,830,726 downwards.
GATCTGGAAACAGAAGGGGGGGGAGGGAGGGGGGAACAGCATTCAGCCGGGGGGGGGGGAGTTGAAGAAATAAAAAGAATGTTCCAAAAGGGCAAAGAATGAAAGAAATGTTATGGGGGGGGGGAGGGGACAGAGCGCCAGAGGGGGGGTGATGAAGAAGCCTGCTAAAGCGAGCCCCGGACTGGAAGTGGGCGGTGGCCTTCCCCCGCGCAGGCCCCTCCTCCTCCCCCCTCCCTTCGCCCCGCCCCCTGCCTGTCCCAAGGATCCGGGAGCCCCCACCTTCTGCCAAGCGCCCGCTGGCGCCGACTGACTGAGCGCTCAGCCAACCGGGCGCCGCCGCCTGCCAGAGTCCCGCCCTCTCCTCCCCCACTGCCTTCTCGGGGTTGGCCCCGCGGGGCGAGAAAGTTTGCAGCCAGGGTCCCGGGAGTTGGCAGGCAGGGGGTCGGGTGAGGGATGGATGTTTTCAGCGCCCGGCTGGATGGGTGATGGATGGAGTGTGTGTGCTGGGGGAGGGGGGGGGAGAGAAAAGGTGAACTGTTGGGGGTGGGGGAGGGGATCTCAGAAGCAGCCAAGATCTGGCGCGGTGGCCGCTGGAGAAAGGTCGCTTGTGCGCCCTAGCAAAGGGTACCCAAGGATAGCCCGGCCTGAGAGAGGGAAGCCCGGAGATCCGGGGGGGGGGCGGGGGCTTGGGGGAAAAGCCCCTCCTTCCTAACGCGTAATGTTGGGGGAAGCATGAGTGGAGAACGTTTGCCTGAGCTTTCTCATCTTTGCCCCCCGATTCCAAACTTTTCTGGAATCGAAAGTCGTCCCGCGGAGTCCTCAAGCTCAGAGCTAGCCTTGCGGAGAGACCCAACAAGCGCACTTCATGAAACAGGAGACTTTGGGACAAACGCGTTCAGATGGGTTCTCTTTCCTCCCCCCGCCCTGCCCCATACGCCCAGTCCTTTGGGGAAACCGGACTGCCGATTTACTCGGAAGTAAAGCGCCACGGGCATCGCCGCTTTTAATCCCCTCCCTTCCGTGCGCGTTTGGGGGGGGGGCAGAGAGAGAGGCTGCCGGCAGCCTCAGGACAAAGTTTGCAGTTTACTCTTCTTTAAAAAAAATAATTTGCAAGGGGAAGCGGGAGAGCCCCTCTGCCCTCAGCCAAACTTAAAAAAAAAACAACAACAGCGTGAAGTGGGGGGGGGGGGGGATCACCATTGCCAACCCAAAAAGAATCAGAAATGCACGGGGGGGGGGGGGGAATAAAACCACAAGTGCAAAAAAAACCAAACCACCCCAACCAAAGAGAAAATAAGACTCACAAATGCAAAAGAGAGAGAGCGTATCGCGAATGCAAAAAGAGAAGAGCGGGAATCACAAATGCAAAGACGGAGCGAATCACCAATGCAAAAACAAAGCAGGAGTCAAGTCGTACCTCTAAGACCAACCAATTTTTATTTAGAACGTAAGCTTTCGTGTGCTCTTAAGCACACTTCATCAGACGATGAATCCAGCACAGCGAGCAAAGCCATACATAGCTAATGCAAAAGAGAGAGAGCGGCTCACCGATGCTCAAAGAAAAAGAGAATCACAAAAGCAAAGTGAGAGAGATGCAAAAAAAAAAAAGATATGCAATGCAAAAAAGAGCGAGAGCGAATCGCAAACGCAACAAAAAAGAGCCAATCGCAAATGCAAAAAAGCGAGCGAATCACCAATGCAAAAAAAGAGCGAATCGCAGATGCAAAAAAAGAGAGCGCATCGCAAATGCAAAAGAGAGAGCGACTCACCAATGCTCAAAGAAAAGAGAATCACAAAAGCAAAGTGTGTGTGTGAGAGAGAAATGCATATGCAAAAAAAGGCCCCAAACAAACACAAGAAAAGAGACTCAGAAGCGCAAACAAGCAAAGCAGAAGAAAACCGAAGCACAAATGCAAAGGGAGGAGGGCGGGAGGGGGAAAGCAACAACGACAAGAGACCGGGGCAGGGGGGGGCGGGGGGTCGGAAGAAGAAGATCCCAGCTAAGCCGCTCGGCCGTCCGGGTCTGCGTGCAAGTTTGCAAACCGGGCCCAAAGTTCCCCGGGTCGCACCATCCCTCCATATCCTCCCCGGGCCGGCGTGCCTGACGCCCAGCTGGTTGCTACGCGGGTGGAAAAAAAAGTGTATCCAAACAGCTCGGCCTGGGGAAGGGGTGGGAGGGAGAGAGGGAGAGAGATGGGGGGGCGGGCCTCGGTCCCCTTCTCGGGCCTTCGGATTGGGCGGGCGGGCGGGAGAGACAGGGCCGGGGAGCCAATGGGGGCCTGGCCGAGGCCAGGCGAGCAGGGTTTGAATCGGGCTGGCCGCCTGCCAGGGGCCTTTCAAAGCGCCCCCTGTATGATTAATCGCAATGCATTATTGATCATCACAATTAGAGGCAGACACATGCGCGGTGGATCGGGGGAGGGGGGAGGGCAGAGGAGGAGGAGGGAGGGGGAGGGCAGGGGAGGGGGGAGGGAGGGAGCCGGGAGCTCGATTTCCGTAATTTTGAGCAGATTTTTTTTCTCGCAATTTTTTATTCTGCCCCAGCTGATGCGGGAGCCAGCATGTCGCGCAGGAAGCAAGCGAAGCCGCAGCATTTCCAATCCGAGCCCGAGCTGGCCTCCACAGCCCCGCTCAATGGTGAGTTTGGAGGTTGTTGGGTTTGTTTTTTTTTAAAAAAAGGGAGGGGGTTCTGGAGGGGGGGTCTCGCTTACCCGGTTTGGGGGGGGAGGGGGGCAAAAAAAGCCCCCAGCTGCCAGACCTCCCCCCCCCAACCTTTTGCACGACGAAGGCAACAAACTTACCTCTCTCTCTCTCTCCGGGGCGAGATGGAGAGAGAAGGAAAAAGTCCGCTCGGGGGATTCTCTGGTTTGTTGTTGTTTGCGCTTGTTCTTGCTTCGGCTTGCGAGTGGAGCGGCCGGCTGCCGGTTCGAGTCCCGGGAGGGGGGTTGTGTCCTCTCCTTTTTGCCCCTCGGGGGCTCTTTTCTCCCCGTGGCTGGATCTCTTTCGATCTGACGAGCCGGGACCGGATCTCTCTCTCTCGGTTCTTCACCCTCCCCAACCTCTTCTCTTCTCTTCTCCCTCCTCCTCTTCCTCCGCTGCTCTGAACACGCAGGCGACCCGCTCGCACGTTCTCAGGCCGGGGACGGCGCGCGGGACCCGGGAGCTGCGGGAGGGGGGCGGCTTTGCCCGGCCGAGATCCCGGGACGCGGCGGGCCGGGCCTCCCTCTTCCAGTCCTGGTCACTTGGAGGAGGGTTGGGGGGGGGGGGTTCTTCTCCTTGCTTGGAGAGGGGGGGGGTCTCTCGCTGCCGGGCCCTGGGGAGCTTCGCGGGAGGACTGCGCTGGAGGTCTCCAAACGACGCCCCCTTGAAACGGCAGAGGGGGTGGGCGTCCGAGCCGTGCGACCCCCTCCGCCTCCCCCGGCCGTCGCCTCTTCGCTCTCGGCCGGCCCCGATGGGTGAGTGGGGATCCCTTCGGAGCGCTGCTCGCTCCTCGCCTGCCTTCGCGTGGGAGGGGGGGGGGAGAGCACTTGGCTCAGTCCTCTCTCGCGTCCTCGGCCGGCCTGGCCCACCCCCCCCTCTCTCTTGGAGTGGGGGGGGGTCCCTTGCAGCAGCCGCCACCGCAGATCCAGTTCCGGGCCCAGGACCGTGTTTGCCCACCGCGGGTACCCTTTGGACTTTGCGCGGGTCTAGGAGCGCGGCGGGGACTTGGGCTCTCGTGGGAGATTTCCAGCTTTGCGGACCAGGGAGGGGGGGTTACTTTGCAGTGGACGGCGATCTGCCTTTGGGGGGGGGGACTTCTGATAACGGGGGGGGGTCACAAGGGTCACTGAGCCTATTCAAAAGCCTGTCAAAAAGCCCCAGGAGTTGCAATATGGAGGATTATTTTTTTTGGGGGGGGGAGTTTGGCAAGTTTGCAAAGGCCTTATGACCTGGGGAGGGCGAGGATCTCGGAAGAAGGGAGACGCCGCGAAGGCAAGGCGGCCGGTGGCCCGTGTCAATTTCACCAGAGGAAATTGACCAGCTCTTGGGAAGGAAGTGGAACGGACCGCGCGGGCTTTTAGGGGAGCCCCGCGGTTCTTTTAGGGAAGCCAAGTCCCCGGCTGGCGAAAGGTGAAGAGTTTATGCCTGGGGGGTGGGGAGGAAGAAGGGGGGGGGGGTCAGAGAGAAAGCAAAAGCGAACGATCGGCCTTTCTCACTGAGCCCGGGGGGCTAGAATCTAAAGTTTGGGCACTTTGTGGCTCTTTCTGTTTCAAGTAAATCGGCTCAAGTGGAGGGGGGATCGCCGCCTCTTTATGCGTTGGGGGGAGGAGGAAATGGGGGGGGGGGTCAGAGGGAAAGCAAAAGCGAACGAGCGGCCTTTCTCACCGGGCCCGGGGTGGGGGTGGGCGAGAATCTAAAACTTTGGGCACTTCGTGGCTCTTTCCATCTCCAGTCAATCGGCTCAAGTGGAGGGGAAGAGAGGGGGGGGCGGATCGCGGCCCCTTCGGTAACTTCTCAGCCTCCTCCGGGTTTCTCTTTCCCCGACTCTCCTTCGGGACGCTTTTCCCCTACCGATTGTCCGGCCTGCGAGTTTCAGCCGGCGCGGTTATATAAAAGGGCAATAAGCGAAGGTTATACGGAGATAGAAACTTTAGCTTTTGCGAGAGATCATTTGTGCTCCGGCTGATTTAGGAAGAGCGGTGGGTCGGCTCGTGGGTTGAGGTGAGGGGCAGAGAACTTGATCTGAAAGACACACACACCCCCAAGTAAACTCAGGCGGGACCCTTCTCCCCCCCCCCCGTCCCCACCTTTGGTTGTGGGTCTCAAGGCGACCCAGGATCTGCCCCCTAGAATTTCTGCAAGGAAAGGACCGAACAGCTCCAAAACTATCTCTTTCCATAGCCTTTCCCCCGATCTCTGGAGTGGCGCCACAACCCCCCAGCAAAGGTCTCCTAGAGGGACATACTTTGGCCTGCCTGGGGGGGGGGGTGTGATTTGGCCGAACCACTCTTCGCTGTGAGTCATCACCACTACAAGCTCTGCCTCTCTGGCTGTCCCATTTTAGTCCCCCCACCCCAAACAATTTAGTCATTAAAGTAGCAGCCAACAAACAATCCCTCTCTAACTCCCCAATTTGTTTTTGAAAAACCCACCAGGCGAATCGGAATAGGCAGGTTGGGGGGCCACGGGAATGCTTTGAGCTGTCCTTTTACACGCCGGCTTTAAACGCCGCCACCCCCCCATTTTTTTTTTGCACTTTTCACCAGCTCTTGGGTCTCTTCCCTGGCCTTCCTTCCTCTCCTCCCCCCCTTCCGTGGGGCGGAGGAGGCTTCAGAAAGTTTGGGAACAAACGGAGCTACCCCAAGGAACTGTTCCCTTGATGCTACATATCTCTCTCTTGGTGACTTTGTCCCAAGTCATATTTTTTTTTAAAGAAATGCTTTGCTTAGAAGGTTTTTTTTCCATGGGGGGTTTTTTTTGGGGGGGGACACAAATATTAGGGTTGTTGTACAAAATCTTTTAACCGCGGATTTTTAAAAAGTGTCCTTCAAAAAGAAAAGGAGGTATAATATAGATTTGTAATGTCTCGCTTGCCTCCCAGTGTGGACAAAAGTCTTGCTAGTGCACTTGAAATGGGTTTTCTTTTTTGTTCTGCTTTTCCCCCCTTTCTCCCTGGGAGATCTCTGATTTTCAAAAAAGAAGAGGAAATAAACGCACCCCCCCCCTCCTTTCTTTGCCTTGTTAGAGTAATTCTGCCATCCATGTTTCTAATTTTTCCTCTAAATTTCCCAAATTGAATTTTTCTTTTCCTCCAATCCCCATTGGAAGGGTCCAAGTGCCGACAGTTTCTTTGCAGAAGACCTAGCCGTATTATTTCGGATACATTTTAAATTTTGAACTTTTTTGGTCGTTTCTCGATGTTGAACTGACAGCAGAATTTTATTCAGTGTCTTCAAGCCTGTTGCTCTCTCTCTCAATGGGTTTTTTTTTAAATAACCGAATATTAGCCAAACCTGATGTCATCAAGTCAGTTTTCAGCTTGGCCAAGATCTTCCTTGAATTAACAAAATAATTCCAGCCTGTTTGTGTGTAAGTGTGTGTGTGTGTGTGTGTTAATATTTGTTTCTTTATGGTAAGGGAAGCAGTCAGGCACAGTGCAGCATACTACTGGAGTCTTTCCCTTTCTCTCTCCCCCCCCTCCTCCTTCTTCTCTAGTAATGGATTTCAGTTATGACTCCTTTTACGTGCTTGGACAATAAGTTGGACTAAGTTGCCCGCAGGCGCTGTTCTGTAATAGCGTTAACAGGATCGAGTATGTTGTAATAATATCGGTACACAGCAGATCTTGCAAAGCCTTCGGTCGGAAGACGGCTTACCTGTTGGATCTATACGTTTGGCTTGCCTTTATATGCCCTGCCCGTTGTATGCAGTACTCCGACGCTCCTATTTAGACAATAAACATTAAAACAAATTATGTAGGGCAGTTAAAAACTCCAGGATCCAAGAGGTTTCCTTTTGCTGTTAATCTAACACAGCACACTGTGGGGAAAAAAATCAGAAAACTATCTCACATAGGGCTTTAAAGAATTATCACATTTTTTTTGGTTAGGGGTATTGCTTTTTAATATCTTTCTGATATTCTATTCCATCAAACTTCCTGGGCCTGTAATTTAAGGTTCTAAAGAGAATCTTTGCTCCCTCGGTGTATCTTTTAGGCAAGTCTTGGGGAAATGACAAAAGATTCATTGCACAATCATGATTTTTATACTGGTTTTTCTTTGCCCCAAGGATGTGTTAAGAAACCTTGGGGTTTTCTTCTCCTTCTTTCTGAAGACCTGTGCCAGTGAACATTTTGGATTTCAGACACAAAGTTACTTATTTTGGTGGTGGTGGGGGATACAGCAGCCAAAACCAGCCACCCTTTGTAATTTAAATATAAGATTCTCAGATTTCGTAATTTTTTTTTTGTTTGAGTTGGCTGTGCCTCTTTTTTCTGCATATTCAGGTTGAACGTACATTTCTGCTTTGTAAGGATTGTAGCAGAAGAGAAACTGAGACAGAATCAGGAGCACAGAATTGTCCTTTGGTAGAGAAAAATGTGAATCCAACAACAGCTCTAACTGAAACATTTGCCCACGTTGATTGCCCAGACTGTTGACATGCCTTGTCCGCGCTCTAATTAATTATGCTTTCAATTAACACCTCGAAATCAAGCTTGTTTAACCAGGTCATCTTTAGCTTAATCCATAAGCCAACCTTTCTTCTAAAGAAGAATCCATGGGTATTTTGGGGTTTTTTTTGTTTTTTGTTTTTAAAGAAATACATATTTCTATTTGTGGAACTTGTTGTCTATTAGCGTCTTCGATGCTGGTGCTGGAGTCAGGAGTAAACCTGTGACTGCCTCAAGCAGTTCTACTTCGAAGTAAATAAATCTCTTTGAAACAAAAACGGGACTTGCTTAGGTATAAACACATTTAAGGTTGCACTTCTCCACCTCCTGCGCCTTTCGGCGAGCTGCATTCGGTGCTCTCTCTCGCAAGTCCTTGTGCAAATGGTGCTCCGTCATCTCCTGATGAGATATGTGAACAGATTTTTTTTTTTTTTCTATTTACACTCCTGGCTTGTTTGGCTGATAAGATTCTTTGGAGAAGAGTGGACTCTGTTGCGTGTAAAAACATCAGGCCTTTTTTTTTCCCCCCTTTTAATCTCTGTGGCAAATCCTGTCAGCTGGAGAAAAGAGGGGGAGGAGAAGAAGAAATGCAGCTGAAGGAAGAGCCAGGCAGAAGTCCCGGAAAAGCTGCTAGTAGAAAAAGCCCTCTCCGGGGAAGGCCCTGATCAAATGCCCTTTTGCAGCCTTTTTTTGAAGAGGGGGCGTTGGTCAGGATTCCCTCTAAGCTGAGTTAGCGTGAGCTGGCTCACAGGGTTTTTTAGCCTCCCGCTCGCCCGTTTTTGTCCTCGCTCAGGAAAAATGGCCCCACAGCACACTCACCGATGCGCTAGCTCACAACTTGAATGCCAGGAGCTCACAAATAGCACAAAGCAGTAGACAAGTGCGCCTTTAAGACCAGCTAAGTTTTATTCAGAACGTAAGCTTTCGGATGCTCTTAAGCAGACTTCCATCAAGTCCGATAAAGTCTGCTCAAGAGCATACGAAAGCTTACGTTCGGAATAAAACTTTGTTGGTCTTAAAGGCGCACTTGTCTACTGCTTCGTTCTGTTGCTTCTGCCTACTGGGATCTCTCTACAAGGAGCTCACAAAGTAGAATTTTTGCTCCCAAGGCTCTGCAGCTTAGAGGGGAACATTGGCAGTGTTGCCTCTCTGCCTTCACCTTTTGAAGGGGTGGGGGGGGGTGGGAGAAGCCAAGCTCTCCAAAGTGAAATGGGTTTTTTTTGGGGGGGGGAGAGGGTCTAACAGCCCTGCCAACTTGGACTGATTGGCCGCTGTGCAAAAAAAAACCCCAACCCCAAAGTGTTTCGGATGTTTTAACCTTTGCTTGCCTCCCCCCTGTCAAAGGTGACCGGAGTTCAGATCACAATATGCCCCATTCAATATCTCGCCGGTGACCCCCAAATAGAGTCTTCCCAGTCGCCTAGCAGGAAGCTGGTAGTTTATTTTAGCTTCCCCTTATCAGCTTGGCTTCTTTTGCTAACCCTTATTCCCTTGTCGCCCCCTCGGATACCAGACCCCCAAAGAGGTGATTGACAGCCAGTTGCCATAGCGCCTTCTCTCTCTCTCTCCACCCGCCCCCCCTCCAAACAACAGGGATTTGGTTTCTTGTTCCTTTGCCAATATTTATGTAGCCAAAGTTTAGGTTTTGCTCTCCCCCCTTCCCTCTCTCTCTTCCCTTTGGCTTGACACGAGAAGAGGGAAACTGCACTCGGCTTCTTGGGAGAGTTTGAAACTGGCACCCCACCTAGTGTTCAGTTTTTGATTCATCTGTAGGCCAAGGGGGGAAAAAAGTTTGGAAGTCACTGCTTGGGAGGTTGGTCTCTGGTTCGTCGAGGGATCTTTATTTCCATTCGGCGAAGAGGACGGGTTGATAGGTTCAGGCGGGTAGCCGCACTGGTCCGAAGTAGCCGAACTGAGTTGAGTCCTCTAAGACCAACACAGTTTGATGCTGGGTATATATAAGCTTTCGTGTGCCTGCACACTTCAGATAATCGATGAATGTGCAGAGCCTCCGGTAGAGCCTGTCCCCTTTTGCGAAGGCCCTGAAAGCGTGTTGGTAAACTGATTTGATTTTACACACAGATTCTTGCTGAGTGGGAAACTGAGAACCATCTTTGGAAACTGGGATACACGAGGGAGGCGTCATCGTGCGTTTTTTTTTTCTTTCTGAAATCGCAGCCCAGGGATTCTAGAAGCTCCTTTTAACAATTTGTAGGTGCGTTACGTTAAAAAGTCTGCCGCAAAAAACGTTGCGAAAGCAATGTCACCTCAGAGTCGAAAACGACTAGCGCTTGCACGGGGGACTACCTTTACCTTTACCTACGTTTGTGGGGGAAATGTGTCTTGGCCTAAGTAGGCATCTGCAAGGGTTGGCACATGTAATGCCACCCTTGTGTGGGAATCGACAGCAAATAAAAAATAAAAAAGAATATATTGTGGGCATGGAAAGAAAATTATTTCAAAATATATTAATCCAGTCGTTCCGAGAATGAAAGCCCTGGCCCGCTAGCCAGCTTGACCCCTTTGGGGTGAAGTTGCGGAGGATTTTTAAAATCCTCTGTCTGGAAAGAGAAGTGCAGTCAGCAGCAATAACTTAAAAGAGCATCAGAACAGTCCCTGACATTCAGGGACTGGTATTTGGAGAAACCAACAGCTGATTGGCACCGCCAGCCTGGCAGGGCTCCTTGGGTGGAGTTTACAACCCATCCTCCCCTCCAAGATCGTTTTATTATAAACACAACTCTTTTTTTTTAATCTCAAAAAGTGCAGGTAGAAGACGAATTTGAGGCTCAAGTGTTTGTTTTCTTACAAGATTCGAGAAAGACGAAATCTTGCCACCGTGCAGGAGAGAACAGTTCGGCTAGGTTAATCGCATTGCCAGTTAGTCTAATTAAAAGACTGTTAAGGACACGGCATCCGAACGAATCTTGCTGAAACCTAGCGGGGCCTGTTTGGGGCTTGCTCCATTGCATCTTTTGGCAATATCTGGGGTATCCCCCCGTATATGTGTCTATATCCCCTTGAAAGCATTTATAATTTGGGGGGTCAAGCCTCAGTAGTCTGTTTTGGCTTTCCTGCTTGCTCCACCAAGAGAGGAAAGGAGGTATTTCTCAAAGCAATCCTACACAGAGTTGCACTGAAGTCAATGGGTGCAGAAACACTGTTTAGGATTTCACTTTAGGGTATCAAATTTGAAAAGGAAAAGTTCTTCCCCATTGTTATAGGTCTGCTGGGAGGGGGGGGGGTGCGCAAAATCTTGCAACAGTATCTCGTCTTCCCATGTGTATCGCTTTCATTGGCCCTTCGTGAAATCTAGGGTGTATAAATTTATATTAAAATGCCTGCTAGCTACTACAAAATCCCATCTCACGCCTTGTGCCCGGCTGTTTCCCGCCCAACGTTGCAGTATTAGAAAAGCTAGCAAAGTAGGCCCCGGATTATAAGGTTCTATTATATCTAAACCCAGGATTATAAGGTTCTATTATAAGAGAGAGAGAATTAGATCAGGTTTTAATTTTGGTACAGGCGTGCTTCAATATTTGAAGCAAACCGATTGCAACATGTACAATTTTTCAGTGGGCTTGTTTTTTTCCCCCTTGCTAGTTATTTAGTTTTGAATCTGTCATTATTTATCTAAGCACAGCTGACCAAGCAAAACCGGTGTTTTAGAGTGGGCTTTATGTTTTGATAAATGTGATCTGGTTGAAAAGTATTTTCGACTGAATGCGGAGCTTAATAGAACATGCTGACATAATAGTTTTAATGCATTTTGTCGAAAATATGTGAGCAAACAGAATAGCTTTTGTTCCTTTCATAATTGGCTGTAAAAGTAGATGGAGACATAACCATTACGTATGGAAATGGGAAGAGGAGAAAAAGGAATAACTGGGCTTCTCTCTCTTTCTCTCTCTCTCTCTCTGCTATATTGAGAATTGGATTCCCTAGCGTTTTAAAAATAAGTCTCTAAAATAGATGCATCCTTTGAAATGGGTTGTCAAAATAACAATGGTCCCAAATGGAACGTTTGTCATATTATATATATTTTCCCCTGTCTCCTGAGTTAAAGAATGAAATAGCTGCAACAGCGTCATGCAAATGGATTGTATTTAATATTTTTTGCCCTTACCTTTTAAGCCTATGAGCCAAAGTGCTAAAATTGCAGCTGTATCTACTAGGATGTGACAGGAGGTTGGGTGATACAGTAAAAAAAAAAATTAAATGGAATCTTGTTTGTACAACATAGCATATGATATGGGAGCATTCTCCTGTTCTGGTTAAAAAGTTTGGAAGGGGACATTTCTCTCTCTCTCTCTCTCTCTTTTTAATGCATGCTACATGTTGGGCAAAGTTGTTGAATAGACTCTCTTGAAAGGAATTCATCTTCTGTATACATTTGGAAGAGACTTCTCTAAGAAGTACTTATTGGCTAAGAAACGTGAGTGAGATCCAGCAGGTTTGGAAAACTTGGCTGGGTTTTTAATCTGCAAAAAAGCCACGCAAAATCCTTCTCCTCGGTGCGCCTGTGTGTGTTTGTGTTGTTGTTTCGCAGGAACTTTTTAATGTTCGCTTTCTTCAGAAATTTAATTTGGAAGTCATGGAAACTACCTATTATCTGATTTTAGTGTGCAGCGGAACAGGCAGGGAGGTAATCCTTGAATTAAACGGGCTTTCTTTCTCTTCTCCCTCCCCCCCCCCCCACTCCATGGCTTTCCAAGCTGACCACACACCATTTGTACAACAGAATTCTGTGTCATCCTGCTGTGAGAGCAATAGGGAGCCGTCCTTCCCTTTGAATCAGATCAGCTAGTTTGGAGTCAAAGGCAGTTTCTTCTCTCTCTCTCTCTTTTTGTAACGTTTAATTTACAAATGGATTTCTGGCCGATAAGAAAAGGGAGCAGCCAGTGATAACAAGAAATGAAAAGGGGTTCTCTCCCCGCCCCACCCCCCTTTTTTCTCTTTTTTTCCAATGAAAGGTCCAGAGCTATCTGTTAAACAATTGACGACAGTTAAAAGCAAATAGTTTTGATATGCAATTCAGACAAGGGAGATCGGGCTGGGCTATCTATCTTAACAACCCAGATTGATTTCTTATTATATAGGAACATTTCTCTCTCTCTCTCTCTCTCTCTTAATGGCTCATCTTTCCCCCCCCCCTTTCTTTTGATGGGTTTTATCTTTTCCAGAAATATAAAAAGTTTTTTTTAATGTTGCTTTTATAGATATGAGGTCATACTCTGATCTAATCTTCACGGTTGTAAAACTTACAGGGGTTGCCAGGGCCTGGGAGATCTTTTGTGTTCGTAATGGAGCTTCCCACCAGTTTATGCTGCAGCAACTGAGGTTAGAATTGGCATCATTTAAAAAAGAAAGAAAGAAAAAAGAACCAACAACTCAAACCCCAGACCTTAACTCCCAGATCCTAAACAGAAAAGAGTGGGAAGTGAATCCTCTGATCCATGGGACGCAAGGCCCAACGGTTGGGGCAATTCTGAACCAGAGTGGGGGGCAGTAAGTGGAATCCAGTAGGACTTGCTTATGAACAGGCCTCATTGGGGGGAGGAGCTCACAGGAGCAGAGTTCCAGAACCTCTAAATTTTATTGTGTTCTTTCTTTCCTACACCACCCCCCACCCACCCAATACTTGTTTCTGGGTTCCATTGTTCATCCCCCCTGTGAGAATTTGGCTGAACTCTTAAGATTCAACAAACTTTCTAATAGTTCCCCCCCACACACACACAAAAATGGGGAAAGAACCAAAACATACAAAGCAGACAGATGGAAATCTTCGTCACGCCGCTGTGGCCACAGAGGAGAAAGGGACTTTAAAAGTATGATGGGAGCTGCGGAGCCTTGTGAGCAGAAATTGTACTTGGCATTAAAGCTGTGAGCTGCTGCATCGATCAGTTTGCTCCGGGGCCATTTTTCGTGAGCGAAGACAAAAATGTGTGAGCCGGGGGGGCTAAAAAACTGAGCTAGCTCACACTAACTCAGCTTCGAGGGAATGCTGGATGGGCTTAAGGTTTGATTAGGAAAATTGTAATTCAAGAAGCATTGTAAGATAGAATCTGAGCTGATATCATTGAGTCCACCTTCCGGCGATGTCCGGGATGCATGGCATATGCAAATGAGTTGTGCTAGTGAGCTCCAGCATCTCTTTTTCTACAAAATGACCCCTGCTTATGAGTAAGCAAAGTTTAGGTGAAGGTTGGGAGGAGGGGGGAACGTGATGAAGGTCTGCAGGTCTTGGATGAGATTTGTCTTTTTTTTTTTTTTTTCCACCAGCAGAAATTCATCTTGCATTGAGAGTGATTTAGCAATTCTGGAGGAACAGGGGAGTTCAAACAGCTCTCCAGCCTTCAACTAAGCGCTGCAAGAGGGATTAGACAACAAGCGCTTTATTGTGGAAATATGAATATTATTCTTTGACAGGGGATTTCTCTCCGTTTCTGAGTTGGTATTCAACAAAGCCCCTCGTTGCAGCGGAATGAACCGTTTGGAGTGAAAACCAATCTTAGTTGAAAGGTCAGAGTTAGCACAGCTTTCGCTGGGGCTGGAAAGCTGGTTAGGCTGTTTGTTCCTGTCAACCTGAAACTGGGGTGGTGCATTCTTGGGGGGGGGGGTTTGTTTAAAACACATCTTCCTCTACCTCCCACCCCCACCCCTTCATTCTTGTCAGCAACTGATTGGGACCTTGAATGGCTACAAATTAGAGCCCCGTGGTGCAGAGTGGCAAAGGTGCAGTACTGCAGTCGGAACCCTCTGCTCGCGACCTGAGTTCGATCCCAGCGGAAGCTGGGTTCAGGTAGCCGGCTCCAGGTTGACTCAGCCTCCTGTCCTTCCGAGGTCAGTAAAATGAGTCCCCAGCTTGCTGGGGGGAAAGTGTAGATGACTGGGGAAGGCAATGGCAAGCCACCCCGTAAAAAAGTCTACTGTGAAAACATTGTGAAGGCAACGTCACCCCAGAGTTGAAAACGACGGGTGCTTGCACAGAGGACTACCTTTACCTTTACTTTTTAGCTGGGGCTGGAATGCTTGTTAGGCTCTTTGTTCCTGTCAACCTGAAACTGGAGTGGTGCATTCTTGGGGTTGCTTTAAAAAAAAAACAAACCCGCATCTTCCTCCACCCCCCCCCACCCCTTCATTCTTGTCAGCAACTGATTGGGACCTTGAATGACTACAAATTAGTTTAGTGATAGGGTGACTGTCACCGATCTCTTTTGAATCCATTGAGGATGAACAAGGTTGATGGGCGGGGGGGTGGGCGGGGAGGAAACCTGAGGATCTAATGAGTCCTTCAAATAGTTGATTTGCCGTTCGGTGGACACCTCGACAATAAACAAGTATGAAGTATTGGAAATCGATACCTTGCTATGGGATTTCGTTATGCCCCCAATGTCTTTGGTTCGTACTGTTTTATATTTTGATGGATTATCCGAAGGAAATTATCTTCGAAGATGTGGGCATTCATAAAAACTTCCCCCCTTGCATAGCCTTAAAAATCAGTCATGGGCAACCTTTGTGAAGTTGTCGTATTGATCTTTGTCTTTTCTCCGTCCAGTTTTGGTCTCTCCCCCTCCCCCCGCCCCTCTGATGCAGTAGATGTAAAATAAAGAAAATGGGAGCTGGCAATACAAATGACCTGAAAATGTGTAACTAGGTGTAGAAAGAAAGCAGAAGGAAAAAACTTCGTATGTTGCCCTGAACTTCTTGGGAAAAGAGCTGGATAAAAAATGTAACCGTTTGGGTAGAGAAATATGTATCGATTTCCTACTATGTAAAAAAGATACGTATATATATATATATACATATATCCACCAAGCAATATCTATCTATCTATCTATCTATCTATCTATCTATCTATCTATCTATCTATCTATCTATCTATCTATCTATCTATCTATCTATCTATCTATCTATCTATCTATCTATCTATCTATCTATCTTTCTATCTATCTACCTATCTCAGGGATGGCGAAACTTACATAAGAG
Organism: Heteronotia binoei; assembly: GCF_032191835.1. NCBI lineage: Eukaryota > Metazoa > Chordata > Lepidosauria > Squamata > Gekkonidae > Heteronotia > Heteronotia binoei. The sequence continues at coordinate 56,815,587 of NC_083236.1, read as the reverse complement.
CCGCATAAAATAAATGCCAGATGTTTGAGAGCCACAAAACAGAAGGAAGGGAGGGAGGGATGTTGGAGGGAGGGAGGGAGAGGTGGAAAGGAAGCAATTGTAACTTTAAATGCATTCTCCAAGCCGCTGACTGGCTTGATTTGGAGAAGTGATTTTAAAAGCCAAATGCCTTCTCCACTTAGGGCGGTGGAGGCTTCAAGAGCCACACAATGTGTGTGAAGGAGCCACATGTGACTCCTGAGCCACAGTTTGGCCACCCTCTCTCTCTCTCTCTCTCTCTCTCTAACATTTATTGGAAGCCTCTCTACCTTGTAAGAGTCCCATGGCACAGAGTGTTAAAGTTGCAGTACTGCAGTCCTAAGCTCTGCTCACGACTTGAGTTTGATCCCCGGCAGAAGCTGAGTTTTCAGGTAGCCGGCTCGAGGTTGACTCAGTCTTCCATCCTTCCCCTTGCCAACTTCAGCGTGGGAAATCCCCAAGCTGGGATGGCTTAAGTGTTCATGCACCTACGCATGAACTAGAATAAAGAGACGGCTGCATTCCCACCCCCCACCCTGCCTATGTGTTTCATTTACAGACACCCTGGAGGAAGGAGCTGAAAAACCGACAGCTTTTAGACTGGATACATCAAGGGTGGCCAAACTGCGGCTCAGGAGCCACATGTGTCTCTTTCACACATATTTTGTGGCTCTCGAAGCCCCCACCGCCCCGTCGGCTGGCTTGGAGAAGGCATTTCTCACTTGAGATCGCTTCTCCAGCTCGGAGAATGCATTTAAAGTTGTTTTCTTTCTACCTCCCCTTTCCCCCCTCCCCATCTGTTTTCTTGCCTGCCTGCTTTCGTTAAGCAAGTTTGGCCACCTCTGGTATACATGTATGTATGCCTGCAAAGAAACGTAGACTCGCTTTAAAAAGCCATTGGGGGAAATAGGGAACTTGTGTACTCGGCACCAACAGCAGGAATTGGGAACGTCCAGCCCTTGAGAAGTGTTCAGAAGTTTCAGTTGGTACAGAATGCTGTAGCCAGGATATGATTGGAGTGGGTTTTAGGGACTGCTGTGGCCCATCTGCACTGGCTCCCCCAGTTCGTTTCCAGGCCCTATTCAAGGTGCTGGTCCTGACCTCCAAAGTCTGATACGATTTGGGACTAACATCTCTGAAGAACGCTTATGAACCTACTTGAGTACTACGGTCATCTTTGGAGGCCCTGTTTTGAGTGCCCCTTCCTTTTGAGTTTAGGTGGGTAGCAAGCCAGGAGAGGACCTTCTCGGTCATAGCACTGAAACTCTGGAACCTCTCACCCCGGAGAGATTTATCTATCCCCTTCTGTTACCACCTTCTGCCAGCAGGTGACGGATTTTTGGTCTGGTTTGGTGTCCCCACAGCAATCCCTCCCTCCTAACCAATGTTTTAATCTCTGGTTTTTTTAATGTCTTGTAGATATTTTAATAGTTTTTCCTTAGCTTTAATGAAGCGTGTCGTGCAGTGTTCCTTCTAAGCCGAGTTAGTGTGAGCTAACTCACAGTTTGTTTTAGCCTCTGGCTCATGCTTTTTTGTCTTTGCTCAGGAAGGAGGGCCCCAGAGCACACTAATGTATGCAGGAGCCAAATTGCTCGCTCACAACATTAATGCCAGTAGCTCACAAAGTAGGGGCAAGAGATGCTCTGTATTCTTGGTGCTTGGGAGGTGCAGCAGTGGGAGGACTTCTAGTGTCCTGGCCCCGCTGATGGACCTCCTGATGGCACCTGGGGGTTTTTTGGCCGCTGTGTGACACAGTGTTGGACTGGATGGGCCATTGGCCTGATCCAACATGGCTTCTCTTAGGTTCTTATGTTCTTAAGGTATAGATGGAACTCTCTGTCAGGGACAAGTAATGCTCTGTATTCTTGGTGCTTGGGGGGCAACAATGGGAGGGCTTCTAGAGTCCTGGCCCCACTGATGAACCTCCTGATGGCACCAGGGTTTTTGGCCACTGTGTGACACAGAGTGTTGGACTGGATGGGCCACTGGCCTGATCCAACATGGCTTCTCTTAGGTTCTTATGTTCTTAAGGTATAGATGGAACTCTCTGTCAGGGACAAGTAATGCTCTGTATTCTTGGTGCTTGGGGGGCAACAATGGGAGGGCTTCTAGTGTCCTGGCCCCACTGATGAACCTCCTGATGGCACCAGGGTTTGTGGCCACTGCGTGACACAGAGTGTTGGACTGGATGGGCCATTGGCCTGATCCAACATGGCTTCTCTTATGTTCTTATGTCCTTAGAATATTTGCTCAGAAGGCGCCACAGCTTAAAGGGAGCATCGGTGTTGGGGGGATGGATTTTAATAGTTTCAATGTGGTTTTTTTTTAATCACATGAGTTTTAAATTGTTAGCTGCCCCAATGACCTTTGTAAAGGGCAGAAAGGCAGGATATAAATTTTGTAAATAGATAATAAAAAATAAATAATACGGATATCCACAGTGGTAGGAAGTTTGGGAGAAGGGGAGCTTTTGCGAGTGAGGACTTTCAGTAAGCTTGATGTAGCCTGAGATTGCTCCATATTCCTGTTCAGTTTCTAACCTTTCTCTTTCCCCCACCCCTCTTTGCCTTGATGTCTTAGGAAACACACATAAGTGTCCAGCAAACCGCACCACCAAGGCAAAGGATCCCCATGTCTGTGGCAGATGCTGTGCAGAGTTTTTTGAACTATCAGATCTCTTACAACACAAGAAGAACTGCACTAAAAACCAGTTGGTTTTAATAGTGAACGAGAATCCCGTCTCTCTTTCCGAAGCCTTCCCTCCCAGCTCCCCTCCTGAGAATCCAGATGAACAGAGGAATGACACAGCTAAGAACACGGATCAAGTAGACCTTTCCGAGCATAACAAACTCGACAAGGAAGAATCCATGGACGCCGAAGTGTCCGGCATAAGTACGAGTGCCAGCGGTAGTTCCCAGAATGTCAGCGATAGTATTGCAAGCAGTAATGGCCCCACAATGGGTACCTCAGCTACGACAACCTCTCTACCTCAAACAGGGGAACTGACGACGCTAGACAACTTCTCGGTGATCAACAGCAATGTCATCATTGAGAACCTTCAGAGCACGAAAGTGGCGGTTGCACAGTTCTCCCAGGAGGCCCGGTGCAACGGCGCCTCGAGCAGCAAGCTGGCCATCCCAGCCCTCATGGAGCAGCTGTTGGCGTTGCAGCAGCAGCAGATTCACCAGCTGCAACTGATTGAACAGATCCGTCACCAAATATTATTGCTGGCTTCCCAGAGCACGGACCTGCAGACGTCTTCGAACCCATCTCCGAGCACATTACGGACGTCCGCAAACCCCTTGTCCACATTGAGTTCCCACTTATCCCAGCAGCTGGCCGCAGCGGCTGGATTGGCACAAAGCCTGGCGAGCCAGTCTGCCAGCATCAGTGGTGTGAAGCAACTGCCCCCTCTACAGCTACCTCAGAACAACCCCGGTAACGCTATGATTCCATCCAGTAGCGGCTCATCTCCAAATATTACCCTCTCGGCAGGAGCCATTACGACATCATCTTCCGAAAAAGTGGCTACAAACGCTGGCGGCCCGCAGCTCAGCAACCCACCAGCGCCCGTGTCCTCTTCTCCGGCTTTTGCAATAAGCAGCTTGTTAAATCCTGTTTCGAACCCTCTTCTACCTCAGCCCACCCCTAGCAACTCTGTGTTCCCCAGTCCTTTGTCGAATCTCGGGACACCTGCAGAGGATTTGAACTCCTTGGCTGCTCTGGCCCAGCAGAGGAAAAGCAAGCCACCCAATATAACAGCCTTTGAAGCAAAAAGTACTTCCGATGAAGCGTTCTTTAAGCATAAATGCAGGTTCTGTGCTAAAGTGTTTGGGAGCGACAGTGCCTTGCAGATCCATTTGCGTTCTCACACTGGGGAGAGGCCATTCAAATGCAACATCTGTGGAAACCGGTTTTCCACCAAGGGGAACTTAAAAGTCCATTTTCAGCGTCACAAAGAAAAATACCCGCACATTCAAATGAACCCCTACCCCGTGCCCGAGCATTTGGACAACATTCCCACCAGTACGGGAATTCCATATGGAATGTCAATACCGCCGGAAAAGCCCGTAACCAGCTGGCTGGACAGTAAGCCAGTCCTGTCAACACTGACCACATCCGTTGGCTTACCACTTCCACCCACAATTCCAAGCTTGGCCCCCTTTATCAAAACAGAGGAGCCTCAGCCTATACCCATCACTCATCCTTCTTCCAGTTCCCCATGTTCCATCAAAAGTGACTCCGGCTTAGTTGATCCTGCTGGGAAAAACTCAAATGGGCATCTCATTGAGAGGGAAGTAGGTGCTTTGCTATCCTCCACTGGCAAGCCAGAAGAGAACACTCAAACATCCAACACTGCCACGAGTCTTAACCATTCTGTAACCTCACCGGCCACAGATTTGGGTTCCAACAGTGTGGTTGCTTTTACCAACCCTCTTATGCCTCTCATGTCTGAACAATTTAAGGCCAAGTTTCCGTTTGGAGGGCTGTTGGATGTAACGTCGGCCTCTGAGACTTCCAAGTTGCAGCAGCTGGTAGAAAACATTGACAAAAAGGCAACTGATCCCAACGAGTGTATCATTTGCCACAGAGTTCTCAGTTGTCAGAGTGCATTAAAGATGCACTACCGCACACATACGGGCGAAAGGCCCTTCAAGTGCAAAATCTGTGGCCGTGCCTTCACAACAAAAGGCAATTTAAAGACCCACTATAGCGTTCACCGTGCCATGCCCCCGCTGAGAGTACAACATTCCTGCCCCATCTGCCAGAAGAAGTTCACCAACGCTGTTGTGCTACAGCAGCACATCAGAATGCATATGGGTGGCCAGATACCCAACACCCCCGTGACGGAGCACTATCCCGAGTCGATGGAATCAGACACGGGGTCTTTTGACGAGAAGAACTTTGACGACCTGGACAACTTCTCTGATGAGAACATGGAAGACTGTCCTGACAGTAGCGTGCCAGATACACCTAAATCAGTCGATGCATCTCAAGATAGTTTATCTTCTTCTCCGTTGCCACCGGAAATGTCAAGTATTGCTGCTTTAGAGAATCAGATGAAGATGATCAATGCAGGACTTGCTGAACAGCTCCAAGCCAGCTTAAAGTCTGTGGAGAATGGTTCGGTGGAAGGGGATATCATGACAAACGATTCGTCATCTGTTGGTGGCGATGTGGAAAGCCAAAGCGCTGGAAGTCCTGCTATCTCAGAGTCTACCTCTTCCATGCAGGCCTTGTCCCCATCCAACAGCACAACTGATTACCGCAAGTCGCCAGGCGTTGAAGAGAAACCACCAAGAACGTTATCCAGTGACTTTGCCAACGGTTGGCCTCCAGTCCTTGCAAATGGTGGTGCTTTGGATTTGACGTCAGGCAACCCAGAGAAAATTATAATTAAGGAAGAGTCCTTGAGTATGCTGTTCCCTTTCCGAGACAGAGGCAAACTTAAGAACACGGCGTGCGACATTTGTGGCAAAACATTTGCTTGTCAGAGTGCCTTGGACATTCATTACAGAAGTCATACCAAAGAGAGACCATTTATTTGCACAGTTTGCAATCGTGGCTTTTCCACGAAGGGTAATTTGAAGCAGCATATGTTGACACATCAAATGCGAGATCTACCATCACAGCTGTTTGAACCCAACTCAAATCTTGGCCCAAATCAGAACTCATCGACGATCCCGACAAACTCGCTCGCATCGCTTATCAAGACAGAGGTCAACGGTTTTGGACACGGCTCTCCTCAGGACAGCAAAGAGACTCCACCCTGCCTCATTGCTCCGGGGCCTTTGCCACCTTCAGCAACATCTCCCGTTTTGCTTCCCACCCTTCCCAGAAGAACGCCGAAGCAGCACTATTGCAACACCTGTGGGAAGACTTTTTCATCCTCCAGTGCATTGCAGATTCACGAAAGGACCCACACAGGAGAAAAGCCTTTTGCGTGCACTATATGTGGAAGAGCTTTCACAACAAAAGGCAACTTGAAGGTATTTTTTTAGAAAATCTCGTTTTATGGCTCACATGCTCTGTTTGTGTTTCATGCTGTGTTATATTAAGCAAAAATACCTGGCTTGGACAGTCTTCCCTGCTCTTTTTAGCATCACGGGTTGGATCCAGCTAGCTTTTCTGTTCAATCTTGCCTAATTTCCTATCTTATTACAGCATCTATTCCACGTGGCTTTTGTAAGTGCAGGTCTCATGACCTCTCGTAGTCATAAATGATGGGAATCTTATTTGCTTTTACATGTGCAGAAAAGCTGGCTAGATCCAATCCCACATCTGCATTTGCTGCAGAATCAAGGCAGTCCCTTGCTTTACACAGCCGTTTGCTACATGTGCACTGCAGATAATGCATACAGTGTGAATGGCACACTCCCATCTTTAACCTTGATTGAACTTGGGGTTGCCCAGAAGGGCTTAGGGGTGTGGCTAAGTGACTCACAACACTGTGTTGTCACTGCCGGTTGCATAACTGGATGTGGGCTTGCAGGGTTGCCAGGATGCTCTAGCAGTCTCCCAGATCTGTATGGTTTTACCATAGAGATTTGGGGGATTCCTAGAGTGTCATAGCAACAATGATGTCACGTTTGGTTATGTCATATGATGGCACTCCCTCCCCCAAGGGAGCAGGGCCAGGAGGCTGGTTTCCCTACCTGTGTTCCCACTTGGCGTTCCAAGACTTCGTAAAGTGTTCCAAGATGTTTTCTGCAGTTTTGGGAATCAGTAGTGTGAGAGCGCTAACATGCGGCAAGCAGTTGAGGGCACTGCATAAATCGCGTCCCTGTTCTTGCACTGCAGATGGTGTCATGATACGGATAAGTACTCCTAAGTAAAGTAACAACAAGTTCTGCGTATGCTTGTAGACAGGGCCGGCTCTGCCACTAGGGAAACTAGGCAATTGCCTAAGGCGCCAGCCTTCTGGGGGCACCAAATTGGCTGCTCCCCGCATGATTCAGTGACATTATCAGTGCTGGGGGGGGGGGGGGACAAAAAATTAGCCTTGCCTTGGGTGCCAGACAGTCTAGGGCCGCCCTGTGTGTAGAGTGATCATTAGAAGAAGAAAAAGAAGAAGAAGAATTGCAGATTTATACCCCGCCCTTCTCTCTGAATCGTAGACTCAGAGCGGCTGACAATCTCCTATGTCTTCTCTCCCCATCAGTCCTATGTGGGTTGGTGATCTCGCCGTGTGATTGTCCCATGCAGGTTTGTGCGTCTCTACCAGAGACCTTCCGCTGTCCTCTTTTGAAAGAAGGACTGGAGGAGTCTTTATTTCTCAAGGCAGCAAAGGTTATGTAGGGGGACATTTTATAGTGTGTTCTTGTACGAGCATCCCAACATGGGATGTTGAATTGGCCGTGGTCTCAGCCAGCTACAAGAAATGGGTTTCTTCATTTGGCTAACCTGCTTCTCCCAGCCTTCTCTTGGTCCTTCCTTATTTGCGTTATATTGCATGCTGATGTTTTATGCAACTTGCCTCTTACTTGCCGCGTTCTTTACTTGCAGTGTAATCAACAAAAAGGGATCAAAGTTAATAAGACAGGTAATGCAAGAAACAACTGCTGTGATGTGCTGGCTAAGAATATTTAATGAAATCATTTTTAAAACCTTTGTAAATATCTTTTTTCTACTTCGTATTAGAACGCAGACCCATTCTCACATTTCAGTATTACAAGAAAGAATTTTAGGAATGATTACTCCGGAGGAAGTCCGCTGACAAAACGAGCTTACCCCCGGGTGCTCATAGGATATTTCTTCTAATATTAAAATGTGAGAATGGATCTGTGTTATAATATGAAGTACAAAAAGATATTTAAAATGATTTTATTAAATATTGTTAGCCAGCGCATCACAGTAGTTGTTTCTTGCATTTCTTCTTTACTTGCAACATCCTTTTGCAAATCCTGGAAAAAAACATTGAGCAGGAATCTCACTCATGCAAGTGAGTTTTCCCCGCTTTGGCTTTTGTGTGAATCAGGAATTTCACAGATTTAAAGGCATTCACAAAGTGTCAGAGGCTGGCTAATAAATAAGGAACCCTCCTCTTTTTATTAGTGACGACTGTTCATATCCTCAGCACGGTAAAGCTGTAGTGGGGTCCTTGAGCAGATGCTCATTACTTTAATGGCTCGTTTAGCTAACGTTTCTTATTGGTGTGTGTTGATCAAGGAAATGGCCTTTTTTTTGGTTGGATACCTTCCTAATGTGCAGCTGTCTGTGGGCTGAGAGAGCCAGTTTGGTGTAGTGGTTAAGTGCATGGATTCTTATCTGGGAGAACCATGTTTGATTCCCCACTCCTCCACTTGCACCTGCTGAAATGGCCTTGGGTCAGCCATAGGTCTTGCCAGAGTTGTCCTTGAAAGGGCAGCTGCTGTGAGAGCCCTCTCAGCCCCACCCACCTTGCAGGGTGTCTGTTGTGGGGGGAGAAGATAAAGGAGATTGTAAGCCGTTCTGAGTCTCGGATTCAGAGAGAAGGGCGGGGTATAAAGCTGCAGTCTTCTTCTGAGGGCAAATGTAGTAGAAGCTGGACAACTATTTTCAGAACTTCTGTCTGCATGAATGAAACCCTCCAGTCAGCAGTTGCACTGCTTAGATTGTGGTTTCAGTGTGCAGCGGATGCTATCTCATTTTGCTCCTTAGAACAGCCTTGTAGGGTAGGCCAGTTTTAATCCCACGCTGAAGTTGGAGGAGTGTGGTCTTGCCTATGGACCCGTAGTGAGCTTGAGATAGAGGTGAAGAATTTTCCTGGATGGTGCTCAGTCGCTTAACTTTTATTTATTTATTTATTTATTTTATTCGATATTTAGTCTGCCCTTCCCGTAGAACAGGCTCAGGGTGGGTTACATCATAAAAACAATCAACAGTAAACAACCAATTTAAAATATATAAAATCTAAAATTACAGAGAGCAATAGGTACTAAAATGGCAAATTCTGCCTCGCAGACATGGCCTATTGTCCAGGTCCAGCAGGTCTTACAGCGGTGGGATGGAATGAAGGCGGGAGGCCGGTAACAAATGATGTCCACTGCCTCAACTAAAAGCCTGGTGAAAGAGCTCTGTTTTACAGACCCTTTAACCACACTCTGTGTCAGCTCCTTTATTTGGTTTCAGACGGGTGGTTTAAGGTGCCCCAGGGACGGCAGGCAAGTGCCCCTGAAAAGCACATCCAAATGTGCACATCTGTCCGCCGTCCTGCTCCCACCATCGACTCGTCCCTTACTTACTGGGAGCCGGCTCTAAAAGTGGTATCTAATCACTGGGGTGCTCCCCGGCCATCTGGATAGCCAGGAGGTGCCCAGAAAGCAGCTAGGAAGCTGTGGATGGGGTGCATGAGTGCTCTGGACGCTCCCCTGGGGTGCCCACATCCCATCTCTGTCTGCGGGCTGTCTGGACGCTCCGGACTGCTCCAGTTTCCACCGGCTCACTTCCGGGGCGGCACACTGCTGCCCTAAACTGGCAGTCTGAACTCAGCCAAATACCAGTTTTGACCTTGCCATGGAAATGAGTAGCTCCTAAAAGAGCTCTTTGCCATGGGTCCTAAAACAAAGTAGGCAAATGATTGAATATTTAAAGCATTGGTGATAATGCATAATGCATTCTTGATGTCAACCAGTTCTGTGGAATGGTTTAATGGGAGCGATGGATTCTCACTCTGGATTTGAAGCGGAGAAAGTGTGATCTGCAGACCATTCTCGAGAAGAGGGACAACCAACAACAGAGTTTTGGACGGTAACAAGGTGCTGTAACCTCCAGAGAGAAATTCGGAGCTGGGAGTATATTAAATAGATCAGCACTCATATAGGTGTGCTACAGGGCTTTTTTTGTAATAGGAACTCATTTGCATATTAGGCCACACCCCCTGATGTAGCCAATCCCCCAAGAGCTTGCAGGGCTCTTCTTACAGGGTCCACTGTAAGCCCTTGGAGGATTGGCTACATCAGGGGGTGTGGCCTAATATGCAAAAGAGTTCCTGCTACAAAAAAGTCCTGGTGTGCTATATAATAAAGGAGGTTCAACCAAGATCCAATAACACAGCATGTGTCCTGCACATGCAGATATTACATTAGCACACCCCACTTTTGCTGCATGCTCTATCCCACACAGGTGCATAACAGTGGGTTACTGCTCCTTCTTCCAGTCTGAAAAACATTAGCACTATATCATTTTTGGTTTACATTGACTTACGTTTTTGTAGACCTCCCAGGGACCAGCTGAAGCGAAGCTAGGTTGGGAAGGGAGGCGGTGGGCCGTTCCTTTTCCGGAGCGTGAAAACCCAACCGATAGAACTGCAGTTTTTGTTCGCCGCTCTCTTGACCGGCATAAAATCACGACTGCTGCCACTAACCAGTGTCTTTTGCAGGTTCACATGGGCACCCACATGTGGAACAGCACACCTGCCAGGCGAGGGCGACGGCTTTCTGTGGATGGCCCGGTGACTTTCCTTGGAAGCAATCCTGTCAAATTCCCAGACATGTTCCCAAAAGATTTGGCCGCAAGGTCAGGAAGCGGAGACCCTTCCAGCTTCTGGAATCAGTACGCGGCCGCTCTCTCCAACGGTTTGGCAATGAAGACAAACGAGATTTCGGTCATTCAGAACGGTGGCATTCCTCCAATTCCTGGAAGTATGGGAAATGGCAGCAGCTCTCCTATTAGCGGCTTGACGGGAAGCTTGGAGAAGCTCCAGAATTCTGAACCTAACGCGCCTCTAGCTGGTCTGGAGAAAATGGCAAGCAGCGAGAACGGGGCGAGCTTCCGTTTCACGCGTTTCGTGGAAGACGGCAAAGAGATTGTAACGAATTAGGGACACGTGTTAACGAACGATCCTGCAGCTATTGCAACCTGAGGTTGTGTTTCTCTCTCTCTCTCTCTCTCTCTTTTTTTATTTTGGCAAATCAACAAAACAACAACGTTAAAACGGACGTCCTTTTGTACCTGTTGACTTCTAGAGTTCTAAAACAAGCTTATTTATTAGTGATATAACCCCCCCTTTTTTTTTTGCTTTGCAAACATCTGCAGGCATTAACTTTGGTCTTCTGTATTTTGAACTAAACGCTAATTGACTAGAGTCCTGTAAACTTGCTGTAACGTTTTATGGCTACGCAAGTCTGTATGGCTAGGTGGTCTCATTCTGGCATTTAACTTAACTTATTTTCTATATCCCATTTAACATGAACTTTGGGGTGGTGAGATGCCTCTGTGATACATTTCTTCCCCCCCCCCACCCCCACCTCGCATAATGAAAGTCTGTATATGTGTATACTTAGATCCCACTGGAAATTTTTATGAACAAAACACATTGCTTAAATCTCCAAACAGATTGACAGACGATTCAAAACGGACCATGATAAAAATTGAACTGTGTGCATACTTCACAAAACAGGCTCGGTTTGTTTTTTGTTTTGTTTTAATTCTAAAATTAAAACGGCTTTAATTTTTTTTTTTTTTTGTAGATTTAACTTTTTCTGGGTTTCCTTTTTTTTCCCCTTCCTTTTGGAATTGTTCTTTGTATTGTGCTTTTTACTGGAGTTGTCTTAGATGTCGATAAGTTTCTGTACAGTAAATAAGCACGCAGATGATTAGAGGAGATCCGAAAAAGTGTTGTTTTTGGTAGTTGAAATCTTTTGCCTCGTAGGTATATTTGCTATAGAGAAGTGCTGGACTTTCAAAATGCTGCTATGAAACACATCTTGAACAACCTTCCATGGACATATTTAGACGCTCTTGTACATATCCCGAGTTCATTGAAAATGTACATACGTCCCCACCCCTCCGGCCCATGAGCTCAAGCCCTGGTTCTTGACCAAGAGAACAAGTATAGTGTTTGTTTATTTTGTATTAGGTATGGGAAAAGAATCCTTTGGACTGTTATATGCACTTTCTTGGAAAGTTGAAAGGAAAATAAGTCCAGTTTCTTTTAACATTTAATACTTACTAACAGCAGAGATACTGTAATTTTACGCGAGTAATCAAATACATTTTTTTTCCAACAGATAAAGCTGGATGTGTGTGTGTTTTAAGTGGAGTTCTTCCAGAACGCCTTAGTGCTCTTTCAGTGCCCGTTTGGTTAAGAAGATGGGCGTGCTTTATATGAGTACATAAAGGCACCGTTTGCACATGGCAATAAACTGAAGTTTGTCATTTCAGAGACGAGTCTAGGAGGATTCTTGGGTTTATACCATTCCTGCCTGTCCTTGGGCCCAGAGACAGTCCGTGAAGCCATAGTTTGTTGACATGTCTACTCCCATCAAGGCTTTTTTTGAGCAGGAGCTCACAGGAACGCAGTTCCGTCTGGCTTGGTGTCAGGGGGTGTGGCCTGATACGCAAATGAGCTCTTGCTGAGCTTTTTCTACAAAAAAAATCCCGGTGTGAAACAATGGTGAGGGTGTGGCCTAATATGCAAATGAATTCCTGCTGGGCCTTTTCTACCAAAAAGGCCCTGTAAACACTGCAAACTCTGGTTGGCATTTGCCCCCACCAATCAGGATTTCAACTCAATATTAAATCAAAGTTTGGGATTCTGGTTGCGAGAAAGAGGGCCCAGTCGTCCTTTGTGGGTCAGATATCACGTCAAAATATAGTTTCCACTTTTGCAAGAAGTATTTGAATGATCAAGGTGAATGTGGGAAGAGAAGTAGGGAGAACATGTGAGCCTCGAAATCATATCCCCCTGCACCTTGGATAATTGTTTTAATCAGGGGTGGAATTCTAGTAGGAGCTCCTTTGCATATTAGGCTACACACCCCTGATGTAGCCAGTCCTCCAAGAGCGTACAAAAAAGAGGCTTGTAAGCTCTTGGAGGATTGGCTACATCAGGGGTGTGTGGCCTAATATGCAAAGGAGCTCCTGCTAGAATTCCATCCCTGGTTTTAACAAACCACTGTTTGTTGCTGCACTGGAAGTATGATGCAGAGATGGATGCATAGAGCAAGCTTGTAAATAGCTACTCACCCAATTCTAGTTATGATAGTAGCAGGGCTTTTTTTGAGCAGGAATGCACAAGAAAGTAGTTCCAGCTGGCTTGGCATCAGGGGGTGTAGCGTAATACGCAAATAAGTTCCTACTGGGCTTTTTCTACAACCCTCCCTGTCTGGCATAATGATGATGTCATGGGTGTGGCCTAATATGCAAACAAATTCCTGCTGTTTTGTTTTTCTACAAACAAGCCCTGTGTGAAGCAATGGTGATGTCAGGGGGAGTGGCCTAATATGGAAATGAGTCTCTGCTGGGCTTTTTCTAAGGTAAAAGCCCTGGTAGTTAGGATTGCCTTGGACACAGAAAAGCTTTGCTAAAAAATTTCTCAGTCAAAGCACGAAGCTAACATAAGCATGTGTGAGCAAGGAGTCTTGTGTTGTTTTTTTAAAGTGGTGTTGGGTAATTTATTTGTGAGGCCCCTGTTGAGCAGACAGGGCTTATCCGTAATGTGTACTACAATATTGTAAGCCTTTTAAAGTGCACTCGCTATTTTGTGCTGTACTTCATGGATTGCATAAATTTCTATATTTTTAAGGCAGTTACTGCCTTGCAAAGTACCTTGAATTCTGGTAAAGAGGCATTTTCTCATTGGGATCTGCTATTTTGCTATTGAAAAAAAAAAATTCTCCCATCCTGCCGTCTGTTTCATACTATGTTTATTGTTTTAAAGAACCTGTTTCTACCTAACTTTAGTCAGGGTTTATTTGTAGCAGGAACTCCTTTGCCTATTAGGCCACACCCCCGCGATGTAGCCAATCCTCCAAGAACTTACAGGGCTCTTCGTACAGGGCCTACTGTAAGCTCCAGGAGGATTGGTTACATCGGGGAGGTGTGGCCTAATATGCAAAGGAGTTCCTCCTACAAACAAGCCCTGGCTTCAGTTGTTTCAGCTTCTCAGGGAAGGAGCTGTATGGGAGCACTTGGGTATGCCGAACGTCACAGTCTCAGTCCTAGCATCTTCAAATCAAATGAGAAGGTTGTTGGACTTATGAAAAAGCTCAGCTTGAGAGTTCAGAGAGCTGCTCGCCATCTTAGTAGACAACAGGAGGCCAGACTAGGCTTCCCAATCCCCAGGTCCCAGCGGGGGATCCCCTGGTTTTACAGGCTTCCACCCTCCCCCAGCCAGCTGGCCGGCGGTGGAAGCTCCACCCCCACAGCCATTATGCACCTCCAGGAACGATTCCCATAGGGAATGATGGGGAATTGATCCGCGGGTGTCAGGGGCTCTAGGAAGGCTGTTTTTTGAGGTAGAGGTGCCAAATTTTCTGTATAGCATCTAGTGCCTCTCCCCAAAATACCTCCCAAGTTTCAAAAGGATTGGACCAGGGGGTCCAATTCTATGAGCCCCAAAAGAAGGTGCCCCTATCTTTCATTATTTTCTATGGAAGGAAGGCATTCTAAAAGGTGTGCTGTCCCTTTAAATGTGATGGCCAGAACTCCCTTGGAGTTCAATTATGCTTGTCACACCCTTGCTCCTGGCTCCGCCCCCAAAGTCTCCTGGCTCCACCCCCAAAGTCCCCAGATATTTCTTGAATTGGACTTGGCAACCCTAGGCCAGACTGACCTTGGTAGGCTGACTTTGGCTCATAGAAAACAACTTCAAGTGCTCATACGGTGGTGGTAGACTCATTCTGTAGGCCTTTTTAAAAACAAGTCTTAGCCAGGGCTTTTTTTTGAGCAGAAACGCAGTTCCAGCTGACTTGGTGGCAAGGGGGTGTGGCCTCATATGCAAATGAGTTCTTGCTTGGCTTTTTCTACAAAAAGCCCCATGTGAAACAATGGTAACATCAGGGTGTGTGGCCTAATATGCAATGTGAGTTCCTGCTGGCCTTTTTCTACCAAAAAGGCCCTGGTCTTAGCATTTGGACAATGTGAATATTGGTAGTGTATGTGACATTTAGGCAAAGAAGTTCAATTGTAGTAGGGATTGGAATGGCTAGTATGGCTTGCTTTTCGGTTTACCTCAAGATTTTGTCATGCTTCATGGTCCAACTCAGAAATGCTAGTAATCAGGGCTTTTTCTGAACAGGAACACAGTTCCAGCTGACTTGGTATCAGGGGTGTGGCCTCATGTGCAAATGAGTTCCTGCTGGGCTTTTTCTACAAAAAAGCCCTGCGTGAAACAATGGTGGTATCAGGGGGTGTGGCCTCATATGCAAACGAGTTCCTGCTGGGCTTTTTTTTTTTTTAACAAAAAATGTCCTGCTAGTAATGATGTCCTTATTTTGGGCTTCCTTTCAGTAGAATGTTTGAATGGAAGCTTGATTTTACTTGGACTGCGAGCCACTTCAGACAAGCGTATTCCACGTAATCCTCGATTAACAGTGTATGCATTGGCACCATGGAGAAGAGGTGCCAATGCATGCAATGCATACGATGGTCCTTTCACGCATACCGATTGTCACTTGATGTTGCAATCAATGTTCCTTCTAAGCTGAGTTAGTGTGAGCTAGCTCACAGGTTTTTTTAGCTTCTGGCTCACACATTTTTTTGTCTTAGCTCAGAAAGGAGGGCCCCTGAGCAAACTATTGTATGCAGTAGCCAAATTGCTCGCTCACAACTTTAATGTCAGTAACTCAAGAAGTTGAAATTTTTGTTCAGAAGACTCCACAGCTTAGAGGGAGCATGGGTTGCAATCATCATGAAAATAGATCCAGGTGGGCAGCTGTGTTGGTCTGAAGCAAGAGAATAAAGTTACAGTCCTGCGGCACCTTAAAGACCAAAAAAGTTTTATTCAATGTGTAAGCTTTTGTGTGCACGCATCCTCCTTTGAGTAATATCAATAGAACATCAAAGAAAGCCAGTTTAGTGTAGTGGTTAAGTGTGCGGGCTTTAATCCGGGAGAACCAGGTTTGATTCCGCATTCTTCCACTTGCAGCTGTTGGAATGGCCCTGGGTTAGCCATAGCTATCACAGGAGTTGTCCTTGAAAGAGCAGCTTTTGTGAGAGCTTTCTCAGCCCCGCCCACCTCACAGGGTGTCGGTTGTGGGGGGAGAAGATATAGGAGCCACTTTGTAAGCCACTTTGAGTCTCTGATTCAGAGACAAGGGCAGGGTATAAATCTGCAGTCTTCTTCTTCTCCTTTAGATATAAAGAAACTGAAGGAAAAAATTTGCTGCCCAGCCTCTGGCCAATTCTGCACTAGACCGTGAATCCTGGTTCAGCTCTGTCCCCAAACTGACATTCTATGCTTGAATCATGGAATCATAGAAACCAGCTCTATGAATCACAGAATAATAGAGCTGGAAGGGACCTCCGGGGAGGTGTTTGTGAGCTTCCTGCACAATGCAGGAAGCTCACCAACACCTCCCCCTAAATTCACAGGATCCACAGTGCTGTCAGATGGCCATCTAGCCTCTGTTTAAAAACCTCCAAGGAAGGAGTTTGTGATTCTAGTGTAGAAAATCAGTTTGGGGACATGGCTGAACCAGGATTCAAGGTCTAGTGCAGAATTATAATCTGTCTGTAAATTTTCTTTCATGTTCATGAGCTGTTTGTCGTAATGCATCATTTCATCCTAGATAAAAAAAGGGAGAAAATGGATACTTTTTATTTCATTGCTATCACTCAAAGCACTTATGATTTTCTCTCTGTGTGTGTGCAGGGGTCACTTTGTAGAAAAATAGGTGGTGGAGCTCATTAGCATAACTCATTAGCATATGCTGCCCTCCCACCGGCCAAAACCAACCCAATGCAAGAAAAAAGAGCCCCAGGCGAGTGAGGCCTGTTTGGGCTGGCTAGAGATCCAGGCAGCCCAAGCAGGTCTCACTGTCCTGGGGCTCTCCTGGGCCACCCCCCACCCCAGGTGGCCAGAAAGCCATCCACTGCCCAAAATCACATAAGAAGTGGGAAAAGGCTGGCATGGGCTTCTCCTGGGGTTAATGAGGGCTGCTGGGGGCATGGCAAAGCCCCTGGGGGCTGGCTGGCTGGCCGCTCTCCTAATCCAGGGATTGCTATGCAGCTGCACCTACAATTCAATGGACAAGGTAGGTGGGGAGGAGGAGGGGGAACCCTCAGAAAGGTTCAGGAGCTGTGCTCCTGTGAGCTCCTGCTGAATCCGAGGCCTGCGTGTGCGTATTTTGGGTTTTTATCTTTTATTTTTTAAAATGGAGAGTTTATTTGTAAAGGGGATAGGAGGCACACATATTGATAGTGGTTAAAGCTTTTGCATTTACATAGGTCAGGCACTGGAACGCGATGAGTTTTTCATCCTCTTGTCCTTGCGTTAAGGGTACTAAAGAGGTTTTTTGGCTGCCTCCTTGCCAAGCTGGCTGGCAAAACTGGCTGTCGAAGGAATTCGGATGAGCCAAGTTGAAGCAAACACTTGTCACAGATGTGATGAAATGTTGTGGTAAACCTCCAGCTTCGTGTCAGGGCTTGGCACCAATACGAGCGTTCGGGATTGTCTTCCGTGCTCCGGTGTATGTGTGTTTAGTTTTTTAAGCCTTTGGTATGGAAACAATTACTCAATGCTGAGGGGAAAGGCTATGAAAATTACCCTTTTTCTCTGTGCCAGTGTGTCTGGATTGGATTGTCTTTTCCATAATTACCACTAGCTGATTTAAAAAAAAAAAAAACGGTTTGATTTGCATGAATGGGTTGCATTGCGGCTGCAGATGCAGTGGCTGAGAACTTGCTCTCTTTTTTTTTTGAGGTTGGCCATTGAGTTGGCTGTTGTACCTTTAAGCTGATGTGTTAAGATGGATGGGGAAGGGCTGCCTTCCCAAATGATGCTAAGAGGAACTTTCTTTTTGCCTCTAGGGTTGCCAATCCCCAAGTGGGAGCAGGAGATCCCCCGGTTTGGAAGCCCTCCCCCTGCTTCAGGGTCATCGGAAAGCAGGGGCAGGGAAGGGAAATGTCTGCTGGGCATTCCATTATTCCCTATGGAGACCGATTCCCACAGGGTATAATAGAGAATTGATCTGTGGGTATCTGGGGCTCTAGGGGGGCTATTTTTTGAGGCAGAGGCACCAAATTTTCAGCATAGCATCCAGTGCCTCTCCCCAAAATACCCTCCAAGCTTCAAAAAGATTGGAGCAGGGGGTCTAATTCTATCAGCCCCAAAAGAAGGTGCCCCTATCCTTCATTATTTCCAATGGAGGGAAGGCATTTAATAGGTGTGTGGTCCCTTGAAATGTGATGGTCAGAACTCCCTTTGAAGTTCAGTTATGCTCCACCTCCAATGTCTCCTGGCTCCACCCCCCAAAGTCCCCAAATATTTCTTGAATTGGACCTGGCAACCCTATTGGACTTTCATGTGTTGGTTTGAACTTGCTAATGTGGACCAGGATGCAAAGAGCTTCTCTGGAGTGCCCAAGGATTTTGGGCAATGCTCCCTCTAAGTTGTGGAGTCTTGTGAGCAAAACTTCTACTTTGTGAGCTATCGGCATTAAATTTGTGAGCTACTGCATCAATTAGTTGTTCTGAGGCCATTTTTCCTGAGCGAAGACAAAAATGTGTGAGCTGGAGGCTAAAAACTGTGAGCTAGCGCATACTAACTCAGCTTAGAGGGAACACTGGTTTTCAGCAAACCCCATTCAATTAATTTTCCCTGAGCAGAGTTAACCAGGACATTTGGATTCTGGTCATTTTTCTGAAGAACCTCCGCGGTCTCTTTTTGCAATGTGTCTGCTAGGGTTGCCAAGTTCGTCCGCTGCTGTGGCGAGGGCATGTTCTCTCACACGCAGCCCGATGGTGTCACCCAAAAGTGATGTCATTGCATCAGGGATGTTGTGCCAGGGATGCTTTAGAGTGGTACCATAGAGTTTTACTGCGAGTCCTAAGTTGTGCCAGGGATGCTCTAGGATTCACAATAAAGCTCTCTGGTGCCATAGAGTTTAACCATGAGTCCTAGAACGTCCCCAGCATGGCATCCCCGGCACAATGTTACTTCTGGGTGATGTCATCGCGCTTGGGATGGTGTACAGCGAAGAGACTCTTCGGGGGTGTGGATCCCCTTGGTGACCTGCTCCCTGCTGGCAGGTTGGGGCCCTCCAGACTGGGGGATCCCCCATCCCCGGTGGGAGCTTAGCAGCCCTAGTGTCTGCACAGCTGGTATGATACATTCTTGGTTGTCTGCGGGATTATTTTCCCATTGGCATGAAGAATCCAGTGACTTCTGTGGTGAGCTAAAAACTCATCTGGATTGTCCGTGGAGGGACGGTGGCTCAGTGGTAGAGCATCTGCTTGGGAAGCAGAAGGTCCCAGGTTCAATCCCCGGCATCTCCAATTGTCCATGCAAATTGGTGTGAAAAACCTCAGCTTGAGACCCTGGAGAACCGCTGCCAGTCTGAGAAGACAATACTGACTTTGATGGACCAAGGGTCTGATTCAATATAAGGCAGCTTCATATGTTCATATGTCCAGACTAGCCTGATCTCATCAGATCTTGGAACCTAAGCAAGGTCAGCCCTGGGTAGTACTTGGATTGGAGACAACCAAGGAAGCTCAAGGTTGCTACACAGAGGCAGGCAATGAAAAGCCTCCTCTGCAGGGGTGGAATTCTAGAAGGAGCCCATTTGCATATTAGGCCACACACCCCTGATGTAGCCAATCCTCCTGGAGCTTACAGGGCTCTTTTTTGTAAGCTCTTGGAGGATTGGCTACATCAGGGAGGTGTAGTCTAATACGTGAAAGGAGCTCCTGCTAGAATCTCACCCCTGCTCCTCTGTCCATCTCTTACCTTGAAAACCCTTCGGGGGTTGCCAACAATTGGCTGTGACTTGACAGCTAAACAAAACTGTTGGTTGCTATTTCATGGTATGTGGCCTGTCAAATTGTACAGGCAAGTTAGACAGGTCCTGAATGAATAGGGTTGCCAAGACTGACTCAAGAAATATCTGGGGACTTTGGGGGTTCAACCAGGAGACTGGGGAGGGGGGGCAGGGTGGAGCCAGGAGCAAGGTTGTGAGAAGCGTCATTGAACTCCAAAGAGAGTTCTGGCCACTACATTTAAAGGGACTACACGCCTTTTAAATGCCTTCCGTTCATTGGAAATAATGGAGGATGGAGCTCATAGAAACTTCCTTTGGGGCTCATAAAATTGGACCCCCTGGTCCAGTCTCTTTGAAACGTGGGGGTTGAGGAGGAAATTTGGTACCTCTACTTCAAAAAATACCCCCCTGAGTCCCAGATACCCACGGATCAATTCTTCATTCTACTCTCTGAGAATCGGTCTCCATAGGGCATAATGGAGTGCCCAGCAGATATTCAATTCCATCCCTGCTTTCTGATGACCCTGAAGCAGGGGGAGGGCCTCTAAACCAGGGGATCCCCTGCCCAACTGAGGAAATGGCAACCCTATGGCCAAGTCATTGAGTTAGGAGGGGTTTTAGAGGTCAAATATCGGATAAAATGAAGGTAATCCAAATCCAGAGCATCCCCAGTAAAAGATGGGGGAGGGAGACAGAGGTGGAAAGAAAGCAACTGTAACTTTAAATGCATTCTCCAAACCACTGGCTGGCTTGGCTTGGAGAAATGATTTAAAGATACAAATGCCTTCTCCAAGCTGGCCAATGGGGTACTGGGGGCTTTCAGAGCTACAGTTTGGGCACCCCTGAGATAGCATCAAGAGCTAGAGTGCTCAAAGATTTAATTTCATTTAACATAATTTTTAGGTTTACATCCCGCCCTATCCCACAAGCAGGCTCAGGGCGGCTTACAACAATAAAACCACAGAGTTAAAATAATCTCATAAAACAGACATTACAAAACAGGAGCAGCACAGAAGCAATCGTGCAAACATAGGCGGTAAACAGCATGCGGCTGATGGCTGACAGCATAATATAGCACCATAAGGGTGAAATGTTGGGGGAAGTGATGACTTTCAAGGAAACCTGCTGGATCAATTCAAAGCCTGGCGGAAGAGCTCCATCTTACAGGCCCTGCAAAACCTTGATAAGTCCCACAGGGCCTGGATCTCCAGCAGGAGCTCATTCCACCAGGTAGGGGCCCAGACCAAAAAGGTCCTGGCCCTCATTGAAGCCAGCCAGGCGTCCTTAGGACTATGGTCTATAAGAAGATGTTGGGCAGCAGACCTCAGAGTCCGGAGGGGGTTCATATGGGGAGAGGCGGAAGATCAAGGTTATAGGTGAGGTACAAGCTGTCTGGCTGACTCTCCCTCCCCTCCAACTATTTTCCTGCCTGCCTCCCTCCCTTCCTTCTTGCAGCTCCCAAACATCTGATGCCTGTGTCTGGTGGCTCTCAAACATCTGACGTTTATTCTATGTGGCTGTTAGGTTAGGCAAGTTTGGCCACCTCTGTGCTATCTTATAATTGCATGTTATGAAGGTAAATTGTTAATGGTGGACATCCTATCTCTTGGTCAGTTTCTCAGATTGAGAGCCAGTTTGGTGTGGTGGTTAAGTTCATGGACTCTTATCTGGGAGAACCAGGTTTGATTCCCCGCTCCTCCACTTGCAGTTGCTGGAATGGCCTTGGGTCAGCCATAGCTCTCGCAGGAGTTGTCCTTGAAAGGGCAGCTGCTGTAAGAGCTCTCTCAGCCCCACATACCTCACAGGGTGCCTTTTTTGGGGCGGGGGGGAGGTAAAGGAGATTGTGTCCGCTTTGAGACTGAGATTCAGAGTATAGGGCGGGATATAAATCCAATTTCTTCTTCTTCTTCAGCTTCTAAGGAACCCCAGGGACAAGTTTAAAAATTGTGGTACCAGAAGATTCTGCTTAAGATGAGCCTGTTTCTGTGTGTTGGCCATAGCATCTTTGAAGGTTGTGGTTACATAAGAACAGCCATAGCTTAGACTGGTTTTCAAAACCATTTGGAATGGGCATTCAGCAGGTTGCCCACAACTGCAATTATCTGTTATGGTCAGGTCTCACTTTGGGCAGGAGCTCACAGGAGCCGAGCTCCGGAACCTCTAAATTTTATTGTGCTTTTTCTTTCTCTCCCCCCCACAAAAAAAACCCCACACACAATTGCTTCTCGGCTTCATTGTTCAAACCCCCAGCGAGAATTTTGCTGAACTCTAAGATTTGACAAACTTTCTAATATTTTCCCCACACAAAAAAGGGGGGGAAATAACCAAAACATATAAAGCAGACAGACAGAAATCTTCCTCATGCCCCTGTGGCCACATAGGAGAAAGTAATTAAAAAGCATGATGGGAGTAAGGTTTTCTTGAATTCTAATTCAAGAAGCCTTTTAAGGTAGATGCTGAGCTGACATAATTTGGTACACCTTCCGGTCATGTCGGATCACGTCAGGGGGTGTGTGGCGTATGCAAATGAGTTGTACTAATGAGCACTGGCACCTCTTTTTCTATGAAATGACCCCTGGTTGTAGTCCACAGTCATTTTCTAAGGAAGGATTAACTTGGGTGAGTGGAGTTTGTATTTTGATTTTGGCGTTCTCTGCAGCATGTAATCTGTTTTACCGCCTTGAATAATCTGAATTGGTTCGGTTTGATTTGAAAGCTCCTATTGGCATTGTACCTGTGATTTGGCTTGCAGAGGGTGACTTTGGAGTAGCCTTTCCCACTAGGTATCAGATGTCGTATAATTAAGCGGGCAGTGCGGTTTCATTGAAACCATCCAGAGTTCAGATCCTGAACACGAGAACTCCTGCCAGAGCACCAAAATGTTGTTTATGGACATCTCTTGGTTAGATGCGTTTCATAATAGTTCAAAATTTGATGTCAGAGTTCGGCAGTGTCAGGGCTTTTGTTTTGTTTTGTAGCAGGAACTCCTTCGCATATTAGACCACACCCTAATGATGTAGCCAATCCTCCAAGAGTTTACAGGGCTCTTGGTTACAGGGCCTACTGTAAGCTCCAGGAGGATTGGCTGTATCTTGGGGTGTGGCCTAATATGCAAAGGAGTTCCTGCTACAAAAAATAAAAGCCCCGGGCAGTGTAATATTTTTGAAATCATTAATTGGAGGCTATCTTCCACTACTTGCTTTGTGTGTGTAAAGCGCTGGCCTATGACAGCCCTCTGGGTTTTCAAGGCAAGACACAAACAAAGGTGGTTTGCCATAGCCTGCCTCTGCATTGCGACCCTGGTCTTCCTTGGAGGTCTCCCATCCAGATCCTAAACAGGGTTGACCCTGCTTAGTTTCCGAGATCTGTTGAGATCAGGCTAGCCTGGGCCAGCCAGGTCAGGTACGACTGGCTTTAGGCAAGAGTTAATAGCTGGTTTTTACAGCATCTTTCAAGGATCTGAGATGCTTCACATCTGTTATCAACCACTCTTTCACTAGCCTCTTTTCCATCTCCAAAATGTCCATTTTAGACAAATTCTGCATGGAGTTTCTCCTTTGTAGCTGGGTCAGGGAAAGAATCCCTGGCTGAGTTTCAATCGAATCATCCTAGGACTCCGTTTTTTTAAACTTTGTACCCTTCAGGGACTCCCATCAGCTGATAGGAAAGATTCCCTGAAGGCATCCCTGCCTTCATTATTGGACTGATTTCTTTTTTCAAGTCCTGACCAAGTAGCTGGATGGAATTCAAGGCTTGATAAACCTAAGCCTTGATATTCATGGCCATGTAGATACAATTGCTTTTCCTTCCTTCCTTCCTTCCTTCCTTCCTTCCTTCCTTCCTTCCTTCCTTCCTTCCTTCCTTCCTTCCTTCCTTCCTTCCTTCCTTCCTTCCTTCCTCCTTCCTTCCTTCCTTCCTTCCTTCCTTCCTTCCTTCCTTCCTTCCTTCCTTCCTTCCTTCCTTCCTTCCTTCCTTCCTCCCTCCCTCCCTTTCCTCCCTTCCTCCCTTCCCTTCCCTTCTTTTCCCTTCCTCCCTCCCTCCCTTCTTATCTTGTGGTTTTTAAACTTCCGACATTCATGTTTTGAGGCTCTCAGACATCTGACATTTATTCTAAGCAAGTTTCGCCATCCCTGGTCTAGAGACTTGGGGGAGGAATGGGAACCCAGCATGCCAATGCTAGCGACTCCCACTAGCAATAACTTATCAATATCTCCCTGCCAAAACAAAAAACAAAAATAGAGAAGAAAATAGGCCTCGCTTTGGGCAGTAGCTTGCAATCTCTAAATTTTATTGTGCTATTTCTTTCTTAACGCCCCCTCCCCACAAAAAAAAGTGCTTCTGGGCTCCATTGTTTAAACCTTCTGTGAGAATTTGACAACATTTCTAATATTTCCTCCCTCAGAAAATGGGAAAAGAACCAAAGCATACAAAATAGACAGATGGAAATCTTCATCATGCCCCTGTGGCCACATAGGAAAAAGCAATTTAAGAAATACGACGGGAGTAAGGTTTTCTTATGACAATTCTAATTCAAGAAACATTATAAAGCAGATGCTGAGCTGATCTAATTGAGCACCCCTTCCGGTGAGTCAGGGGCGTGTGGCCTAGGCAAATGAGTTGTGCAAATGAGCTCCAGCACCTCTTTTTCTACAAAAGGACCCCTGAAAATGGGAACGGTGTTTTCTCAGGGCCAGGTAACTAAAATTAGAGGCTGCCCCTGGTCTGATCATGTCTATGCAACTGATGTGCAAAGACTGTGCTACTTGAAGGCCTCCGCTTTTATTGTGCTGCGCTATAATTCTCTGCAGTGCATAGCGATGAAGTCAGCTGAGACGGGCCCTGCAGCTACAGGGGAAGTCTGAGATCAGGTGCCGTGTGTTGCAAAAGCTGCGAAAGGCCAGGGGGGCAGTCGAAAATAAGAAAGTGGAGGGTCAGGACTGGAGATAACATGAGGCTCAACTGCGCATTAGCCTGTGCCTTTTATACTAGCAAGGACAAACAGGTACCGATGCAGATCCGTTTAGATTCTTGTCACTCATTTTTTTTTTTGCCCCAGAGGACGGCATGGGACCACCTGGTCTGGTAGCATTGCCACAGCAATACAGGAAACTGGAATGCCAGCCTCCAGGTGGGGCCTGGTGTTCTCCTGCTTTTGCAACCGATCTCCAGCTGGCAGAGATCAGCTCCTCGGGGTGAAAATGTCTGCTTGGAAGGATGGGCTCTAGGGCATTGTACCATGCGGAGGCCCCTCCCTTCCCCAAACTCTGCCCTCTCCCAGATCCGCTCCCAAAGTCTTCAGGTATTCATCAACACATAGTGTTGCCAGCCTCCAGGCACGGCCTGGAGATCTCCTGCTTTTGCAACTGATCTCCAGCTGACAAGAGATCTGCTCCCCTGAAGAAAATGGCTGCTTGGGAGGGTGGACTCTATGGGCAGGGCTGTCGAATTCATTTGTTATGAGGACCGAATATAACATAAATGAGACCTTGTTGGGCCGGGCCGTAACACAATGAAAGATTTTTAAAAACTTAAAACATGCGGAGGCCCCTCCCTTCCCCAAACTCTGCCCTCTCCCAGATCCGCTCCCAAAGTCTTCAGGTATTCATCAACACATAGTGTTGCCAGCCTCCAGGCACGGCCTGGAGATCTCCTGCTTTTGCAACTGATCTCCAGCTGACAAGAGATCTGCTCCCCTGAAGAAAATGGCTGCTTGGGAGGGTGGACTCTATGGGCAGGGCTGTCGAATTCATTTGTTATGAGGACCGAATATAACATAAATGAGACCTTGTTGGGCCGGGCCGTAACACAATGAAAGATTTTTAAAAACTTAAAACATGCTTAAAATATTAGCAGTTGTTGGTCTTAATGGTGCTTTCTTTGTAACTCTCCTGTGCAATCCAGGGAACTGGGCAAAGGAAGCTCTGGCTCTTTCTTTCCTTCCCTAGGGTACCAGGTGGGGGAAGAGCCTCAGCCAATAGAAGGAAGAGAGGCTTGGCTCAGTAGCTCTGCTGTGTGATTGAGAGAGCCTGGCAATGCAAGCTATCCCTCCTTCCCTCTTCTTCCCCAAGACAGGAGCCTCACCAATGGAGGAAATAGAGGTTTTGCTCTGTAGCTCCTGTGTGATTGAGGCAGCCAGGCAAAGCAAGCTGTGATGCAGAAGGAAGCAAGCAAGAGAGAGGGAGAAGGAAGGCCTGATAGGATCCCTCTGGGGGCCTGATTCGGTCCCCAGGCCGCATGTTTGGCACCCCTGCTCTATGGCATCGTACGATGCTAAGGCACCTCCCCTCCCCAAGCCCCACCCTCTCCCGGATCCACTCCCAAAGTCTCCAGGTATTTTCAACCATAAACCTGGCAACCCTAGCAGGAACTAATTTGATAGATATCTGGATGAGAATTTGCTGAGGATCAATGAAGCTGGGTTTGAATTTAGGCAGGCTGCAGAAGTAAAACAGCTGCTTAAGCTAGTGGTAGAGTAGACCCATAAGAACATGTGGTTCCTTAGGAGGAGGTACCATTGGTTTTGCTCTTGTCAATGAAAGATGCGTTTGAGGCTTGGGGAAAAGGCTTGGATACAAGACGAAGGATTGCATACAGAAATAAAGACGTCTAGAGCAGGGGTGTCAAATATGTGGCCCGGGGGCCAAATCAGGCCCCCAAGCAACCAGCTGCTTCCTTCTCCCTCTCTCTTGCTTCCTTCTGCATCTCAGCTTGCTTTGCCAGGCTTGCTCAATTGCACAGGAGCTACACAGCAAAACCCCTGAAGACTGTAACTATACACATGCAACGCTCCAGACTCTTCCCTTTAAAAGTTCAACAGTTCAGGAAAAGGTAAAATAACAATACAGATTATAGTTGCACTTTATTGGGCAGTACAGAGACGTCTGTTATGAGCACTTGGTTGGTGGTCTATTGTTCACTGTAGAAAATGGCAGCTTTGGAGGGCGGGCCCCTGTGGCCTCACATCCTTCCCTGAACTCCACCCTCCCCAGACTTCACCCCTTGACTTCCAGGACTATCCCTGTCTGGAGTTCCCAACCATCATAGCAGGTCACAGGTCACAGGTACAAGTCACAGCACTCTGCATAAGAATCTGGAAATGTTCCTCCAACTCGAATGGCTCTTATTGGAGGAAGAACAATCAAGGCCGGCTCGCCCACTAGGCAAACTCAGCGGTTGCCTAGGGCGCCAGAAGGGGGCACCAAATTTGGCTCCCCCCTCCCAGTGCCCAAGACAAACGCCTAAATTTGTCTCTTCCCCCCACTGCCACCTCCAGCCCACTCCCTTCCCTTCTGCCCTGCCATGCTCTGCCTGCCCCCTCCCCCCCCCCCGTGTGATCAGAGGAGCGTGATGTGACGAGGCCTCTGAGTGTTCTTTGAAGAGAGAGCTGATGGAGGCTTGGCTCCCCCCTCACTTTTGGTTCCGGAAAGGAGGGAGGAGAAGCCTCCTCCAGCTCTGTCTTCAAAAAAATGCTCAGATGTCGGCCGCCTCAAAGCTGGTGGGGCCCAGCTTCGTCGTGGCACACTCTTCTGATCAATCTTCTTATCAATGGGGGGAGGCCGCGATGGATCACGGCACAGTGGAGGATCTCCCATCCTCCACTGTGCCGTGCTCCATCGTGCCCTCCCCCCATTGATAAGAAGAAGAAGATTGATCAGAAAAGTGTGCCACGACGAAGCTGAGCCCCACCAGCTTTGAGGCTGGCAGGGAGCCTGCTTGGGATGCCATGTGCCCTAGGGCCGGCAATGAGAACCACTTAAGTTGGGGGGGGGACGCTGGGCACAGTGGCAGGCTCAGGACTCGTTTTGGGCTCACAGGAGTGGAGCTCCAGAACCTCTAAATTTTATTGTGCTCTTTCTTTCTTACCCCTCCCCCCCCCAAAAAAAACCTTGCTTCTGGGCTCCATTGTTCAAACCCCCTGTGAGGATTTTGCCAACAAACTTCCTAATGCTTTCCCCCACAAAAGAAAAAAAAGAATGGGGAAATAACCCAAACATAGAAAGCAGACAGATGGAAATCTTCCTCACGCCACTGTGGCCACAGAGGAGAAAGGGATTTTAAAAGTGCGATGGGCGTAAGGTTTTGTTTGTTTCTACTTAATTCAATGTATATCCCGCCCCCGTGCTCATGACTATACCTGAGCATAGACGTCTGATAAGCATCAAACGATAAAAACAAACATAGAAATTGCTTTATTAGGACAATTCTATTTCAAGAAGCCTTTGAAGGCAGATGCTGAGCTGATGCCATTGAGTGCACCTTCCAATGATGTCAGGGGTGGGCGGCATATGAAAATACGTTATGCAAATGAGTTGTGCTAATGAGCTCTGGCTCCTCTTTTTCTATGAAATGACCCCTGGGTTGGATGCAGACCAGTATTAAGGGGACAGGAGATCCAGGCCCCCACCGGACATGTGTGAAGCCCTGCCCCGGAGGTCCTGGGTTCGTATTCTGTTTCCTCAGATTGCCTCTCTGCAACTGAAGGGTTTTGTTTTCGAAACATCTTTATTGAAGGTTGAAATTCTTTCTTTCGTTCTCTCTCTCTTCCGAAAAGCCAGGCTGGAGTCCTGCCCTTTCAGAGCCCGGTGCCAGACTTTCACCCACAGAGCCGAGGCGTTCGCTATTCCTGGATGACCTATACGCAACAATGGGCAGTGCTCCGGCTGTTGGCTTTGTCAAAGCAGTAATTAACCAAGTTTTCCTCCCCGGAGCTGTGCATATGCGCGCTGGCCCCACCGATAAAAGCCCGTGCGAAAACAAGAAAGCAAACACGGCGGTGGCGGGGACTTCGGAAGGCATTTAAGCAGAGGGGGGAAATCAATCGACATTTGTCAAATGGATAAAATAAAGGCAAAAAGGGTTTTTGGGGGGAGGGGGAGTGGATTTTGAATCAGGAAGGCTTTAAAAGCATTTAGGCTGAAAGGTGACAGAGTAGCAAAAATAGGGGTGTTTTTTTTCTTTTAGAGTTGCGAGTTGCAAACTCTCTTTATGTGCATCACTTTTTATATGGTCTAGTGTCAATGCATTTATTTATTAAACTATGTACGGTCCACCATTTTGCTTGGCTTTTAGGAAGGTTTGGACTGTTCTAGGGCATCCCACAGTTTGCTGGAAATGGGTCTCCCACGCTTTCTTGCCATAGTTTGCAACTGGATTGCATGGGACCACACAAGGAAATCCAGTTGGAGTTCAAGGCTTGGTAAACCTAAGCCTTGATTTTCATGGCCATGTAGATGCAATTGCTTTTCCTTCCTTCCTTCCTTCCTTCCTTCCTTCCTTCCTTCCTTCCTTCCTTCCTTCCTTCCTTCCTTCCTTCCTTCCTTCCTTTCTCTCTCTCTCTCTCTCTCTCTCTCTCTCTCTCTCTCTCTTTCTCTCTTTCTTTCTTTCTTTCTTTCTTTCTTTCTTTCTTTCTTTCTTTCTTTCTTTCAGTTTGGTGTAGTGGTTAAGTGTGCGGACTCTTATCTGGGAGAACCAGGTTTGATTCCCCACTCCTCCACTTGCACCTGCTGAGATGGCCTTGGGTCAGCCATAGCTCTGGCAGAGGTTGTCCTTGAAAGGGCAGCTGCTGTGAGAGCCCTCTCCAGCCCCACCCACCTCACAGGGTGTCTGTTGTGGGGGAGGAAGGTAAAGGAGATTGTGAGCCGCTCTGAGACTCTTCGGAGTGGAGGGCGGGATAGAAATCCAATATCATCATCTTCTTCTTCTTCTTCTTCTTCTTCTTCTTCTTCTTCTTCTTCTTCTTCTTCTTCTTCTTCTTCTTCTTCTTCTCTTTCTTTCTTTCTTTCTTTCTTTCTTTCTTTCTTTCTTTCTTTCTTTCTTTCTTTCTCTTTTTCCCTCTCTCCCTTCCTTCCTCTCTTGCTTCCTCCCTCCCTCCCTTCCTTTAGAGTAGGGGTGTTGAACATCCGTAGAGCTGACTATAGCATAAGGATTGCCACCCTGCAGGTGGTAGCTGTAGAACTCCTAGGATTACAGTTGATCTCCTGGTGACGGATCAGTTCACCTGGAGAAAATGACTGCTTTGGAAAGAAAGTAGCCTCTGTGGCATTATACCCCATTGAAGTCCTTCCCCTTTCCCAAGCCCCGCCCTCCTCAGGCTCCACCCCCAAAATAGCAAGTATTTCCCAACCCAGAGCTGGCTGCCCTCCATTCCATAATACTCAAGCAGATATGATTTAGTCTTTTGCACGAATATTCGGATATGTGTTCATTCTCCTTTCCTATTACATGCACAGTATTCTGAAAAATCCAAGATGCACATGGCACTTCTGGTGTCCATGTGTTGGGTGTGCGTACTTATAATCAGGGGTGGAATTCTAGCAGGAGCTCCCTTGCATATTAGGCCCTGATGTAGCTAATCCTCCAAGAGCTTACAAAAAAGAGCCTTGTAAGCTCTTGGAGGATTGGCTACATCAGGGGTGTGTAGCTTAATATGCAAAGGAGCTCCTGCTAGAATTCCACCTCTGCTTATAATGTGATTTCTCTCCCTATCTGTTTTTTTTTTTTTCTTTTCAATGAGCGAAGAAAGTGGGTGAGGGCAGAGGCAACTAGCGGGATGCCACGGGGTGGTCTGTTGGCAATGTCATTCCAGTTTGGTGTAGTGGTTAAGTGTGCAGACTCTTATCTGGGAGAACCGGGTTTGATTCCCCACTCTTCCGCATGCACCTGATGATGTGATCTTGAGTCAATCACAAGTTCTTGCAGAGCTGTTCCTCTCAAGAACAGTTTCTGTCAGAGCTCTCTGAGCTCCACCTACCCCACAGAGTGTTGTGGGGAGGGGAAGGGAAAGGAGATTGTAAGCCAATCGGAGACTCTTTCAGGTAGCGAAGGGTGGGGTATAATTCCAATCTCTTCTTCTAGGAATCACCATAAATTCTATGATAAAACCATAGTTTCTGGTAATTCCTAGAAAGGACTGCCATCACTTCTGGATTCCACCCCTCCAAAGTCACATCACGTCATTTCTTTAGACTTTTCTCCCGCTTTTCTGAGGAGTGGTGCAAAATGAGAGCTGAGAGTGAGAGAGAGTTTCCCGACCAGGGCTTTGGCAATATTGACAGACATTTTATTTACAGTCACAGAACAATTAAAATACAAGAATTTAAAAGCTTCAACACAAAAGATAAAATCTATGCTATAGTAAGTATTAGGATAGACAATTGTCTTAATATGTTTGGTATAAGACATCAAGATGCAAGTTAAAACAGAACATCTTAAAACTGAGAAGTAGTAAAATGAGTCTTTTGGATGCTATAGCAGGCAGCGCAGAAGTTGACAAGGGCTTCGGAAATGAGCTGGTTTCCATCCAATAGCATGAGATTAAGACATTCTAATTCCAGCAGCTTAGAATTTGCCCTTAATATTTTGTTTGTTGTTCAGTTGCACAGTCGAGTCCAACTATTTGCGACCCCGTGGACAAAGTCCTCCTATCTTCCACAATCCTCCAAAGTCTGCTCAAATTAATGTTAGTTACATCAGCAACGCTGTCCAGCCATCTCATCTTTTGCCGTCCCCTTCTTTTGCCTTCTGTCTTTCCCAGCATCAGGATCTTCTCCAGGGAGTGCTCCCTTCTCACTTGGTGGCTAAAATATTTGAGCTTCAGCTTCAGCTTCAGCATCTGACCTTCCAGGGAACAGTCAGGGTTGATTTCCCTTAGGACTGACTGACTTGATCTTCTTGCAGTCCAAGGGACTCTCAAGATTCTTCTCCAGCACCACATCTAAAAAGCATCTATTTTTTCTGCGCCCTTAATATAGACTCTACATATTTCATACGAGCCTGTTTATACCAGGAACACCTAAGAATTATGTACATAGTAGATTCAACTTCCCCTAAGCTACAGTGGCAAAGCCTTGGCGCAAAAGGGATCCCGTTGTACCTGCCCTCAAGAACCGCTGAGGTCTTGGATTGAAATACTATGACATTTCATGATAGACTGGGGATCGGAAGTTGGATCTGACCATTTTCATGGCCCCTGATAAATATCCACTCACGTGACTGTATGAAGAGCTCAAAGCCTAAATGGGCTTTTCTGGGCTTGCCAACTTGGGTTGGGAAATTCCTGGAGATTTGGGGGTAGAGCAAGGGGAGGGATTTCAGCAGGGTTTAATGCCATCAAGGCAACCCTCTGAAGAAGTTGTTTTCTCTAGGTGAACTGCCGCCTGGAGATTAGCTGAAATTCCAGGAGATCTTCAGAGAGCCAGTTGGGTGTAGTGGTTAAGTGTGCGGACTCTTATCTGGTAGAACTGGGTTTGATTCTCCACTCCTCCACTTGCACCTGCTGGAATAGGCTTGGGTTAGCCATAGTTATCGCAGAGCTTGTCCCTGAAAGGGCAGCTGCTGTGAGAGCTCTCTCAGCCCCACCCACCTCACAGGGTGTTGTGGGGGAGGAAGAAAAAGGAGATTCTGAGCCGCTCTGAGACTCTTGAGTGGAGGGAGGAATATAAATCCAATGTCGTCGTCGTCTTCTTCTGGCACCACCTGGAGGATAACAAAACCAGAGGGCCGGCCCACAGTGTTTAAGGATATCTAGAATAACTAAAGCACCGTGTATAACCAGGTTCTAAACTTTGTCTATGAACATTTATTAACAATAAAGGATGCTGGTACTTTCAAAAACTGAAATGGTGTCACATGAGGAGAAGCTAAGCCAGCTGTGAATTTCTGTAGGTTTAGTACCATGCACATATGTGATAGGCGATTCCCTCAGCACTGTAAATGATATTAGTTTAACGACATTTGTTGGAATCGAAGTAGAAAAGCTGTACCTCTTTCTGTATTAGTTCATGGAGTTGACTTTCGTCATTGTAATCTTTGACGTGTGTAGCTTTAAGACCTTAAGAAGACACGTGAAATGGGTTTTCTTACCGGTCCCTGTCGTCTTTCAGGCCTCCGTTTGTCTCGGCGTCCCGTGCACTTTAACATACAAACTGGTGTAGCCCATGAGCTGGGCTTGTGCGTATTTTGTACTTTGTATATTTGAGTTATATTGTGCAATGTGTGTTAGGCTTCTGCAGCCTCTTTTTAGTTGTTGAAGCATAATATAGAGTTTGCCATTCATTTTGTTCAAATCACGAGTGGCCAAACTTACTTAACGTAAGAGCCACATAGAATAAATGTCAGATGTTTGAGAGCTGCAAGCTATGAGTGTCAGGGAAGGGAGGAAGGGGTGGAAAGAAAGCAACTTTAAATGCATTTTCCAAGCCACCACATGGTGGCTCTTTAGCTTGGGGAAACGTCGATTGCAGGGTGACATGACAGAGGTTTACAAGATTATGCGCAGGATAAAGAAGGTAGAAAAAGAAGTACTTTTCTCCCTTTCTCACAATACGAGAACTCATGGGCATTCAATGAAATTGCTGAGCAGTCGGGTTAGAACTGATCAAAGGAAGTACTTCTTCACCCAAAGGGTGATTAATACATGGAATTCACTGCCACGGGAGGTGGCAGCGGCTACAAGCATAGACAGCTTCAAGAGGGGATTGGATAAGCATAAGGAGCAGAGGTCCATCAGTGGCTATTAGCCACAGCTTATTGTTGGAACTCTCTGTCTGGGGCAGTGATGCTCTGTATTCTTGTGCTTGGGGGGAGGGGCACAGTGGGTGGGCTTCTAGCCCCACTAATGGACCTCCTGATGGTACTTGGGTTTTTTGGTCACTGTGTGACACAGAGTGTTGGACTGGATGGGCCGTTGGCCTGATCCAACATGGTTTCTTTTATGTTCTTAAATGATTTAAAGAGACAAATGCCTTCTCTAAGCCAGCTGATGGGGTGGTGGGGGCTTCAAGCACCACACAATATGTGTGCAAGAGCCGCATGTAGTTCCTGAGCCACAGTTTGGCCAACCCTGGTTTAAATAATACACCATTTCAATTTTTGGAAGTACTAGCATCCTTTGTTGTTAATGAGTGTTCGTATACAACTATAAGAATTTGGAACCTGGTTATCCATGTTGTATTAGTTATTCCAGATACCATTTGGAGGATAGCAACCCCTCCCCTCTTTGTTCTTTAGGTCAGTGGTCCCCAACCTTTTTGGCTCTGGAGACCGCCCCAAGGCCAGCCTGCCAACCACGACCCCAGGGCCAGCAGGGTCAAGGCACCCAATTCGGCCTCCTCCCTCCTTCGCCCCTCCTTGCAGCCTCGCCTCCTCCTCCTCCCATTTTCCTCCCGCAGTTTCCTCCTCCCTCCTTCACCCCCCCGCACAGCCTCTCTGCCTCCTTCTCCCCCTGTTTTCCTCCCCCATTTCCTTCTCCGTCCTTTGCCACCACTCCCTGTGCAGCCTTGCCGCCTCCTCCCCACCACCATTTCCTCCTCCCTCCTTCACCGCTGCCCCCCACGCAGCTTCACTGCCTCCTCCTCCCCCCCCCCATTTTCACCATTTTAAGGCTGGGGAAAGGGCCATGAAGTGCCTCCCAGGCTGACCCCCCCCCCGATCAGCTGGTGGGCGGGAAAACCGCCGCAGCAGCAGTGAGCAATGCTGCCCTTGTCTCCTTCCCTTCCCCAGCCTTAAAATCATGAAAACGGGGGGAAGAGGAGGCGCTGTGGGGGGGCAGCAAGGCTGCATGGCCCATTTCAAACAGGCCACAGCCCGGTACCGGTCCTCGGCCCGGGGGGTTGGGGACCCCTGCTTTAGGTGCTCCAATTTTCACTTTTCTAAACAAAAATGGGGAGATTGTTATATGTGCATGCCACATAACAACTGCTGCTGATAGAACACAGGTCACTGACCTTTCGTGCGATGCACAACTTCTTTTCCTTTGTCTTGCAATGTTATTGCCCATCAGTCGATGTAGCGGGATAAGCAAGGAGGAGCAAAATATGTGTAATCTGGGGCCCGTTCTCCTGAAACGTTGGTGTGATAGAGACAGGCGGAAAGCCTGCGAATGTCCGCCTGAAAGAAACAATTTAGCACTTTGCCTGAGATGCTTTTAAAAGAAAAAGAGGACGAGCACCTGAATGCCTGACAAGCCTCGCTAGCCGCTGGTATTAATCTTTATTTCAAAATTAGAAAGGGCTACTTGCTTTTAGCCCACTAATAACCCCACCAGGAGCCCATCCCCGTGATGTTGCGGCAAAGGCCTCTTATGGACCGGCGTCATCGATTAAACTTTGAAGTAATACAACAAGCCCGAAACGCAGATAGCAAATATGTGTCGAATTGATCTCCTTGCATGGGCCCCGTTCCCCTCTCCCTCCCCCTACCCTGAGGTTATTTACAGAAGGTTGGATGGGGGGGGGGGAGAGAGAGATCTTTGACTTCACCTGCCTCACAGTACCAGCTGGAGTACCAGGCCCCACCCCAAGCTGGTTAACTTTTAAGTATTGGAAAGAAGATGCATTGATACGCGTAATATTATTATGATTCATAGAAACCGCTTTTCCGGCCGATCCAATAGATTTCATTACCTCCTTCCCAGCAGAGATGTATTGATTTTTTTGTTCTGTAGTTTTATAACACAATTTCAGGGCTGTTGTAGTTTAATGAGCCATGTTCTTATGATGTTTAAAGAGATTTGGAGCCGTTGTTGACATAAATATTATGGATTGCCCCTCTCACGCAAACACGCCCTCGTAGCCCCCTCCATCTCTCTCTCTTTCTCTGTCTCTCTCTCTCTCTCTGTCTCTGTTTCTCTCTGTGTGTCTCTGTCTGTCTCTCTGTGTCTCTGTCTCTCTCTCTGTGTCTCTCTCTTGTGTCTCTGTCTCTCTGTGTCTCTCTCTGTCTGTCTCTCTGTTTTTGCCCTAGCAAAAAAATGAATAGGACATCCTCCTAGGTGGCTTTTCTCTCTTTATTTGGTGAATCAGATCAAAGTGGGGGCTGGAGAACAAAAGAGGGGCCAGGCTTTCAGAGCCCCTGACCACCCACAGCAGCACCTGCGGAGCAGTAAAACTGTCCTCGTCGCTTCCGTATTTTAAGCCGCAGTCCGGCAGCCGGGGAGGTGGCAGATGAGCCCAATAACGTTTGATGTGAACTGATGGGGGAGGAGGGGCCCGGATGGTAGAGGGGCTGCTTTTTAAATTTTTTTTTTTATTACAAGCTTTGGCTCCCCAAGCTGTGAGGACCAGAAGGGTACACCTGTGGACTCTCGTCACATTACCCGTTATGGAAGCTGACAGCTTTTATTAGCTTAAGGAAGGGCTTTTCAACATTGGAAATTTGTATTTTATTTGGTGGCGAAGCAAACAGGAAGCCTAAGAGAGAGGTGAAGGATTTGCATCTCCTCCACTGCCTCTCTCTGTTCTCCACCCTTCCCCACCCCCACCCCACCCCCACGATCCTTTTTGGTGCTCTTTAATTTGGTTTTCTGATGCATTTATTTTTTTTCCCAAGTTGATTTTAGAATCATAGAGTTGGAAGGGACTCTAGGGTCATCTAATCCAACCCCCTGCACAATGCAGGAAACTCACAAATACCTCCCCTTAAATTCACAGGATCTGCATTGCTGTCAGATGGCCATCTAGCCTCTGTTTAAAAATCTCCAAGGAAGGAGAGCCCACCACCTCCCGAGGAAGCCTGTTCCACTGAGGGAACCACTCTAACGGTTAGGAAGTTCTTCCTAATGTTGAGCTGGAAACGCTTCTGATTTAGTTTCAACCCGTTGGTTCTGGTCCTACCTTCTGGAGCCACAGAAAACAATTCCACACCATCCTCGATGTGACAATCCTTCAAGATTTTAAAGATTAAAATCGTTAAGATTTTAAAAGAAGGAAGTTGCTTGTCTGGATTTATGTTCTTCCAAGAATTATCTATCTATCTATCTATCATCTATCTATCTATCTATCTATCTATCTATCTATCTATCTATCTATCTATCTATCTATCTATCTATCTATCTATCTATCTATCTATCTACTATTCTACTTATATCCCACCCTCCCCACTGAAACAGGCTCAGGGCAGCTCACACTAAAAGGTCATAAAAACCAGTATTCATAAGCCGTAACATAAGAATATAACATACATCATCAGTAAAAATATACAAAACAGTATCATAAACAATGGTAGGTGCTAATGATCGGGTAACTGCCAATTATATCCTTTTCCAATTATATCCTTTTGCACTTTGGTCTTTTTGCCCCCTTGGGGTGGGAGTCTTTCAAAGAACAAAAAAAATGACTCATTAGCATGGCTGCTAAGCTCCTGTGTGGGGGAGGGTTTTCCTGCTTTGGGGGTCCCCAACCCGCCAGTCCACAGTGGGCCAGAGGGGGGATCACCCTCCTGAGGTCATCGGTGCCGTAAGTGATGTCAATGCGCCAGCAACATCGCACGCCAGCCACTCTAGGAGCTTCCAGGAAAACTCTATGGTTTTCCTGGATGCTTTAGCAATTTACTAGAGCAGGAGTGTCAAACCCATTTGATATGAGGGCCAGATCTGACATAAATGAGGCCTTGAGGGGCCATGTTGGGCTGAGCCATTTCGGGCCAGGCCATGTGTGTACCTATTTAAGATTAGGTAGCAGAGATATAAATTGTATTTTATTTATTTATTTATTTATTACATTCAATTTATATCCCGCCCTCTCCGCAAGTGGACTCAGGGCGGCTCACAACATTATACAATACAATCAGTCCAATAAAACATATAAAACCATAATTTACTTATTTCAGTTTTAAAACCATTCTATGGCGCCATTCTAAACACAGACAAACACAATTTTTTTTTTTTAAACTTGAAAACATGCTTACAATGTTAGCACTCATTGGACTTAAAAGTGCTTTCTTTGTATTTCTCACTTGAGATCCAGCGAACTGGGCAAAGGAAGCGCTGGCTCTTTCCTTCCTTCCTCAGGGACTGGGGTGGGTGGGAAGCCTCAGTCAATAGAAGGAAGAGAGGTTTGGCTCAGTAGCTCTGCTACTGACAAAGCAAGCTATTCCTCCCCAAGGGAGGAGCCTCAGCCAATTGAGAAAATAGAGGTTTTGCTTTGTAGCTCCAGTTGCTCGGGGGCCTGATAGGAGCCCTCTGGGGCCCTGATTCAGCCCCCAAACTGCATGTTTGACACCCCTGTGCTAGAGCATCTGGGAAAACCATAGAGTTTTCCTGGAAACTCCTAGAGTGGCCGATGCATGATGTCACTGGTGCAATGATGTCACATACGAGTGATGTCACTGCACCCAGCGCATATCGCATGTACAGAAAAGTTCCCCGCCGGAGGCCATGGAGGACTTGTCAACCCTACTCATTAGTAGGACTTCCAGCTATTGGTTGGGAAATTCCTGTAGATTTTGACGGAGGCACCTGGGGAGGTCAGGGCATTACATCCCATTGAAAGTCCCTCCTCTTCAGAAACTGCCCTCCTCAGGGTTGACCCGCAATAACTCCAGGCATTGTCCCCCTCCAGAGCTGGCAACCATACCTAGAGACCAGTTATAATTCTGGCAAAACAGCAGTCTAAAAGAGGAGGTAGCAAAAAGTTATGTGCAGAAAGGAAAAATGAGTTTTCGAAAGTTGTAAAGATAAAAACTGTGGCAAAACAATAAGGCAGTATGGGAAACTTTGCCCGCATTTTACATCAGGCACAAAATTATACAATGGAGAGAGCCAGTTTGGTGTAGTGGTGAAGTGTGTGGACTCTTATCTGGGAGAACCGGGTTTGATTCCCCGCTCCTCCACTTGCAGTTGCTGGAATGGCCTTGGGTCAGTCATAGCTCTCACAAGAGTTGTCTTTGAAAGGGCAGCTGCTGCAAGAGCTCTCTCAGCCAGTGTTTCCTCAAAACTGAGCATGAGCTAGCTCACAGATTTTAGCCTCTAGCTCACACATTTTTGTCCTAGCTCAGGAAGGATAGCCCCAGAGCACACTAATTTATGCGGTAGCTCACAACTGTAATGCCAGTAGCTCACAAAGTAGAATTTTTGCTCACAAGACTCTGCAGCTTAGAGGGAGCATTGCTTTCAGCCCCACCTACCTCACAGGGTGTCTGTTGTGGGGGAGGGGTGGGGGGGTGGAGAGAGATAAAGGAGATTGTGACTGCTCTGAGATTCAGAGTATAAGGCAGGATATAAATCCAATATCTTCTATCTTCAATAGTTAGAAGAAAGTCAGTGCCATTAAAAAGGGTTTCAGCTGGCTCATGTGACATGGAGGGCAGTAATCTAACTGCTGGGGCAACCCACAATCAGTGTATTTACATATTTATACACCACCTTTCCTCTTGGCTCATGGTTGCCATCTTGTAGAGTCCCCCACCTCCAGGTTGCGGCTGGGATCTCCTGAAATTTCCATTGATCACCAGGCTAAGAGATCCAGTTTCTCGGAGGAAATGGCTGTTTTGCATGATGTAAACTCTATGGCCTTCTGCCCTTTACCTCAGAATGTTCCGGAATTTTCCAACTAGGGCTGCCACCTCCAGGCTGGGAAATATCTGGAGATTTTGGGAGTCAAGCCAGTGATGGGAAGCTTGCTACCTCCCTCGGCAGCTGATTCCATTGTTGAACGACTCTTACTGTCAAAAAGTTTTTCCTAATATCCAGCCAGTGCCTTCCCACCCTTCATTTAAGACCATCGTTGCAAGTCCTCTTCTCTGCTGCCAACAAGAACGGCTCCCTGCCCTCCGCTAAGCGACAGCCCTTCAAATACTTCAAGAAAGCAATCATGTCCCCCCTCAACCTTCTCTTCTCCAGAATGAGCATTTCCAAGTCCCTCAGTCTTTCCTCCTAGCAGGGCTTTTTTTTTTGGTAGCAGGAACTCCTTTGCATATTAGGCCAAACACCCCTGATGTAGCCAATCCTCCTGGAGCTTACAGTAGGCCTGTACGAAGAGCCCTGTAAGCTCTTGGAGAATTGGCTACATCAGGGGTATGTGGCCTAATCAGGGGTGGAATTCTAGCAGGAGCTCCTTTGCATATTAGGCCACAGCCCCCTGATGTAGCCAATCCCCCAAGAGCTTACAGGGCCCACTGTAAACTCCAGGAGGATTGGCTACATCAGGGATGTGTGGCCTAGTATGCAAAGGAGTTCCTGCTACCAAAAAAAAAGCCCTGCCTTCTAGGGCTTGGTCTCCAGTTGTCTGCTCCCTCTCACCCACCTCCCAGTAGAGGCCCCCCAAAAGGTTACCAGCTCTGGCTTGCGAAATACCTGGATATTTGGAGGGCAGAGCCTGGTGGGTTTGGGGGGTCTAATGCCACAGAGGACTTCAGTGGGGTCTAATGGTCTCTCTCCTCCTGAACTGAAGTAAGCAGATGGCCTACCACAATCCAAAACCATCCAGTTAGCTAGAATAGTTTAGACACCTTTTCTCTGCACTACAGTACAATGTGATACAGAGTCCACCTTACAAAGCATCTGTTTTCTCCAGGTGAACTGATCTCTGTTTTCCTGGAGAGCAGTTGTAATCTCAGGAGATCTCCAGCCATCACCTGGAGGGTGGCAACCCTAGGCCTCCAAAGCTCCCCTCCCCCCCACTCCGGTCTTTTCTCTTGCATTCTGCTACTGCTGCTGGCAGTAAGCACTTCTCTCGTTGGGAAATGGGAAATTAGCTTGTTAGGCTTCCCACCACAGGAATATTGTTGCTGACTTCAGGCTGAGAAATTCCTGGAGAGGCTGCATCCTGGGGAGGGCAGGGTTTGGGGAGGGGAGGGACCCCAGCAGGGTTCACTGCTATATGTCCCCCCCCAAAAAAGTTCCCATTTCCTCCTGTTGGGTCTGGTTTAGGATGGCTGGACTCGTCAGGCAGCTGTCCTAACCTTCACTTACCTTCAGTGCAGTAATGTGGCCTAGTCTAATGGTTAGCACACTACCTTACAAACCACACAGAGAGCCTTTGCTCTAAGTTAAGAAACCAATGCTGGTGGATTTAATCAAAAGAAGTATCACATCGTACTGTAGTGCAGAGAAAGGGTGCCTAAACTATTCTAGCTAACTGGATGGTTTTGGATTGTGGTAGGCCTAGGGTTGCCAAGTCCAATTCAAGAAATATCTGGGGTAGGCTTCCCAACCCTCCCGCCCTGGCGGGGAACCCCAGGATTTCCAGCCTTTTCCCCCGCTCCCCAAAAAAACGGAAGCGGGGGGAGGAAGGGAAACAGGGGCCAAGGAGCGTGGTGAACCGCCCCATCTCGGAGCGGGTGACACCGCTGCGCTGCTGCCGCCTCTTCTCCGCTTCACCGTAGCTGCTCCTCCGAGATGGGCTCAGGCTGAGCCCATCTCGGAGGAGCAGCTACGGGGAAGCGGAGAAGAGGTGGCAGCAGCGCAGCAGCGTCACCCGCTCCGCCTCTGAGGTGAAATCAAAGAAGGGGAGGGTGGAGGGAAAGAAGGCATTTAAAAAGTTGTGAGGTCCCTTTAATTGCGATGGACAGAACTCCCTTTGGAGTTCAATTGTGCTTGTCACCCCCTTGCTCCTAGCTCCACCCCAGTGTCTCCTGGCTCCACCCCCAAAGTCTCCTGGTTCCACCCCCAAAGTCCCCAGATATTTCTGGAATTGGACTTGACAACCCTAATCTGGGGACTTTGGGGGTGGAGCCAGGAGACATTAGGGGTGGAGCCAAGATCAAGGCTGTGACAAGCATAATTGAACTCCAAAGGGAGTTCTGGCCATCACATTTAAAGGGACAGCACACCTTTTCAATTCCTTCCTTCCATAAGAAATAATGAAGGATAGGGGCACCTTCTTTTGGGGCTCATAGAATTAGACCCCCTGGTCCAATCGTTTTGAAACTTGGGGGATATTTTGGGGAGAGGTACTAGGTGCTATACTGAAAATTTGGTGCCTCTACCCCAAAAAACAACCCCCCTAGAGCCCCAGATACCTGCGGATCAATTCTCCATTATTTTCTATGGGAATAAATCTCCATAGGGAATAATAGAGTTCCCAGCAGACATTTCCCTCCCCTCCCCCCGCTTTCTGATGACCCTGAAGCAGAGGGAGGGCCTCTAAACCAGGGGATCCCCTGCCCTCACGTGGGGTTTGGCAGCCCTAGGTAGGCTATCTGCTTAGTTCAGTTCAGGAGGAGAGAGACCATGCTT
Source organism: Heteronotia binoei (assembly GCF_032191835.1). NCBI lineage: Eukaryota > Metazoa > Chordata > Lepidosauria > Squamata > Gekkonidae > Heteronotia > Heteronotia binoei. The sequence goes on along the minus strand of NC_083236.1, from coordinate 56,773,935 downwards.
TTCCTCCTGATGCATGCAGGGAAGAAGAGGAAGAGGACAAAGAGGAAGAGAGTTCCGTGAGTTACATTCTATTGGTTAGAAAGGGTGAGCAAAAGCAAAAACAGACAGGAAGGAGACTGATGCGAACCTGTTTATCTAGCTTGCTGTACGGTGTTTGCATTCTTGAAGGCCTGAGCAAGGATCATCGCCAGTCTACTCTTCTAACATCTCCAAGGGGGCTGCCTTCTGGAGATCAGCTGTGATCTCCAGGCCCAACCTGGAGGTTGGCAAGGTCAGTTGGGGAGTCCCCAAACATGCCAGCACCTGGCCCTGCTGAGTCTGGCATTAAAATCAAATCCCGGAATGAACTGTGGTCTACTCTAAGCCACAAATTCGATCCCTCCATTGTTTCATTTGCCAGAAACATTTCGTTTATTTCCCCCCTCTGCACCCAGACTCACTTCTTCACTTTGGTTCAGAGAACAAGAACGTTTCCTCCCACGCACACATGGATTATGCTGTAAAACCAAAATTAAGTTTTAAGAATCAAGGCTTTTAAGGAAAATTTTTCCACAAGGACTTCTGAGAGCCCTTCCCCCCCTCCTCGGCCCCTCCCCACCGCATTATACCTGGTAACCGAAGAGCCGACAATCTGTTTCAGACATGTGCAGGAACCCAAGTGTTTTTAATGTCATTGCTCAGATTGTATTACCTGATTAGAAACAGAATATTTCTGTCCACCCCTGTCTCCTTCCCCACCCCCCTTCTTCACATGGAAATCCTTCCCTGCTCCCAATGCTGGACATTTGCTATGTGGTCGCAGTCAACTGAGCCCTCGTTTCTTTCTGAACCCTTTCCCCTCACTCAGCCAGTTTGGTGTAGTGGTTAAGTGGGCAGACTCTTATCTGGGAGAACCGGGTTTGATTCCCCACTCCTCCGCTTGCAGTTGCTGGAATGACCTTGGGTCAGCCATAGCTTTCCTAAGAGTTGTCCTTAAAAGGACAGCTGCTGTAAGAGCTCTCTTAGCTCCACCTACAGGGTGTCTGTTGTGGGGGGTGGGGAGGTAAAGGAGATTGTGACCGCTCTGAGACTCTGAGGGTGATTTCACACAGGAGATTTGCCCTGACCTAGCCCTGCCTCCCATTCAGATTAAAAGTGCACGATCACATGAGCACATCTGCCCTCCGAGCTGCACCCATTCTCACCTCATCTCCAGACGCTTCCTATCCACATTAAAAAGCTACCTGGATTTTCCCGGTAGCATCCCCCTTAATCGGATGTAGGTGGCATAATCAGCTGCTGTCTGAATGCCCTGGTGCGAATCATAAGTGGAAGAGCTGTGTGATCCTGCCAAGCCGTTACGGGCAAGGTCGGAGGGTTTCCCCCCCTAACCCCTCTCCAAGGTGCACTTCTCCGCTTCTCCAGTTGTGCACACACACGGGGGACTTTTGTAAAGAGACAGCCCTTTCTGCAGCGGGTCCATGGTTGAGCCAGGCTACAGTGTGAATGGGCAACTGCTGCCGGGATCCTGCCACTTCAGCAGCAGCTGTCTGATTGCCCAGAAACGGTTTAAACTTTAGTGGATTTTTTCTGAATGGGATACAATCGTGTCACAGTGTGAAACCAGCCTGAGATTCAGAGTATAGGGCAGGATAAAATCCAATATCGGGTGTTTTTACACTGACAGTTTGTGACTCTCTATAACTGCATTGGAAACTCACCTTTTACATTACATAACGTTCTCACAACTGTTTTGCATCATCGCCGCCCGAAGCATCTACATTTGTTTTGGTGAGATGAGTTTCAAAGCTGTTGCCGCAACGTTTTTCTCCGCATTAGTTTTGATCTGGTCTTTTCTCTACAGGCGTTTCAAACTTGTATCGTAGACGTTTTCATGCGTTTTAAAAGACTTCTCCAAAAGCCACAAGGTGCAGTCATTTGCATGAGAACTGACAGCACTTGAAATTTTTACATATCATTGCTTGCCTCATCTAGTAATTTAAATTTGTATTGTTTTTGCGGTGCTGTCATGATTTCCAGGCAATAGTATACATTTAACTAAGCACTGGTATTCCAGCTGCCCTCTGATCAGAGACACCCCCCCCCCCCCAAAAAAAATTGAAATGATTAAATGTAAAAGGAAAATAATTAAAGCGGAACAGAGGCAGGCGATTTGAAGACTCTAAAACTCTGGATCAAACTGAATGTAAAAACACCCATTATCTTCTTCACTGGCACAGATTGACTTTCAATCCACTTCCAATGCACTTTCCGACCGGACTTTACTGCGCAAACTGGCAAAAGCCAGTTAGAAAGTGCGTTGAAAGTGGATTGAAAGTGCATTAATTAGTGCATGCGTTTGCAGCCCACTAAATACCCTGGGCTGAAAGCAAGCCAGAAAAAAAGAGAAAGGGGGGGGGGGATAATAACTGTGGAATATTCAGCACTTAAATTTACGAACATCAGCTTCTCATTAATGTGGATAAATATTTTCCTAAGAATAATATTTCATAATTAACTGTGATAATCTCAAGGAAACGCTCTCTCCCCCTCTCTCTCTGGCATGAGAATTACAGTTTATTAATTCACGCTCAGTTTGCGTTGACAGCAGCTCAATGGGTGAAAATTAATAGATCATACCTCCTCTCCTGTCACTCGGTATTGCTTCGATACATAAAAAGGAGGGATAGATCATTGGGGGGGGGGGGTTAATTGGGGCAGATCCCAGCTGTAAGTTCAAGGAGCCAGGTACCAGGGTTTTTTTGTAGCAGGAACTCCTTTGCATGTTAGGCCACATCCTTCTGATGTAGGACTTGCAGGGCTCTTTGTACTGAGCCTCCTGTAAGCTCCAGGAAGATTGGCTACATCAGGGGTGTGTGGCCTAATAGGCAAAGGAGTTCCTGCTACAAAAAAAGCCCTGGTAGTTTCTCTTTTCCACAGGCTCAACTCAAGGTGAATGCTTCGGTGAGAAAATACCAACAGACAGTGGTGTCTTGACAGTCCATGGTTGAGCCCATGCCTGAAGTGAGAACTTCAGTCATTTTGTGTGACTTGAACCACAGCCAGAAGTGAGATTCAGGGCTTTTTTTTTTTTTTTTGAGCAGGAGCTCCTTTGCATATTAGGCCACACACCCCTGATGTAGCCAATCCTCCAAGAGCTTACGGGGCTCTTAGTACAGGGCCTACTGTCAGCTCCAGGAGGATTGGCTACATCAGGGGTGTGTGGCCTAATAGGCAAAGGAGATCCTGCTAGAATTCCTTACAGGGCTCTTCTCACAGGGCCTACTGTAAGCTCTTGGAGGACTGGCTACATCAGGGGTGTGTGGCCTAATATGCAAAGGAGTTCTTGCTGCAAAAAAAAAAGTCCTGGACTAGCTTCTCTTTTCCACAGACTCAACACAAGGCAACTGCTTCGGTGGCTGGTGCCCTGCCTGTGGTGTACCCAAATGCCCCTTCGTCAGGGCCGTTTTTTTGGGCACACCTGTGTTCCCGACCACAGGTGGTGGCTCTTTGGCCAGCTTGCCAGTTCTCTGTGAGGAGTGTGCATTGTTGCAAACAATTAAAGGGGCTGGTGAAGTACAGATGCATGCCAACAGCGTACACTACTGGATTTTCTTCCACAGGTACGCTTTGTTTGTTTTTTGTTCTGGAGCGCTGCCTGCCAGGACACCTGTGCAATGCCACCTTTCCCAATTCCCACCTCTGCGGCTACACTTTGATTTCCCCTCCCCTACAGACCTCGAAGGCCTGGGCTAGCCCAATCTTGTCAGATCTTGGAAGCGAAGCAGTTTGAGCCTTGGTTAGAGTTTGGATGGGAGACCGCCAAGGAATACCAGAGTCGTGGCACAGAAGAAGGCAATGGCAAACCACCTCTGAACTGATCCAGTCATAATTCCAGGAGATCTTCAGGCCTCATCTGGAGGTTGGCAGCCTTAGACCTTGTCCTTTGGGATAGACTCTAGAACAGGGGTGTCAAACATGTGGCCTGGAGGCCGAATCAGGCCCCTGGAGGGCTCCTATCAGGCCCTCGAGCAACTGGCTGTCATCTGCTTCCTTCTCCCTCTCTCTTGCTTCCTTCTGTCTTGCTTCCTTCTGCTGAATTGCAGAGGAACTACAGAGCAAAACCTCAATTTTCTTCATTGGCTGAGGCTTCTCCCTTGGGGAGGAAGGGGGGGAGGCAGAGCTTGTTTTTCCAGACTCTCTCAATCACACAGCAGAGCTACTGAGCCAAGCCTCTCTTACTTCTATTGGCTGAGGCTCCTCCCCCACCAGTTCCCTGGGGAAGGAAGGAAAGAGTCACAGTTTCCTTTGCCCAGTTCCTTGGATCCCAAGAGAGAAATACAAAAGAAAGCACCCTTAAAACCAACAAGTGCGAACATTTTAAGCATGTTTTAAGTTTTAAAAAAAATATATATTTAAGTGTGTTTGTCTGTGTCCTTTATACAGTTTATATCTCTGGTGCCTAATCTTAAATAGATACACACAAGGCCGTGCCCAACCTGACATGACCCGACCCAACAAGGTCTCATTTATTTCAGGTCCGGCCCTCATAACAAATGAGTTTGACACCCCTGCTCTAGAATCAGGTCACGGAGCCATTAAAAATGTAGCTGATGGAGCCTGCAAAGTCACCTTGAAGTGTGAGTTTTCCCAGAGGCTTTCTGCCTGAATTATTTCCCCCCTCCCCCTCCCGCCCCACCTCATCGGTGTCACTCACTCTCCCTAACTGTCAGTGTCAAGAAGCATTATGGCAATGATGCTCAGTCCTAATTTGTTTTCCTTAAAATGTTCAGCTTTTAAAGTGCTCGCCGGCTGTTCAGCTCATCTGTCAAACAGCTGTCAGGCAGAAAGGAGAGGGGAAAGCACCTGAAAAGGCAGGGGGGGCGGGGCGGGATGCTGTGTGGAAATCGGCCTCTTCTTCCCAAGGAGATGGGAAGGCCTCTGAGATCCCTCACGAGGACACCTGCTACAAGACCAATGAGCGGGGGGGGGGTGTACAAAAAGCCAGCAGGGCTTTTATTTGCATATTAGGCCACACCCCCTGATGTCACCCTCATTTCACACAGGGCCTTTTTGTAGAAAAAGCCCAGCAGGAGCTCATTTGCATATTAGGCAACACCCCCATTGGTTTTTGTAGAAAAAGCCCAGCAGGAACTAATTTACATATTAGGCAACACCCCCTGATGTCACCATTGTTTTACACCATGTTTTGTAGAAAAAAGCCCAACAGGAACTCATTTGCATGTTATGCCACACCCTCTGGTGCCAAGCCAGCCGGAACTGTGTTCCAGTGCATTCCTGCTAAAAAAAAAAGTCCTGCCAACAAGCAAATGTCATGGGCATGTTGTTGGGCGGGGGAGAGACTTTCAGCGGTCTCATTGCTAACTCAAGGAAGTTTCTGCCTCTGAAGATCAATTCTTTCAGCCTGAATCCGCAGATAATTTTCAGATGTAGTTTATTCAGAACCCACCTTTCTCCCACACCAAAATGGAACCCAAGGTGGCTTACGATATAAATTAAAGCAATGGCAGAATGCCCCAAAGGGGAGGGGAAGGAGAGGGAGACATAGAGCGTGTCAGATCTCAGAAGCTAAGCAGGGTCGGTACTTGGAAGGGAGTCCACCAAGGACGATTCTGCAGAGGAAAACAATGGTATACCTCCTCTGCTTCTCAGTTGCCTTGAAAGCCCCTTGCTGGAGTTAGTATTTGGATGGGAGACCACCAAGAAAGACTCTGCAGAGGAAGGCAATGGCCAACCACCCCTGCTTCTCACTTGCCTTGAAAGCCCCTTGCTGGGGTCAGTTCTTGGATGGGAGACCACCAATGGTCCCTCTAAGCTGTGGAGTCCTGTGAGCAAAAATTCTACTTTGTGAGCTACTGGCATTCAAGTTGGGAGCTGCTGCATAAATTAGTTTGCTCTGGAGCCGTTTTTCCTGAGTTTTGACAAAAATGTGTGAGCTGGAAGCTTAGAGGGAACACTGGAGACCACCAAGGGAGACTCTACAGAAGGAAGCAAATGCAAACCACCTCTGCTTCTCTGAAAGCCCCTTCCTGGAGCTGGTACTTGGATGGGAGACCACCAAGGAAGACTCTGCAGAGGAAGGCAAAGGGCAACCACCTCTGCTTCTCACTTGCCCTGAAAGCCCCTTGCTGGGTGTTGTCGTAAGTCAGCTGCAACTTAACAACAATTTACACGGCAACACAGTGCCCCAAAATGTCACAAAAACACAGTACAAAACAACAGAAAAATACAAACTGCCATGGGGTGGATGGAGCAGTCCTTATAGCCCAGAAAGGCCTGATCTCATCTGAGTTTGGAAGCTAAGCAGGGCTGGTACTTGGATAGAAGACCACCAAAGAAGACCAAGGTTGCTATGCAGAGGAAGGCAACGGCAAACCACCTGTACTCATCTCTTGCCTTGAAAACCCCATGGCGTGGAACTTCATGGGGCCGCCGTGAGTTGGTTGTGCCTTGACAGCATATTTTACCTTTATGATTTGGGTCTCTTAACTCTGACCGATTTCCCACTCACCTTACTCCGTTCTCACATTCCTCTTCTCAGCAGGGCTTCCTTCCGATTTCACACTATCTGCCCTAGGGCTACAGCCAGCGTTGACTTTTTCGCGTGGCACACAGAAGCTGGATTTTAGAGGTTTCTGTTTGCTACGCAGAAAACGCTGACGTTACCTGCAGCCCCGGGGCAGAGGGTGTGAAATCGGAAGGAAGCCCCGCTGAGAAGAGGACCATGAGAGCGGCGTAAGGTGAGTGGGAAGTCGGTCTCTCTTTCTGCTTGCAGTAGGTACTTCTGTGTTGTGTTTGAGAGGGCAGGTGTTATGTATGTGAAGGCATGCCTGGACATGTTGGATGTAGCGTTCTGAGCTTGAGGCGCAACACAATAGACTAGGATTGCCAAATCCAATTCAAGAAATATCTGGGGACTTTGGGGGGTGGAGCCAGGAGACTTTGGGGGTGGAGCCAGGAGACATTAGGGGTGGAGCCAAGATCAAGACTGTGACAAGCATAATTGAACTCCAAAGGGAGTTCTGGCCATCACATTTGAAACACACAGACTTTATTGGGGGGGGGAAAGAGAGAAAAAGAAACCTTACACCACCTGGAATGGAACAGAAGCATTCCCTGAAACCACTGGAAAGGAAGGGAAGGGGGGCATGGCCATTAATTAGGAAGTTAACAGTTACAATATACCCAAGATATGCAGATACTCCCAGGAAGACAACTGCAGTCAGCTGCACACGACAGTCCATGGGATGCAAAGATTACGCGCTGGCTGGGACATGGCCTTTGAGGAGCAAACAGGCAGGTGCAAGCCAGGGACGGAGCCAATGAGGAGAGAGGGCTTCCCCCCTCCAGGCTTCCCACTGGCTAGGATCTTAGCACCGCTTCACCCCTTCTCACCTGGATCTCCCCCTGTCCCAGCTGCACCCACCATGGGTGCTAGCATGTAAACATAGCAGGGGGGGGGGGGCAGAAGGGTTCACATAGTCCTGCGTGAAAGGGGGGGGGAGAGAGAGATGGCAAAGAATGGCCACAAACCGCTAAAGCGTCGATGGAGCATGAGTGCCACAGACTTCCTCGTCCGTCAGCTTCTCACCCAGGTTGGTAATGACGTGACGCAGCTCAGCAGCGCTGATATAGCCGTTCCCATCCTTCCCCCCCTGCAGCCATCTCCAACCTGCAAAAACACCACGGAGGCGTTGCGACCTTTCAGCTCTTGGCCAGTGTCTGTCTCCTTCCACCTCGGGCTAAGTCGCCGCCCCTTCCCCGCTCTTCTCATGCCCAACAGCAGGACAGGAACGTTTGTCGACCTTACGCCCTCGCGTGCGTATCCCTCCGCCCCCGCAAACCGCCATCACATTTAAAGGGACGGCCAGGAGGCTGGCAACTTTGGGACCCAGGCAGCGTGGCTTGGAGAGGGCTGGGCCGCAGCTGCTGGCTGAGCAGCGGAACACCTCCCCCCGCTCCCCGGCCTCCTCGTCGGGCCGCCCCAGGAGAACCAGCCCTGCTGCTACGCTCCTCATCGCGGCAGGCAGGGGCTGCATTCACTGTGCCATTTCCCCCCTCCCCCTGCTTCTGGATTTTTGGAGAGCGGGGGAAGAGGCCACAAATTCGGGGGTCCCCCACCAGGGCGGGAGGGTTGGGAAGCCTACAATAGACTGAGAGGATCCAAAGATCTGCATCCCGACAGGCTGCCTCATTCAAACTGGCCAATCGGGAGGCAGTATCAGAAGATCCTAGGATCTGCCAATGAGGATGCATTTTCTAATGAAGGATCCAAAAAAGGGCACAATCACAGGGTTTCTGCTTCTTGGGGGCTCAGTTTCTTCTGCCCCAACTGTATATATGGCTGCATGTTCTGGTGCTTAGCTGTCGTTTTTGTAGTCACTTAGTAAATATGCTGAATCGCTAATAAAGAGCCCTAATCACTACGCAAGGGCCTCCTTGTGCATCGAACCCAGTATTTCACAGCAGGCAACTTCTATCTCCTTTCTGCAAGCCCCTTTGACACCCTCATGATGTTCCTAAACGTTTACTAACTCATGGAGGCAATCTCAGGGGCTTAAACAGCTGCTGTGGAAGTAGTGAATTAGGAGACACCCGGAGGTGTCCGAGAATTATAACTGATCGCCAGAGATCAGTTGCTCTGGAGAAAATGTAGGGTTGCCAAGTCCAGTTCAAGAAATATCTAAGGATTTTGGGGGTGGAGCCAGGAGAAATTGGGGGTGGAGCCAAGGGCAAGGGTGTGACAAGCATCATTGAACTCCAAAGGGAGTTCTGGCCATCACATTTATACCATTTCAATGCCTTCCTTCCATAGGAAATAATGAAATATAGGGGCACCTTCTTTTGGGGCTCATAGAATTGGACTCCCTGATCCAATCTTTTTAAAACTTGGACGGCTTTTTGGGGAGAGGCACTGGATGCTATACTGAAAATCTGGTGCATCTATCTCAAAAACAGCTTCCCCAGAGCCCCAGATACCCGCGGATCAATTCTCCATTATTCTCTATGGGAATCAATCTCCATAGGGAATAAGAGTGCCCAGCAGACATTCCCCTCCCCTCCCCCTGCTTTCTGATGACCCTGAAGCGGGAGGGGGGGAGGGCCTCCAAACCGGGGGATCTCCTTCCCCCACTTGGGGATTTCATCACAATGTAAATGGGACCACGGAGGAGAGACTAAGCAACAACAAAAAGAAAGAAACTCTCCGCGTAAAATGCAATTTGAACTTGTGAATAATAAGTATCAGACTACAAAACGAATAATATCAGTACATATCACCAAGTTAAAACCTTTCCCCTGCTTTGCTGATAAGGATAGTACTTACTATGAAAGGAAAGGAAAGGTCCCCTGTGCAAGCACCAGTCGTTGTTGACTCTGGGGTGACGTTGCTTTCACAACGTTTTCACAGCAGACTTTTTACGGGGTGGTTTGTCATTGCCTTCCCCAGTCATCTACACTTTCCCCCCAGCAAGCTGGGGACTCATTTTACCGACCTCGGAAGGATGGAAGGCTGAGTCAACCTTGGGCCGGCTACCTGAATCCAGCTTCCACCGGAATCGAACTCAGGTCGTGAGCAGAGAGTTCAGACCCACAGTACTGTAGTACTGCTGCTTTACCACTCTGCACCACGGTACTATGGCGTTCCCGCTATTATGCGTGCTAAGTAGAGAAAGCTAGGAATTCTTTTGGCACTACTGGACCTGGGAAATTGTACAACACTTATAAGAATGGTCCCTGGAAGAAGGATCTGAGATGTGAAACAGCTTGCAAAGTGGACCGGTTCTCCGTTGGACCACCTACTTTTAATACTGGACTGAATGTTATTTAGTGGCTTTCAGCCACATAAGGACAGTAGGAGCATTGAGTCAAGTATGAGGTTTTAACTTGGTGATATGTACTGTTATTATTCGTTTTGTATTCTGATACTTATTATTCACAACCAGCCCCGTAGCCAGGATTTGAAGAATTGGGGGGCCCTGATTTTTTTCAGGGGGCACATAGTGGCTCCAAGCTCCATGGCCTTCTCTCCTACCACCGCTGAGAAGGAAAGCTGCCAGCTCGCTGCCATACAGGCTTCCCCCTCCCCACAGCTGCCCCAAGGTGATCCCTTTCCACCCCTCTTCCAGCAGCTCTGGTGGGGAGCCACTCAGAGGTTTAGATACGTGCCACACTATCTCCTGCCCTTACCTATAGCATGATCCAGCTAGGCAAGCCTGCCGGGACAAGGAGGGGGGGGTGGAAGCCGCCACCAAGTCGCAGCTGACTTCTGAGGCTACAAGACCTCCAATTTGGATTTTTTCCCACTGGAGGGCGAGCCAAGGTTGCCCAAGCACAGCTCCCACCCTCGCTCGGGTGGCCAGTGAGATCAGGCCAGAAAACCCCTGCAGGCGAACATCACCTCTCCACTAATCCCCAGCCCCGGACTGCAGCCGGGACCTCCGCTTGTGTGCGTCAGCCTACCCTACCCTACCCTGTCTGCAATGGAGCCATCCGCCCCCTACCCCCACCGCCCCACTTGAGGGCCAGAATGGCCTCTTCTTGCAGGCACCCTCTAGCCCAACGTCAGCCCAACATGGAGCTTAACTTTCAGTCCTGGGCGCTGAAAGTGCCCCATTGTTTCTGCTTGCTGAGGGGTCAGAGATTTCTTCCAGCCCCTAAGGAAGCAGAAGCAACAGGGAGCTTAAGTTTCAGTCCTGGGCTCCAAAGTGCCCAGTTTTTTTCTGCTTGCTGAGTGGTCAGAGAATTCTTCCGGCCCCTAAGCAAGCAGAAGCAACTGTGTATGATGACGGCAGACTGGAGAAGGATGCAGCCGAGGCACTGGAGGCTGGTTAGGGGCCCCAAGTCAGGGGGCCCTGCCTAGCAGCCAGGGGGCTGTTCCACCACAGCCCCCCTCATAGCTACGGGCCTGTTCACAACAAGTTAAAATTGCATTTTACACGGAGAGTTTCCCACTTGGGGATTGGCAACCCTAAGAAAATGGCAGGAACACACAGGGACTCAGTTCTGGCTTGCTTTGCATCAGGGGGTGTGGCCTAATATGCAAATAAGCTCCTGCTGGGCCTTTTTCTATGAAAAAAGCCCTGCTGGACTCTATGGTATTATATCGACTGAGGCTCCTCCCCTCCTCAAACCCTGCTTATCCCAGGCTCCACCCCTCCAATCTTCAAGAATTCCTCAACTCAGAGTTAGCAATCCTATCTCTAAATGAAACCTCTTCTACCCCCACTAAATGCTGGAGTTGTCTGGGCACTCCCAGTTCTGGCAGGGCAACTTTCAGCTGCTAGGCCTGGGCATTTCTCTCTGTTAGGGTTGCCAATAGGCTTCCCAATCCCCAGGTCCCAGCAGGGGATCCCCAGGTTTTACAGGCTTCCCCCCTCCCCCAGCCAGCCTGCCGGCGGGGGAAGCCCCACCCCCACAGCCATCATTCACCTCCATGAATGATTCTCATAGGGAATGATGGGGAATTGATCCACGGGTATCGGGGGCTCTGGGGGGGGGGCTGTTTTTTGAGGTAGAGGCACCAAATTTTCAGTATAGCATCTAGTGCCTCTCCCAAAATAGCTCTGAAGTTTCAAAACGATTGGACCAGGGGGTCCAATTCTATGAGCCCCAAAAGAAGGTGTCCCTATCCTTCATTATTTCCTATGGAAGGAAGGCATTTTAAAAGGTGTGCTGTCCCTTTAAATGTGATGGCCAGAACTCCCTTAGAGTTCAGTTATGCTTGTCACAACCTTGCTCCTGGCTCCACCCCAAAGTCTCCTGGCTCCACCCCCAAAGTCCCCAGATATTTCTTGAATTGGACTTGGCAACCCTGGTTGCCAATCCCCAGGTGGGGGCAGGGGAATCCCCCAGTTTGGAGGCCCTCCCCCCACTTCAGGGTCATCAGAAAGCAATGGGGAGGAATCATAGAATCCTAGAGTTGGAAGGGACCTCCAGGGTCATCTAGTCCAACCCTCTGCACAATGCAGGAAACTCACAAACACCTCCCCCTAAATTCACAGGATCCTCATTGCTGTCAGATGGCCATCTAGCCTCTGTTTAAAAACCTCTGAGGAAGGAGAGCCCACCACCTCCCGAGGAAGCTTGCTTCACTGAGGAACCGCTCTAACGGTCAGGAAGTTCTTCCTAATGTTGAGGAAATGTCTGCTGGGCACTCCCTTATGGAGACTGATTCCCATAGGGTATAATGGAGAATTGATCCACAGGTATCTGGATCTCTGGGAAGGCTGTTTTTTTCAGTTAGAGGCACCAAATTTCCAGTATAGCATCCAGTGCCTCTCCCTAAATTCCCCTCCAAGTGTCAAAAATATTTGACCAGGGGGTCCAATTCTATGAGCCCCTCAAAAAAGGTGCCGCTGTCCTTCATTATTTCCAATGCAGGGAAGGCATTTAAAAGGTGTGCAGTCCCTTCAAATGCGATGGCCAGAATTCCCTTTGGAGTTCAATTATGCTTCTCACAACCTTGAACCTGGCTCCACCCCCAAAGTCTCCTGGCCCCACCCCCAAAGTCCCTAGATATTTCTTGAATTGGACTTGGCAACCCTACTCTCTGTGAACCAAATGTGTGCCACAGAATACACACCCAAATTGTTGGGGTTGCATATGCATTCCATTGCCAATGCTCAGGGATATCTGGACCAACAAATTAATCTGGTCACCAGGAGGTATAAAGTCCCTCAGTTAAAACCTTTCCCCTTTAAAAAATATAAAGAAGAGAAAAATTCATGGGTCCCTTTCCTGACACAAAAAAGCTACGGGAGACAACCCGTTAATTGTCTCCCAGCTCTCTTTTTTTTTTTTTTTTGCTAAACTAATCAATCCATATAAAAAGAGCAGATTAAATTGACTGACCCTCATATATTTAATGATTGCTGCTATTTGACCGAGCAGCATTTCTCAGGAAGCCGCTTGTCACGGGCTATCAATATTCCTTTAATCCCGTGTTTGTTATTGGGGCACTTTGTTACTCTCCAAGATGGCCTGTCTCGAACGGCCCCACTGCTTGCGCAGCAAGAAAATGAGATGGTAAATGACTGCACAAACAATCTGATTATAGCATTTAATTCCTGCCCTATAGATTTCCCGGCTTGCTGAGGCTCTCTTTTCTTCCATCGCTATTGTCACCCTTTTAAATGGCCTTCCCTGCCACCAGGACTATTTAATTTCATTGTTTTGGATCAGCTTTTCAAAATCCTTTCCCCCCTCCCCCCACTTTCTCATGCACAAAATCCTGCTCTTCCACAATTACGAGATTTCGCCTTTTCATAGTGCGCGTAACTCGCACGCAGAACAATCCCTGTTTTTGAGCTCTTCCCTGGTATGAATGAAACTGTCACTGTTTTGCATTTTCAGGAGGGGGAGGGACTTCCTGAAATGTATCACACATGTGCGCTAGAGCAGAGGTCCCCAATCCCCGGGCCATGGACCAGTACCGGTCTGTGGCCTGTTAGCAACCGGGCCGTGAGTTGTATAATTATTTCATTATATATTACAATGTAGTAATAATAGTAAGAAGAAGACAACAATGGATTTATATCCTGCCCTCCGCTCTGAATCTCAGAGTGGCTCACAATCTCCTTTACCTTCCTCCCCCACAACAGACACCCTGTGAGGTGGGTGGGGCTGGAGAGTGCTCTCCCAGAAGCTGCCCTTTCAAGGACAACTCTGCAAGTGCTATGGCTGACCCAAGGCCATTCCAGCAGCTGCAAGAGGAGGAGTGGGGAATCAAACCCGTTTCTCCAAGATAAGAGTTTGCATGCTTAACCAACGCACCAAAATAAAGTGCACAATTGTATCATCCCAAAACCCGGTCCGTGGAAAAAAATGTCTTCCACAAAACCGGTCCCTGGTGTCAAAAAGGTTGGTGTCAAAAAGGCTGCACTAGACCAACTAGATCTGTGTCCTGTAGTATTTTAGATACCAACAATATTTTCAGGGTATACATTTGCACCAGTCAAAGCTTCTTATATGAGCACATACAGCTTCCTGATTTAGGGTTGCCAGCCTCCAGGTGGGGCCTGGGGATCTCTTGCTTTTACAACTGATCTCCAGCTGGCAGAGATCAACTTTCCTAGAGAAAAGGGCTGCTTTGAAAGGTGGACTCTATGTAGGGTTGCCAAACCCCTCCGCCGGAGGCACCGTAAAACTCTATGGTATCAGATTGGACTTGGCAACCCTAGGTGGAACCTGGGGAAATATTTCCTGAGTTGGACGTGGCAACCCTGTCTCCAGCAGTTGCTTTACCTGGAGTTGGCAACCCAGGCCTGAAGAAAGGTTCTTTCTGAAAGAGAGGCTGACAACTTCAAAGGATAGTTCCTCAAAGGACAGAAGCTTGAAAAAACATTTGTAAACCACATTTTTGAAGTGGGGAGGTCAGCTTTGAACAATCTCAGCTAATTTTGAGGGGAGGGGGCTTTTGGCTTTGCTTTGGCAGCCCCGAGTCATATTTTTAGTTTGAACAGCCTTTCGTTTGTTAAAAATAGAAGGCTGATGCAGGAGCCAAAAAAAGAGGTTAAAAACCCATTTAGGTATTTGTTATTTCATGGTTCATGTGTCTCTGGCATACCATGTATCATGTCAGCCTTGTCCTCTGGAGCATTTGCGCTATGAAAGCGAGATGTTTCCTTCAACAGGAGTTGCAAAGAGATGCCAACTTTGCTAAAGAGGTAGTGGGGAAATAGCCAGGGCTGAGCTTTCCTATTGTGGAGTTAACATAAGAACCTAAGAGAAGCCGTGTTGGATCAGGCCAATGGCCCATCCAGTCTGTGTCACATAGTGACCAAAAAAATCCAGCTGCCATCAGGAGGTCCACCAGTGGGGCCAGGACACTAGAAGCCCTCCCACTGTGCCCTCCCAAGCACCAAGAATACAGAGCATCACTGCCGCAGACAAAGAGTTCCAACAATACACTGTGGCTAATAGCCACTGATGGACCTCTGCTCCATATGCTTATCCAATCTCTTCTTGAAGCTGGCTATGCTTGTAGCTGCCACCACCTCCTGTGGCAGTGAATTCCACGTGTTAATCACCCTTTGGGTGAAGAAGTACCGGTACTTCCTTTTATCTGTTCTAACCTGACTGCTCATTGATTTCATTGAGTGCCCGCGATTTCTTGTATCGAGAGAAAGGGAGAAAAGATCTTTCTCTACCTTCTCTGTCCCATGCATAATCTTGTAAACCTCTATCATGTCACCCCGCAGTCGACGTTTCTCCAAGCTAAAGAGCCCCAAGCGTTTTAACCTTTCTTCTTAGGGAAAGTGTTCCAACTCTTGAATCATTCTAGTTGCCCTTTTCTGCACTTTTTCCAATGCTGTAATATCTCTTTTGAGGTGTGGTGACCAGAATTGTACACAGTATTCCAAATGAGGCCACACCATCGATTTATACAGGGGCATTATGATACTTTGCTGTTGCCCCAGGGATCTGAAATTGCTCTCTAAAAGACTCCACTGAGACCAAAATCTAAAGAAACTTGTCTGAAAGCATTAAAGGTGGGGCCTGGATCTCCCAGTATTACATCTGATCTCCATATGATCAGTTCTCCTGGAGAAAATGGCTTCTTTGGAAGATGGACTCTATGGCATTGTGCCCTGCTGAGGTCCCTCCCCTCGTTAAACCACCTAGGATTGCCAAGTCCAATTCAAGACTTTGGGGGCGGAGCCAGGATGCCTTTTCTCCACTGGAAATGATGAAGGATAGGGGCACCTTCTTTTGGGCCTTACAGAATCGGTCCCCCTGGCTCAATCTTTTTGAAATTTGGAGGGTGTTTTGAAGAGAGGCAGTGGATGCTATGCTGCAGATTTGGTGCATCTACCTCAAACAACAGCTCTCCCCCCAAGCCCTAGATACCCACTGATCAATTCTCCATTATACCCTATGGCAGTGGTTCTCAACCATTTCGGTACCAGGGACTGGTTTTGTGGAAGACAATTTTTCCATGGACCGGTGGAGGGGGGGCGCACTGGGGGTTTTGCTATCCTAACCACACTCCCGCTCGCACCCCATCCCTGCTTCCTCATGGAGGTCTTTATATGGGGGTGTGTCGGTCTGCTTCTGCCGCCTCCCCGCTAGAAAAGCAAAGGTCACTGCCGTGCTGCCCCTTCTGCCTGCCTGGCAGATGAAAGAGGTGGTGTGGCCTCCCCTTGGAGGGGAGGCAGCTTCTGAGCGAGGTCACATTGCCTCCTTTGTCTGCCCAGGTCCCAGGAGGGGGACAGGGGTGGCGGGGCTGCACTGCCGCATTCCGAGGCAGCCTCAGAATGAGGCTGCGCTGTCTCTTTCGTCTGCCCAGGTCCTGGAGAGATGAAAGGGGCAGTGTGCCACCTCTGCCTCGCTCTGTGGCCTGGTTGCTAACAGGCCACGGACCGGTACTGGTCCAAGGCCCTGGGGTTGGGGACCCCTGCCTTATGGGAATCGGTCTCCATGGGGAATAATGGAGTTCCCAGCAGACATTTTCCCCCTCTAGGGTTGCCAAGTCCAATTCAAGAAATATTGGGGACTTTGGGGATGGAGCCAGGAGACTTTGGGGGCGGAGCCAAGATCAAGGCTGTGACAAGCATCTTTGAACTCCAAAGGGAGTTCTGGCCATCACGTTTAAAGGGACGGCACACCTTTTCAATTCCTTCCTTCCATAGGAAATGATGAAGGATAGGCACCTTCTTTTGGGTCTCATAGAATTGGACCCCCTGACCCAATCTTTTTGAAACTTGGGGGGTATTTTGGGAAGAGGCACTAGATGTTATACTGAAAATTTGGTGCCTCTACCCAAAAAACAGCCCCCCCCCCAGAGCCCCAGATAACCACGGATCAATTCTTTATGATTTTCTATGGGGATAAATCTCCATAGGGAATAATAGAGTTTCCAGCAGACATTTCCCTCCCCTCCCCCCGCTTTCTGATGACCCTGAAGCAGGCGGAGGGTCTCCAAACCGGGGGATCCCCTGCCCCCACCTGGGGATTGGCAACCCTATCCCCCTTCCATTTTCTGATGACCCTGAAGCGGAGGGAGGCTCTGCAAACTGGGGGATCCCCCGCCCCCGCCTAAGGATTGGAAAATTAGGAAACTAGCAGTGTGGGCTTTGGTAAGACAGAAGAAACACCGCGTACCGAATGTTGCGATGCAAGTGCGCATGCGCTCTTTTACCCAAACACTTAAACAAAATAATTCTTAAACATCCTTTAAAGCAAAAGATCAGTCTCTAGTAAAAACTCAAATTTTAAAGATTGCCAGGTACATAGAGTCTGCTGTCTTCTCTTCCTTCTGTTGAAAGACGCAGATGGACCCGACTGCTCCTCTTTGAAGAGTATTTCAACAGGTGTAGTGGCAGCGACACGAGGTTCAAATTCGTGTTTCCTTTACACTTCCTCTAGCCGCAGTTTTTATACTCCGGAACCCGTGCTTTAAGGCAACAGCTCACAGTCACATCTTACTAGTATGCATGAACGGTTCTCAACAGTTCTCAGCAGACTCTATGTACCTGGCAATCTTTAAAATTTGACTTTCTACTGAAGACTGATCTTTTGCTTTAAAGGACATTTAAGAATTATTTTGTTAAAGCATCTGAGTAAAGGCGGGCATGTGCACTTGCCTTGAAATATTTGGTACTCGGCGTTTCTTCTGTCTTACTCACCTGGGGATTGGCAATCCTAGTTCCACTCCTCCCCCCAAAAACAAAAAAAACCCCAAAACCTCCAGGTATTTCCCAACCCAGAATTTGCAACCCTAATACAATACATGACGCAAGATGCCTGGACCCCAGTTAGGGTTGCCAGGTCTGTGTTGGAAAATATCTGGAGACTCTGGAGGTGGATCCGGGAGAGGGCGGGGTTTGGGAAGGGGCGGGGCCTCAGCGTTGTATAGAGCCATAGAGCCCACCCTTCCAAGCAGCCATTTTCTCTAGAGGAGCTGATCTCTGCCAGCTGGAGAGCAGAAAATCTCCAGGCCCCACCAGGAGGCTGGCACCCTTAGATTTCATGGACTTACCATTTACTATAAATATGGAGTGATCCGTGTTATTATCACTTATTTAAGCAAACAGGGTTGTTTAGTTGATCACTGATGGGATTGTTTTAACTCGTGCAAAGTACTCACCTTTTTTTTTCAAAATCCAGTTACAGAATGTTATTTAAATTTTAAAAAAAATAGAAAAAAATACCCATAATTTCATGTTGTATTTTCTGCAGAACTCGTTCAGGCTATTTCCCTCTGGAAGCGAGCCATGCGCTTATATTATGAGGATACTGGACACCGTTAAGGCTAGTATGGCACCAAGGTTACCAGCCTCCGGGTGGGGCCTGGAGATCTCAGGAATTACAGCTCATCTCCAGATTACAGAGATCAGTTCCTCTACAGAAAACACCATCTTTGGAGACTGAGCTCATAAGGACATAAGAGAAGCCATGTTGGATCGGGCCAGTGGCCCATCCAGTCCAACACTCTGTGTCACAGAAGAACATAAGAGAAGCCATGTTGGATCGGGCCAATGGTCCATCCAGTCCAATACTCTGTGTCACATAAGAGAAGCCATGTTGGATCAGGCCAATGGTTCATCCAGTCCAACACTCTGTGTCACAGAAGAACATAAGAGAAGCCATGTAGGATCGGGCCAGTGGCCCATCCAGTCCAACACTCTGTGCCACAGAAGAACATAAGAGAAGCCACGTTGGATCAGGCTAATGGCCCATCCAGTCCAACACTCTGTGTCACAGAAGAACATAAGAGAAGCCACGTCGGATCAGGCCAATGGCCCATCCAGTCCAACACTCTGTGTCACACAGTGGCAAAAAAATTATACACACACACACACACACACTGTGGCTAATAGCCACTGATGGACCTCTGCTCCATATTTTTATCTAACCCCCTCTTGAAGGTGGCTATGCTTGTGGCCGCCACCACCTCCTGTGGCAGTGAATTCACATGTTAATCAGCCTTTGGGTGAAGAAGTACCTCCTTTTATCCGTTTTAACGTTTTATCCGTTTTTATCCGTTTAGCTCTGTGGCATTATGTCCCAGAGAGATCCCTCCCTACCTCAAACTGTGCTCTCCCTGGGCTCCACTCCAAATCTCCAGGAATCTCTGCCCCTGGAGTTGGCAACTCTGCACCACATCATGAAACCATAATCCCAGCTAAGAAAAAGCTGGGAAAGTCCTACACAGGGCTTTTTTTTGTGGAAAAAGCCCAGCAGGAACTCTTATGCATATTAGACCACACACCCTGGCATCACCACTGTTTCATACAGGAGATTTTTTGTAGAAGAAGCCCAGCAGGAACTCATTTGCATATTAGGCCACACACCCCTGACATCACCATTGTTTCACACAGGGCTTTCTTTGTACAAGAAGCCCAGCAGGAACTCATTTGCATGTTAGACACACCCCCTGGCACCAAGCCAGCCAGAACTACATTCCTGTGTGTTTCTGCTCAAAAAAGGCCTACATGTTATAAAATGTTCTGCCATTATACCTGAAACAAGTTCTATTCTCTGTTCAAACTTGATGATTAATATTCCCAAACTTGAATGATTAATAATCCCAAAGTATTTACGGTCCGTCATTTGAAAATTAGAATGTTGCCCTTTTTTCCGGTGGTAAATTGGGTCAGAGTGTTCCACACATTTACATTTCAATTAACCCCCCCTCCGCCCCCCAATAATAACACATTGTGCGAATGGGGCACAATTCCGACTTGAAGAAAGACGATACCTTCCGCTACTTTGTTAATGAAAAGCTCCTTCAGTCGGGAAAAGGCCACCCATCGCTAGGAAGAAATCTTCTGCCTTGTTCTGTCTTTTCCCATTAGCTTAAAAATGTGCTGGAATAAGACAGCAAGGTTTCAAATTCTAGACCTGTCAATAGTTTCCTTTCAAAGTTTTCTTGTCTTTTCTTTCTTTAAATTCAAACTTTTGAAAAAAAAAAGTGAGACTTTGCCAGTAGGAAACTGGGATGGTCTCTAAGGCATTAATCTTGGGGCTCCATGCTGCTTTCCCATGGCGCACTACTGGGACTGGATAGGTTGGGGAGAGAGGAGCAATCCAGCAGAAGACGTGTGCTTCCCATCTACTGGTACCCTTGTGGAATGGAAGAAGAAGTCGAAGACGACAACATTGGATTTATGTCCTGCCCTTCACCCTGAATCTCAGAGCGGCTCACAATCTCCTGTACCTTCTTCCCCCACAACAAACACCCTGTGAGGCAGGTGGAGCTGAGAGAACTCCCCCAGAAGTTGCCCTTTCAAGGACAGCTCTGCAAGAGCTATGGCTGACCCAAGGCCATTCCAGCAGCTGCAAGTGGAGGAGCGGGGAATCAAACCTGGTTCTCCCAGATAAGAGTCTGTGCACTTAATCACAACACCAAACTGGCTTACTTTTTCTTCCTCACTGGTGGCGGAAAGGGCTGCCAAGTCTATTAGGGTTGCCAATCCCCAGTTGGGGAAAGGGGATCCCCTGGTTTGGGGGCCCTCCCCCCACTTCAGGGTTATCAGAAAGTGGGGAGGGAGCAGAGGTCCATCAGTGGCTATTAGCCACAGTGTGTGTGTGTGTTTGGCCACTGTGTGACACAGAGTGTTGGACTGGATGGGCCATTGGCCTGATCCAACATGGCTTCTCTTATGTTCTTATTTGCTGAGCACTCCATTATACTCTATGGAGTCCAATTCCCATAGGGTATAATGGAGAATCGATCCATGAGTATCTGGGGCTCTGGGCAGGGGGGAGGACTTTTTTGAAGTAGAGGCACCAAATTTTCAACATACCATCTGGTGCTTCTCTTAAAAAAAAAAAAAACCACCCAAGTTCAAAAAGATTGGACCAGGGGGTCCAATTCTATGAGACCCCAATGAAGGTGCCTCATCCTCCATTATTTCCAACGAAGGGAAGGCATTTAAAAAGAATGTAGTCCCTTTAAATGTGACGGCCAGAACTTCCTTTGGAGTTCAGTCATGCTTGGCACAACACTTCTTCAGGTATCCTTTGTGCGCATACATACTTTTTCAGATATCTGAAGAAGTGTGCATGCACACAAGCTTATGCCCAAAGCAAAGATTAGCACAGTTTAATTCTGGGTGTAAGCTTTCATGTGCATGCACACTTCTTCAAATATCTGGAAAAGTATGCATGCACACAAAAGATACCTGAAGAAGTCTGCATGTGCACAGAAGCTTATACCCAGAATCAAACTTTGCCAGTCCTAAAGGTGCCACAGAACTCTCTGTTCTGTTGCTTCAAACCAATAGAGCTACCCAACCGGAATCTATCCGCTTTCTGTATTTGCCCAGAAGTCGAACCAAAGTTTCAGCTCAGCCATTATATGATGTTCCCTCCTTACTAATGTAATTTGCTTCAATGTTCAATTTATTTCTCTGATGTATCTCCTGCCTTCTCGGGCACCTAATATTAAGCCCGCCATCATTTACTCTAGAGCAACCCTCTTAACATCAATAGGGCCGCTTCAGAGTCCGTGGGTTGTTACGGATTGCAACCTAAATGACTTATCGATCGAATACCTATGAGATGCTGAAAACTGAACGAACATAATCACCAAGGTTGCTTAATCTTTTAAAGACACTAGCACTTTGGCGAGGCATTTGGGTGTTGTTGTTTTTTTAAAATAAATAAATGAAACGCCATAGAGTTTGCAGAGATGAATGACTCTTCAAACTTTTCTTTTCTTTTTAAATATAAAGCACTCACATTTTGCTTACCTGTCCCTTCTGGGGATTATTATCCGCTGCAGTCTCTCCTGACTGGGTAATTTCTTCTATCCGTCCTTATTAGGTTTAATCAATCGAGGGTTGGCAAAGCAATGCGATGCAAAGCAGAGAAAAATCATCTTAATGTTGGCTGGGCTGCATTATAAATTGTGATCGGCACCTGCGGAAAAGTCTGCCGTTAAAACTCGCGGGAGGCCAAGTAGATGTTGTCGAGCCATTAGGCTCAGATACACACTACGTTTCTGTGCTGTCCGTTCTCCAAAGAACTCTGGGTTCCCTGCTTTTATCTTCAGCTGCTGGAATGGCCTTGGGTCAGCCATAGCTCTCGCAGGAGTTGTCCTTGAAAGGGCAGCTGCTGTGAGAGCCCTCTCAGCCCCACCCATCTCACAGGGTGTCTGTTGTGGGTGGGGGGAAGATATAGGAGATTGTAAGCCGCTCTGAGTCTCTGATTCAGAGAGAAGGGCAGGGTATAAATCTGCAGTCTTCTTCTTCTTCACATGAACCCTGTGAGATGGGCTGGGTTGAGCGACGACCCAAGCCATTGTGAAATACATCAGTTTGGATACCCCTCTTTGATAAAGACAGTGGAAACGGCGCGACAAGCGTCCTGCCGGCTCCAGGCTCCGACAGAGGGACGTCGGGGAATCTTTAGATTCATTCCTTTTGGGAAGAAAAATCTGCACAGGTACTTTGACCTACAAGCGCTTTGTAGCACTAAGCACTTTGAGCAATTTGTTCTAATGAAGCGTGTGCTTGGAGGCACGTTGGAAAGGATTTACGTGCACTTACCTTGATATATTAATTATTGAATTGGATTATAATAATCAGTGCTTGGAAGTTTCATACTTAAATAATCGTAACAATTGTGTTCGTTATTTTGTCACGGTTTCTCTTTGAGTTCTCATTCTCTCTATTGTAATTCCAGCCTCTAGGTGGGGCCAGGGGATCCCCCAGAATTACAGCTCATCCCCAGACTACAGAGATCAGTACCCCTGGAGGAAATGGAGGCTTTGGGGGGGTGGGCTCTGGGACATTGTACCCCACTGGGGTCCCTGTCCTCCCCAGGCTCCACCCCCAAATCTCTAGGGATTTCCCAACCAGGATCTGGCAACCCCACCCCCTGAGCCAAAAGGAAATATGAGATATAGATATTTCAATTAATACGTAAACAAACATTGCTCAGTGGAAAGCTAATATTGGGGAAGGATTCATCCCAGTGTACTCTGTGTGTGTGTGTGTTCAGTGCCATTATGTTGCTTCCAACTTATGGTGACCCCAGGGCTTTTTTTGTACCAGAAACTCGTTTGCATATTAGGTCATACCCCCCCCCCCCCGATGTAGCCAGTCCTCCAAGAGCTGACAGGGCTCTTCGTACAGGGCCTGCTGTAAGCTCTTGGAGGATTGGCTGCATCAGGGGTGTGTGGCCTAATATGCAAAGGCATTCCTGCTACAAAAAAAAGGCCCTGGTCCTAATTATGCAAACGATCCTTTCTGGGTTTTACGTGAAAACAGTGGGGTACAAATGCCATAGCCTCTTTTCAAAAGGGACCGATCCGCATCGAGATATATGGACAAGATTTATGGGTCTGCCGATGTCCCCGAATCCATAAATTCTCCCAGCGGCAAGGCCAGCAGGAACGAAAACATAACTGCAAAGTTTAGAAACACAGCAAATTCAAGGGGCTGGAGGAACACGCCTGTCTTCTTTGCATGTCCCGTCGGTAATAAACTTTCCCCCTCCCTGAAAAATATGGCTCCCCTGTTGTCGGCATAATTTAGCCTGGCTCCAGGTTTCAGACGGTCACCTCTCCAGCGGTCTCTGGGATGACAGGCAAGTTATAATGCTTCATCAGAGGGTCATAGATGTAATGATGAATGGCCCATTGTGGTGCCTGGCGATAGATTAGGAGAACAGATGACCGGGGTAGGAGGTGGGAAATGCCCAGTGGTTTCAGATACGATGGAGACACCGGGGCGATGCGATGAGTATGAATGTTTCTCCGGTATGGAAAGGTTATGCAGAATGAAACTTGTGGATTTCAAAGATCTGATCAAGGGATAATAATAGGGTTGCCGAGTCCCATTCAAGAAATATCTGGGGACTTTGGGGGTGGAGCCAGGAGCCTATGGGGGTGGAGCTAAGATCAAGGCTGTGACAAGCATAATTGAACTCCAAAGAGAGTTCTGGCCATCCCATTGAAAGTGACTGCACACTTCTTATATGCCTTCTCTCCCTTGGAAATAATGAAGGATAGGGGCAGCTTCTTTTGGGGCTCATAGAATTGGACCCCTCAGTCCAATATTTTTGAAATTTGGGAAATTTTTTGAGGAGAGGTGTTAGATGCTATGCTACAAATCTGGTGTCTCAACCTCAAAAAACAGCCCCCCCCCCAGAGCCCCACATACTCGTGGATCAATTCTCCATTGTACCCTATGAGAATCGGTCTCCATAGGGAATAATGAGTGCCCAGCAGACATTTCCCACCCACCCCCTGCTTTCTGATCATCCTGGAGCGGGGTGAGGGCCTCCAAACTGGGAGATCCCCTGCCCCCACCTGGGGATTGAACCACAAGGCTCCATATACAACCAGCTTAAAAAAACACCTTTAAATAAGTATTTATAGGGCATCAATACATACTCGTTTAAAGGTGTTTTTTAAGCCGGTTGTATACGGAGTCTTGTGGTTTTTTCCTACTCCAATTTTCCATGTGACTTTTTTCCATGTGACTAGGTTGCTCACCTGGGGATTGGCAACCTAGGTGATAAGGTTAAAGAATCATATAACTGTAGATCGAGAAAAGGAATGGGGGAGTTTATCCTTTTGTATGCGTTCCCAGAATGAGGTGGGGTTGCTAACTAGGGTTGCCAATCCCCAGGTGGAGGCAGGGAATTCCCCAGTTTGGAGGCCCTCCCCCCGCTTCAGGGTCGTCAGAAAGCGGGGGGAGGGGAGGGAAATGTCTGCTGGGGACTCTATTATTCCCTATGGAGATTTATTCCCATAGAAAATCATGGAGAATTGATCTGCAGGTATCTGGGGCTCTGGGGGGGGGGGCTGTTTTTTGAGGTAGAGGCACCAAAATTTCAGTATAGCATCTAGTGCCTCTCCCCAAAATATCCCCCCAAGTTTCAAAAAGATTGGACCAGGGGGTCCAATCCTATGAGCCCCAAAAGAAGGTGCCCCTATCCTTCATTATTTCCTATGGAAGGAAGGCATTGAAAAGGTGTGCCGTCCCTTTAAATGTGATGGCCAGAACTCCCTTTGGAGTTCAATTATGCTTGTCACAGCCTTGATCTTGGTGCCACCCCTAATGTCTCCTAGGGTTCCCAAGTCCAACCCCAGAAATATCTGGGGACTTTGGGGGTGGAGCCAGGAGACACTGGGGTGGAGCTAGGGGGAAACGGCGAGCCGCCCCGTCTCGGAGCGGGCGAGTCAACTGCCGCTTCTTCTCTGCTCGCCGTGGCTGCTCCTCCAAGATGGGCCCAGGCTGAGCCCATCTCGGAGGAGCAGCCACGGCGAGTGGTGAAGAGGTGGCAGCAGCACGGCGGCCTCGCCCACTCCGCTCCACCTCTGGGGTGGAGGCGGGCCGGGGACGTGGCGAGCCATGAGTCCGGGTCCTAGAAGGGCCCGGATTCGCGGCTCGCCATGCTCCTGGCCTGCCTCGCCCTCCCCTGCGCTGCTGCCGCCTCTTGGCTGCTCCTCCGAGATGGGGTCAGCCTGGGGTCATCTTGGAGGAGCAGCTGCGGTGGGCAGGGAGGGGGCGGCAGCGGCGCGGCGGCCTCGCCCGCTCCGGGATGCAGTGGCTCGCCATGCTCCCTGGCGCCGTTCCCCCCTTCCCCCGCTTCCGTTTTTTTGGGGAGCGGAGGAAGAGGGTGGAAATTCTGGGGTCCCCCGCCAGGGCGGGAGGGTTGGGAAGCCTAATGTCTCCTGGCTCCACCCCCAAAGTCTCCTGGCTCCACCCCCAAAGTCCCCAGATATTTCTTGAATTAGACTTAGCAACCCTAGCCCTGCATAACCTTTCTCAATTCCACAGGGCCTGCAAAGCTGAATTTTTCTGGCAGGCCTTCAACACCTAGCCAGGAAGAACTGCCACCTCACATTACTGAGAAGTTACAAACATCATATGATCACTAACAGCAAAAAGAAAGATCCCGCCATACCGAAGTTGGATAGCACCTTGGGCTACCAAGTCCCTCGTCCGGGCGGGGAATCCCCGCCCTGGAGGTTCCCAACCTACCCCTGCACCGCTGGTGCGATGACGTCACCCGGAAGTGATGTCATCAAAATGGTGCCATGCACATGGGCCGCTCTAGGCATTTCCAGGAAAGCTCTATGGTTTTCCTGGACGCTCTAGCCATTTCGGAGGACATGGCAACCCTAATAGCACCACAAAATGTTTAAAAATGTTTTAAATTGTATTTTACTGGCTTTTAAAATTGTATTATACCATTGATTGTTAGCCACCCTGAGTCCACTTGTGGAGAGGAAATTGAATGTAATAAATAATAATTAATAATAAAGAAATAAATGACATCCTGCTGGACTTTTTCTACAAAAAAGTCCTGCCTGTAAGGAAGTTCATCGTTGTAGTCTGGAGATTAGCTGTAGTTCCAAGGGAGTTCCAGGACCCACCTGGAGGCTGGTAATCCTAGATTACCAATAGAGCCTAAGGTCATCCAAACTCCTTCTGTCAGTCTTATCTGACTTCAGATTTAATCCTTTTTCTTTCGTCCTTGACAGGCCTGCTCAGCCAATTGTTTATTTAATTTAAAGCTTTGCAAACCCTCAGCCCTCAACCCACAACTCCTGAGGCAGCACAGGGCATAAAAGGAAGTTATAAAAAACACAGTGTGATAAAAGAAGCTCAGAAGCGATAAAGCGAGCTCAGAAGTCGATGTCACAAATAGATTGGCCCAGGGCTTTTTTTGTAGCAAGAGCTCCTTTGCATATTAGGTCACATGCCCCTAATGTAGCCAATCCTCCTGGAGCTTACAGTAGGCCCCATACTAAGAGCCCTGTGAGCTCCAGGAGGATTGGCTACATCGAGGGGCATGGCCTAATATGCAAATGAGTTCCTACTACCAAAAAAGCCCTGGATTGGTCAGTCGTAAAGCTGCCAAATTCCAGCTGGGACTGTAGGGTTGCCAGCAGGGGGTCTCCCAATTTTATGGGCTCCTGCCTGCATCTGGCTACGAGGAGGGCAGCTGGAGAAAGCCCCACCCCCAACAGCCAGCACCCAGCACAACATTCCCAG
Source organism: Heteronotia binoei (assembly GCF_032191835.1). Taxonomy (NCBI): domain Eukaryota; kingdom Metazoa; phylum Chordata; class Lepidosauria; order Squamata; family Gekkonidae; genus Heteronotia; species Heteronotia binoei. The sequence goes on along the minus strand of NC_083236.1, from coordinate 56,746,975 downwards.
CATAATGACATTATGCAGAACTGATATCATCACACCAGGGATGTCATGACATTTGGGGCAAAACTGTGGCTTTTGGGGTAGAAAAAGCCCAGCAGGAACTCATTTGCATATTAGGCCACACACCCCTGACATCACCATTGTTTCACGCAGGGCTTTTTTGTAGGGAAAGCCCAGCAGAAATTCATTTGCATATTAGGCCACACCCCCTGACACCAAGCTAGCCAGAACTATATTCCTGCCCAAAAAAAGCCATGGGCAAAAACACTACGGTAACCACAGAGTTTTGCCCAAAGTACCAGAGTGTTGCCATGCGATGTCACCAGTGTGATGACATCACTTCCACGTGACACCATCACATGGAGGACATCGCATGTGGCAACGTCACCCCCACCCCTGGCTCTTGGAAAGATCCCTCCCACCCCCTACTGGAGAGAAGTTAGGGCCTGGCAAGCCTATGAGGCTGGGAGGTCTCCTGGAATCACAACCCAGCTCCAGACTATAGTTCCCCTGGAGAAAATGGCCGCCCTGAAGGTAGACACTGCTAAATAAGATACTGCTGAGGTCCTCCTCTCCTCAAGTCCCCTCACCCCATGGTCAACCCCCAAGCCTCCAAGAATTTCCTGACTTGGAGTTGGCAACTAGGGTTGCCAAGTCCCCCACAGCCTCCAGCAGGGGACTGCTTTTGTGCGCACGCAGTGCACATGGTGCGATGATGTCACTCGCAAGTGACGTCATCATGCTGGCAATGTCGCATGCCGGCTGCTCAAGGAGCTTCTGGGAAAACTCTATAGGTACCATAGAGTTTTTCTCTCCCAGATTGCTAGAGCTCCCGGAAAAACCATAGAGTTTTCCCGGAAGCTCCTAGAGTGCCAGCGCGTGACATCACTGGCATGATGACGTCACTGCAAGTGACAACATTGCGTTGGAGACATCGGGGAAGTATCCCCCGCTGTCCCAATGCGGTTCAGTGGGTTGGGAACCTCCAGAGTGGGGGATACCCCGCCTGGCCCGCGCGCTTGGTAGCCCTGTTGGTAACCCTACTAAGTTCTGAAGATGATGCCAGGCTCCTATTTGTGTTAGTACTGGGAAAGTCACACGGCAGCCAAAAGAAAAAATAGATCTAATAATACAACCAGCAGAATGGCAGAATTGGCAATAAAACGAGAGTCATAAAAGCCTGCACAATTTGAATCAGTCAGAATAAATGAGAAGTGAGGGGAGAAAAATAGGCAAATGCTGGAAGAAACACTCCACCAAATGTCTGGGGGGGAATAACAATCTTCACTGTGGTGCCTAACAGTAAACAAACATGAACTATGTGGTGTAGCGGTTAACAGTGGTGGACTGTAATCTGCAGGACCAGATGTGATTGCCCACTCCTTCACATGAAGCCTTCTGAGTGACCTTGGGCCAGTCACAGTTTTCCCAGAACTCTCTCAGCCCCAAATACCTTGCACGGTGCCTGTTGTGGGGAGAGGAAGGGAAGACAGATGCAAGTTGCTTTGAGACTCCTTAAAGCAGAGTATATAAACCAACTCTTCTTCTTCTTCCCAAATGAACATTCTATATTCTTTCCCCTACCCTCATTCATGAGAATTCCTTGAATGCATTTACCAATACATGTTTCATTATGTAGCAGTGAGGTATCTATCGGGGTTATCCTGCTCCTAATGAAATCTTAAGGCTGGTTCACTTAGGGCTTGTTGGCTGCTGCCTCAAAGGACCATTTGCATGTATGGATGGGCAGCACTTTCACATCAACCGTTGTCAAATGCTAGGAAGAGTTGAAGGCAGCAGGGAAAAAGGAAGACCCGACGCAAGATGGGTTGACTCAGTCAAAGAAGTCACGCCCCTCAGTCTGCAAAACCTGAGCAAGACTGTTAATGATAGGACATTCTGGAAGTCATTCATCTGTAGGGTCACAATAAGTTAGAAGTGACCTGACAGCACTTAACACAAAGAGACAGTCGAATGCAATACCTGTCAATTCAGCTTGACAATCCACCGAGGGTCATGAAGGAGCTGAGAAGCAGCAAGGATTCAGGTGATTTGTTTTATCTATTTCTTTATCTGAAACATTTTTATGCCCCCATTTCCACCCTAATAGGGTCCTCTGGGCAACAAACCTAAAAGCATTAAAACACTCGAACAATTCAAAACAGCATTTAAAATTATAAAATAATTCAATATAAACTGCCAGGAAGGAGGGCCAACTACCATTATTGGGGGTACAAACCAGATTTTTAAAAAAAAGTATTCACTTGCTGGTGGAAGACAATGAGAGACAGACAGACAGACAGAAACCTCCCTGGAGAGAGTGTTCCAAACTTTTGGCACCATGACCAACAAAGCCCTTTCTCAGTTTGCTAACCGTCTAGCATCAGATGGAAGCAGAAACTTCAAAGATGACCAGACCGCAGTGTTCCCTCTAAGCTGGGTTAGTGTGAGCTAGCTCACAATTTTTTAGCTTCCAGCTCACACTTTTTTGTCTCAGCTCAGGAAAAATGGCCCCAGAGCAAACTATTGTATGAAGTAGCTCACAACTTTAATGCCAGTAGCTCACAAAGTAGAATCTTTGCTCACAAGACTCCACAGCTTAGAGGGAACATTGCCAGAATGTATTGTCTATGTATTGTTTATGAGAACTGAACAGTAAGAGGAGTTCACAGACGCATCCAAGAAGGCCTATTATGTGTGAAAGAATAGTGAGCAAATAAACAAAGAGAGATTTTCCATATTCCTCAATGCTAACTTTATTTCTCAGTTCAGACCCCTTTAAACTGTTAGTTTTCAAAATTGTTGTAATATCTCCAGGGACAAACAGGATCAGTCTTGAAACTGTTACTAAACTAGTTTGGATGTAAGCAATTTGGGTGTTCTCAGGCAAACCGTTTAAGTCTTGGGTCTTTCAACCCGAATATCTGAACTACACCGTGCTCCCACACTTTCACAATAGCTACGGCGTCTAAATCAATGTCCCGGCTAATTTTTTTCCCCCCTTTAGCGATGATCGTGTAGGTGTCCCGATTAGCAGTATACAAGTCCCGGAATTGCTCAGGCAGATGGTTTAATTTTTATAACAAGTTGGTGAGCTGCAAACTCATCAAATCCCCCCCCCCCCTTAAAGTATACACTATTTCCCTGACGGACATTTCTGTTGTCTTATGCTGGGCCGAATTGCTATCATCTGTATTTAAAACTAATGGATTTGAAATAACCTACAGGCTCCCGCTTTAATGAGAGTTAGATTAATGAAAAAAGACCTTTTACCTCAGATTGCATGACAACATTTTCAAATTACATTCCTGAAACAGAGAATTCACTTATTCTAAGTAATTGGATGCGGACGAGGGTTAATACGTACAACGTCCTTAAATGAAAAAGTTCTATTGTAAGTGGGACTGTAAGATACCTGAGGCATTCTCAATAGATTTGGTTGGGCTCGGAGTTAATTATACTGCTTTCTATTTTTTGAATGAATCCAAGCATGAATTCTACACAGTAAAGATTGGGATAATTATATTCAATTCTGCTTGGTGCCCCACTGAATGAATTGACCTTTTAGATAAAACTAGTCTCTCGAGCAGGAAACATGAAGAAAGTCTTACACAAAAGCCGGCAGATGTAGGGGGAGGTGAGGGGGTATGGGAGACGAGGAGAAAAAAGGGGGAGGGGGGGAGCTTTACATTAAGAAATAAATAGCTTTAAAGAACAGTAGCATCTGCAACAAGGATTGTTTCTTTAAATTGTGGCGGGTGGGGAGGAGAGGAGACAAAGTCATCTGGTTTGGGAGGTTTTGTGTCGTCAAGACACAAAGGTTATAATTTCAAGCCATTGATTCCCCTAAGCTGTTTTTGCTCAGTAGCAAGGCAAAAAAGTAAGCACAGTCGAACATTTGGAAAGTTCGTGGCCCTCCGGTATCCCAGAGTTCAGCCCAATATGGCAGACCCAAGCTGGGATGTTGACATAAAACCCCTGGAATGCCAACAGTCATGGTGGCTGTTCTGTCATAAGCATGAAGTTAAGATGACGGCTGCCAATGCGGTTGTCAGGAGAATGGGTTTCGAAGAAGAAATCGAGCCAAGGGCTCTGAGAAATTCTGACTAGAGGAACACAGAAGTGGTAAATTGCTTCATAGGAAACCTTATGAAAACTACACGAACCAGGAATCACTAGCACATGTGACCAGTGGCTAAAACATTAGGCCATAAACTAGGGTTGCCAACCTCCAGGCGGGTACTATAGAAAAAAAGGGGGCTCCCTGAGTTTAAGTAAAACTATAATAGAAGAAATGTCAGGGTGAAACTATACTATCAAAACATTGATATGTAATAGGAAAAACCTTGTGGCCTCTACTGCTGAGTAGACTCTGCTCCTAAATAATCTAAGATGTACAATATAAACGTGCACAAAGGCACTTTAATATTCCAAAGCTTCTACCTTAAACAGCCTGTAATATAAAACACAAGAGTGCACGCAGGCACTCAGCCATAACCTCTTTTCCCAAACAGTCTGCACTAAAATGAATTCAAACAGTCTGCAGAAAAATAAATCAACGTGCATTCAGGCACTTTTAAAGTGCACGCAGGCACTTCTTAAAGGTTTAGAGCTTGCTTTGACCAAAATCATGAGAAAACAATCTGTAATGAATTCTTTCATCCAGATTGCACATAGGCACTTTGAGAAACAAATTATCCCACTTCGCCTCCAGGTGGGGCTTGGCACTCTCCCAGTATTACAACTTTATTTGCTTGTTTGTTTCAATTTATAGCTTGCCCTTTCCCAAACAGGCTCTGGGTTGGTAACAACAGTCAATAATACAAGGTTAAAATTGGACACATATAATAAAACGATATACAATCTAAAAGTAATATAACAGTCTAAAAACAAACTCCAGTTCTGCAGTTGATGGTATCATTTCCAGATGACAGAGATCATTCCCCTGTAGAGAATGGCTGCTTTGGAGGGTGGGCTGTATATCGTGCTCTGCTGAGGCCCCTCCCTTCCCCAAACCCCACCCTCCTTAGGCTCCACCCCCAAATCTCCAGGTATTTCCTAACCTGGAGCTGGCAGCCTTGACCATTAACATTTCCCTGACTTATTCATCTTTCTTTCCAGAAGCCGATTTGCAGCTGGGCAGCCATTGTGTGTGGATCTCCATGAAGCAATTAACCTGACAGGTTAACGACCGCACGTACAAAACTGCACCTTTCCTCTAAAGCATTGAGGGAGGGGCAAATTGTTTCCCCTCTTTCATAATATCATAACTGATAGTCGATTGAGAAAATGAGTTGGCTCCAGATTACAGACTTGCAAAACGAAACACTTCTTTGCACGATGCATTGTGGAATCCATTGGCTCATGATAGGGCTCTGATAGCCTTATAAAAAGGATTGGACAAATTCATAGGTCTACCGGTGGCTGTTAGCCACAATAGCGAGGAAGAACTTCCATGTACATAGGCAGTCCCTCTATAAAGACAAATAATGGGGGAAGACCACCATCTGTGATATACTTATATTCAGTCACTTGCTTCATTTTTATCCCATATTTTTCCCCAGTGTCCCCCCCCCCCGCCAAAAAAAGCATTCATGCTTCTCTTCTCTTCATCTTCACTATAACCTTATTAGGTAGGCCCAAGGTCACTCAGCAACCTTCCATGGTAGAGTGGGATTCAAACCTGGGTTTCTCAGATTTTCATCCAACACAAGGGAGGGAAGGAGGGAGGGAGGAAGGAAAGAAGGAAGGGGTGGAAAGAAAGCAACTTTAAATGCATTTTCCAAGCTGCCGGCTGAGTTGGCTTGGAGAAGTGATTTCAAGAAAGACATGTCTTCTCCAAGCTGGCTGACAGGGTGGTGGGTGATTTGAAAGCCAAACAATATGTGTGAAAAAGCCACATGTGGCTCCCAAGCGGCCACCCCAGGGGAACTGATCATTGTAGTCTGGAAATGAGTTGTGATTCCAGGAGATCCCCACATAGGTTGACAACCTGATCATGAAAACAGACTGAGTACGGGTGAACGCCAGCGGTTTTTCCACAGAAAGCAACACTGGAGAAATGCATGCGGCATGAGCGCACACATGTGTATTCTGAATAGGACTGAGCTCATAACGTTAGCTGGATTTACGACTCAGGCCGAGCCACCATAACGATTATATCAATAAGACTTCCCGCTCCGAAGGGTGTACATTCCCCGCCTGCAGATAGATCTGTTATGCCAAGCATACAGTTGTCACTCACTGCATTTAATTAGGTTATGGATGCTAAATTATCCACTAACATAAAATGTGCTTTTATATTGCAGATTACAAAAAGGTTTTAAGAAGTTTAAAATGCCACTTTTTAAATTGATGACGTCCCCTAAAGGAGTGTCTCTCCCCACACCCCCCCGGACTTTTACTGCCGTCGTATGTAAACGCATCATTATATTACTGAAAATGATACTTTGCAAATGGGATTTGGGTCAGCAAAAGTGGTTACGATTTTTATCCTAAATGAAGTAGCCCTAGACAATATGAAATGGTAAATATAATCATCAAAACACTTTCTTTTCTTTTTTTGTGGGGGGGAGGGGGAAGAAAATTGCTGAAAACGAAACCTCTTCTGGTGTTTCTACTCTGTTTAGCAGAAAACACATTTTTATTGCTTTCAATGATATTGTGGGTTTTGCAGGCATGTATATACACTCAGGGCTTCTTTTTTTAGCAGGAATGCAGTTCTGGCTGGCTTGGCATCAGGGGGTGTGGCCTAACATGCAAATGAGTTCCTGCTAGGCTTTCTCTACAAAAGAAAAACCATGTGTGAAACAATGGTGATGTCAGGGGCTGTGGCCTAATATGATCGACTTCCTGCTGGGCTTTTTCTACAAAAAAGCCCTGTATATACTTATCAACATACTCTTCCCAAACTTGTCAGTATGATTATGAAAAGCCCCCATTTGATTAGACTCAGGGATGGGCCAGGGCTCAGTGGCAGAGCGTCTGTTTGGCATGTTCAAGGTCCCAGGTTCAATCCCCAGCATCTTCAGTTAAAAGGATCAGATAATAGGTGATGTAAGAAGGAGAACCATTTGTCAGTCTGAGCGGACAATAGTGGACATTGGGACCACACAACATAGCGTCCAGACAAGAATAAAAGAACATGAAAGGCACTGCAGATTTGGCCAACCTGAAAAATCAGCAGTGGCGGAACATAGCCTAACTCAAACAGGACACAGTATCTTATTCCAAGACGCTATAATGCTTGACAACTCATCCAACTACCATGTCAGGTTACACAGGGAAGCCATTGAAATCCATAAATAAAAACACAATTTCAACAGGAAAGAAGAGAGTTTAAAAATGAATAGGGCATGGCTTTCAGTCCTGAAAAACACAAAATGCTCTACATCTTACAACCAATACTCCCTCCAAGCGCTAGAATGGTTTTAAAATTGATAAGTAAATTATGGTTTTATATGTTTTATTGAATTGATTGTTTTTATGATGTTGTAAGCCGCCCTGAGTCCCCTTCCGGAGAGGGCGGGATATAAATGTAAAGTAATAAATAAATAAATAAACAAGCTGTGGAGTCTTGTGAGCAAAAATTCTGTGTTGTGAGCTACTGGCATTAGAGTCGTGAGCTACTGCATGAATTAGTTTGCCCTGGGGCCATTTTTCCTGACCTAAGAAAAAAATGTGTGGGCCAGAGGCTAAACAACTGTGAGCTAGCTCACACTAACTCAGCTAAAAAGGAACGCTGTTTACAACAGCACTACAGATAGGATTAGAATTTCAGCCACCAATCCATATGCAAAAGAACCTCCTCAGGAAAGCTCCTCCATCTGCATGTCACAGCCAGGGAAACTCCTACAAGATAATCTCAGCCCTACCCCACCTTCCTGAGTAGATATAAATTACCTGCCTACCATCTTCTTCTCACTTCTCACAGAAATAATCTAGCCTTCTGTGTTATACCTCTGAGGATGCCAGTCACAGCTGCTGGCGAAACATCAGGTTCTACAACGCCAAGACCATGGCCATACCGCCCGGAAAATCTACAGCAACTAATAGTGACCTTGATGGACTGATGCTGTCATTCAGCTAGGGTTGCCAAGTCCAATTCAATAAATATCTGGGGACTTTGGGGGTGGAGCCAGGAGACATTGGGGTGGAGCCAGGAGTAAGGATGGGACCGTAACTGAACTCCTAAGGGTATTCTGGCCATCACATTTAAAGGGACTGCACACCTTTAAAATGCTTTCCCTTCATTGGACGTAATGAATGATAGGGGCACCTTCTTTGGGAGCTCATAGAATTGGGCCCCCAGGTCCAATCATTTTGAAACTTGGAGGGTATTTTGGGGAGAGGCACTGGATGCTATGCTGCAAATTTGGTTCATCTACCTGAAAAAAACAGCTCCCACAGAGCCCCAGATATCCATAGATCACTTCTCAATGATGTCCTACGGGAATCGGTCTCCATAGGGAATAACGGAGTGCCCAGCAGACATTTCTTTCCTCCCCCCCCCCACTTTCTGATGATCCTGAAGCAGGGGGAGAGCCTCCAAACCAGGAGATCCCCTGCCCCTCCTGGGGATTGGCAAGCCTATATTCAGCTTAAGCCTGGTTTGTGTGTGTCCATTTTGCCCCACTTCCTGTTTTCTACAGTCACCAACCAGGGAGTCTAGAATGCCTACAAGAAGGGCATGGAGTCAACACCCATTGCGCTTCAGGCACGATATTCAAGGTACACAACCTGTGAACATGGAGGTTCGCAGGGCTTTTGTTTTGTAGCAGGAACTCCTTTGCACAATAAACCACAGACCCCCGATGTAGGCAATCCTCTTGGAGCATACTAAGAGCCCTGTCAGCTCTTGGAGGATTGGCTACATCAGGCATGTGTGGCCTAATATGCAAAGGAGTTCCTGCTGCAAAAAAAGCCCTGGAGGTTCTAATTTAGCCATGGGGCCTAATAGCCACTGGTAATCTAACACCCATGAATTTGCCAAAACAAGTTTAAAAGGGGATTCATCAGGTTCTCGATTATTCGTCCACAACACCCAATTTCTTCCTCTTTTGACTCACCCCCGAACAATTTTCTTTGCCTTATTCACGCATGAATTGAGTTGTACAGCCATGAAGCCATTTGCTTGGCAGGCCGCGATGGGTCTCCTTTCATTTTTTTCCAACGGCAAAAACCAAGGATGCACTTCGCGAGAAGGTCGTTAAACGTCTGGCTTCGAACGACTGGGAACAAACTCAAGGCTTAAGTCTTGCACAAGCGGCGCTGAGATGACATTCTGCATTTAACGCCATACCGGGAATCCTTGGCTGGATTGGACCACTGGGGAGTCAGGAGCGGTTTACAAGAGGCTTGACCAGGACAGAAATCACTGGGTAGGATGCAGCTTGCAAAAATAATATCACAATCAGCGCCAGGTCTTCCCAGACCAAAGCTTTTCATGGCGACGTCCAGGTGGGGCCTGGCAGGGCTGGCCCGAGGAATCTTGTTGCTGTAGACAAACTATGATTTTGGTGCTCTCTTCGGGTTACTACGTCCAGCTCAGGAAATATCTGAAGACTTCGGGGTGGAACCAAGAGACTCTGGGGGTGGAGGCAGGAGCAAGGTTGTGACAAGCACGATTGAATTCCACAAAAAGAGTTCTGGCCATCACATTTAAAGGGACTGCACACCTTTTAAATGCCTCCCCTCCGTTGGATGTTTGAACGCTGCAAGACGTGAACAACAGATGTTGGAGAGACATATGGACATATGAAGCTGCCTTATACTGAATCAGACCCTGGCTCCATCAAAGTCAGTCTTGTCTACTCAGACTGGCAGCGGCTCTCCAGGGTCTCAAGCTGAGGTTTTCACACCTATTTGCCTGGACCCTTTTTTGGAGATGCCAGGGATTGAACCTGGGACCTTCTGCTTCCCAAGCAGATGCTCTACCACTGAGCCACCGTCCCTCCCCAAGACGCAAGACATGAATGTCAGATGTTAGAAGGGAGGGAGGGGGGGAAAGAAAGCAACTTTAAATGCATTCTCCAAGCTGCTGGCTGGCTTAGCTTGGAGAAGTGATTTAAAGAGAGATGCCTTCTCCAAGCTGTCCAATGGGGTCGTGGGGGCTTCAAAAGCCGCACGTGGCTCCAGAGCCATAGTTTGGCCACCTCTGCCATAGGGTATAATGGAGTGCCCAGCAGACATCCTGCGGTTTAGGTCTCCCCATTTCAGCATACATCCACAAACATAATGAAACGTCAACTGACTCATTCCGTGGGCTGCAATCTGAAGTGTGTTTACCTGGGAATGAGTCTCATTGAATGTGCTAGGGCTGAAGTCTGAGTAGGCAGGGTCAACAGGCCTCCGGACAGACTTATAAAAAGGCCGATCCCCTCATAAGAACATAAGAGAAGCCATGTTGGATCAGGCCAATGGCCCATCCAGTCCAACACTCTGTGTCACACAGTGGCCAAAAAAACCCAGGTGCCATCAGGAGGTCCATCAGTGGGTCCAGGACACTGGAAGCCCTCCCACTGTGCCCGCCCACCCCCCAGCACCAAGAATACAGAGCATCACTGCTCCAGACAGAGCATTCCAACAATACGCTGTGACTAATAGCCACTGATGGACCTCTGCTCCATATGTTTATCCAATCAATCCCCTCTTGAAGCTGTCTATGCTTGTAGCCGCCATCCCCTCCTGCGGCAGTGAATTCCATATGTTAATCCCCCTTTGGATGAAAAAGCATAAGAGAAGTATTTCCTTATAAGAAAGAAAGAACTTCGCTTCCCACTCTTCATATCTCAGGGTAGATAACAGCATTTAAAAAAAAAAAAGTGAGAGATTTGTATCTAATATGCAGTGAGACACCAACGAACAGAGAACATAATGAACTGCCTCCACTCACCACGCCTTTTGCCCACTGTGCAGATGAGGGCTAAGAATGAAATAATTACATTTCCTCAAAGCAAAATGTCTTCATTTCTTCTACAACAGAGACTCCAAATGACCTAATTAAATACCGTGTATCTTATATTTTGTATGGATTGCAATAATTAAATCTGAGCTGAACTGTACAGCATAGAGATCTGCACGGGCCCTGTCGTTTGATAATGAGATGCGGTCATTTTCCCAGCTTCAGCAACCCTGAGGATAGAAAATTCAAAATTCTGGCTCATATCGGTGACAGGATGGGACACCAGAGAATTTTTAGATGCGACGAAGAAGAAGATAGATTTATACCCCACCCTTCTCTCTGAATCTAAGGGTGTTTTTACACTGGCAGTTTGCGACTCCCTATCACCGCATTGGAAACTTACCTTTTACATTACCTAATGTTCTCACAACTGTTTTGCATCGTTGCTGCCCGAAGCATCTACATTTGTTTCAGTGAGATGAGTTTCCGAGCTGCTCCTGCAACGTTTTTCTCCACACTAGTTTTGAGCTGGCCTTTTCTCTACATGCGTTTCAAGCTCGTATTGTCGGAAGTTTTCATGCGTTTTAAGAGACTTCTCCAAAAGCCACCACAAGGGGCAGTAATTTGCATGAGAACTGACAGCACTTGAAATTTTTACATATCTTTGCTTGCCTCATCTAGTAATTTAAATTTGTATTGTTTTTGCAGTGTTGACACGATTTCCAAGCAATCGTATATATTTAACTAAGCACCGGTATTCCGGCCGCCCTCTGATCAGAGACACCCCCCCCCCCAAATTGAAACGCTTAAATGTAAAAGGAAAATAATTAAAGCGGAACAGTGGCAGGTGATTTGAAGACTCTAAAACTCTGGATCAAACTGAATGTAAAAACACCCAGAATCTCAGAGCGGCTTACAATCTCCTTTATCTTCTTTCCCTGAAACAGACACCCTGTGAGGTGGGTGGGGCTGAGAGAGCTCTCACAGAAGCTGCCCTTTCAAGGACAGCCCTGCGAGAGCTACAGCTGACCTAAGGCCATTCCAGCAGCTACAAGTGCAGGAGTGGGGAATCAAACCCAGTTCTCCCAGATAAGAGTCTGCCGAAAGGGCTCCAAAAGGCTGAAGAACCCTGCTCTAGTGTAGAATTTCTGTGAACAAGACCATCTTTACATCTTGAGGGAATTCCCCCTCCTTCCACACTCAGTGCAGGTATTTCTGTGAGGTTGCCTTCTATTTTTCTCATGGCCTGACCCCTTTTGTCTCAGGAAAGGAGCTTGCAACAAACATGGAAAAATGGAAAGAAAAGGAGGAGGGGGAGAAATGAGATCCCTTCACAATGAGTGGGGAGAGAGCGAGAGCGCATTGTGTTTACTGGGAGGGAGGGAGAGAGAGGCCATTCTATCCTTTTGATTATTTAAAAATGTAAAGAACACAAGTGCAGCCATGCAGAAATCGGCGGAATAATTTTATATGGCTATTAAACGTTCTGAAACAATGCAAAAAAAAAAGTTTAAGTAAGCACTCGAGAGGGGTCTGTGACTAGCGGGGAAGCGGTTTCATTGCCAAATAAAAGGCTGCCTGGAAATTGTGCTTTATATTTGATTTGCGTATGTGTGTGCGTGTGTGTGAACCCCTAGAGTTTTATTAAAAGGTAAAGGTAGTCCCCTGTGCAAGCACCAGTCGTTGCTTTCACAACGTTTTCACGGCAGACTTTTTACGGGGTGGTTCTGTTAGTTTCTGTTAATTTATTCACTTGCCTACGTATTCAGTGCAGACGGATTGCTTCTCCACAGAGTCAATACGGGAGAGTTTTGCTTTCTGTGAAACCAGTAAGGTACCTAACATAAGAACCTAAAAACATAAGAGAAGCCATGTTGGATCGGGCCAATGGCCCATCCAGTCCAACACTCAAAAAACCCAGGTGCCATCAGGAGGTCCATCAGTGGGACCAGGACAGTAGAAAACCCCTCCCTGTGCCCCCTCCCGGGTGTCCAGGTCCTCCACCCCCAGAAGCAGGCAGGGGATGGGGTGGGGGTAGAGTTGCAGATCCAAGTTGAGAAACTTTTGGAGATTTTTGGGTGGAGCCTGGAGAGGACAATGATCTCAGTGGGGTATATAGAGTCTCCCCCCTTCAGAGCACCCATTTTCTCCAGGGGAACTGATCTCTGTAGTCTGGAGATGAGCTAAAATTCCGGGGGATCCCTAGCCCCACCTGGAAGTTGGCATCCCTAGAAACCAGGCCTGCAGGGCTTTTTTTTGCTCCCTTGCATATTAAGCAGGAACTCCTTTGCATATTAAGCCACACCCCTAAGATAGCCAATCCTCCAAGAGCTTACAGAGCTCTTAGTACAGGGCCTACTGTAAGCTCCAGGAGGATTGGCTGCATCAGGGGGTGGGGCCTAATATGCAAAGGAGTTCCTACTGCAAAAAAAAGCCCAGCAGGTCTGTATTTTGCCTGTTATTCAGAACCTGCGGAATGGGTAGTGGGGAGAGTGCTTGCACATTCAGCATGTGGATGGGGAAATGTTCATGCTCTGATTTAGCTTCATGGCATTTTTGTAGAGCAAACTCCGACTGTCTAGAATTCAGGGATGTCAAACTCATTTGTTATGAGGACGGGTTTTGACATAAATGAGACTTTGTCGGGCTGGGCCATGTCAAGCCAGGCCATATGTGTTCCTATTTAAGATTAGATAACAGAGATATGAACTTTTTAAAGGACACAAACACGACTAAAGATTTTTTAAAGAAAAACACACCTTAAAATAAAACATACTTAAACATACTTAAAATATTGGCACTTCTTGTTCACAAAAGTGCTTTCTTTCTCCCATGGGATCCATGGCTCTTTCCGTCCTTTCCCAAGGGAGCTCAACCAATGGGCAAAGGAAGCTCTGGCTCTTTCCCTCCTTTCCCAAGGGAGCTCAACCAATGGGCAAAGGAAGCTCTGGCTCTTTCCCTCCTTTCCCAAGGGAGCTCAACTGATGGAGAAAATCAAGGTTTTGCTCTGTATCTCCTGTGGAATTGAGCAAGCCTTGCAAAGCAAGCTGAGATGCAGAAGGAAGCAAGAGAGAGGGAGCTGAAAGGAGCCCTCTGGGGGCCTAATTAGGCCCCCAGGCTGCGTGTTGACACCCCTAGTCTACATGGTGCCATTGTGTCAACTACATAACCCCTGACTGGCTGGACCTTGTAAGCAACAAGAACCAGGAGCATTTCTTTAAAAATTCTCAATAAAATGGTGCCATAGCAGCTATCTGCCACTGGGGCCAGGCTAAATAAAATATAGAATCATAGAGTTGGAAGTGACCTCCAGGGTCATCTAGTCCAGCCCCCTGCACGATGCCAACTCTGGTTTGGGAAATTCCTGGAGATTTGGGGGTGGCACCTAGGAAGGGCAGAGTTTGGGCAGGGGCTGGTGCTCACTGGCTGTGTGATGTCAGGGGGCGTTTTCGCCCCTCTTCACCGCGCAGGATCTGCGCGGATTTCACACCAATTGCCGCGGAGCACCCGGAAGAGCCGGAAAGTCCCGCGGCTTTTGCGGCGCAAATGGAAACTGGTTTTTGGCAGTTTCCATTTGCGCCGCAAAAGCCGCGGGACTTTCCGGCTCTTCCGGGTGCTCCGCGGCAATTGGTGCGAAATCCGCGCAGATCCTGCGCGGTGAAGAGGGTCGTCGCTGCCGATTAAGGTCAGTGCAAAAACGCCCAGGGAGTCCACCCACCTAAGCTGCCAATTTTTTTCCCATGGGGAAATGACCTCTGTGGTCTAGAGACCTTTGTGATCTTAACATTAAAAATGTTTGCCCATGGAGCAATGTATGAAAAAAAAACCCGGGGTTTTCTACTCTGATTGGCCACCAGAGATCTGCTGACTTCAATCCAGGACTGGCAATGTAATATTCTACCCTATATAGAAGACAGGGTAATGGTTACTTTGCTGTGATCAACTAAAATGACCAAGACACAGGAGTGGAATTCTAGCAGGAGCTCTTTTGCATATTAGGCCACACACCCCTGATGTAGCCGGTCCTGCAAGAGCTTACAAAAAAGAGCCTTGTAAGCTCCAGGAGGATTGGCTACATCAGGGGTATGCAAAGTTGCTCCTGGTAGAATTCCACCCCGATCAAGAGTTTAGGAAATTTTCCTTACTAGGTCCAGATCTGTCGCAGAAAACAACAAGAATTGGGGTTGCCAACTCTGGGTTGGGAAATACTTAGAGATGTTGGGGGGTAGAGTCGGGGAGTCAGGATTTGAGAAGGGGAGGGTATACTGCCCCTACAATCCACCTGCCAAAGCAGACGTTTTTCTCCAGGGGAGCTGATCTCTGTTGTATGGTGCTAAGTGGTAATTTTGTCTTTTATACCTTTAAGTTTTCCTGCCAAGGAAAGGCTAACGTCTCTCAACCTTGAGATCAGACAAATTCATGGATGATAGATCTGTCAACAAATAGTTGATGGCAAAAGCAAGGCAGTGGGACATGGGTGATACCAGTGACGGCACAGACACTGTGCAATACAACAGTGCGCCATGAATTCCTGTTCCCTGGAGCATTCGTCTTTCCAATTACATTTAGTGTCCTTACAGAAGTCCATTTCTCCGCACTCGAAGCATTACCTTTATGAAAAACAATGAGATTTTGTGCAACACAACAAAAACTGCAATTGACGTTCAACTACCAGACCACAGGAAATCTATAACACCCATTTGGTTTTGTTGGAGGTCAGGTCATTTTGTGTGTGTGTTCTAAAAAGCAAAAGCAGTGTATGATTTGGGGTAAGATTTAAAAAAAAAAACACCCCAAAAGTGCTCTTTTGACTTTAAAAGGTTATAGACTGCCAACTGCCAGGACAGATACAGGCTCTTAATTAGATTTGAAGCCTGGAAGCTGGGGTTTTTAATGTATTTGTTTTTCCCGCTCTGTTGTTCCCCTTCTGAAGCCGCTCCACTAATGCATTTCCAGCTGAAATTTTGTAAATTATATTGGGCAACAATCTCCACGAGAAGAGATTATGTGAGTAACAGTAATAGCTTTCTCCCGCTGCTTCTGGTAATACAGGGGGTTTTATATCCCCTTGGTGCGCTCTTTCTTCCTCCTGCCCCCCCCCTCCTTTCCCAATCCATGTGGGGGGGAAATTCCTTTTTCTTTTTCTTTTTTTAACAAAAGAACTTCTTGAGATCCAAAGCCTTTGGCAGTCAACTTTTCAATCAATTACGTCTTCATTATATGTCCAAATATTCTTGCGGCATGTTTCTCTAGCAGGACTTTACCAGGTGCCTTTTGTTCAAACAAAACAGTAGATTTAAATTCAGTTGCAGCTTATATAAACAGTCTGCACCCATGCTTTCATTCTACAATGTCACATTTTGGCTTACGGTTGCCAAGTCCCCCGCAGTCTCTGGCAGGGGACTTTTTCCGGTGCAATGACATCACCCAGAAGTTACGTCATTGTGCCGGCCGCTCTAGGCGTTTCCAGGAAAACTCTATGGTTTTCCCAGATGGTCTAGCACAGGGGTGTCAAACATGCAGTTCGGGGGCCAAATCAGGCCCACAAGCAACTGGCTGTCCTCTGCTTCTTTCTCCCTCTCTCTTGCTTCCTTCTGCATTACAACTTGCTCAATTGCACAGGAGCTACAGAGCAAAACCTCTATTTTCTTCATTGGCTGAGGCTCCTCCCTTGGGGAGGAGGGAGCACTTGCTTTGCCAGGTTTTCTCAATTGCACAGCAGAGCTACTGAGCCAAGCCTCTCTTCCTTCTATTGGCTGACGCTCCTCCACCACTCAGTCCCCTGTGGAAGGAAGGAAAGAGCCAGAGCTTCCTTTTCCCAGTTCCCTGGTTCCCATGGGAGAAATACAAAGAAAGCATCTTTAAGACCAACGAATGCTAATGTTTTAAGCATGTTTTAAGTTTTTTTTAAAAAAAAATGTGTGTTTGTCTGTGTGTTTTTAATAAAATTTATATCTTTGCTACCAAATTTTAAATAGGTACACACACGGCCCAGCCTGACATGGCCCGGCCCAACAAGGTCTCTTTTATGTCATATCCGGCCCTCATAAAAATGAGTTTGACATCTCTGCTCTAGCAATTTGGGATTGGCTACATCAGGGGTGTGTGGCCTAATATACAAAGGAGCTCCTGCTAGAATTCCACTCTGGATACATCTTTCCCAGCTCCTTCCCAAATTCAGGGCAACCTATATGATGCAAATAAAGTTTTTTATTGTGATGTCATTCTCACACCACCAGGCCTCAGAACGCCAGTTAGGATTAAAGCAGTGAGATTTATTTCCGTTCTAAGCAGACTGTGCCTTAACGGGGTGTGTGTGTGTAAACTATGAATATGTTTTGTACCAAAAAAAAAAAAAAGCTATGAATAAGAGCAAAATATTTCCAAGCAAATTAAGCAAGTGCCGAATGCGAAAGCCACAACTGAAGTGCGCACGATTTGTTAATTCAAGAGTAACTTTTTTCACACGTTGACACTTAATTTAATTTTAGTTTGCTCCAGAAGTGAAGTGTGACTTATTGGTGCATGGAAATCAAAAGCGAGTCTCTCTTAACAGGGTTCCGGGTTGGGGATATGTTTTCTTTCCCCCTGCAGTTCTCAGCTAATCATCCCCCAAGAATACTTCTCTGGTTTTCTGCAGATAAACTCTAAAGCAGGGGTGTCAACCATGTGACCTGGGAGCCAGATCAGGCCCCCGGAGGGCTCCTATCAGTGGTGGACTGGGTCTAAAAATATTGGTTGCCAGAGGACATAGGGGGCCCACCCACAACTATAAGGCTATCATTCAATTTTTATAAGAAATAAATAAAATTTTCAAAAATACGTAAGTGGGAAAAAGGTACAATTTTAAAACTTTTGCAAAATAAATGTATACATATTTTAGTCATTACAGTGTACATATATTGTACATATCTTTAGCAGCACACAGTAGATACGAAATGTAAATACAGATTGCATTTTCTCCAAGAGAACTGATCTCTGCCAACTGGAGATCAACTGTAAAAGTGGGAGATCCCCAGGCCCCACCTGGAGGCTGCCAACCTAAATGCAACATAAATTTTAGTTGCATAACAGTAATAATACTGGAAAGTCTATTATATTTCAAGCTACTAAAAGGTCATTAACATTTTTAACATATTGTCTAAAGGTAGGGTTGCCAATCCCCGGGGGGGGGGGGCAGGGGATCCCCCGGTTTGGAGGCCCTCCCCCCGCTTCAGGGTCGTCAGAAAGCAGGGGGAGGGGAGGGAAATGTCTGCTGGGAACTCTGTTATTCCCTATGGAGATTTATTCCCATAGAAAATCATGGAGAATTGATCTGCGGGTATCGGGGGGGGATTGTTTTTTGAGGTAGAGGCACTAAATTTTCAGTACAGCATCTAGTGCCTCTCCTGAATATATCCCCTAAGTTTCAAAACGATTGGACCAGGGGGTCCAATTCTATGAGCCCCAAAAGAAGGTGCCCCTATCCTTCATTATTTCCTATGGAAGGAAGGCATTGAAAAGGTGTGCCGTCCCTTTAAATGTGATGGCCAGAACTCCCTTTGGAGTTCAATGATGCTTGTCACAGCCTTGATCTTGGCTCTACCCCTAATGTCTCCTGGCTCCACCTCCAAAGTCCCCAGATATTTCTTAAATTGGACTTGGCAACCCTATCTAAAGGTTAAGAGGAGGGCACTTCATCAGGGGCCCACTTGCCATGGGGCAAGCTGACACCCTGGCCAGTCCGCCACTGGAGAGCCAGTTTGGTGTAATGGTTAAGTGTGCAGACTCTTAGCTGAAAGAACCGGGTTTGATTCCCCACTCCTCCACTTGCACCTGCTGGAATGGCCTTGGGTCAGCCATAGCTCAAGCAGAGGTTGTCCTTGAAAGGGCAGCTCCTGTGAGAGCCCTCTCCAGCCCCACCCACCTCACAGGGTGTCTGTTGTGGGGGAGGAAGGTAAAGGAGATTGTGAGCCGCTCTGAGACTCTTTGGAGTGGAGGGCGGGATATAAATCCAATATCTTCTTCTTCTTCTTCTTCTTCTTCTTCTTCTTCTTCTTCTTCTTCTTCTTCTTCTTCTTCTTCTTCTTCTTCTTCTTCTTCTTCTTCTTCTTCTTCTTCTTCCTAACAGGCCTGCGAGCAAGTCTGCTTCCTTCTCCCTCTCTCTTGCTTCTTTCTGTGTCCCAGCTAGCTTTGCTAGGATTTCTCAGTTGCACAGAAGCAAAGCCTCTATCTTCCCCATTGGCTGAGGCTTCTTCCTTGGTGAGGAAGTGGGGGGGGGGGGGAGGGAGAGCTTGCTTTGGTCCTGAATACAATATTACAAGAGTGCTAATACTTTTTAAAATTATTTTAATTGTGTTTGATTGGCTGCGATCACGCACACTATAAATAATGCATTTTCAATCCACTCTCAATGGACTTTCCAAATGGATTTTAGTGTGTCAACTGGCAAAATCCAGTTGGAAAGTGCATTGAAAGTGGATTAGTGTGTGTGATCGCAGCCTCTGTGTACTTTATAAAGTTTATATCTCTGCTGCCTGGCATTGCATTTTATGAGGCACATGGCCCAGCCCGACAAGGTCCCATTTATGTCAGATCTGGTCCTCATAACAAATGAGTTTGATACCCACGCTCTAAAGTTCAGGCTGGATTTAGACTTGTCAAGTACGCCCTCACCTGGATGGCCCAGACAAGCCTGATCTCCTCAGATCTTGGAAGCTAAGCAGCGCCAGCTCTGGTTAGTACTCAGATGGGAGACCACCAAGGAAGTCCAGGGTCACTACGCAGCAGAAGACTATGGCAAACCACCCCTGAATGTCTCTGGCCTTGAAGACCATTAGGGTTGCCAGGTCCAATTCAAGAAATATCTGGGAACTTTGGAGGTGGAGCCAGGAGACTTTGGGGATGGATCCAGGAGCAAGCTTGCGACAAGCATAATTGAACTCCAAAGGCAGTTCTGGCCAACACATTTAAAGGGACCCCACACCTTTTAAATGCCTTCCCTCCATTGGAAATAATGGATAGGGGCACCTACTTTTGAGGCTCATAGAACTGGACCCTCTGGAGGGTGTTTTGGGGAGAGGTACAGGATGCTATGCTACAAAGTTGGTGCTTCTACCTCAAAAAACAGCACCCGCAGAGCCCCAGATACCCATGGATCAATTCTCCATTATACCCTATGGGAATCGGTCTCCATAGGGAATAATGGAATGCCCATCAGATATTTCCCCCCCCCCCCCACCGCTTTCTGATGACCCTGAAGTGGGGGGATCCCCTGCCCCCACCTGGGGATTGGCAATCCTAGGGAACTGCCCCGTAGGAAATCTCTAAAATGCATGCAGGGCACATTTCCCAGCTATCTGAACAGCCACACCCTCTGATGTAACCACTCCTCTTGGAGCTTAGAGTAGGCCCTGTACAAAGAGCCCTGTAAGCTCTTGGAGGATTGGCTGCATCAGGGATGTGTGGCCTAATATGCAAAGGAGTTACTGCTAAAAAAAAAAAAAGCCCTGTTACAACATACATTCATCAGGATGCCAACCTAGTTTCCAATGACAAACATTCCATGAAAAATTCTCCCATTGGCTATGCATCACCTGAGGAAAATCACTGAACTGTTGGCATGACCTAGGAACCACGTCTGAACTTCAATTCATTGTGTATGGACTTCACTCTTCACCACTTCCTTTTGGAAGTCGTCTTATTGGCCTAAGAGTGTTGTAGAAAAATATTGTTCACTTGATTGTATCTGTGTGCACTTTGTTGTACAGGATTTTGATTATCCTTTGGTGGTCCGTGTTTGGAACAATTGTCATCATATGCATGTTGCGTATTTAAATTTTTATTGTGTATGCTATTGAATATCAAGTTATGTAAGAAGCATTACAAAAAATTCACACAAGTTTGCATTTAGTTATCTTTATTCTATTCTTAGTGCCATTACCCCAGCTGTTATTTGGGTTGTATATCTTTTGATAACTGTGGTCTTCTATTATAGTATATGTTGTTATTCCCCAGCAACTGGTATTCAAAGGCACACAGTCTCTGAATTTGGAAGTTTTATTCAGCCATAATGTCCAACAGGTAAAGATCGACACATCTCGTGGGAATAAGTCTACTCTTCCTTGAAAACTGAGCTACAGCAGGTTCAATACAACTGGATCAGCCAGTTTGATGCTACTGGAACAGAATGCTTCTCTCTTTTCTTTATAGCAGGTTTTGAAGTATTTGAAAAATGCTATCTGATTTCCTTATCGTCCTCCTCACGACTGCTGGCTGAAAGAGAGAGAGAAAAAATGAGTTGACAACTGTGCTGCCTTCCAACTGCCTAGAAAAAGAAAATATGTACCCCTTTGCCTTAAAATTAATATTTTGGGGCAGAGTGACAAAACATAACACTTTAAAGGGTCCTTTGTTTCACGCTTGAAATGGAATTGAGGAATTTCTCAGGCAAGAGAAGATACTTGTGCGCCGCATAGAGAAAGATTCCCCCTTTTTAAAAACCCCATTTGGAATGGAAAGCATCATAGCTACCCTTTACTGATAATCTGGGTTCTTGTGGTCTAACATGCCTAATTTGTATTGTAGTAAGGCATACATACAGGACACTTGGAGATTCACTTTGTTTGCTCCCTTCCTCAACATGGCTTTCACAAAATGATCCTTTCCAGGGCTTTTTTTTTGTAGCAGGAACTCCTTTGCATATTAGGCCATACACTCCTGATGAAGCCAATCCTCCTGGAGCTTACAGCAGGCCCTGTACTAAGAGTCCTGTCAGCTCTTGGAGGATTGGCTACATAAGAGGGATGTGGCCTAATATGCAAAGAAGTTCCTGCTACCAAAAAAGCCCTGTCATAAACTCATATGCCAAGGTGAACGAGTGGGATTTCCCAACCCAGAGTTGGAAACCCTATGAATGACTTTTGCTATTTTTCTTTAACACATAAGAGTTTTTCAAGGAGGAAGTTTCTGGTTTTCATTAAAATACTAAGCCTCTGCATGAGGCTTTCATTAGCCGAAGTACTTCACATGTTTCAGTAATCCTTACAAACAGCCCTGAGAGGAAGGCCAGATTTCAGGTGAGAAAAGACTGCCAGACCGTGGTGTCTTGACAGCGCACTGTTGAATCCATGCCTGAAATGGGAACTTCAGTCATTTTGTGCAACTTGGACCTCAGCCAGTTCAGGGCTTTTTTTTTTTTGTAGCTGGAGCTCCTTTGCATATTAGGCCACACACCCCTGATGTAGCCAATCCTCCAAGAGCTTACAGGGCTCTTAGTACAGGGCCTCCTGTAAGATCCAGGAGGATTGGCTACATCAGGGGTGTGTGGCCTAATATGCAAAGGAGTTCCTGCTACAGAAAAGGCCCTGGTAAGGTTCATACCAGCATCTCCATAAACCGCAGCTCTGATACTGTGATCTCAGAATTCGCTGGTGACCAGTCTTTCCTGTCAGCTGAGTTAGTGTGAGCTAGCTCACAGGTTTTTTTAGCTTCCGGCTCACACATTTTTGTCTCAGCTCAGGAAAAATGGTCCCAGAGCAAACTAGTTTATGTAGTAGCCACATCGCTCACTCACAACTTTAATGCCAGTAGCTCACGAAGTAGAATTTTTGCTCACAAGACTCCACAGCTTAGAGGGAGCATTGCTGGTGACCCCCCTTCCCCCCAACCTCATCAAAAAACATTAGTCCTTTGCAGGCCTCATTTTGGGCGGCATCTCACAGGAGTAGGGTTGCCAATCCCCAGGTGGAGGCAGGGGATCCCCCAGTTTGGAGACCCTCCCCCCGCTTCAGGGTTGTCAGAAAGCAGGGGGAGGGGAGGGAAATGTCTGCTGGGAACTCTATTATTCCTTATGGAGATTTATTCCCATAGAAAATCATGGAGAATTGATCCACGGGTGTCTGGGGCTCTGGGGCGGCTGTTTTTTGGCGTAGAGGCACCAAATTTTCAGTGTACTATCTAGTGCTTCTCCCCAAAATACCCCCCAAGTTTCAAAAAGATTGGACCAGGGGGTCCAATTCTATGAGCCCCAAAAGAAGGTGCCTTTATTCTTCATTATTTCCTATGGAAGGAAGGAATTGAAAAGGTGTGCCATCTCTTTAAATTTGATGGCCAGAACTCCCTTTGGAATTCAATTATGCTTGTCACAGCCTTGATCTTGGCTCCACCCCTAATGTCTCCTGGCTCCACCCCCAAAGTCCCCAGATATTTCTTGAATTGGACTTGGCAACCCTACACAGGAGTGGAGCTTCAGAACCTCTAAATGTTATTGTGTTTTCTTTCTCCCGCCTCCCCCCCGCAAAAGAATTGCTTCTGGGCTCCATTGTTCAACCCCCCCTGTGAGTATCTGGCCAAGCTCTAAGACTGGACAAACTTTCTAATATGTTTCCCCACAAAAAAAAAGGGGGGAAATAACAAAAACATACAAAGCAGACAGATGGAAATTTTCCTCATGCCACTGTGGCCACATAGGAGGCAGTCATTTTTAAAAAGTATGATAGGAATAAGGTTTCGTTATGACAATTATAATTCCAGAAGCATTTTAAGGTAGATGCGAAGCTGATATAATTTAGGACACCTTCCAGTGATGTCAGGGGTGTGTGGCATATGCAAATGAGTTGTGCTAATGAGCTCCACCACCTCTCTTTCCACAGAATGACCCCGGTGCTCCACCTACCTAGAATCATAGAATTGGAAGGGACCTCCAGCGTCATCTAGTCCAACCCTCTGAACAATGCAAAAAAAATCATGAATACCTCCCACCAGGGCTTTTTTTTGTAGCAGGAACTCCTTTGCATATTAGACCACACACCACAAATGTAGCCAATCATCCGAGAGCTTACAGTAGGGCCTGTAAGAAGAGCCCTGTAAGCTCTTGGAGGATTGGCTACATCAGGGGCTGTGTGGCCTAGTAGGCAAAGGAGTTCCTGCTACAAAAAAAAGCCCTGCCTAACCCACACACCCCCAGTGACCCCTGCTCCATGCCCAGAAGCTGGTAGAAAACCTCCAGGATCCCTGGCCAAACTGGCCTGGGCATAGGATTGCCAAGTCCAATTCAAGAAATATCTTGGGACTTTGGGGATGAAGTCAGGAGACATTGGGGGTGGAGCCAGGAGTAAGGTTGCGACATGCATAACTGAACTCTGAAGGGAATTCTGGCCATCACATTTAAAGGGACTGCACACCTTTTAAATACCTTCCCTCCAGCAGATATATAGGATAGGGGCACCTTCTTTTGGGGCTCATAGAATTGGACTCCCTGGTCCAATCTTTTTGAAACCTGAGGGATGTTTTGAGGAGAGGAACGTGATGCTATGCTGAAATTTTGGTGCCTCTACCTCAAAAAAACAGCCCCTCCAGAGCCTCAGATACCCATGGATCAATTCTCCATTATTCCCTATGGGAATCGGTTTCCATGGGGAATAATAGAGTTCCCAGCAGACATTTCCCTCCCCACCCCCCGCTTTCTGATGACCCTGAAGCGGGGGGAGGGCCTCCAAACCAGAAGATCCCCTGCCCCCACCTGGGGATTGGCAACCCTACCTGGGCAGCATTGCTTCCTGACCCCAAAGTAGCGATCAGATTTCCCTGGGTGTGTAAGAAGGCACCACACGAAGAAAGCATTGATGCAACCCTTCCCGCCCTCCTTCTCAAGAACTGCCTAAAGTCACAACATCAGCATTGCTATCAGATGGTCATCTAGCCTCTGTTTAAAAGCCTCCAAAGGAGGAGAGCCTACCACCTCCCGAGGAAGCCTGTTCCACTAAGGAACTGCTCTGTCAGGAAGGTCTTCCTAATGTTTCATTTGATCCACCCATCCAAGCTTCATCTTAGCCAGAGGGGTTCCGAGGGTGGAGAAGCTCCCGGAAATGCAACATGGCTTGAGGTCTACCACAGATGACCCCATTCTACACAAGCCTGCCAAGAGCCCTTAGACAAATATCTTCTGGACTGGGAACCCTGAGGATGCCAGCCTCCAGGTGGGACCTGGATATCCCCTGGAAGTGCATCTCATCTCCAGACTACAGAGATCAGATCCGTTGGAGAAAATGGATGCTTTGGAGGGCGAACTCCATTGTACCCTGCTGATCTTTGCTTTGAAGGTGGATCTCTATTGTACCCCACTGATCTAGGGAGGACTGAGGTCCCTGTCCTCCCTAGGCTCCATCCCCAGATCTCCAGGAGCTTCCCAATCTGTATGGCAACCTCACCCCCACATACACACCAGTAGGGGTGGAATTCTAGCAGGAGCTCCTTTGCATGTTAGGCCACACACCCCTGATGTAGCCAATCCTCCGAGAGCTTACAAGGCTCTTTTTTGCAAGCTCTTGGGGGATTGGCTACATCAGGGACGTGTGGCCTGATATGCAGAAAAGCTTCTGCTAGAATTCCACCCCTGCATACCAGGAACCTGGGGGACTTGGCAACCCTATACCCAACCCAATCAGACGTTCCATACGTCTGCGGGAAGATGAGGATTCCTGGAATTTTGTCCCACCTAGTTCCCCTCTTCTCAGAAGGTCTGAGCCTACACAATCCCCAGAAATGTATCTTTAGGTTTGGTAACTTTAAAAAAAAAAAAAAAGCTACGGAATGTTAAAAAACATCACCGTTGCAGACTCTCTGAATGAGGGTACAGTTTGTCCAAGACAAAACGGCAATAAAGTGGTGTCTTCATGGATGGCTAGGAAGTATAAAATGAAACGCAAAGCCGTATATCGCAGCTTGTCAGGGCTACGAAACCCCCTTAAATGCCTTCCATTGTCAGCTGTATAAATCCTCTGGAAGACATTACGCCCTTATGATAATATTTTCCCAACCCTTTGGTTCATCTATATAAGGGTGTTATTTTTGGAGTAATTGCATGAATTGGAGACCCATTCCAATGTTATCCTTTATATATATATATATATATATATATATATATATATATATATATATAATTCTGGGCCTGGAAGGGTTTCACTCAGATCTCAGTGTCTGAAAGTTGGCGTTCATGCTTCATTAGACAATTATGAATAAAGGGGTAATTTCCCCAGATGCCGCCCTGGTTTCTAGAAAATATGCCCTAACTTCTCAGTCTTTGGTCACACTGAAAAAGCCAAGGAGGCTAGGCCCCCTTGTTTCTCATTAACACACACACACACACAAAGAGGATTAAGTAATGACATTCTTATTAAAAGGTTTGATGAATGAAACACGATAATTAAGTTCCTTTTGTTCCTCCCAACGGCATACAGAATTGTTAATCTATAACAGGCAGCATGGATTCATATACATTCATCACTTATTTTAAAAGCAAAATTGCCCTCTTGTACCTAGAATCAAAATAAGGCTTCTCTCTAGGCTGCTCCCTCTGTTATACGGGCTGTAACAACCATGAAGTTAACAGAGGTCAAACAAGTAGAATAAGAATTTGGGATTTTGTTACACCAGTGAAATATCCCCCAACAGAAATCCTGAATACACATTATTTGGGATTTTTGTTGGGAACTTGAGAAGACCCCCAATTATTCCTGAATGGTGCTAGTTAGTCGTTCTTAAGTCTGAGGCGCATTGGAGGGGGCGGGGGGTGGAATATCAAAATGGCAGGAGCTTGTCAAGATCCAATTAGTTATATCTTGCCTCTACAGGCTCTGGAAAAAGAGGAAGGCAAAGTTCTCTTCTGTGGAAGAACAATAGGTTCTTATAGCCCACTTTTCTTTACCTTAAGGAGTCTCACAGCAGCTTACAATTGCCTTCCTTTCCTCTCCCCACAACCGACACCCTGTGAGAGCTCTTGAGAGAACTGCTCTTGAGGGAACAGCTCTGAGAGAACTTGTGACTGACCCAACTGGCAGCATGTGGAGGAGTGGGAGAATCAAACCCAGTTCTCTAGATTAGAGTCTCCTGCTCTTAACCACTCCATAAAACTGGCTCTCAAGGCCCAAAGCTTCCAGTGGAGCCCACTGCCACTGACTCCACCCATATACCTGCTCTGCCACCTGTCTGCATCCAACAGCTCATAGTCCTTGAGGTACGGCATATGAGTGATGCACAATAGTGATAATAGCAGTAGCACCCCCAGCAGGATAGCCTGGCCAGCGCTCTCTGAATCATAGAGTTGGAAGGGACCTCCAGGGTCATCTAGTCCAACCACCTGCACAATGCAGGAAACGTACAAACACTTCCCCCTAAATTCACAGGATCTTCATTGCTGTCAGATGGCCATCTAGCCCCTGTTTAAAAACCTCCAAGGAAAAAGAGCCCACCACCTCCCGCGGAAGCCTGTTCCACTGAGGAATCGCTCTAACGGTCAGGAAGTTCTTCCTAATGTTGAGCAAGAAACTCTTTTGATTTAATTTCAACCCACTGGTTCTGGTCCTACCTTCCAGGGCCACAGAAAAACCATTCCACATCATCCTCTAGATGACAGCCCTTCAAGTACTTGAAGATGGTGGTCTTATCACCTCTCAGCCGCCTCCTCTCCAGGCTAAAAATCCCCAGTTCCTTCAACCTTTCCTCATAGGACTTGGTCTCCAGACCCCTCACCACCTTCGTCGCCCTCCTCTGGATCCGTTCCAGCTTGTCTATATGCTTCTTAAAATGTGGTGCCCAAAACTGAACACAATCCTCCAGATGAGGTCTTACCAGATCAGAGTAAAGCGATACCATCACATCACATGATCTGGACACTAGACGTCTGTTGATACAGCCCAAAATTGCATTTGCCTTTTTAGCCGCCGCATCACACTGTTGACTCATGTTCAGCGTATTATCCACTAAGACCCTTAGATCCTTTTTGCACATACTACTGCTAAGACAAGTCTCTCCCACCCTATAACCATGCATTGTATTTTCCCTACCTAAATGCAGAACTTTATATTTATCCCTGTTAAAATTCATTTTATTGATTTTAGCCCAGTTTTCCAGCCTGTCAAGGTCATCCTGTATCCTGTTGACATCTTAGCCCAGGGACTCTTCTTTTAACCCCTCACCCCAACCGTTACATTTTCAAGTGCAAGCGTGGCAAAGCAAAAGCAGGAACCAAGTTTTGGCGGGACACTCTCCCACCCTTCTTAGGAGTCCACCCCTAGTTTCACAGTCCAGGTGTCTCATTTATACTTCCCCAGCATCTTACCTTGAAGTCAGTGGAAACAGCTTAACTAGCAAGTTCCCAAGATAAGCATGCAGAGAGGATGAGCAAAGCAAGAAGGCACCCAGGCAAATTGGTTATAGCACAAAACATGGCAAGAGGAGTACAGAGGAGATGGCTCTTGACACCATGTTGGGTCAGGCCAATGGCCAATCCAGTCCAACTCCCTTATGTCACACAGTGCCCAAAAAATCCAGGCACCCTCAGGAGGTCCACTAGTGGGGCCAGGACTACTAAATGCCCTCCCACTGTGCCCCCCCCCCCCAAGCACCAAGAATACAGAGCATCTCTGCCTCAGACAGAGAGTTCCATCTATACCCTGTGGCTAATAGCCACAGGCTGTTGGGTTTTTAGAAACCTACCGGCGACCAGCTACAAAAGGTTCCTTCGCCCAGCATCCTTCGATCCAGGTGGGTAGCCGTGTTGGTCTGAAACAGTAGAACGAAGCGGGAGTCGGGTGTCACCTTTAAGACCAACGAAGTTTTATTCAGAATGCAAGCTCTCGTGCGATGATGCGCGCTTAGAGCACACGAAAGCTTACATTCTGAATAAAACTTTGTTGGCCTTAACGGTGCTACTTAACTCCTACTTTGTCCTAATCCTTGGATTCAGTTCATTCTGCTGCCAGAGCCGCATTGATTGCAGGAGCGTTGGGGGGGGGGGGTGTCGAGAGGTGTTCCCACCCTGCTGAAAACCGGCAAGGGCCCTGGAACCGCCTCTCTCCCTCAGCTGAAGAAAACAACCTCATGCCCTCTTGCTGTGAAGGGGGAAGCCCTAGCAGGAGAGAAGATAAACTTTCCATCAAAACACAACTTGCCAAAGACAGCTTTGAAGCCCTCTGGAAAAAGTCAAGAGTTGTTTTTTTTTTTTTAATACTTTGCAAATATGCAAGCAGCTTTCCCACTCTTTCTGAAGCACACGCCCCCCTGCCCCAAAACCAACCAACAAACACCCTCCTTTGAAAGGATGGTTGTTTTCGCACTGACCTTATTCCAGAGCGGCGTCCCTCTTCACCGCGCAGTGTCTGTGCGGATTTCGCACTAATTGCTCCGCAGAACCCGGAAGAGCCGCGGCAAATGTAAACTGGTTTTTGGCGGTTTACATTTGCGACGCAGAAGCCGCGGCTCTTCCAGGTTCTGCGGAGCAATTAGTGCGAAATCCACGCAGACGCTGCGCGGTGAAAAGGGACGTCGCTCCAGAATAAGGTCAGTGCGAAAACAACCGATGTTTCTTTTGTTTTTTTGGACTAGGGTTGCCAATCCCCAGGTGGGGGCAGGGGATCCCCAGGTTTGTAGGCCCTCCCCTCCCTCCCGCTTCAGGGTCATCAGAAAGCAGGGGGGGGAGAGAAATATGTCTGCTGTGTGCTCCGATGTTCCCTATGGAGACCAATCCCTATAGGGTATAATGGAGAATTGATCCACAGGTCTTTGAGGCGCTAGAGAGCCTGGGTTGTTTTTTTTTTAGGCAGAGGCACCAAATTTTCAGCATAGCATCTAGTGCCTCTCCCCAAAGTACCCTCCAAGTTTCAAAAAGATTGGACCAGGGGGTCCAATTCTATGAGCCCCCAAAGAAGGTGCCCCTATCCTTCATTATTTCCAATAGAGGGAAGGTGTTTAAAAAGTGTGCAGTCGATTTAAATGCGGTGGCCAGAACGCCCTTTGGAGTTCAGTGATGCTTGTTACACCCTGGCTCCTGGCTCCACCCCCAAGGTCCCCAGATACTTCTTGAATTGGACTTGGCAACCCTACCCCAAACCAACAAGCACACGCCGTCCTTCGAGCGCTTTGAAAGGATTTCCCCCCTCTTTTTTTTTTGGACAGGCCATCGGTTCACGATTTAGAGCGCTTGGCGCTGAGGCTTGAGCATTTGCAAACAAAGGCAGCCCCCGTGTCTTTTCCCCGCCCCGGTTGCTTTGTGGTCGGACGCCTTCAAAAGCGCCGGGCCGGGGCTACCATTACACGTGCGCAAAGCCCCTTTGCTGCAGGCCTCGCTGGGCCACTGGATTGCACCGGGGGGGAGCGTCAGGCCCACGTGCGGGCAGCAGGCGAGCAGAAGCCCGAGCTCTCTGGAGAGCGCAAACGGAGCGCGAGAAATGGCCAGGAGGGGTGTTTTCTTAGGGAAGTGCGAGGCGAGAGAGTTCTTGGCACCAGGACGCACAGCCAAGTGGAAATGTGTTCTGGCATCCAAACGGCCAGCCGCGTCACCGCTCTTATCTGATAGGCGAGCCTTCAGTAGCTTTCGAATAGAAGGTCCCGGTTTTCACACCCGCGGATGGGGAAAAGAGAGAGAGAGGCCCTCTGTTGTGAGTCAAGGTGCAATTCCGATTGTGGCTTAACAACTTCCGAGATGGTTTTGGCCGCCTGGGGATCTTCAGGCGCGCTGGGGATAATGGGTTTGGCTTAAGCTTTTTCTCCTCGGCCAGGGGGAGGAGGAGGAGGGACGGATTTAAATCCCACCCTTCACTTGGTGCCTCAGAGTGGCAATAAATTAGGGTTGCCAGCCTCCAGGTGGGGCCTGGAGAAATCCCGCTTTTACCACTGATCTGCGGCTGGCAGAGATCAGCTCCCCTGGAGACAATGGCTGCTTGGAAGGGTGGAGGGATGTCAAACTCATCTGTCATGAGGGCCGAATCTGACATAAATGAGACCTTGTCGGGCCGTGTCGGGCTGGGCCGTGTGTGTACCTATTTAAGATTAGGTAGCAAAAATATAAACTTTATAAAGGACGCAGACAAACGCAATTAAAGATTTTTTTGAAACCTTAAAATAAAACGTGCTTAAAACATTAGCACTCGGTCTTGAAGTCGCTTTCTTTGTATTTCTCCCATGGGATCCAGGGAACTGGGCAAAGGAAGCTCTGGCTCTTTCCTTCCTTTCCCAGGGGACCAGGAGGGGGAGGAGCTTCAGCCAATGGAGAAAATAGAGGTGTTTCTCTGTAGCACCTGCACGATTGAGCAAGCCCTGCAAAGCAAGCTGTGAGGCGGAAGCAAGAGGGAGGGAGAAGGAAGCAGATGACAGCCAGTTGCGAGGGGGCCTGATTCAGCCCCTGGGCCGCATGTTTGACACCCCTATTCTAGGGCACTGTACCATGCTGGGGCCCCTCTCCTCCCCAAATCCTGCCCCCTTCCAGATCTCCCCCCACAAAAAAAAGTCTCCAGGTATTTTCCAACACAGACCTGGCAACCCTAGACTTACAATCTCCTTCCCTTCCTGTCTGCACAACAGACACCCTTCGAGGTAAGTGGGCCTGAGAGAACTGCTCTTGAGAGACCGGTTCTGAGATGGCTGTGACTCACTGGCCCAAGGTCACCCAGATGGCTTCACATGGAGGAGTGGGAAATCAAACCATGTTCTGCAGATTAGAATCCGGTGGTCTTAACCATTACACCAAACTGGCTCTCTATTTCTACATTAGCTTGCCTTTTTTTTTTTTTTACATTTCTGCCTGTTCTGCAAGGAGCTCAGGGATATGTTTCTTCCCTCTTGTTTCATTCTCACAATAGCCCTGTGAGGTAGGCTGGTGTAAGTGAGAGTAACCCACCCAAGGTGATCCCCTCCATGGGGAATTTGTGTATGTGGACTTCTTACGGCTGCTAATAGATTTACATTCTTATCTTACCCCACCTCGAAGGAAAGGAGGGCTCCCCTCCACCGTTTTGTCCTCTCAACAACTGTGTGGTGTTCATTAGGCAGACAGAGAGGGATTCGCCCCCAAATCACTCTTCAAACTTCATTCTTGAGTGGAATTCAAACCCACAGCTCCCTAGTCCTGGTTGAGTGCTCCACCCGCTACAAACATGCTGTCTCATCCCTACTTTAGAATGGATAAAAGGAAGTAACACATGAAACCACCGCATCACACTGTTGACTCATGTTCAGCGTATGATCCACTAAGACCCCTAGATCCTTTTCGCACATACTACTGCTAAGACAAGTCTTCCCCCGTCCTATAACCATGCATTGTATTTTTCCTACCTAAATGCAGAACTTTGCATTTATCCCTGTTAAAATTCATTTTATTGATTTTAGCCCAGTTTTCCAGCCTGTCAAGGCCATCCTGTATCCTGTTTCTGTCTTCTGTGTTTGTAACCCCTCCCAATTTAGTATCATCTGCAAATTTAATAAGCATTCCCTCTATTCCTTCATCCAAATCATTTATAGAGATGTTGAACAAAACAGGTCCCAGGACAGATCCTTGAGGCACTCCACTTGTCGCTCCTCTCCAAGAGGATGAGGAACCATTCACAAGCACTCTTTGGGTGTGACCTGTCGACCGGTTACAGATCCACCTAACGGTAACAGGATACTTAGTAGGTATCTCCACTTGGATAAATCAGGTCTGGGTTAATACTCTCCAAATACCTCATTTTGGGATATATTTGGGTATCCAGAGCAGTATTCAGGATTTTTGGGTCCTGTATATTTCTGGAAATACCAGAGAGTACCCAGGGCTGGCATTTTAATGACCCCAGGCCTGGGTTTTTGTCTTTTCACAGGTTCCCTGGGAAACAGAAAAGCAGCTTCTGGACACTCTGAGGCAGGCGTGGGGCTCAGCGGAACTTCAGATCCTTTATTTCCCTTCCTGCTTTAGGGGGGGGGGGGGGCTTCTCCAGGGCCATGTTTCCTTCTGAGTCCACATCCCTGCGAGTAGGAGAGGCTGAGGTATTCAGTGACACCTTGGTCCAATTCGTTTGAAACTGAGCAGATCTTTACTGAATATGCAGCACTAGCTCTCCTGTGGTTTTGGTGTCGTCTGGTTGAAAAACAGCCACTCTAAGCTCCCCCCCCCCCCCCCGCTGCCGTAGGGAATAATGCAAGCCGAATAATTCTGGAATCCCAGAAAAACCAGAACATGAAAAGCAGGGGTGGGATTTTAGCAGCAGCTCCTTTGCATATTAGGCCACACCCCCTGATGTAGCCAATCCTCCATGAGCTTACAGTAGGCCCTGTGCTAGGAGCCCTGTAAGCTCGTACAGAATTGGCTACATCAGGGGTGTGTGGCCTAATATGCAAAGGAGTTCCTACTCCCCCCCCCCAAAAAAAAGGCCCGGTCTTCTCAATTCCTGTCCAGGGTTTACAACAGACTGGGAGGTGGGCGGCGGGGAATGTTGGTTTCAATTGGAGAAACTGCACAGGGGGAGAAGGATAAAATTACCCGAAGGTTGCTGTTTTCCTTTTAAAAACAGAGATGATCCCATCAGGGACCTCCCAGCGTCACTTGAAGTTGAAGAACTTCCTCTGAGTGCTCCAAGTGCTTAACGCGTATTATTTGGGTAATCCTTACAAATCACCCTGTAAGTGAGGTCAGTCTTATTGCCCCCATATTGTAGATGGGTACGGAGGGTGGGGGAGAGGGAAGGGCAGAGAGGCTGAGAAAGGTTTCTTTGCCGAGGACCACTTAGAGGTTTTACGACTGAACAAGATAGGAATCGTCAGGCGCAGCGGAAGGCTAGCTGTCGGAAAGGGAAAGAAATTGCCTCAAGCATTTAACGTTTCCGAATAAGATTTGCCACCATGACCATTTTTGTTTTGCTGCTGGCGTTGGCCTGTCGTACTTTCAGCACCAGTAAATTCTTCCTTTGTTGTTTTATACCAGGGGTGGCCAATGGTAGCTCTCCAGATGTTTTTGGCCTACAACTCCCATCCGCCCCAGCCAGCATGGCCAATGGCTGGGGCGGATGGGAGTTGTAGGCAAAAAACATCTGGAGAGCTACCGTTGACCACCCCTGTTTTATACCATGCTGACACAACAGACACAGAAACAGCGCTGGGGGGGGGGTGTCGGGGAGGGAATTACACATTTCTGACAAAAAATTGGCACGAGGAAATGGAAACCCATGTGAAAACAAAGCAAAATTGAAATGAGAAGATTCAGGAGTCGAACCAGCAAGCTCGGGAAATTTTGGTTAGACTCCGAATTTCAAATCTTGCTTAAATTTGTCTGCAATCGAATGGATCCTCTTTCCCCTCTCAGTTTCTTTTTCTTTTTAAAAAGCTGGCTCTGTCTTCTGAAATTGGTATCGTCGAGAGCTGGGAAATATACGCACGGCTTATGATGCAGTCAAACAGTTATGCTTCATGTTATGTGTGGTTTGGGAGATATTTTTAGTGTACTTCAGCCTATAATTATGTATGTTTTACGGCCTTTCAGAAGCCAATTTCTTCAAGGAAGGAGGTTATGATTATATAATACCAGTTATTTTTGATTGGTTGAAATGCATTTTTACAGCTTTGCTCAAGTCTCGCTGCTGTGCTACAGAGAGGCACACTCATTTGAGTTTCATTGAAGATAATGTACTGTGAAATTATTTGATAAGCATTAATTTGAGAAAGCCTTTATCTCTTACATCGATGGACAGAGAGATAGAAAAAGTCCATGCCGTTCCAAATCGTTACTCAGGGAAACATAATAATTGGTTTAAAAAAAAAATTCTCACCAGTGTAAAGCAAACGGCGGAGCTCAGTATTTTAGTGCCCTGAAATGTCTCTTAGGCTATAAATATTGGTAATGACAGATCCACAGTCTGTAATCTGCCAGAGGAGCAGCTGCTAGCATGATCAATTGCACAGAGCAACCGCTTCCAGACTGCGTTGGTGGCAGGGCTGGAGAATTCCTGAAGATTTGGAGTTGGGAAGCACCTGGAGATTTTGGGGGTGGGGCCTAGGGAGGGTGGGGTTCGGAGAGGGGAGGAGCCTCAGCATGGTACAGTGCCCTAGAGTCCACTCTTCAAAGCAGCCATTTTCTCCAGGGGAATGGATCTTGGTCATTTGGAGATCAACTGTAATAGCGGGTATCTCCAGGTTCCGCTTGGAGATCGGAAAACCTATAAGAAGAAGATGATATTGGATTTATATCCCGTCCTCCACTCTGAAGAGTCTCAGAGCAGCTCACAATCTCCTTTATCTTCCTCCCCCACAACAGACGCCCTGTGAGGTAGATGAAGATACTGGATTTATATCCTGCCCTCCACTCCGAAGAGTCTCAGAGCGGCTCACAATCTCCTTTACCTTCCTCCCCCACAATAGACACCCTGTGAGGTAGATGAAGATACTGGATTTATATCCCGCTCTCCACTCTGAAGAGTCTCAGAGCGGCTCACAATCTCCTTTACCTTCCTCCCCCACAACAGACACCCTGTGAGGTAGATGAAGATACTGGATTTATATCCCGCTCTCCACTCCAAAGAGTCTCAGAGCAGCTCACAATCTCCTTTACCTCCCCCACAACAGACACCCTGTGAGGTAGATGAAGATATTGGCTTTATATCCCGCCCTCCACTCCGAGGAGTCTCAGAGCGGCTCAAAATCTCCTTTACCTTCCTCCCCCACAACAGACACATTGTGAGGTGGGTGGGGTTGAGAGGGCTCTCACAGCAGCTGCCCTTTCAAGGACAACCTCTGCCAGAGCTATGGCTGACCCAAGGCCATGCCAGCAGGTGCAAGTGGAGGAAGACGAATTTGAAATGTTGCTTAACAAATAGGGGCTAATCTTCTCCAGCAAAGTGAGCCTTACGGGCCTGGCTGATTCCAGATAGGGTTGCCAGCCTCCAGGTGGGACCTGGAATTATAATTAATCTCCAGGCGACAGAAATCAATTTCCCTGGAGAAAATGACTGCTTTCAAAGGTGAACTCCATGGTCATACACTTACTGTGGTCCACTCCTCCTCAAAACCCCACCCCTTTCAAGCCCCGCCCTCAAATCTCTAGGAAAGTCCCAACCTAGAGTCAGCAACCCTAATTCCAGGTCTCGGGGACCCTCCGTAAAATGCTCTCAGACAGAGTTGTCCTAGGGTTGCCCCTTGCAATCAGAGATATGCCTAGGTCGTTTTCGCACTCACCTCCAGCCGGCGCGACCCCCCTCTTCACCGCGCAGGATCTGCGCGGATTTCGCACTAAATGCCGCGGAGCAGCCTTTTGCGCCGGAAACTCCCGGCGCAAAAGCCGCTCAAACGTAAATCGCCAAAAAGCAGTTTGGCGTTTGTGCGGCTTTTGCGGCGGGAGTTTCCGGCGCAAAAGGCTGCTCCGCGGCATTTAGTGCGAAATCCGCGCAGATCCTGCGCGGTGAAGAGGGGGGGTCGCGCCGGCTGGAGGTGATCGTGAAAACGACCCTAGAGTTCCATGTTGGATAGAGGAGAAAAAGAGATTGGATTTATACCCCGCACTTCACTACCCAAAGGAGTCTCAGAGTGTCTTACAACTAGGGTTGCCAAGTCCAATTCAAGAAATATCTGGGGACTTTGGGGGTGGAGCCAGGAGACATTAGGGGTGGAGCCAAGATCAAGGCTGTGACAAGTATAATTGAACTCCAAAGGGAGTTCTGGCCATCACATTTAAAGGGACGGCACACCTTTTCAATTCCCTTCTTCAATAAGAAATCATGAAGGATAGGGGCACCTTCTTTTGGGGCTCATAGAATTGGACCCCCTGGTCCAATCTTTTTGAAACTTGGGGGGTATTTTGGGGAGAAGCACTAGATGCTATACTGAAAATTTGGTGCATCTACCCCCAAAAACAGGCCCCCCCAGAGCCCCAGATACCCGCGGATCAATTCTCCATGATTTTCTATGGGAATAAATCTCCATAGGGAATAACAGAGTTCCCAGCAGACATTTCCCTCCCCTCCCCCTGCTTTCTGATGACCCTGAAGCGGGGGGAAGGTCTCCAAACCGGGGGATCCCCTGCCCCCACCTGGGGATTGGCAACCCTACTTACAACCTCCTTTCCCTTCTCCCTCCCCACAACAGACACCCTGCGAGATAAGTGGAGCTGAGAGAGCTCTGACAGAAACGGCTTTTGAGAGGAACAGCTCTGCGAGAAATTGTGACCGGCTCAAGGTTGCATCAGCAGGTCCATGTGGCCGAGTGGGGAATCAAACCCGGCTCTCCCTGATAAGAATCCGCGCACTTAACCACTACACCAAACTGGCTGGCTGTTTGGATACTGAAAGGATACTGGGTTTGGAGATTTGAGGTTGGAGCCTGGGAGAGCAGGGGCTAGGGGAGTGAAGGACCTCAGCAGGGTATACTGCCGTGCAGTCCACCTTCCAGACAGGGCTGGATCACCCAGTCGGCGAATTAGGCAATCGCCTAGGGTGCCGATGATCCAGGGCACAGAATTGGATGTGGCGCTCCCACTGGCACCTCTCAGAGTCTCCAAGAGGCGCAGGTGGTGGGGCTTTCTTCTTGCTTTTATACCCTGGGTGCAAAACCAAGGAAAAGATCTCCCCACCCCTGTACCTCTTGGAGTCTTCGAGAGGTGCGGGCTGGCGGGGCGACCCCTTCCGTGGGGTCACGCCACAGTGCTGGCCCTATCTCTCCATTCTGTCCTATGGGCCTCTGTGTGTGTTTGTGTCTCCTTGTGGAGGGAGCACAAGTAGTTAGCCTTGCCTAGGGTGCCAAGCAGTCTGGGCCCAGCCCTGCTTCCAGAGCAGCCATTTTCTCCAGAAGAAGTGGAGGAAATGTCTTACATGAATAAATAATCGATTTAGGTCATCTGGGACTCAGATGTACTTCTAGGAGATCTCCAGTCCCCACCTGGAGCCCAGAAGATCCTGAGTCAGAAACTCACTGGGTTGGAGCATGAAATCAAAATACACCTTGTGATGAGGCCTCAGATTCAGCAGAAGCTCCCAGGAGCACAGCTCCTGAGCCTTTCTGAGGGTTCCGCCTCCTCTTCCCCACCTGCCTTGTCCATTGAATAGGAGGTGCAGCTGCATAACAATCCCTGGATTAGGAAAACGGGCGGGCAGCCAACCACCAGGAGCTTTGTCACACCCCCAACTGCCCTCATTAACCTCTGGAAAAGCCCGTGCCACCCTTTCTCCACTTCTTATGAGATTTTGGGTGATGGGTGGCTTGCTGGCCTTTTGACTGAGGAGGGCAGCCCAGGAGAGCCCCAGGCGAGCGAGACCTGCTGGGGCTGTCTGGATTTCTAGCCAGCCCAAGCAGGCCCCGCACAACCGGGGCTCTCCTTTCTTGCATTGGATTCTTTTTGGCTGGGGGGGGCGGGGTGGAATATGCTAATGAGTTATGCTAATGAGCTCCATCACCTATTTTTCTACAAAACGACCCCTGCTTGTGAAATAAGGGATTTCAATAATCCAGAGGGAGGTGGCCAGGGGTTTATTTGTAGCAGGAACTCCTTTGCATACTAGGCCACACACCCCTGATGTAGCCAAACTTCCAAGAGCTTACAGGGATCTTAGTACAGGGCCTACTGTAGGCTTTTGGAGGACTGGCTACATCAGGGGTATATGGCCGAATATGCAAAGGAGTTCCTGCTACAAAAAAAAAAAGCCCTGGAAGCGGCAATCCCTTTCAGTGAAATATAATTGTCTAAGAGTGTCGAGAGCTGTTTCTCCAGAGCAATTTTGGCACACGCAAGAAGGAAGTGGCGATGTTTTGTTCAAAACAGTGCTGCGGCGCACCTCTGTTCCGTATCAAGTGCCTGGCTGGATCTGACCAGCTGAATCAAGTTTTTCATTATGTGACAATATTGACTGAAGAAAACAGCAAACAGCTGTGGTGGGAATCAATGAAGCACCTCCAAAGCTCTCGCAAAATAAAATGCCAGCCAGCCGCTGGATCTGAAAGTGAAAATAATCTATTCCATTAAACCGAAAGCGCGTCGGGCAGGAGAATCGTGGCTGGTGGGGAACGCTGTGCAGGCATCGCTCATAAGCCTTGTTGAAGCTCAAGGTCTGAGGAAGGGGTTGCGCTCCCTTGCAAAACGTGCATCGGGATGCGATGGCTAGGTTTGCATCGGGGTCCAGAAGCCTTGCCCAGGCTAGATGGTACAGGCTAGCCTGATCGAATCAGTTCCCAGAAGCTTAGCAGGGTCGGCCCTGGTCAGAACTTGGATGGGAGACCTCCAAGGAATACCAAGGTCACTATGCAGAGGAAGACAACAGCAAACCACCTCTGAACATTTCTTGCCTTGGAAACCCTGTGGCAGGGGTGGCCAAACTTGCTTAACGTAAGAGCCACACGGAAGAAACGTCAGATATTTGAGAGCTGCGAGACATGAATGCCAGATGTTTGAGAGCTACAAGGCGTGAACATCAGATGTTTGAGAGCGGAAGGGAGGGAGAGAGGGAAGGAAGGAAGGAAGGAAGGAAGGAAGGAAGGAAGGAAAACAGATGGGGAGGGAGAGGTGGAAAGAAGGCAGCTTTAACTTTAAGTGCATTCTCCAAGCTGCTAGCTGGCTTGGCTTGGAGAAGAAGAAGAAGAAGAATTGCAGATTTATACCCTGCCCTTCTCTCTGAATCAGAGACTCGGAGCAGCTTACAATCTCCTATATCTTCTCTCCCCACAACAGACACCCTGTGAGGTGGGTGGGGCTGAGAGGGCTCTCACAGCAGCTGCCCTTTCAAGGACAACCTTTGCAAGAGCTATGGCTGACCCAAGGCCATTCCAGCAGGTGCAAGTGGAGGAGTTGGGAATCAAACCCAGTTCTCCCAGATAAGAGTCCACGCACTTAACCACTACACCAAACTGGCTCTCCCTTTACATAGAAGCTATGTAAAGAGACAAATGCCTTCTCCAAGCTGGCCAAGGGGGTAATGGGGGCTCCTCCCATGAACATCAGGTTGTGCAGGCTGCTTGCATTTAGTTGTACTAATTGTATCCTGTCATTTCCCTCATTTGCATATGGCACAGTGCATGTAATTTTCTGTGTATGTGGGTTTTTTTCTGAATTATTTGACATGGATGTGTTACATACCACTGATTCATATGAACAATGATTTTTGAAAAGTGGGATGGAAACACACAGGGATTTTTTTTTCTTTTTTTAAAAAAGCCCAGCTGGGACTCATTTGCATATTAGGCCACACACACCCCCTGATGTCACCATTGTTCCACACGGGACTGTTTGAAGAAAAAGCCCAGCAGGAACTCATTTGCATATTAGGCCACACCCCCTGATGCCAAGCCATCCGGAACTGCATTCCTGTGTGTTCCTGCTCAAAAACAGCCCTGGAAACACAATAACGTACAAGAAAGGAAAGCTGTAGGTGTCGCCGCACACCTTGAGCAAGTGAATCTGTTTACATTTCCACTTGCACATTGCTGGAGCCAACGCAATATGAGCCGTAGAGGGGAAATGGCGGCCCTCTCTTCTCTGCTCAGTAAACCCTTACCATAAAGTTCAGACAAAGGGGGGAATGGCAGATGACTCATATGCAATTAAGAGACCAAACTACTCTGCCTTTCAAGTAACCAGCTTTAAAAAAAAAAAAAAATTGCAGAATTCACATCATCCTAGGGTTTTCAGTCTTGCAGTAATTATCATGTCAACTTATCCTCTTATGGTATGGAAACCAAATGTGAATCCAATCACTGGAACCTAATTACATCTCCTTGGTCCAAGGTAGGCATATGGGAATTTCCCCCATTTCATTTCTTTGTGGGAATAGTTTTGGTTCTCCACGTTTCCCTGTTCATTCTACAAATCTTGTACACCCAATGTATAGTTTTCATACATTACTGCAGGGCTTCTTTTGTAGCAGGAACTCCTTTGCATATTAGGCCACACACCCCTGATGTAGCCAATCCTTCCTGAGCTTACAGTAGGTCCTGTACTAAGAGCCCTGTAAGCTCTTGGAGGATTGGCTACATCAGGGGTGTGTGACCTAATATGCAAAGGAATTCCTGCTACAAAAAAAGCCCTGCATTACTGTAAGGTTATATTATTATTATTTTTTTTTAAATTGTATGCTGCCTTTCCACCCAGCTTAGGGTCCCCGAGGTAGTGAATGCATTGGGGAGGGATGGTGGCTCAGTGGTAGAGCATCTGCTTCATAAGCAGAAGGTCCCAGGTTCAATCCCCGGCATCTCCAACTAAAATGGGTCCAGGCAAGTAGGTGTGAAAAACCTCAGCTTGAGACCCTGGAGAGCCGCTGCGAGTCTGAGTAGACAATACTGACGTTGATGGACTGAGGGTCTGATTCAGTATAAGGCAGCTTCATATGTTCAGTGATC
Organism: Heteronotia binoei; assembly: GCF_032191835.1. NCBI lineage: Eukaryota > Metazoa > Chordata > Lepidosauria > Squamata > Gekkonidae > Heteronotia > Heteronotia binoei. The sequence goes on along the minus strand of NC_083236.1, from coordinate 56,705,982 downwards.
AAAGCAATATTTGAAACTCAGCTAAAACATACAAATCTTTAAACCAATTAAATAAATCCTATAAGCACTGAAACACAAATGTGGAGGGGGGCCGACAAGAGTTCTGAGGGAACTGCAATCAGAAGAGTCTTCACCTGCGTGGAGAGGGAGTTCCAAAGTTTCAGTGCCACAACCAGGAAGTCCGTTTCTCAGATTGCCGCCTGTCCAGCCTCAGATAATAGGGGCACCCAAAACAGGTCTTTTGAAGATGATTTAGGATTGCCAATCCCCAGCTGGGGGACAGGGGATCCCCTGGTTTGGAAGCCCTCCCCCCACTTCAAGGTTATCAAAAGGGGGGGGGGATGTCTGCTGGGCACTCCATTATACCCTATGGAGATTGGTTCCCATAGGGTATAATGGAGATTGGTTCCCATAGGGTATAATGGAGACTCAATCAATCAATGGGTATCTGGGGCTCTGGGCGGGCTGTGTCTTGAGGTAGAGGCATCTATTTTTCAGCATTGCATCTGGTGCCCCTCCTCAAAACACTTCCCAAGTTTCAAAAAGATTGGACCAGAGGGTCCAATTCTGTGGGTGCCAAAAGATGGTGCCCCATCCTCCATTGTTTCCATTTGAGGGGGAGCATTTAAAAGGCATGCAACCCCTTTAAACGTGATGGCCAGAACTCCCTTTGGAGTTCAGACTTGCTTGTCACAACTTTGGTTCTGGCTTCACCTCCAAATTCCCCAGATATTTCTTGATTCTGACCTGGTCTAAAATGACTGGTGCAGTCAGGTAGATTCATATGAGAGTAGGGATTCCTTAAAGTATATAAAATATCTTGAGCCAGTGTGATGTAGTGGTTAAAGTGCTGGTCTAGGATCTGGGAAACCCAGGTTCGAATCTCCACTCTGCAATGGAAGCGTACTGAGGGACCTTGAGCCAGTTTGGTGTAGCGGTTAAGAGCTGCAGACTCTAATCTAGAGAACCAGGTTTGATTCCCCACTCCTCTTCCATGTGTAGCTAGGCGGGTGAGCTTGGGTCAGTCACAGCTCTCTTAGAGCTGTTATCTCAAGAGCAGTTCCCTCAAAGCTCTCTCAGCCCCACCTACCTCACAGGGTGCCTGTTGTAGGGAGGGGAAAGGAAAGGAGATTGTAAGGCACTCTGAGCGAAGGGCAGGGCATATATCCAATCTCGTCTTCTTCTTCAGCCTAACCTACCCCACTGGCAGGGCTTTGTTTGTAGCAGGAACTCCTTTCCATTTTAGGCCACACACCCTTGCTGTAGCCAATCCTCCGAGAGCTTTCAGGGCTCTTAGTACAAGGCCTATTGTAAGCTCCTGGAGGATTGGCTACATCAGGGGCCGTGGCCTAATACGCAAAAGAGTTCCTGCTACAAAATAGCCCTGTTCACAGGGTTGTTGTGAAGATAAAATGGAGAACAACGTACACCAATTTTGGATCCCCGTTGGTAAAACAGAGAAGAGGAGAGCGATGTAAGCTGCTTTGGGTCTCCGCTGAGAAGAAAGGTGGGATACAAATAAAGTGAATTTACTGACGCAGGAAGGTTGAAAAAGACGTGGTAAAAAGATGAGCACAATGAAAGCGGTCAGAAACTAAGGAATTGCGGGATCCATTCACACGGAGAAGACCTGTAATCAAAAGAGAGGTTTTGGGGCTCAGAGATGCAGAGATGAGAAATTCAAGACATCTCTATCCCTAGGCTGATGGTGCAGTTTAGAAGGGAGGGTGAAAGATGACTCAGAAGCAATTAAGAGAGTTTAACTTCTGAAGGCCTTCAAAAGTATCTGGCTAAGGAAATGCAGAGCCCGTAGTGAGCCTTTCAGTCTTATGGTAATTGAAATACCATCAAGTCGACTTCATCCACCAAAAATATGGAAACCAAATGTCAATTTCATTACCCGGCCCTATTTGCATCTCCGTGGTCCAACAGTCACCTTTAAAGTTACTGACACATTTCTTATACAACGCTGAACTTTTGCATGTACATTGGATTAGTGTCTCAGCACCAGGGCTCTTTTTCTAGTAGGAGCTCCTCTTGTATATTAGGCAGGCCTCGGATTCAGCAGAAGCTCACAGGAGCACAGCTCCTGAACCTTTCTGAGGGTTTCCCCTCCTCCTCCCCACCTACCTACCTTGTCTATTGAATTGTAGACTCAATTCTGTAGGCGCAGCTGCATAACAACCCCTGGATGAGCTCCACCACCTATTTTTCTACAAAATGACCCCTGATGTTAGGCCACGCCCCCCTGATGTAGCCAATCCTCCAAGAGCTTAAAGGGCTCTTAGTACAGGGCCATTTGTAAGCTCCGGGAAGATTGCCTACATCAGGAGGGCGTGGCCTAATATGCAGAGGAGCTCCTGCTAGAACAAGAGCCCTGCTCGGCGGATGGTAGTTTGGAAAAGATCGGCTGCACTCAGAGGGTTTCAAACTCTTTCCAGTTTCGTTTCGTTTGTTTAAAGAAAGAATACTTGTTACGGTAACAAGCTAAATACGTTATGCTTCGTATATTCATCTGTCAACAGAGCTATCCATAATGTTGCCAAGCTGGGTTTTTAATGGGTCAGTCCCACTCATCAGAGGCAGAAGGACTGAATGGATGGCGACATTACCTGCCGTCTCATTTATTAAGAAATGAAAGACGATGGACATTACATGCTTTTAAATAGTGAAAACAAAATTGCATATTTGCAGCCCCACCAAAAAAAAAATGTGAAAAGCGTTATCGATTGTGGCGTTTCTAGTGGCTTGGGTTTTAAAAGGCATTCAAAGCAATGCACATGGCTGAGGATCAATAATAGATTTTATGCTTCCATCCTTGAGAGAGAGAGAGAGAGAGAGAGAGAGAGAGAGAGAGAGAGAAACTCACCATATATTTTAAAACCAAACAGGTCCTCGTAAGTCTAATCTCTCTGAGGTTTTCTTTCAGTATTCTTAAAACCTTACTGACCGACTTCCTGTCTGCCAGAAGAGGACAGTAGCTGAAATTGGAAACATTCGTTCCAGGGTAAAGTTGACATCGACACCATTTTGTTTCTGCGTATTAAAGTGCAGTCTTAACCCAGCCTAACTGGTTCTGCCCATCCATAATCAGCTACAACTCAGAGATGAGGAAATCCTGGCTGCTTGTCTGCTGATGTTTCTGCAGACTCGGTTGTGTCGCATACTGGAAGATCTTGATATGCAATTTATAGGGTCTGTCATTGATTTGCACAAGGCAGGGATATTCACCTCTGGTTTATTGACGCACAAGCAGTATTGAAAAGCGGGTACAATCTGGCGCGTAGAAACAGCAAAGAATGCAAACAAAAGAATCACTTGTCTGCGGTGCACCTGAGACTGGATTTTTTTAAAAAAATGGTTATGAGATGGAGGGTCCAAAGCAGAAGATGCGACCGATTCTAAATCCTCCCTAGCGCCCCCCGTATGTATCCATATTGAGTTCTAAAATCAATGAGAACAGGAGAGATGCATTTTCCTGTTCCTGAAACTGGATCATGTGAAAACTATTTTTTTTCCCCTCCCTCAACAAATCAAGAGACAGGGAGAGAGAAAAGGAGGGAGATAGGGAGCGACGCAGAGACGGAGACATATGCTGACAAAGTTGCAGCTCAGTCTAACTGGTTGACTCTTGCATATTAACGCCAGTTGGGCCAAAGTGATGGGATTTCCCCCTCCCCCTTCCCTCTCTCTTTTTCTCCTTACTGTGAAAAAGAGACCGCATTGGCTGGATGTCGGACACAACTGCAGAGAACCCCTACACTTTTATGACCGCTTTGTTTACAAGTATATCCCTCACAAAGCCACAGCTTTTAATTTTATGGCCGGGCAAAACAGCTAATCTGTTTTGACATGCTATCTACAAAGGCACTCCAATGAGTATACGGACTAACTCATCCATAAGTCATTTCTTTTATATCAATGTACTGGTGTGTCCAAGAAAAAGGGGAGTGTGAGGGAGAATTATATCGTCTGTGGGAGTCTGAATAATAATAGTCATTAATATGGCGAATTGAGGGTCAAGATATTCATCCCACATATCAAATCCCCCCTTCAATGGGAACGGTCCCATCAGCTGTCAGATTCCATTAAATATATCCCCCAGACCTACTGACCAGCTGACAGTAGAGAAGCTCAAAACCATACACCCACTATTTGCATTATAAAATGTGAAATCAGCTGGAAGCAATGATAGCAGAACTGAAAACAGAGGGGAGAAGGGGAAAAAATCTGCCATGCCCCTTGTGTCTTTTGAAACAGAAACCCAAAGAGTTAAAATACACCCCCATAAAATCCCAGAAAAGAAAGAAAAAAAAAACCACCTCAAAACAAAGGTTACCACAGTTTTCTTCATAACCTCTCCTGATTCTCTCTTTCTTTTTTCTCTCTTTTAAAACCTTCTGTTAATGTGAAATCTGCATAAATGTTTCATGACAGTTAATGCAATGCATAAACCAAACAGTTTATTAAGGAACATCTGTGCTGTTTGGTATCCGATAATGCAGCGTTCTTTTTTTGAGTTGTTGAAATATAACCCTATCATAAGGTTTGGGGTTGTTAAAATACTTGTTTTGTGAAGACTTGTGATCACATCTGACATTTTTAGCAGATGCCACTGCAAGAGGGAAGAATTCCTTAATACCGCTTGTCCACGTGAGCACCGAGAGGAAGGAACGGAGAGAAGGCAATGGTAGGACTTTAACGTGATTCTCGCTCCCCTCCGATCAGTACTTCACCTATCAAGAAGTGTATGTGATTGTTTAGCATCTGGGAATATCGAGGTGATACCATCCCATTTTGTTTATCCAGTCCCCGTCATAAAGAGCTTTCCGGCTCGGGTTCCCCCCCACCTTCTTTTCTTGGCTTTTGATTTTAAGAGGAGGCCAAAAAATTCCCAGACTACTTCTCAATTTATAGAGTAGAAATTTGGTGTGGGGTGGGGGGAGGAATCCCCCAGACTGGTACAATTTCATCATCGTGATATTGCCTCCATATGGGACTATTTTAAGACACACAAAAAAAAAGCCCCCCAAAAGTTATGAGACCAATAATTTTTAATGAAACTTGGCTTAGCTTTTTAAGCAGGTCAAGCAGATAAAAAGTGGGCCCGTGGTTTCAGCAACCATAGTCTCCCTTTCATTTAGTGTGCTTTTTCTTCCCTGGCAGGGATTAAAGAAAATGTAGTTCCAATTAAACTGGGGCTTAATGGAGATATGTTTTATATTATTGATTTTGCAAAGCAGGGATGGGAAGTGTTCCCCTTTTCCACATGTGTGTGTCAGGCTGAAATCTTAAAAGACGCTGACTCGCAAGCAAGTTCTGATCAGATCAGGGAAACGTCTTTCTAAGCAAACAGGCAACAAAGCAATCTGCCTTTCGTTCTTCTCACAGAGACACAGAGAGTTCTCCCAACACTCTGAGAGTGTTCTCACTCCTGAACCTAATATGTTCAAAGCAGTTAAGAAACTGAGGTGGACTAGCGTTGCCAGGCAGTTTTACCACAGAGTTTCTGGCAAATCCTAGAACTACCTATACCATTTCCTGTTTTTTACATAAGTGGTTTGACAGCATTGCAGAAGGGTTGTAGGTGGGGAAATGGGAAAGACACAATGCCGGCTGCAGCATCAGGTCACTTCTGTAAAAATTGAGAAATGACAGAAACTCTATGGAATTGCCAGAAACTCTATGGTACAACCATAAATTTTTCAGCAGTTCCTAGAGCTACCCAATGACACTTCCTTTTTAAAAATAAAACAGAAATGATGCAACACCACAGCCTATGTTACAGGTTTTTTGTTTTTTTTAAAAAACTGTCTCTCAGTGCCACTTTCTAAATTAAACCAGGGACCTATCTCTGGATAAGTGTGGAGTTTCAGTCACACATTCAGCTGTCCATGTGTTGAATGTCACATGAGAATAACTCAGTAAAAAAGCATCAAGCATACAGTGTCCACCAATGGTATGTGTGTTCACTGTAGCTTGTCTCTCTCAGCTTTGGCCTGCCACCTGTAGTTTAAGAGTAATAATACTGGCCTCCCTAACATTTTTCAAGGATGACTGAGAAAATATGTGTGAAGTGCTTCAAACACTCCACAGTGCTTAGAATGATAGACTAGGGTCTGGGGGACCCAGGTTGGAATCTCCATTCTATCACGGAAGCTTGCAGGGTGACCTTAGGCCAGTCATAACCAGGCTAATCTACTTCACAGAGTCGTTATGATCAGGGCTTTTTTTTGTAGCAGGAATTCCTTTGCATATTAGGCCACACACCCCTGATGTGGCCAATCCTCCTGGAGCTTTCAATAGGCCCTGTACTAAGAGCCCTGTAAGCTCTTGGAGGATTGGCTACACCAGGGGTGTGTGGCCTAATGTGCAAAGAAGTTCCTGCTACAAAAAAGGATAAGATGGAGGAGGAAAATGCAAGCTGCTTTGAGTTCCCATTTGAGGAAAGGTGGGGTGTAAATGAAATAAAGAAATGGTTTGTTGAACTACAGCAATCACTTAACAAGGATGTGAGCAAGAAATAGCATAGGTACAAGATCCAGAAAAAGTGGATCCAGTCATAAGAGAATTACTACACAGCGCTGGCGCTAGAGTGCTGGCACAAGGCCAGCGCCCCTTCCCTCCCCTTTCTGGCGCACTCCTCCTTCCCCCCACCCTCGCCCCAATGAGGGTGAGCTCGGCCAGCAGCAGCACAGTTCGCACAGTGTCCCCTCACCGCCAACTGCCATAGCTCCACCTCCCAGCATGGGAGGCAGAGCTACGGCAGTCAGCAGCAGAGTGCGCTGTGCAAACTGCACCGCCACCATCAAGCTCATAAATTTCTCTCACCAGGGGGGAGGGGGGGAGGGAGGGCTGAAACCAGCACCCTCCCCCACCGGGCTGCGCTCCAGACAGCCACCTAAGGCTACCTAATGGATGTTCTGGCCACATTACTACAGGAAAGAGAGTTGCTTGTTAGATTCAAAAGTCCCCTTCTGAGAAATACCATTCCCTTTCCTCACACCAGATTAAATGTCCTTTCTGTGTCAACTGCATATGAATGGCGTTTATGATTAAAAAAATGGTGTGCATGTGTGTGGGAATACTACAAAATGATGCATGATATATGTGGCACTTTTTTGGCCACTGTGTGATAGTGTGTTGAACCGGATGGGCCATTGGCCGGATCCAACATGGCTTCTCTTTTGTTCTTATGTTTGTGTGTTTAAGAGGAACGAAAGAATCACCAACATGAAAATGAAGAGGGGAAAAAAGACAACCGATAGCCCTGACAACATACAAAAATGGCCTCCATTGACTCAACCCTAAATTACTATTTTCATTGTACAGTCATTTTGAACATCGTCATTTTGAATTGTAGACACCTAACCTCATTATTATTCTTTTAGGGGTTTTTTAATCTCTCATCCAATATCAGAAGGCTAAGAGAAGAACCCACTCCAAGGCACACTGGAGGGCTCCATACCCCATATTTACCTCATAGTCTCCTGTCCAATCATGAATCGCTAAAGACAGAGCATGCTCCAAGGCACACGTGAGGTTTCCAACCCTGTATTTACCACATGATGCTAATACAGGGACAGGGGAAAACATTTTGGAGGGAAATCAGCAAGCACTGGTGGAAGAAGATGAACATTTCCTCTGATCACTGCTTCTCTCATGGAAGTCTTTTCTCTTGCAAAGCTATGCTCTGGGACAGGAAGTAAGCTCAACTGGTATAGAGAGGGGGCAGGGCTCTTCTTTTTTTTCCCCCTAGAAAAAGAGGTGCTGGAATTCTCAAGAGGGAAATGAAGGAGAAACACACGTGTGCCCCTCATGAACTTTTAAACAATTTTTGAGAATTTTGTTTCCACAAAGAGTTTCTGGAGCTCCGTTCTGCTGCATTCTGCCAGAAAAAAAAAGTCCTGGAAAGGGGAGAGAAAGGCTTAAGAAGAAGACTGGCAGAAGAGATCAGTGTGGGAAAGCAACAACCTTCATCCTTGTCTATCTGGCCCCCGTTTCCCACCACACAGAATCTAGTTGTAATGTAGTGGTGACAATCAGTGTGTAGAACAGGGATCCCCAACCTTTTTGAGTCTATGGGCAGCTCTGGAATTCTGACACAGTGTGGTGGACGCAGTCACAAAATGGCTGCCACAAAATGACTGCTTCAGGAGGCGCAGCCAGTCACAAAATGGCTTCCACAGCTCACCTTTGGTCAGATAGCGAAGATCCTCGTGCTGTGGTTGCAGCTGGAGTCTTGCTGGGCAAAGCCTATCCCCTTTCTAAAACCACTTGGCAGGCATCAGGGAAGATATCAGTGGGCACCATGGCACCCATGGGTACCACATTGAGGATTCTGATACAGAATAAGTGCAGTATAGTGATTATACTGTCAGACTAGATTCTGAGAGAGCGAGAGCTGAAATACCACTCTGACAGGGTAATTTGCTGGGTGAGCTTGGGCCAGTCACCCACACTCAACCCAAACTACCTCACAGCAAGCCTGTAGCCAGGCCAGGGCACATGGCGCAATACCCCCTCCTAATTTTATCCTGCTCTTACCCCCGGGTCATGCTGACCACAGTCACTGGAAGAAATCAGAGTGCCAAGGAGCTCCCCATGACTCTGCTGCTGCACCTGCCCATTGGGCGCATGGTCAAGGGAGGGAGGAGGCTAGCTGGGCTTGACACAATGGAAGGCCATGCAAAAGCTGAGGAGGAGGCTCCTGGTTGGTCCAGCTGCTTTGCTCAGTGGCCCTGCAATGATTTCAAACCTGGAGCCACAGATGTGACAGGCACTGCTGTGCCCATCCATTCAGGCCCGGTGCTAGGGCTTCTGCCGCCCAAGGCAGAACCCAGCACCAGTGCCCCCCCCCCCAGCACCGAACTGCACGTGCGGTGCAATGACATCACCCGAAAGTGATGTCATCACGACAGCATGCCACCTACCCAGCAGCCCTGTCTCGCTTTGTAGGCCACAGGGGGCTCTGATTGCTCAGAGCGAAGAAACAACACTCCCCGCGGCCCCTGCTCAGCTCCCTAATAAGTGGGACAGGGCTTCTGGGCAGGGGGCACATTGTTTCTTTGCATTGATTGCTGAGAACGAAGAAACAATGACCCGCGCGCCCTCCGCTTTAGAGGGAGCCGAGCAGGGGTTGTGGGCACACTCGCTTCCATCCCCCTCCCCACTTCGCTGAGGCTTCCTGAGCCTCGGGAAGTCTCAGCGAGGTCCAGAAGGCAGGAGGCATGCTCAGAGCCAGGCTCTGAGCGCACCCGCTGCCACTGCCTGACTTCACCAAGGCTTCCTGAGCCTCGGGAAGCCTCGGAAAGGTCCGGAAGGCAGTGGGCGTACTCAAAGCCAGGCTCTGAGTGCGCTCACTGCCACGCCCCCAACTTTACTGAGACTTCCTGAGCCTCGGGAAGCCTCAGCAAGGTCCGGAAGGCAGCAGGGCAACTTCGGGGCACGGCATGTGAGGAGAGGAGGTGCCTTATGGCATCCCTAGGCAAGGTGGTACCCTAAGCGGCCGCCTACTTGGCCTACTCCCACGCACTGGCCCTGCATCCATTCGCTGCTTAGTGATGTAACCCTATGAAGTGATGTCACCACATCAGAGGCAAGCAAGCCCCGCACCCCCTGCCGAAAAATTTCTGGCTACGGAGCTGCTCGCAGGGTTGTTGTGAAGATAACATGGAAAACATTGTAAGACGCATAGACTGAGAACAGACGGACTTTCTGGGGTGGCTTGGAGGTGTTCCGAATGAGGACGGTGCAAAAAGAGATGTCCCAAAGCCTCCACACGCTCACCCGCATGTTGCCCCTATCCCATCTGTGCGGCAACTGGGCACCTCCGCGCAGGAATGTGACCCAGAAGCCGGATTCCTTTCTTTCCCCTGGGTGGCGGGGGGGGGGAGGCAAGCGCTCACGAGCACAAGCGCTCTGAAGGATTTATTTAAAAAAAACACCTGGGAGCAGCTTGGGGCAGCTTGGCAGTTCCACACTGCCAAGTTGCCTCGCTTGCGCCCTTCCCCATCCAGACGGCGGGGAGGCATCTGACAACCAGCTCAAAGATTTGCTGCCACTTTGGAAGAGGTAGCTTTTTGAGCTGGTCTCAGGCACCAGGGGGACAGGGTGAGGACGGGAGAAGGATGGCCGGCAGATGTTGCTGTCTGTACAGATTTTTTGGGTCAACTTCCAGAGGCGTCTCTGAGTCAGCCCAAAGTGCTGGTCTGTAATCAGCCATTGGGTCCCCATTGGTAGGAAAGGCAGGGTATAAATGAAGTAGGGAAATAAATAAGCGTAGAGTGTGCAGTTTGAGAGAGTGAGCCCACACAGTCCTATGCAGAATGACTCTGGAATCGTTAGGCTCAGACGAGAGTAACTCTGCATGGGATTGCACTATGAATTTGCATGAGGCAGTCTGGAAGCCTGGAGGCCAGAATGCCACCTGACTGCTAATACTTTTTGAGCTGCTTGACATCGACTCCATTTCTGAATTTTAAAAGTTAAGCTCTGCAACGTAATAATTATATCTATTCAGACTATTTTGTGATATGCAAGTGGTAAATCATCGTTTGTAAGACATGCGCTCAATCAAAGAAGAAAAAGACATATAATTATGTTGTTTATCATGAATCTCGAAAGAAACAAAGACTCTTTAAGATGGAAAACTTGGGGTGGGGTGGGAGAGGGAGGGAACACGCAGTCTGCTAGGTTGCTCCTAGGAAAGACGCAGAACCAACCACATGTTTACATGCATAATAGGAAATTAAACTTGGCATCTATTAACTTGGTTCTTAAAGGGGCAAAACCCGCACATTTTTTGTGCAGATGGATTCAGCCTTTATTCGGTAACAATACCCTGTTATACTTTTACTACTGTCAATAAGATCAGGGTTTTTTTTGGCAAATTCTAATCGGGTATTAATTAAGCTGAATACAGGTATTAAATATGCTGGTAACAAATCAAATGATCTGATTCAGCTACCAGCATAGCTGAGCCCGAATAAAAGCCAAAATGTTCAGCTTTTATTCAGGTATATTCAACTATACCCAATGGCTGATGGGGTCCTCTTGCAGCTGTAAGAGGAGCCAGCGCAGGATCAGCCAGGGTGGCGAGAGCTGAGAGTTCTGCACTGCCTCAGCTGGGGCTGTGTTCTCTTGCAGCTTGGTTTAAATCAGGGGTGGCCAAACTTGCTTAATATCGAATAAACTTCAGATGTTTGAGAGCCACAAGAAATGGATAACTACCATATACATCACATACAACTTTTAATATGTTCTTTGCACAGAAAGATAAAATACATATGTATGCACCTTACAACATGACCACAGTAGAAGGAGACTTTTTTTTAAAAAGTCCCCATAAAACCAGTTTAGGGGAAAGGTTAGGGAATTATTTTTTTGCACCAGTGGGAGAAGGAAACATGTACCATATAAATCACCCACCACCATTTGCTGCATTATGTATCTCTCTTTGCCTTGACATGAAGGTTAGTGAATACAGCTCCTACAAGTGCTGTGAAACTATAGAGGAACCATGCACCACCCTCTTTAATTCCATCCCTCCTTCCAGTGGTTTCCTCGGCTCTTGTGCTCCCTTTCCCCACTCTAGGTCTCTGGGCGACCTTTGTGATGGAAAAGAAGAGCTTGCAAGCCTGCCCATGCCCCCCTCCTTCACACATGGTGGAAATAATCACCTACCTATGGATCAGTGCTCAGAGGCTGAATGAGTCCCAATGCCAAGCATACTTACTTGAGAGTAAGCTGGCATTAAGTTCCTCCTCAGCCTCCAGGAGCCGCACAATATGTGTGAAAGAGCTTTATGCGGCTCCCAAGCTACAGTTTGGTCACCCCCGGTATAAATCAAACTACAAAATGAGCCAGCACCAGCCAAGGCAGTATGAAGTGGTTAATACCAGCAGATTCTAATCTGGGAGAACCAGGTTTGATACCCGTTCCTCCACATGCACCTGCTGGAGTGACCTTGAGTGAGTCCCAGTTCTCTCACAGTTGTTCTTTCAAGAGCAGTTTCTGTCAGATCTCTCTCAGCCTCACCTGTTTGTGTTTGTTGTGGGGAGGGGAAGGGAAGAGAAAGGAGACTGTAAGCTGCTCTGAGCCTCCAAGTGAAGGGCAGGGTATAAATCCAATCTCCTCCTCTTCTTCTTCTTCCCCGTGGCAGCCATTTTGTGCAGGTGGCGACATTTTGTGGCCGCCATTTTGGCTATATCCACCAAGTGGTGTCAGAATTCCAAAGGTGCCTGTAGGCTCAAAAAGGTCAGGGACCCCTGCCCTAAATAAATAAAAAGAGAAGCAAATGAAAACCCTCCTCTCAAGGCCGAAGGCTGTCAAACAGCCATCCCATTGACTGAACTCTTCCCAATGCACCCTGACCAAACTCTTCCCAACAGAAGCAGCCAGCACAAAAAGAACAGAATCCCTCTCTTTTACCGAGAGGTGCTCTGTGAAGCTGAGCAGTGCCAGAAGCTCTCCAGGAGGTTTGGCACAGAGACAAGCTGATGGCTCCCAGAGCCCAAACCGAGCTTCCCACCACTTACTAAAAACAACAGAGCATCCGAAATTTGATCATGAGGAGGGGTGGAGTAAGACAGTGAGCAGTGGTTTGCAAATGGATCAAGGCCCAGATGACAACTCTTTCGATGAAAAGAACATCTGGGGGGGTGGGGAGGAGGAAAGACTTCCTTAGACATCTGGCGGTTGGCTGCCTCATGTGAAAAGTACAGCTTTCAGAAAACTGATGCAGCCACGTACAGCTGCGAACACGTCGGTCAGAGCTCAAGTGTCTCTGGCTCATGCCAATTTACAGTGCCCTCCAAAGAAGAGCTGTGCTTTTCTAATAGCCAAGCCAGTCTCCAGATGGGACCTAGGCATCCCCCAGAATTACAGCTACTCTCTAGATTACTGAGATCACTTTCCCCGGAGAAAATGGCTGCTTTGGAGGTTGGACTATGTGGCATTTTACCCTATCCAGAGAGCCAGTTTGGTGTAGTGGTTAAGTGCACGGACTCTTATCTGGAAGAACCAGGTTTGATTCCCCACTCCTTCACTTGCAGCTGCTGGAATGGCCTTGGGTCAGCCACAGCTCCTGTAGGAGTTGTCCTTGAAAGGGCAGCTTTTGGGAGAGCTCTCTCAATGCCACCCACTTCACAGGGTGTCTGTTGTGGGGGGAAGAAGATAAAGGAGATTGTAAGCCGCTCTGAGACTCTGATTCAGAGAGAAGGGTGGGGTATAAATCTACGGTATTCTTTTTCTTCTTCTTCTCCTCCTGAGGTCCTTGTCCTCCCCAAGCTCTGCCCCCCCCCCAAATCTCCAGGAGTTTCCCAACCCGGATCTGGCAACCCTATTCCCTTATCTCCCGCTGGCAGAGAGGGGGAACCAGGCAACCCTATATTCTATGCACATCAACTTTAATGGACAGAGAGCTCAACTACAAGTGATAGGATTGCCAGGTCCAATTGAAGAAATATCTGGGGACTTTGGGGGTGGAGCCAGGAGCATGACTGAACTCCAAAGGGAGTTCTGGCCATCACATTGAGGGATTATAATTATTGTGTTAGGTTTGTTTATAATTCTACAGAATGTTTTGTGGGGGTTTTTTAGATAAGATTTTTAACAAGATTCTTTAATTGATAAGGTTACCTTTTATTAATAGCAATTTAAGTAATTGACACAGGCTACGGGGGGGAGGGGAGGAGAGGAAGAGTAATGTATGGGTATTGGTGTTAATTTCTTCTTATTTTTCTTATTGGAATTATTACCATATATTACTACAATAAAATTGTTTTTCACGAGAATTGATCTGCGGATATCTGGGACTCTTGTAGGGCTGTTTTTTGAGGCAGAAGCACCAATTTTTCAGTATCGCATCCAGTGCTTCTCCCCAAAATACCCCCAAGGGGGTCCAATTATATGAGCCCCCAAAGAAGGTATTGGATAAAAATATGGAGCAGAAGTCCATCAGAGGCTATTAGCCACAGTGTGTGTGTATATATTTGTGTGTGTGTATGTGTGTATACACACACACACACACATATTGGCCACTGGATGGGCCATTGACCTGATCCAACATGGCTTCTCTTATGTTCTTATGTGACACAGAGTGTTGGACTGGATGGGCCATTGGCCTGATCCAACATGGCTTCTCTTATGTTCTTCTGTGACACAGACTGTTGGACTGGATGGGCCTTTGGCCTGATCCAACATGGCTTCTCTTATGTTCTTATGTGACACACAGTGTTGGACTGGATGGGCCATTGGCCTGATCCAACATGGCTTCTCTTATGTGACACACAGTGTTGGACTGGATGGGCCATTGGCCTGATCCAACAGGGCTTCTCTTATGTTCTTATGTGACACAGAGTGTTGGACTGGAGGGGCCACTGGCCTGATCCAACAGGGCTTCTCTTATGTTCTTATGTGACACAGAGTGTTGGACTGGATGGGCCATTGGCCTGATCCAACATGGCTTCTGATGTTCTTCTGTGACAGGGTGGGGGGAGTGTTGGACTGGATGGGCCATTGGCCTGATCCAGCATGGCTTCTCTTATGCCCCTATTCTTCATTATTTCCTATGGAAGGAAGGCATTTAAAAGGATCCCGGTCCCTTTAAATGGGATGGCCAGAACTCCCTTCAGAGTTCAATTATGATTGCCACACCCTTGTTCCTGGTTCCACCCCCAAAGTCTCCTGGCTCCACCCCCAAAGTCCCCAGATATTTCTTGAATTGGACTTGGCAACCCTACATTGAAAGGGACCGCACACCTTTTAAATGCCTTCCCTCCATTGGAAAGAATGAAGGATGGAGGCACCTTCTTTGGGGGGCTCATAGAATTGGACTCCCTGGTCCAATCTTTTTGAAACCTGGGGGGTGGGTTGAGGAGAGGCACCAGATGGTATGCTGAAAAATCGGTGCCTCTACCTCAAAACACAGCCTCCCCCCAGAGCCCCAGATACCCACAGATCCATTGTCTATTGTACCCTATGGGAAAGGGTCTCCACAGGGTATAATGGAGTGTCCAGCAGGTGTTTCCCTCCCACCCCTCCCGCTTTCTGCTAACCCTGAAGCAGGGGGAGAGCCTCCAACTGAGGACTGGCAACCCTAACCTGTGATGATGTTGCTGAGTCCACTGCATGAACCCCTCTTAGGGCCGTCCGGCCCCCGGTCCGGGCGGGGGTTCTCTCACTCAAGAGGTTCCCAACCTGCTGGTCCACACTGCGCCATTGGGGGGGGGGGGACTTCCTGCGATGTTGCCAGTATGACGATGTCACCCATGTCATCACTCTAGCAACATTGCGCGCCAGCCGCTCTAGATGTTTCTGGGGAAACTCTATGGTTTCCCCAGACACTCTAGCAATATGGGAGGAAAAACTCTATGGCACCGTCATTTTAGAAACAAAATTCCCTCTGCTCTTGCCAGGGTTCTGGGCTCTTGAAAACAGTATGGAGGGAAGGGGACAAGCGAACGCCCGCACACACACACACACACCCTTCTTCATATTCCTCATCAGGACTGGGCCCCTGCCGATTTTGTAAACAAAGAGAATTTTATCCTTAAAATGGCAGGCATGGCTCCATGGTGGAAGTCAGGATTGCTGTCACATTTAGTTGGGCTCCTAGAAGGGCGTGTAACGTTGCTTAGGACTGCACTGTTACGAACCCCTGACCTGGATAGCCCAGGCAAGCTCAATCTTTTCAGCTCTCAGAAGGGTCAGCTCTGGTAAGTACTTGGATGGGAGACATCCTGGGAATACCAAGAGCAAGAGGCAGAGGCAGGCTTTATGCAGCCACCTCTCTGAATATCCTCCAGGACCTCAGTAGAGGTCAGTCACCAGAGGTCGTCAGGACTTCCAGGTGCACACCCACCCACCTACCCATGCTAACAACAACAAGGCTGCGCTATCAGAGAGCTTTTTCCTGTGGTCTGAACTCTCTGCTCACGACCTGAGTTTGATTCCGGCGGAAGCTGGATTCAGGTAGCCAGCCCTAGGTTGACTCGGCCTTCCATCCTTCTGAGGTCGGTAAAATGAGTACCCAGCTTGCTGGGGGGGGAAGTGTAAAAGACTGGGGAAGGCAACGGCAAACCACGCCGTAAAAAAGTCTGCCGTGAAAACATTGTGAAAGCAACGTCACCCCAGAGTCGGAAACGACTGGTGCTTGCACAGGGGACCTTTCCTTCCTTCCTTACAAAATCCATTAAGGCAGGGGTGGCCAAACTTGCTTAACACAAGAGCCACACAGAATAAATGTCAGATGTTTGAGAGCCGCAAGTAAGAAGGAAGGAGGAAAGAAAGCAAATAGATGAAGAGGGAGAGATGGAAAGAAAGCAACTTTAAAGCTGGCCAAGAGGGCAGTGGGGGCTTCAAGAGCCACGCAATGTGTGTGAAAGAGCCACATGTGGTTCCCGAGCTGCAGTTTGGCCACCCCTGCATTAAGGAATCAACTACTGTGAGGCTAGTGATGCAAACTTAATCTTGCAGCTCTCTCCCACCAGTGGCCCTCCAAAGTCAAAGCCTGAGCAGCTTTCAGCCTGCATCTATTTGAGTACATCCCAGCGACTTCAGTGAAACTCCCAAGTGAGTGAACCTAGCATTGTAGACTATTGACAGACTAAAAGGGTTTCCATTCAATTAATATTTGCCGCCTTCTTTGTGATCTGCATCAGCTACACCATAGAACAAAAATAGCTTGTAGATCAGGTGGACTGAATGTGGGGCTTCCATACGGCAAGCCTCTGAAAAGCAGGGCTGAAACGGAAAAGATGGTGTGCATTAGGGTTGCCAAGTCCAACTAAAGAAAAATCTGGGGACTTTGGGGGCGGAGCCAGGAGACTTTGGGGGTGGAGCCAGGAACAAGGATGTGACAAGCATAATTGAACTCCAAGGGAGTTCTGGCCATCACATTTAAAGGGACAGCTCACCTTTTTAAATGCCTTTCTTCCATAGGAAATAATTAAGGATAGGGGCACCATCTTTTGGGGCTCATAGAATTGGACCCTCTGGTCCAATCGTTTTGAAACTTGGGGGGTATTTTGGGGAGATGCTATACTAAAAATTTGGTGCCTCTACCTCAAAAAATAGCCCCCCCAGAGCCCCCAATACCCACGGATCAATTCCCTATTATTCCCTATGGGAATTGTTCTCCATAGGGAATAATAGAGTGCCTAGTAGACATTTCCCTCCCCCCCCCCACGCTTTCTAAAGGGGGGGGAGGGCCTCCATACCAGGGAATCCCCCCTCCCTGCCCCCTCCCTCTCTCACACACACAAATACCGGTACTTACTTGGTCTTCTTCCCTCTGCCTGCTGTGAAAACGAAAGCAAAGAAAGGGAGGGGCCGTTCTCCAAAGCCCTTCCTGTTTCCTCCTTCCTGCCCAGCCTTAAAGGGGCAGACATTTTACAAACTGCTCAGGACAGACATTTTACAAACTGCTACACCAACATGAACCCTACAGGTATGTTCTCCCCCCCTCCCCGCTTCCTGATTTCTGGAGACCGGGGGATGAAGCTGCGAACCCAGAAGTCTCCCGCCAAAGCGGGGGGGGGGGGGTTGGGAAGCCTAGTGTGCATTTATAGATACTCCTGAGAGGAGTGAAATAATGAAATGAGCTGAAACAGGAGGAACCAAATGTAATGTCTTAGTGATTGTTAAGGTGCAAGGAGCAGAACCGGGTACAAACATTTAGTAACCATAGCACAGGGGTAGTAGCCATTGTTAAAACGCAGAAACCGAAAAGAAATAACACGGCTGAACAAGCCATGGCAACAGTAAGATTAATAATAGAGATTAATCAGCAATAGAAATTAATCAGCAGCAAGTACGCAGGCGTAATCAAGTAATGAATATTAACTGACACACCCCACCTCGGGGAAAAGTAAATTTAAATGCACATGCAATGTATGTAACGGGAGGGGTACATGTCAAGGAGGGGGTGAAGTAGGCGTGCCGGGTAGCCTGTACCCTCTAAGTACCTCAGCCTATGGGGAAAGGAGGAGGGACTCATCGGCCGGGAGTAAAGGATAAAATGGCATGTATGGAACTAATCAGGGAGCTCGTTGAAAAGCGACTCCCCTCTTTCTTGATATCAATAAAGTTGTATACTTCAAAGGAGACTCCCGACTGACAGCTTTTTCTTTGCATCTCCTGGAGGGGCCAGGGGAGGCATACAAATTGTCTCTAACAATTGGGGGCTCGTCCGGGATCACGTGACCTGTCACCAGCCCACTCAGTGAACTCCAATTGGGAAGGTGCACCTCGTGAGTATTTCACGACCCATTGGATCTCCGTTGGCTGGGATTGGAGACAGCTCAAGACCCGTGACACTGTAGATCGCAGTCAGTCGGTGACGCTCCAGGCAGGAGGGGCCTGCCAGGCAGGAGGGGCCTGCCAGAAAGACGAGCTCGCACAAACTTGGAAATCGGGACGTCCCGTCTAGTTAAGGTAAGACCGCGGCAAATGGGAAATAGAAGTTCTCAGTTTAAAGAGGGTAACGGATCTGGGGAGGCTTAGGGAATCCCCCGGATACAGGCAGACAGTCATTTAGCACTGATGCTAAAGAAGCTGGAAGGATAGTCTTAGACTGTTTGAATAAGGAGAAGATGGTGAACTTCTCTGTTTTTGTGTGGCCAAAGTATAAGTTGCGGGGACTTATCTGGCCTCCCTTTGGTAGCTTTGATGAAACAGTGAGACAGCTGTTAAACATTTATATTAATGAAAGGAGGCCTTGAAATGAGGAATCCAGTTACGTGGGGGCATGGATGCCTCAACCAGGATCACTGGTCTGCATGATGAAATTTAAAAGGGAAAAACAAAAAGAAATGGTTGCTTTTAGTGTGGCCACACCAAAGGGAACTCTCTTGGCTAAAGTCTCTTGGGGAGGGACGGTGGCTCAGTGGTAGAGCATCTGCTTGGAAGCAGAAGGTCCCAGGTTCAATCCCTGGCATCTCCAAAAAGGGTCCAGGCAAATAGGTGTGAAAAGCCTCAGCTTGAGACCCTGGAGAGCCACTGCCAGTCTGAGTAGACAATACTGACTTTGATGGACCAAGGGTCTGATTCAGTATAAGGCAGCTTCATATGTTCATGTTCAAGTCTGGATACCAGTCTCCAGGTGTAGCCAGGAGACATCCTGCAATTTCTCTAGATTGCAGCTGCATTCTTAAAGTATTCCAGGAACTTCAACCTGGACATGGTTATTGGGTGATCTTTGTCAGATAATCCTCTTGTAGTAAAGAAATGAGTGTTGGGAAACAGAGAGGGGAGAGAACTGGTCAACCCCCCCCCCCCCACTCTGTTGGAATATTTTTTCCTTTTCCTTTCTTTTCCCTTCTTTTGTTCTTGTTAGTATTTGGTATTTGTAAAGAAGTGACATATCTTTACACTTAGTAAAAAGTGTAAGTTCTGTCTTGCATAAGTAAACTATTTTGGAAATGTTGTTGGAACATTATAAAGAAATACATTATAAAGAGAGTGTTGTCTATATAGTCAGAGATTTAAAGTGTTTGGAAAGTAGTAAAGTGTTAAAATAAAGTTTGCTTTCATGGTTGGAGTGTAGCAGGATAACTGTGGCATAGAAGGTTAAAATAGCTGAAAGTATTGGGAAGGATTTCTTTCTTTTAAAGTGGTAATGAGAGTTAAGAGTTTGTTTGGTGTACATATTTTGAGTAACTAAAACAGATTCAGTTGCTTTCCTTGTAAATTGTTTGGCAAAAC
Source organism: Heteronotia binoei (assembly GCF_032191835.1). Taxonomy (NCBI): domain Eukaryota; kingdom Metazoa; phylum Chordata; class Lepidosauria; order Squamata; family Gekkonidae; genus Heteronotia; species Heteronotia binoei. The sequence continues at coordinate 56,686,275 of NC_083236.1, read as the reverse complement.
CTTTTATAGACCAAACTTTGAGCCTTTCTCCTGCCAGGAGACTGGCATCCTCCAAGTCCTAGCCCCTCCTTTTGGAATGTTAGGAAACAATACAATATGTAGCTAAGTTGGAGAAGGCAGGTTCTTTCTCCAAGGATTTTTTTTCTTGCTGAACAGAGGTTTGCCTTAAAACAAAGCAGAGTTAAGTATTCAGAATGAATGTAATGCTATTCAGAATGAATGTAGGATGGGAGGTTTTTTTTAAAAAAAAGTTTTTATAAATTAAAAGGACAGTTGTAGATAAATTAATTTTACGCATTTACGGCTTTTAAACCTGGTTTTTATCAATGTTCTGTAAATAAACAAGGAAGTTGTTGAAGCACAATTAGTGGGAGAAGAAAGTGCAATGTTTATGTCATTGGTTATAAAGAACATGATGCTTTAACCCTAAAAGGGTGAGGGCCAATGTTCCCTTTAAGATGAGTTGGCATGGGCAGACTCATGGACTTCTAGCCTTCAGCTCACACTTTTTGTAAAAGTAGTCCCAGAGCACAACTGCCAGTACTCGGCAGCTTAAAAGGAACATTGGTAGGGTTAAAATCATGCACTATTTAAAAAAAATGCACTATTATATCAGAAGTTGTGGAATAAAAAGTGAGATATCTGAATTGGACCCCCAGAGGAAATAACATTCTCTTAAGCACACTCAACGTTTTAAGGATGTGAATTTAGAGATTTCTAATCCAAAGGTAGGCAGGGCAGATCTCTCCAGCCTTCTAGATGCAGTGGGGTGAGAATGGCAAACTTGTGTGCTGCCTAGAGAAAGAACTTTTGTTGAGAAATACTTTTAATAGTAGTTTATAAGCAATAAAACAGAATAATGCTAGTTATGACAAATTCCAGATTTCTAAAATGTAAAACTAACTTTATATTTGGAATCTGGAGACTTTTAAAGAACAAGGAATGGAGAAACATGATAATGTAAAATTTACAAAACCTCCAGATCAAAAAGCTAACCAAATCTAAAAGATGTTCCTCTACTCCAGGGAAGTGCTGGTTCTTTCCAAGCAGTAGAGGAGAAAAGGTGCAACGATATAAAGGGAACAAGGGGGAACAAATGGCAGGAATAATTAATTTGGGATGGTCTGGCCAAACCTGTACTTCATGTTTTCAAATGTAAACTCTATTAAAGAGAAAGGGTAGTTTATTTAGGTTAATAAAACTCTTAAACATTTTGAAGGGAAAAAGAAAATGAAAATGCTAACCAGTAAAGGTGGGGAATTCAGATCCTGAATTTAGCAGGAGCTCACAGGAGAGCAGCTCCTGAACTTTTCTGATGGCACCATCTCTTTCTCCCCATCTAGCTACCTTGACTATTGAAAAATAGGTGCAACTGCATAACAATCCCTGGATGAAATCCACCAACTATTTTTTTTTACAATATCCCTGATAAAATTAATATCAGAAGAATTAAGGATTGGTGAAGCAAAGGGAACAGAACAGTTAATTATGTGTGTGCAGGTATCAGATATAATTTTTGGATAAGGTTATAGAGAATAAGCTAACTAATGTGGCAGTTAAAAAAAAAAGCTAAAGAAGAAACAATAACAGGGTTTTGGGAAAAGTGGCATTATAAAGTTTAGTTGAACTTAAGGTATAATTTGTGTAGGAGACTGTAAAAGGAAAAACAGTGGCTCTCCAAGCCATTAATTAGATAAGTGTTAAAGTGGTTGTATGAAGGGAAGTATTAGGGAGTTCAAGCCAAGATGGATATAGGAAATTTGTGTGTTTAGGAAATTTTGAAATAAAACCTATATTGTGTGTGTGGTGTATAAAAGTGGATTGTACTGCCTTGAAGAGGAAGGCTATCAGTTACTCTACCTTGATATACCTACTTCTATCTATCAAAATGCTGCTAAAAAGTTTGCCTCAGTCAGGAATAACTGGCTGAGTTATTATGTGTTATTTGGATCAGCTTCTGTCCGTGCTGTTTTCTTTCTTCAACAGAAAAGCCTTGCTGATGCGAACGCTGTCCCTACACCAACATGGACTGGGTGACTGGGTTTTAGTCAAGACTGGAAAGGAAAGGCCGTTGTCTCAGCAGTGGTTAGAACCTTGCCAGGTGACACTAACAACGTAAACAGCAGTTGGCACAGCAGAGAGTGGCTGGATGTATTACACGTGGTGAAAGAGGCTCCAGCAGCAGTGAATTACATGGCTAATAAATAAAATTGTCGAACAGTAGCATAAAATCACAAACAAATAACTTTTTAATTTAAGTTTTCTAAGTGTTAAATGGATTCTAAAAAGATTGCTTTATATAATTCATATCGTTTGATACATTATTAGAACTTTGGAGTAGGAGTAGGTTGCAAAAGGGAGATTGTGTAACATATATAAGGTTAAGGTTTACCAGAATGACAGGTGGCTGGACCCTATCATGTCGAAGATTGTATCTGATTTTACAAAAACTTCTGTTAATAATACTGATCTCTAAGGTCCAATGTCCTGGAACTGGAGGAAATACCTGGATCTGCCACGCTCATTATATGTTTCAGCAGCATGGGAAAAGCTCTAGATTAATTTATGAGCATCCCACATCAGTAGCCACGCTGAGTCTGCTACCTGGACTAATAAGTGAGCCCCCCATTAGTAGTAGGGTCCTTACAAGCATTATCTCAATGATCAGAACGCGAAATATTGTTTGTCTCCCCCTCAAAAATAGGAAAAACCGGATTAAGGTGGTTTAGATACAGCAAGTTGACCCCAGGCTTATGTTTCTGTTGCATTCATAGTGGGGTATGGAACTCTATAGTGCCAGGCTTCAACCAGGCACAAGAAAGAATGAGCAAGCTGAGTAACTACAGCGCTTGCACAGACTACTTCTGGTTGTCAAAACCAGGAAATCATGCACGGGGGAACAAAACTCTCCTGTGGGGCAAGACAACTTTGGGAGATATTTTTCCTGACATACCAATGTTCCAGGCTGATTATTCAGGTAAAGGTAGTATATGTTCAGGGATGAAAATAAAAGATCCCAACCTGTGGTTTTTCTTTGATAAATGGGCCACTAATTATCACCCTGGGTACAAGAGAGGGGCATGTGTTGGGATAGGATTCTTAACATTCCCGGTGCAGGTGTTGCCCAAGCATTCCCGGGTAAAAAGGGAAGATCACCTCGGTCCCAGAGACGGACAGTTAGGAAGAAATTGCAAAGATGAAGTAATTGTGGGCCATCAGCTCTCAGATGATGCAGGCAGCCGCATAGGGGGAGGATTAATAACAGGTCTTTTAACATTAGGAGCCTATCCAGGAATAGTGGCACAAGAAAATCGTAAAAGCATAATAGGTCCGACCTGTAGACTAGAGAAAACGGTGAATGCAACAGGGAAGGTCATCAGAGAATTGCAAACTGAGATAGAAGAATTAAGTCAAATCCAGCTACAACATCGGATGGCCCTAGACTATTTGTTAGCACAGCAAGGAGGATTCTGTAAGGTGATAGGAACACAATGTCATGTGCAGTTTCATGATTTAAACAAAAGCATAGAAATGCACTTACAAGAAATGCAAACTACTTCAAAGGAAAACTATGAAGGAATACAAAGTCCCTGGAACTGGCTTACCTCCTGGTTACCAGACTGGGGGTGGCTCAAGAGCATATTGCAGATCGGTATGATCATAGTGGTAATCAGCATCATCTGTTGTTGTTGTCTCCACTGCTTGCCGGTGTGTAGCAGTGCTTGCCAGTCAGCAATAAAGAAGCATACCAAGAAAGGGCAAGCTCAGCTGATGGTTGCAAAGTTTGAGAATGTTTCAGCTCAGGTGAAAATAAAAGAGTAGGGATTGAGAGGAGTGAAATAATGAAATGAGCTGAAACAGGAGGAACCAAATGTAATGTCTTAGTGATTGTTAAGGTGCAAGGAGCAGAACCGGGTACAAACATTTAGTAACCATAGCACAGGGGTAGTAGCCATTGTTAAAACGCAGAAACCGAAAAGAAATAACACGGCTGAACAAGCCATGGCAACAGTAAGATTAATAATAGAGATTAATCAGCAATAGAAATTAATCAGCAGCAAGTACGCAGGCGTAATCAAGTAATGAATATTAACTGACACACCCCACCTCGGGGAAAAGTAAATTTAAATGCACATGCAATGTATGTAACGGGAGGGGTACATGTCAAGGAGGGGGTGAAGTAGGCGTGCCGGGTAGCCTGTACCCTCTAAGTACCTCAGCCTATGGGGAAAGGAGGAGGGACTCATCGGCCGGGAGTAAAGGATAAAATGGCATGTATGGAACTAATCAGGGAGCTCGTTGAAAAGCGACTCCCCTCTTTCTTGATATCAATAAAGTTGTATACTTCAAAGGAGACTCCCGACTGACAGCTTTTTCTTTGCATCTCCTGGAGGGGCCAGGGGAGGCATACAAATTGTCTCTAACACTCCTTTCTGAATCAAGGTCATGTCCAAAAGGGTGTCCTCTCTTAGCCCCCATAATTAAAATTCACCTTGCACAATAATCCTAAATGCCACATCCAGTACAAAGCAATCTTAAAAGCAGGACTTTTTTTCTGAGCAGGAACGCACAGGAATGCAGTTCTGGCTGGCTTGGTGTCAGGGGGTGTGGTCTAATATGCAAATGCATCCCAGCTGAACTTTTTCCTACAAAAAAGCCCTATGCAAAACAATGGTGATCTCAGGAGGTGTGGCCTAATATGCAAATGAGATCCTGTTGCACTTTTTCTACTAAAAAAGCCCTGCTCAAAAGTACAACAGCGTAAAACAATCTGCTACGTATTTATCCCGTCTTTCCTTCAAGGACCTCAAACTAGCATATGTGTAAGGTTTCCATATAGGATTGACAGACCGATGCCATGATATAATTTCCAGGTGAAATCCAGAAGTGATGCCATATCCACCCAGAGACACTCTAGGAATTTCAAAAATTTCTATGGTGTTTGTCATAGAAAGGTGTTAATTTCCTAGAGTATCATGGGGTGTGTGATGTCACTTCCTGGGTTCATTCTGAAATGACATCATGGATTCAGCCATGCCTTTTTTTTTTTTGCTCCTTCTGCTGTTGTGTTGACTTGTGGCAGGCAATTGGGGGCAGTGGTGGGGAAATACCCACCACCACCTGGAAAGTGACGATCCTGTAATCCCTATTTTATCTTCACAACAACCCTGTGAAGTAGGTTAGGCTAAAATGGATTGGCCCAAGGTCATCCAGTGAGCTTCATGGTCAGCAAGAATTTTAACCTAGCTCTCCCAGATGACAGTCAAGCACTAACCACTGAACCACATTGTATCATACAAAACTGGGCAGGCCAATGGCCCATCCAGTCTAACACTCTGTGTCACACAGTGGCCAAAAAACTAGGTGCCATCAGGAGGTCCACCAGTGGGGCCAGGACGCTAGAAGCTCTCCCACTGTTGCCCCCCCGCCAAAGCATCAAGAATGCAGAGCATCACACGCCTCAAACAGAGAGTTCCATCTATACCTGGTGGTTAATACCAATGATGGACCTCTGCGCCATATGTTTATCCAATCCCCTCTTGAAGCTGTCTGTGCTTGTAGCTGCCACCACCTCATGTGGCAGCGAATGTCATAGTTGACACCCATCACCGTAGGCAGGGCAAGAGAGAGCAGCGCTTGATGTGGTTATGTCCAGTGATTTTTTTTGGAGCCGGAACTCCTTTGCATATTAGGCCACACACCCCTCTTAAGTAGTCAATCCTCCAAGAGCTACAGGGCTATTAGCACAGGACCTACTGTAAGCTCCAGGAAGACTGGCTACATCAGGGATGATGAGATTGGATTTATATCCCACCCTCCACTCGGAATTTCAGAGTCTCAGAGCGGCTCACAATCTCCTTTATCTTCCTCCCCGACAACAGAAGCCCTGTGAGGTGGGTGGGGCTGAGAGGGCTCTCACAGCAGCTGCCCTTTCAAGGACAATTCCTGCAATACCTATGGCTGACCCAAGGCCATTCCAGCAGGTGCAAGTGGAGGAGCGGGGAATCAAATCTGGTTCTTCCAGATAAGAGTCCGCACACTTAACCACTGCACCAAACTGGCTACATCAGGGAGGGGGTTCGCCTAATATGCAAAGGAGTCCCTGCTCCAAAAAAAGCCGTGGTTGCGTCTTCAATTAATGAGGTTTACTTAAGGCACAATTTGTGTTTGCCAATAGTCAAAAAGTACGCTTAAAAACAACGGACCATTTCCTTACAAATGATTTGGGGAATGCTAAAGGGATACGGGGGGGGGGGGGGGGAGTTATGTAGGTCAACTAAGATTTCTCCTTGGGAATCAAATTCATTCACATTTGCCCCAAAACCTTCTTCCACTCTCTCCTCTCTCTCATTCATACCCTCCTCTCCTCCAGCCTCCCTCGAGCCAAAGAGGTATATCTTTGTCATGCGAGGTTTGTCCGTGGAGGTATGATGTTACCTTTTCCTCACAAAAGCCAATTGTGTTGCAATTAATTCATGCAAAACCCACTCAGAGGCTCACAGGGAGCTGAAGTCTCTCTGGGAAAGTACAAGCAGGAATTCAGCGGCTAATTGTGCCGCTCTGTTCCTTTTTTCAGGCCGAAGCAAAAGTTCTCCATCTTGGACAAAGCGGGGGAAAAAAACCACCCAAAACCCAAGAGATATTGTTTGTGTACAGGGGGCCTCGTTTTCCACATCTTATCGCAAAGCAAACTAATGCGCTACCCAAAAACTGATATATTTCACTTTTGTACTGCTGACTCCGACTTTCTAATTGCCTGACAGCATTTTCTTTGTTGCGCTTTAACTGTGATCATCACACTTTTTGTTGTACTGACAGTGGAAATATTCAGCAACCGACGACCTAAATACATCATAAGCACCCGCCGTTCTGATCTTTCATAATGGAAAGGGGCGATGCGGGTGTTTCATGACACATGCACATGGGATCATTGTGGGGAACGGGAAGCGGCGCTCGAGCCCGCCCCCCACACCCACCCACTCGAGCCATGGACTGAAAGGCATTTTTCCGACAAAGCAGTCCTCCTCTTCTGAATACGCATGACTGACAAGCCGTGTAACGTAACAGGTTTGATTTGATTCATTTTTGGCCAAATGGCAGTCAGCAGGATAGACAAAAGGGCCTGTGTGGTTCAAGCTAGTAAATTCGTCTTTCTTTCACCAGTGTGCCCAAACCTTTTCGGTCCTGGCTCCGACCTGGTGGAATCAGCTCAGCTGTGGAGATCCAGGCCCTACTAGGGTTGCCAAGTCCAATTCAAGAAATATCGGGGGAGGAGCCAGGAGACTTTGGGGGTGGAGCCAGGAGACATTGGAGGCGGAGCCAGGAGCAAAGGTGTGACAAGCATAATAGAACTCCAAGGGAGTTCTGGCCATCACATTTAAAGGGACGGCACACCTTTTCAAATGCCTTCCTTCCATAGAAAATAATGAAGGATAGGGGCACCCTCTTTTGGGGCTCATAGAATTGGACCCCCTGGTCCAAACCTTTTGAAACCTGGAAGGTATTTTGGGGAGAGGCACTAGATGCTATACTGAAAATTTGGCGCATCTACCTCAAAAAAACAGCCTGCCCAGAGCCCCCCCGATACCCCACAGATCAATTACCCATCATTCCCTATGGGAATCGTTTGTGGAGGTGCATAATGGCTGTGGGGGCGGGGCTTCCCCCGCCGGCCAGCTGGCTGGGGGAGGGGGAAAGCCTGTAAAAATCGGGGGATCCCCCGCTGGGACCTGGGGATTGGGGAAGCCTAGGCCCTTCCTGGCCTGCTGGCCTTTCGTAGGGGCTGTAAAACGGAGCTGTTCCACCAGGTTTTTGGATGAGGCGGCAGGCATCTATCTATTCGATCACTTGGCCTCTCTCCTACGTGGTGTGGACCTTTATCTGGGAGAGCCGGGTTTGATTCCCCACTCCTCCACTTGCAGCTGCTGGAATGGCCTTGGGTCAGCCATAGCTCTTCGCAGAGTTGTCCTTGAAAGGGTGGTTGAAAGAGCCAGTTTGGTGTAGTGGTTAAATGTGCAGACTCTTATCTGGGAGAACCAGGTTTGATTCCCCACTCCTCCACTTGCAGCTGCTGGAATGCCCTTGGGTCAGCCATAGCTCTGGCAGAGGTTGTCTTTGAAAGGGCAGCTTCCATGAGAGCTCTCTCAGCCCCACCCACCTCACAGGGTGTCTGTTGTGGGGGAGGAAAGTAAAGGAGATTGTAAGCCACTCTGAGATGCTGAGATTCAGAGTGAAGGGTGGGGTATAAATCCAATATCATCATCTTCTTCTTCTTCTTCTTGATTCCCCACTCCTCCGCTTGCAGCTGCTGGAATGGCCTTGGGTCAGCCATAGCTCTGGCAGAGGTTGTCCTTGAAAGGGCAGCTGCTGTAAAAGATCTCTTATCTTTTACAAACTAGCAGTCCTTTCACAGAGATCTTGCCCTTGCTCTCCTCTGTGTTTCTTCAGAACTTTTTCCATGGAGGCATTGTGAGGAGCCCAGTGGTCCGTGGTAGTGCATGCCTTGTCCCGGGGATGAATGGACATTTTAAAAAATGATGAATGAATTCCTATAAACTGCCGACAGCCTGCCTGTTTCCATGGTTTGAAATTAGTTATAGCCCCTGCAACCGATCGGCAAAACCACGTATGACAAATACCATTCATTTGTTGGAAGATCTGGACTTTGCAGTGTCGCTTAATGCTAGGACAGACTTTGGTTCCTCAGGGGAAGGCAGTAGAGAGACAGTACAGGGTAAATAGGGTGCTCAAAGACCCTTCCTTTGTTCACTTCTTCTGCTGTCTCTCTCTTACCCAGAATTCTACTCTCAGGAGCAGAGCCAGCCCTAGATTGCCTGGTATCCCAGGCAAGGCTAACTTCTGGTCCCCACCCCCCCTCCACTGATAATGTCACTAAGTCACATGGGGCACTCAATTCAGCACCCCCAGAAGGCAAGGGCCTTAGACAAACACCTCGTTTGCCTAGCGGCCCCACCCACCTCACAGGGTGTCTGTTGTGGGGGGAGAAGATACAGGAGACTGTAAGCCACTCTGAGTCCCTGATTCAGAGAGGAGGGCAGGGTATAAATCTGCCATTCTTCTTCTTCTACTACTGCCCTCCTGCACTACTGTATTGTGGTGCTGTGTGGTGGTACTCTTTTTGTGCTGTACCGTCTTGCTGCCGTATCATCTTGGATGTTATGGGATGTTGAAATTGGTTTTGATATGATATCTTTATTGTGATTTTATTTCTATTTTGATGTACTCCGCTCTGAGCCCCCAAACGGAGGAATGGGCGGAATAATAATAATAGAATAGCCGCCCTGAGCCTGCTTCGGTGGGGAGGGCGGGATATAAATAAAATGATGATGATGAATGATGATGAGAATAAGGCAGGACCATAAAACATCAGTGATGGTAGGCAGCGCTGGCACCAGCATGCCCACAGGTATGGGAGTGGCCTGCAAGAGGGAGACGTTACACCTACAGTGTCACCATAAGTTAACTGTGACTTGATGGCAAATAAATAAATATAGGCCAGGGGTGGAATTCTAGTGGGAGCTCCTTTGCATATTAGGCCACACACCCCTGATGCAGCCAGTCTTCCAAGAGCTTACAAACTCTTTTTTGTTAGCTCCTGGAGAACTGGAGTGTGGCCTAATAGGCAAAGGAGTTCCTGCTAGAATTTCACCACTGAATATAGCTAGATGCTAAGATAGGAAGGCAGAACTGCTGAGGCCCATGGCTGGTGACTCCCCAACATACCACTTCCACACCTGCTCACATCTGTGCTCCACCAGTTTGGTGTAGTGGTTAAGGGTGTGGACTCTTATCTGGGAGAACCAGGTTTAATTCCCCATTCTTCCACTTGCACCTGCTTGAATGGCCTTTGGTCAGCCATAGCTCTGGCAGAGGTTGTCCTTGAACAGGCAGCTGCTGTAAGAGTCCTTTCAGCCCCACCCACCTCACAGGGTGCCTTTTGAAGGGAAGGAAGGTAAAGGAGATTGTGAGCCGCTCTGAGACTCTGAAATTTGGACTGGAGGGTGGAATATAAATCCAATATCATCTTATTATTCTTATTATTATTCTTATTCTTCTCTTCTTCTTCCTCTTTCTTCTTCTTCACCACTTATGCCTACAGCCCAGTACCATTAGGGGAAATAGCTGTGGCCAGTGCAGATTATGAGCATGGACACAGAATTGGGTCACCAGGTCCGGGTTGGAAAATATCTGGAGATTTGGGGGGTGGATCAGGGAGTGGGCGGGGTTTGGGGAGGGGCCTCAGCATGCTCCAATGCCACAGAGTCCACCCTTCAAAGCAGCCATTTTCTCTAGGGGAGCTGATGCCAGCTGGAGATCAGTTGTAACAGCAGGAGATCTCCAGGAGGCTGGCAACCCTAGCATGGAAGAATGTGCAAGCAAGTAGTGAGACATATGGCCGGTGAGTGGTAGGGTTGCCAGGTCCAATTCAAGAAATATCTGGGGCCTTTGGAGGTGGAGCCAGGAGATATTAGGGTGGAGTCAGGAGCAAGGGTGTGACAAACATAATTAAACTCCAAAGGGAGTTCTGGCCATTACATTTAAAGGGTCCGCACACCTTTTAAATGCCTTCCCTCCTCTGGAAGTAATGAAGGATAGGGACACCTTCTTTTGGGACTCACAGAATTGGACCCCCTAGTCCAATCGTTTTGAAACCGGGAGGGTGTTTTGAGAAGCACCAGATACTATGCTGCAGATTTTGTGCCTCTACCTCAAACAACAATCCCCCCTGAGAGCCCTGGATACCCACAGATCCATTCTCCATTATACTCTATGGGAATTGGTCTCCATAGGGAATAATGGCGTGCCAAGCAGATATTTCCCTCCTCCGTTCCACTTTCTGATGGCCCTGAAGCAGGGGGAGGGCATCCAAACTGGGGGATCCCCTGCCCCCAATTGGGGATTGGCAACCCTAGAGAGTGGGTGAGAAGGGAGCCCCTGGAACTCTCTGCCCAGAGCCCCTCCAAATCTGGAACCCACCCTGATGTTAGGAAAAGTAACTGAATGTTCCAATCCAGAACCTTTGGTGGACATGTCAGTGGAAACTGGCCTATGATTACTGTGCTCTCTTTCATTCAGACAATGGGCTAATCTTTGCGATATGAACCTATTAAGTTGCTTTACACCATGTCAAACACTTGGACCGATTCCCCACTGGCCTTTTCCTGGTCTCACGTTCCTCTTCTCCACGGGACGTCCGTCGGATTTTGCACAAGCTGCCGCGAGGCTGTGACTCGCTCCACCTCTTTCCCGTGGCAAGCAGAAACCAGTTTTCAGAGGATCTCGTTTGCACGGGAAAGAGGCGGAGCGAGTCGTAGCCTCGCGGCAGCTTGTGGAAAATCAGATGGAAGCCCCACTGAGAAGAGGGGTGTGAGACCAGGTCAAGGCTAGTGGGGAATCGGTCTTGCTCTATAGTCCAGGAGAGTTATCTATGAGAAACACCTCTGGTAGAGAGGTCTATTTTCCAACCTCATTGTCTCAGATCCATTTTTGCAGGCTTCTTCATAAAGAAAATGTTCTGCCACTGAGCTGTAGGGCCTTTTTGCTCTTGTGTGGATAATTGTGGTCATGATATAGCCAAAATTAGGCATTTATAAATCCAGTTGAGTTAAGCCTCTGATTGAAGGCTTCATCCTCTAAGTAGGAGGAAGTTCCTTGGCAATTAGAAGGCATTACCGCTACTGAGAATGTTTAGATTTGGGATGTAAATTTCTTCCCGTAAAATTCATAGAACGTTACAGTGTTTAACTATGGTCGCTTTGTTCCCTGAATGTGCACCATTACGACTCATTCCATAACTGCAGATCCCTGTTTTTAAAACAGACGGCATCGGTTTGGGGGAGAGAAATAGCAAATCCAGATCTCATCAGAACCGGACCCCGTCTATGTACATGCACACACACACAAACTCCCATGAACAATTTATTTTAATACATTGTTTCCCCTTCCTCTGTTTTATCTTCAAAACAACAACAACCTTTTGAGTTACAGTATGTTAGGCTGAAAGAGATGGTGACTAGTCAACCAGCAAGAAAAAGAAAAAGGAAAGAAGAAAACTGCAGATTTATACCCCACCCTTCTTTCTGAATCAGAGACTCAGAGCGGCTTACAATCTCCTATATCTTCTCCCCCCACAACAGATACCCTGTAAGGTGGGTGAGGCTGAGGGCTAACCCAAGGCCATTCCAGCAGCTGCAAGTGGAGGAGTAGGGAACCAAACCTGGTCCTCCCAGATAAGAGTCCGCGCACTCAACCACTACACCAAACTGGCGAAGAAGATGATGATGATGATATTGGATTTATACCCCACCCTTCACTCTGAATCTCAGCATCTCAGAGTGGCTTACAATCTCCTTTACTTTCCTCCCCCACAACAGACACCCTGTGAGGTGGGTGGGGCTGAGAGAGCTCTCATGAAAGCTGCCCTTTCAAGGACAACCTCTGCCAGAGCTATGGCTGACCCAAGGGCATTCCAGCAGCTGCAAGTGGAGGAGTGGGGAATCAAACCCGGTTCTCCCAGATGAGAGTCTGCACACTTAACCACTATCCCAAACTGGCTGTCAATCAACCCATGGCAGAGCGCAGATCTGAACCAGGGTTATCTAGACCCAGGTAGGAGTAACATAAAATCTAGTGCAAGACAATACAAGATAAGATACTTTCAAAGGGATGGTTTTCCTATCCTGACCTCATCAGATCGCAGAAGCCGAACAGGGTTGGCCCTGGCTAGTATTTGGATGGGAGACTTCCAAGGAATACCAGGGTTGTGTTGTACAAATGGACTCTGGATGCCCTTTGCTTGTTTAATAAAACCCCCAGTGAAGCCCAGTGGAGGAGGAAGAAAGAAAGCTTATTACACAAGTAAGTAAGCAAAGCTAAGGCAAGGCAAGCTGATAAAGCACCCCCACACACACTTTTGGCAGTTGTGACATGGAGACAGGCCATGGCAAACCAACGACTCTTTCCTTGAAAATCCTAGAGTGGTATATTTACTGTATATATGTGTAATGGAACAGTGTGCTTCTCTTCCTCTAATTTCTGTGTGACTTGGTTCGGTCCTGTTGGGTGGAGCTCTAGTTTCAGTTTCCAGTTTCGGATGTTGGCTGAAGTTGTTGGTGGTCGGAGTTATCTCCTTGCAGATAAACGGTTGATGCTTTGAGCCAGCTTGTCTCTGCTGAATTAACCTGAGAATGGGTGCCTGAGTGAGTACCTTAACCTGGGAATCCACAGCAAAAGGGAGACTTTACACCTACCGTTTCACCATAAGTCAGCTGTGACTTGATGGGAAATAAATAAATATAGCTAGATTCTAGGGTGGGAAAGGAGAACCGCAGTTCCTTTTTGGTGCTTCAGGGGGGCACAGTGGGAGGGCTTCTAGCCCCACTGGTGGACCTCCTGGTGGCATCTGGGTTTTTTGGCCACTGTGTGACACAGAGTTTTGGACTGGATGGGCCGTTGGCCTGATCCAACATGGCTTCTCTTATGTTCTTCTGTGACACAGAGTGTTGGACTGGATGGGCCATTGGCCTGTTCCAACATGGCTTCTCTTGTGTTCTTCTGTGACACAGAGTGTTGGACTGGATGGGCCATTGGCCTGATCCAACATGGCTTCTCTTATGTTCTTCTGTGACACAGAGTTTTGGACTGGATGGGCCATTGGCCTGATCCAACATGGCTTCTCTTATGTTCTTCTGTGACACAGTTTTGGACTGGATGGGCCATTGGCCTGATCCAACATGGCTTCTCTTATGTTCTTCTGTGACACAGAGTTTTGGACTGGATGGGCCATAGGCCTGATCCAACATGGCTTCTCTTATGTTCTTATGTTAAGAGGGCTTAAAATAGGTTATTGACTGAATTGAGATAGACTATTGACTGAATATAAGAACATAAGAATGTAACAAGAGCCATGCTAGATCGGTCCAGTGGGCCATCTAGTCCAGCATCCTGTCTCACACAGTGGTCAACCATTTCCTCTGGACGGCCAACAACAGGACCTAGAGGCTGAGGCCTTCCCCTGTTAAGAACATCAGAAGAGCCCTGCTGGATCAGACCAGTGGTCCATCTAGTCCAGTATCCTGTGTCACATAGCGGCCAACCAGTTCCTCTGGAGGGCCAACAACAGGGCAAAGAGCCTGAGGGAGGCCTTCTTCTGATGTTGCCTCCTGGCTCTGGAATTCAGAGGATGAGTGCCTTTAATGTGGAGGTTCCCCTGTTGGCTTGCATCCACTGATAAACCTATCCAAGAGAGAGAGAGAGATTTGTGGGTGACAGACCTAGTGTACCCATCCTCCCTACCTTCCAACACAGCTTTTCAGACACCAAATTTCAAAGTTTTACAATGAACAATAAAAAAAAATGCACCGATATGTTAGGCTCCATTGTTTCTCAGAACACCAGCAAGTTGCAACTGAAACTTTCCCACTAAATGCCACAGAATCCCATCCCCGATGGGACTCTGGGGGCAATTGCTGCTCTCTGCGTAGCATCGCAACCCAGCTCGTTCCCACCGAGCTCACGGGCATGTTTCAGTCTCTGTGACTTTGACGTATGTCTTTTTCTGAAGGCTTAACAATGTCAGGCTCCATAACACAAGAGCGCCTCCGCTAACTTCCTCTGCTAAATGGATCATAATTTGAAACATGCAAACATTTCCACTTTTATCAAGCGAGGCCCCTAAACGCATTATTGCCACAACCGCCGCGGTTTACAGCCTCTCTATCGGCGGAGAGCCGAGCTTCGCTATCAAAATCGACTGTAAAGAGGCTTCGCTCATTACGGAATCTTTAAGCCTGTAAAACGAAAGATCTCAATTTACTCGCAAGGGCTGGAGAACCTTTGGGGAAGAAGGGTAAAATGGAACTGAAGAAGAAGATGAAGATATTGGATTTATATCTCGCTCTATAATCTCAGAGTCTCAGAGCGGCCCACAATCTTCTTTACCTCCCCACCCCCGCCCACAACAGACACCCTGTAAGGTATGTGGGGCTGAGAGAGCTCTTACAGCAGCTGCCCTTTCAAGGACAGCTCTGTGAGAGCTATGGCTGACCCAAGGCCATTCCAGCAGCTGCAAGTGGAGGAGTGGAGAATCAAACCCTGTTCTCCTAGATAAGAGTCCATGCACTTAACCACTACACCAAACTGTCACTTGAGAAGTGGAATATTTACACATTTTTATCATGTGACTAACAAAATGTCCATCTTTAGAATGGGCAAGGGGCAATAGCAAAGAGAGCCAGGTATATTGCAGGTGGGGATGCCAGGCCAACTAATTTAGTGGGAGGTCTCTCAGCAATTTCTTCTGTTGCCCCCTAGTCCCTTGGGCATTCTTGGGGGGACTTGGGGAGAAAGAAAGGCCAGAAGAGACAGAGCGTTAGGCACTGCTGTTGAAGACGCAGCTGCGCTGGGCAGGGCATATTTCTAGGATGGAAAACCACCGCCTTCCCAAGATTGCCCTGTATGGCGAACTCTCCACCGGCCATCGAAATAGAGGGGCACCAAAGAAGAGGTACAAGGACTCCTTGAAGAAATCCCTTGGCACCTGTCGCATCAACCATCACCAGTGGTCTGACCTAGCCTCAGATCGCAAAGCATGGAGGCACACCATCCACCAGGCTGTTTCTTCTTTTGAGAACGCACGCATAGCTGGTCTTGAGGACAAAAGGAGATTGAGGAAGAATCGCACTGCTACAGCACCAACCCTAAATCAGACTTTTCCCTGCAGCCACTGTGGCCGGACCTGCCTGTCCCGCATTGGTCTTGTCAGCCACCAGCGAGCCTGCAGCAGACGTGGACTATTGCACCCTTCTTGAATCTTCGTTCGCGAAGCCAAGCCGAGAGAGAGGGGGAGTTTTAGCAAAATGCCAGAGCATACCTGACGATGTGCTGACATCACTTCTGGGCAAAGAGGAAGTGACATCATTATAGAGAGCCAGTTTGGTGTAATGGTTAAGCACGGACTCTAACCTGGGAGAGCCGAGTTTGATTCCCCACTCCTTCACATGCAGCAGCTGGTGCGACCGTGGGTAAGCCACAAGTTCTCAGCACAGCTGTTCTCTCACGAGCAGTCCTCTCAGCCCACCTCCCTCACAGGGTGTCTGTTGTGGGGAAAAGGGAAGGAGATTGTAAGCTGCTCTGAGACTCCGAGTGAAGGGCAGGGTAGAAATCCAATTTCCTCCTCCTTCTCCTTTACCAGCAAAGGCCCTTCCCACTGGTAACCCTAACTGCAGAATGCTGTTGGGTGCAATCAGGGGTCATTTAGTAGAAAGAGAGGTGCCAGAGCTCATTAGCACAACTAATTTACACAACTCATTTGCATATGCCACACACCCCTGGCATTACCGGAAGGTGTATTAAATTATATCCGCTCAGCATCTACTTTAAAAGGCTTCTTGAATTATAATTGTCATTTGTTGTTGTTCAGTCGCACACCACATTTCGTAGGGTGGCAGAGATACAAAGCAACACTTAGTCTCAATTGTACTTCTGACAGCTAACACAAACAAAGTGACTCTAACACCAAAATATGACTGGCCTTATCAAAATATATTTATAGCAAACGAAACATCAGCGGGAGAAGAGCCAAACGCCTAATGATGTGTGTGTGTGTATGTATATATATTAAAAAGTCCACAGAGGCAATTTCCTTTTTCTTAAAGTCAATTTCATAGAAGGTGCAGGTTCCACCTCCTGTGAAGCAAACGGAACAAAGGACTACCTTAAGAACGCCAAGGGGAACCCAGTCGAACGATGACTGGCTGGTCTAAGAATTTACATTGACCAGCCATGTTCCCCTGTTCCCCTTGGCATTCTTAAGGTGGTCCTTTGTTCTGTTTGCTTCATAGGAGACGGAACCTGCACCTTCTATGAAATTGACTTTAAGAAAAAGGAAATTGCCTCTGTGGACACACACATATACATACATGCATGCATACATACATACATATATATATATATATATATATATATATATATATATATATATATATATACACACACACACACACACACACACACACACACACACAGTGAATATATATTAACAGTATATACAGTGTGTATATATATATATATACAGTATATACAATAAATATATATATAGTATATACAGTGTGTGTGTGTGTGTGTATACACACACACACAGTATATACAGTGTGTATATATATATATATATATATATATATATATATATATATATATATACACACACACACACACACACATACATACACACACGCATAAATACATACATACATACACACATATCATTAGACATTTGACTCTTCTCCTGTTTCATTTGCTATAAAGATATTTTGATAAGGCCAGTCATATTTTGGTGTTAAGTGTCCCTTCATTTGTGTTAGCTTTCAGAAGTACAATTGAGATAAATTTATACACGGAAGCATTGCTTTGTATCTCTGCCACCCTTATCTAGATTTCATAGGGTAGCCGATTGTAAAGCTGTTACGTATGTGGGCTCAAGTGAGAACTGAATGGGGTGTTCCTGGCTGGCTCATTGGAGCCAGACGACCAGAGCTTGGGGACTTGGGAACGATGGGCAGTTGGATCCTAATTCCTGCCGCCCCGCTCCAATCACGGGCCCCCTGCTGATTTGAATGGACCAATAGAGTGTTTGTGCGGGAACCCTGACATGTATATATCGTTGGCCCCGTTGACCCAGTCGTCAGGCTTATGCTTAGCCTTACTATGCTGAAATCGATCAAGAGCTGATGTTTCACGACCACCTCGCCTCATCGATCCGTAGAACCCACTATATTATAAAAGCTTACCCAGATTTCTTCTTTGGGGGGAAGGTCAAGCACCTCTCAGTTCAGCTGATGTCCTGTTTGCCAGTCACAAACAGGGACCTGGTTGGGCTTTTTCTTCCAAACAAACATCATCTTTATTTTCAGATTTAAACAATACAAAGTAACTAACAATACTAAAATAAATCCAGATTGCAGCTATGAAAGCAGGATACCTCAATAAAAATTATAACATTAATTAAAAACACAGCTCACCAGTGCAGACTGATATTTCTAAATCCTGTATACGCAAATATTCAAAAATACCGCATCTGTTGACACAATCTATTTTCCGGAATAACCTCTTTCATTGTGAGAGAATTAACTATAGGAAACCAAATAGCTTTTGGCCTTGATAGCTGGGCCTCTGAAATTAAAGTAGAAACATTAGATGAAATGTTGTACATTATGAAACTTTCCCGACCTGTTTTTCTATGATTGCTGCCACTGCTTGTCGTTGTTTGCAGGGCCAGCCCGCCCACTAGACAAACTAGGCGGTTGCCTAAGGAGCCAAGGGGGGGGGCACTGAATTGGGCTCCCACTCTGGTGCCCATGACAAACACCTATTTTGCCTGCCTGCCTTGCCACCACCGCCTCCTCCACCACCACCACCACCCCACCAGCACGATCAGAGCATGCTGCGCTGAGGCTCGGCTCTACCAGCTTCGACGCAGCCAGCATCTGTTCCGTCTTTAAAAAGCACGCTGGAGGCTTTTCTCCCCATCCCTTCCAGTTCCGGAAAGGAGCAGGGAGAAGCCTCCTCCATCACGCCCTTCAAAAAAGGATCAGATGCCAGCCGTATTGAAGCTGCTAGGGCTGACCCTCAGCTAGGGTTGCCAAGTCCAATTCAAGAAATATCTGGGGACTTCGGGGGTGGAGCCAGGAGACTTTGGGGGTGGAGCCAGGAGACATTAGGGGTGGAGCCAAGATCAAGGCTGTGACAAGCATAATTGAACTCCAAAGGGAGTTCTGGCCATCACATTTAAAGGGACGGCACACCTTTTCAATTCCTTCCTTCCTTAGGAAATAATGAAGGATAGGGGCACCTTCTTTTGGGGCTCATAGAATTGGACCCCCTGGTCCAATCTTTTTGAAACTTGGGGGGTATTTTGGGGAGAGGCACTAGATGCTATACTGAAACTTTGGTGCCTCTACCCCAAAACACAGCCCCCCCAGAGCCCCAGATACCCACAGATCAATTCTCCATGATTTTCTATGAAAATAAATCTCCATAGGGAATAACAGAGTTCCCAGCAGACAGTTCCCTCCCCTCCCCCCGCTTTTTGACAACCCTGAACCGGGGGAGGGTCTCCAAACCGGGGGATCCCCTGCCCCCATCTGGGGATTGGCAACCCTACCCTCAGCGCAGTGCACTCTGATCCAGGGGGGAGTGGTGCGGGGTGGTGATGCAGCAGGCACTGCGTTGCAGCGCTGCAGAGGGAGGGAGGGCAGAGGGGGTGCTGGGGTGGGGGGCACCGGGAGGTGGCAAGCAGGGGGCCTGCCTGGCTACGCGCCCTAGGGCCGGCGCTGGTTGTTTGGCAAATGGCTTCACTTTTTTAGCTTCCTAGCTATGCAGTAGAACTGACTTTTCATGCATCGTGTCTCACACAACCTGAACGAGTCCAAGCACAGCCTACTTTCGCTAGGCCACTGCTGTCCTCAGCAGGGAATCGTCTCTTTAAACAAGGAGATTTGTCACAAATAAGGTTGCCATCTCCCAGTTGGAAATTCCTGGAGATTTGGGGGCGGAGCCTGGGAAAAGTGTTGTTTGGGGAGGGAGAGGGCCTCAATGGGGTATAATGGCATACAATTAACCCTCCAAAGCAGTCATTTTGCTCCTCGGGGGAGCTGATCTCTTTAGTCTAGAGAACGCTGGTCATTCTGGCCCCACCTGGAGGTTACAACAATGCAACAAGGGAGGTTGATGGAAGAGACGACACAATACTGAAACCGTGAACGATGTTATGAAAAACCAGAACACAATATTTCATGTATAAATTTCCAATAAGCTATTTAGGCAGGGCTTTTTAAAAATAGGAGCACACAGGAATGCCGTTTCGGCTGGCTTGTGGCTTAATATGTAAATGGATCCCGCTGGGCTTTTTCTACAACAAAAGCCCTGTATTTAGGTATCCAAAAATATTTTTCACCAATTATTTAACAGCAGAATTCTATATTAGAACAGTAACAGGCATGATACGCCAAAACACAATCTAACCCACTCATTCACACAGCACACTCACAAGCCTATCAGTGTGACTTACATCTATTCATAGTAGGGTTGCCAATCCCCAGGTGGGGGCAGGGGATCCCCCAGTCTGGAGACCCTCCCCCCTGCTTCAGGGTCATCAGAAAGCGGGGGGAGGGGAGGGAAATGTCTGCTGGGAACTCTGTTATTCCCTATGGAGATTTATTCCCATAGAAAATCATTGAGAATTGATCTGCGGGTATCTGGGGCTCTGGGGGGGGCTGTTTTTTGGCGTAGAGGCACCAAATTTTCAGCATAACATCTAGTGCCTCTCCCCAAAATACCCCCCAAGTTTCAAAAAGATTGGACCAGGGGGTCCAATTCTATGAGCTCCAAAAGAAGGTGCCCCAATCCTTCATTATTTCCTATGGAAGGAAGGAATTGAAAAGGTGTGCCGTCCCTTTAAACATGATGGCCAGAACTCCCTTTGGAGTTCAATTCTGCTTGTCACAGCCTTGATCTTGGCTCCACCCCTTATGTCTCCTGGCTCCACCCCCAAAGTTCCCAGATGTTTCTTGAATTGGACTTGGCAACCCTAATTCATAGTACAATAATTTCAAAAGACATCAGCAATAATTTTCAATAACAGCAAGGAATAAAGCTCGTGTACATAAAAAGTGCTCTGAAAGTTCGTTCTTCGTGGCTTCTTAAAACCACCTCTGACGGAGCCTGCTGCTGGTGTTTGTTTGTTTTATCGACACGCCGTTTCCAACACTTTCCCAAAGAGGGGCCCTTGAAGTCTTTCACCTCTTTAGTGGCACTTCTTGAAGCAAATACTCTAAACAAGCACTCAGATCTCTCTCGGGACATATCAGGATGCTGGACTAGATGGACCACCAGCAGGGCTCCTCTCATCAGAAGACCTCGACCTCTCTGCCCTGTTGTTGGACTACCAGAGGAACCGGTAGGCCGCTGTGTGGGACAGGATGGTGGACTAGATGGACCACTGGTTTAATCCAGCAGGGCTCTTCTTACATTATTAATGGTCATCAGCTTCGGTTCGAGGAAAAAACCTTACACGCTTCCAAAGCTCGCTACCTTTCCCAACTTTAATCAACCAATTCATGGTTTGGTGCAGGCCTTGGATTCAACAGGAGCTCACAGGAGCACAGCTCCTGAACGTTTCCAAGGGTTCCCCCTCTTCCTCCCCACCTACCTTGTCCACTGAATAGTAGGTGCAGCTGCACAACAATCCCCGGATTAGGAGCGTGGGCAGCCAGCCAGCCACCGGGGGCTTTGCCACACCCCCAGCAGCCCTCATGAACTCCTGGAGAAGCCCACACCACCCTTTCTCCACTTCTTATGTGATTTTGGGTGGCAGGTGGCTTGCTGGCCTTTTGACTGGAGGTGGGGGGGCAACCCAGGAGAGCCCCAGGTGAGCGAGGTCTGCTTGGGCTGGCTGGATCTCTAGCCAGCCCAAGCAGGCCTCGCTTGCCCGGAGCTCTCCTTTCTTGCATCGGGTTACTTTTGGCTGGGGGGGGGCATATGCTTATGAGTTATGCTAATGAGCTCTGCCACCTGTTTTTCTACAAAACGACCCCTGGTTTGGTGACAACCAAATATGCTAAGATGCAACTGGATTGTTTAATATGTACTAGGGTTGCCAATCCCCAGGTGGGGGCAGGGGATCCCCCGGTTTGGAGGCCCTCCTCCCGTTTCAGGGTCATCAGAAAGCGGGGGGAGGGGAGGGAAATGTCTGCTGGGCACCCCATTATTCCCTATAGAGATTTATTCCCATAGAAAATAATGGAGAATTGATCCGCGGGTATCTGGGGCTCTGGGGGAGCTGTTTTTTTGAGATAAAGGCACCAGATTTTCCGTTTAGCATCTAGTGCTTCTCCCCAAAGTACCCTCCAAGTTTCAAAAAGATTGGACCAGGGGGTCCAATTCTATGAGCCCCCAAAGAAGGTGCCCCTATCCTTCATGATTTCCTATGGAAGGAAGGCATTTCAAAGGTGCGCGGTCCCTTTAAATGTGATGGCCCTTTGGAGTTCAATTGTGCTTGTCTCAACTTTGCTCCTGGCTCCACCCCCAAAGTCTCCTGGCTCCACCCCCAAAGTCCCCAGATATTTCTTGAATTGGACTTGGCAACCCTAATATGTACTTTTAACTTTTTGAGGGTGGGGGGGAAGCAGTGGTAACGGAGAGGTCAGAAAGGTGACAACCAGTTGTCAAACGACCTCACCGATGGCCACTGAGGCATAAGCGATGCTCCAAACCTGCCTGGAGCCCAAACTGCCAATTCTGAGCTGATTGTAATAAATTAGGGTCTTCTATAGGAAATAATGTGATCAATTTCTCATTTCGCTGAATAAATAAGCTGGGAGATCGGGAGCCGTCGCTGACCCCCGGTTCACCCCTCGCCTCATTATTCGTATCAAATCTATGACATGCATGTAAGAAAACTCGGGTTCAATTTTGGCTAATTATTTGTTAGGACTGAAGGCTCCGTGAAGTGTTACTGATTGTACAACCACCCAGGGACTTGGTGTCATCCGATGAAAGCCGTCCCAAGGAAGCTGGCCCAGCCTGCGAAGCTTTTTGACACACCAGGCTAGAGAGGACAATTATCTCAAACAAATGCTCAGCAAGGAACAGCTGGGCGCTTTCCCATTTATGTATTCAAAGAAGTCCTCACTTCCCGGAACAGGCATCTGGGGGTTTTTTGCTTTTCTCCCCCAGAATGGAAGAAAAAGAGGCCATAGGGCTACCAAGTCCAATTCAAGAAATATATGGGGACTTTGGGGGTAGAGCCAGGAGACTTTGGGGGTGGAGCAAGGGCATGACGAGCAGAATTGAACTCCAAAGGGAGTTCTGGCCATCACACTTAAAGGGACCGCACACCTTTTTAAATGCCTTCCTTCCATAGGAAATAATGAAGGATAGGGGCACCTTCTTTTGGGGTTCATAGAATTGGACCCCCTGGTCCAATCCTTTTGAACCTTGGAGGGGATTTTGGGGAGAGGCACTGGATGCCATACTGAAAATGCGGTGCCTCGATCTCAAAACACAGACCCCCCTCCAGAGCCCCAAATACCCACGGATCAATTCTTCATTATTTCCTATGGGAATAAGTCTCCATAAGGAATAATAGAGTTCCCAGCAGACATTTCCCTCCCCTCCCCCCGCTTTCTGATGACCCTGAAGTGGGGGGGAGGGCCTCCAAACCGAGGGATCCCCTACCCGCACCTGGGGATTGGCAACCCAAAGAGGCCAGCCATTCCAGCCTGGGCTACCTTAGCAGGAGAATGAGGTGACTGTATCTCAAATGGAACAGAACAAGGCTCTGTATGTGACTTTTGTCGACCTTACCAAAGCTTTCGATACCGTTAGCAGGAAAGGCCTGTGGCAAATCTTGGAACGTTTAGGATGTCCCCCAAGGTTCCTCAGCATGATCATCCAGCTACACGAAGACCAGCGAGGCCAAGTCAGACACTGCAACGACCTCTCGGAGCCCTTCCCAATAGGCACAGGTGTAAAGCAAGGCTGCGTTCTCGCGCCAACTCTCTTTACGATCTTCTTTAGAATGATGCTTCAAAGAGCCGCAGTAGATCTAGATGAGGACGATGGTGTCTACATCCGCTATCGCACCGATGGCAGCCTGTTCAACCTGAGGCGACTAAAGGCACACTCCAAGACAATGGAAAAACTCATCCGAGAGCTACTGTTTGCTGATGATGCTGCACTCGTCTCCCACTCGGTATCAGCTCTGCAGCATATGACGTCCTGCTTTGCAGAGGCTGCCAAGCTATTCGGCCTAGAAGTTAGTCTGAAGAAGACAGAAGTTCTCCACCAGCCTGCACCCCAGGAAGATTATCACCCTCCCTGCATCACTGTGGGTGAATCAGTTCTGAAGACAGTCCGGCAGTTCAGCTACCTGGGGTGCATCATCTCCTCAGATGCCAAGATCGACAAGGAGATTGACAACAGGCTGGCAAAGGCAAACCGTGCATTTGGCCGACTGCACAAAAGAGTGTGGAGCAACAAGCATCTGAAAAAAGGCACAAAGATCAATGTTTACAAAGCGGTTGTGATGACAACCCTCATCTATGGCTCCGAATCGTGGGTTTTATACCGTCATCACCTGCGACTCCTTGAGCGCTTTCATCAGCGCTGCCTTCGCACCATCCTCAACATCCACTGGAGTGACTTTGTGACCAACACTGAAGTCCTCAAGCGGGCAGAGGTTACCAGCATCGAGGCACTGCTGTTGAAGACGCAGCTGCGCTGGGCAGGGCATATTTCTAGGATGGAAAACCACCGCCTTCCCAAGATTGCCCTGTATGGCGAACTCTCCACCGGCCATCGAAATAGAGGGGCACCAAAGAAGAGGTACAAGGACTCCTTGAAGAAATCTCTTAGCACCTGTCACATCAACCATCACCAGTGGTCTGACCTAGCCTCAGATCGCAAAGCATGGAGGCACACCATCCACCAGGCTGTCTCTTCCTTTGAGAGCGCACGCATAGCTGGTCTTGAGGACAAAAGGAGATTGAGGAAGAATCGCACTGCTACAGGACCAACCCTAAATCAGACTTTTCCCTGCAGTCGCTGTGGCCGGACCTGCCTGTCCCACATTGGTCTTGTCAGCCACCAGCGAGCCTGCAGCAAACGTGGACTATTGCACCCTTCTTAAATCTTCGTTCGCGAAGCCAAGCCGAGAGAGAGATCTCAAATGGACAGCACCACTTCCGAGTACGAGTAGGGGGGTAGGAAGGGATTGGAGTTTTTTTTTTTTTAATTCTTGCTGCTGTTAAAGGCAGGGCTTTTTTGGCAGAAAAAGCCCAGCAAGAACTCATTTGAATATTAGGCCACACCCCCTGACATCACCATTGTTTCACACAGGGCTTTTTTGTAGAAAAAAGGCCCAGCAGGAACTCATTTGCATATTAGACCACACCCCTGACATCACCATTGTTTCACACAGGGCTTTTTGGTAAAGTAGCCCAGCAGGAACTCATTTGTACATTAGGCCACACCCTCTGACATCACCATTGCTTTACACAGGGCTTTTTTGTAGAAAAAGCCCAGCAGGAACTCATTTACATATTAGACCACACCCCCTGACATCATTGTTTCCCGCAGGGCTTTTTTGTAGAAAAAGCCCAGCAGAAACTCATTTGTACGTTAGGCCACACCCCCTGATGCCAAGTCAGCTAGAACTGCATTCCTGTGCGTTCCTGCTCAGAAAAAAACCCTGGATTTATGTAATCTGCAGTTCAACTGTGATTCCAGGAGATCTCCAGCCCCACCTGAAGGCTGGCACCCAAGCCTAGCAATATGACATGGGTGCACATAGTCCAAGATCCTGCTCCGCACCATTGTATGGGAACCTGGGATGAACTTCGGCATTTGCATACTGCTCAGTTCAGCATACACAAGCCCCATGGCATAGAGTGGTAAACTGCAGTCCAAAGCTCTGCTCACAACCTGAGTTTGATCCCAGTGGAAGCTGAGTTTAGGTAGTCCGCTCAAGGTTGACTCTGCCTTCCATCCTTCCAAGGTCAGTGAAATGAGTACCCATCTTGCTGGGGGGGAAGTGTAGATGACTGGGGAAGGCAGTGGCAAACCACCCTGTAAAAAGTCTACCAAGAAAACGTTGTGATGTGACGTCACCCCATGGGTCGGTAACGACTCGGTGCTTGCACAGGGGACTATCTTTACCTTTACAGTTCAGCATCCCTAAACGTATCGTGGCCCCAAACAACAATTTGGGGTGATCTGTGCGGCTGGTCCAGTTGCCACCGTTGTGCCTTGAACCAGCAGTCAGTGGTTTAACTGATTTGCAGCCGTCTCAGCTGTTCGTTCCTCGTCTTGAATTGGAGATGTGCTCCCCGGCCCCCTCTATCGATTGGCTCTTCCACTTCCCACGATCTCAACGCATCTTTCTCATGTCAGCCATTTCCTCCAACCTGAGAAACAGAACAGATATCCAACCCATTGCCCTTCTCCTGTTTCTCCTTCCTGGTAGACTCCTGGGGGAAGGGTGACCTTGGCTTCGTTGAAAAAACATTACTTCCCACTGCCTTTTTTCTACAGCGTTTGTTTCTGGGAGTCTGGAACAGGATTGCCAATGCTGGGTTGGGGAATTCCTGGAGATTCAGGGGTGGAGTCTGAAGGAGATGGAATTTGGGGTGGTAGGGTTGCCAAGTCCAATTCAGGAAATATCTGGGGACTTTGGGGGTGGAGCCAAGAGACATTGGGGGCGGAGCTGGGAGCAAGGGTGTGACAAGCATAACTGAACTCCAAAGAGAGTTTTGGCCATCACATTTAAAGGGACTGCACATCTTTTAAATGCTTTCCCTCCACTGGAAATAATGGATAGGGGCACCTTCTTTTGAGGCTCATAGAATTGGACCCCCTGGTCCCATCCTTTTGAAACACGGAGGGTATTTTGGGGAGAGGCATCGGATATTACGCTGTAAATTTGGTGCCTCTACCTCCAAAAACAGCCCCCAAGAGCCACAGATATCTGCAGATCAATTCTCCATTATACCCTATGGGAATTGGTCTTCGTAGGGAATAACGGAGTGCCCAGCAGACATCTCCCCCAGCCCACTTTCTGATGACCCTGAAGTGGGGGAGGGCCTCCAAACCACGGGATCTTCTGCCCCCACCTGGGTATTGGCATCCCTCTGGGTAGGGGAGGGACCTCAATGGGGCATCAGTCTACCCTCCAAAGCAGCCATTTTCTTCAGGGGAACTGAGCTCTGCAGTCTGGATATCATTTGTAATTCTCCAGGCTCCGCTTCTAGGAACCTGCATTTTTTAAATTCAGAAAGGGAGTGCGTAAAACTTTGGCATTATCGTAGCTGTCGGGCTTTAATGGCCCCATTGCCAGCAGCGGGCCCTGAACAGGAAGTTGCCGAGAAGGCATTTCCTGTCTTGTTTGGCCAAGATAGCCTCACAGGCCATTCCTGGCCCTTCCGCCAGTGAGCACCAGCCGTCGACCGGACTTCAGTTGTCTTCCAAAAACTATTGTTTCTGAACTTGCTAATAAACATTAGTTCCGGAGAATTAGTTTGTAGAAAACTCCATCTGGTGGGAATACACACATTCCGATAGGGGACTTCCCCACATCACTGCTTTTTTGTGTGTGAAATTCCTAGATCTGGCTCGGTGCCTCCTCTTATCAGCTCCTGATAATGACGAAGCAATATGGAACGATTCGCTCATGCATGGATATACTTGAGGAAACATAACCTTTGCCTTTTTTTCCCCGCCTCTTCATCAGAAAACCTTATCTTTTCCTGCATCATTACATCATTGAGGAATGGCTGAATCCTCTTATACTTTTGCCTAAAGCTGAGCACCGATTTGAAACAGGAAGCTTCCAAGGAGATAGGAATACAAGAGAATGCTTCCCATCGCTTCTGTCCATCAAAACTGGGTCAGAAAATAGCCTGCACACAGGCTTGGGAAATTCCTGGAGATTTGCAATTAGCATAGCAGTTTCCTTTATTGGCATTATAAAACTGTTAGTATAGAAAAGGGTAGGATAAAAGAAAATGCAGAAACAAAACACACACACGTATAAAAAAAACATACTCCATCTTTCAGTTCCATTCTTAAAAAGTTATGAATTAAATCTTTATAAAATAGCTTAGTTTACTGTAGTACTACGTATAAGTCGAGCTGCCTGGAGGAACTTTGCCACAGTTTCAGTAACATCATCAGCAGTATTGTTTAGCAAAAAAAAAAAAAAAAAAGCAATTTTTGTGAGTCAGGTAAATCTAAAATACTACCAAGAATTGGTGATAAAATGCTATGCTGTACATTGATGTAGTAACAGCATTCTAATAGCACGATGGCACCACTTGCACAGGGGCGTAAACTATTACGGAAAGGTGTGCCATTTACTCTTCCTATTAGGATCGCTGAGGGGAGGACATTTGCAATTTTAAAAACCACAGCTGAAACTCATGGAACAAAGAATTCGATAGAATAATGGAAGCCAACGATAAATACTTGGTAGTATTTTGAGAGCCAGTTTGGTGTAGTGGTTAAGTGTGCGGACTCTTATTTGGGAGAATTGGCTTTGATTCCCCACTCCTCCACTTACATCCGCTGGAATGGCCTTGAGTTAGCTATAGCTCTCGTAGGAGTTGTCCTTGAGAGCACTCTCAGCCCCACCCGCCTCACAGGGTGTCTGCTGTGGGGGGAGAAGATATAGGAGATTGTGAGCCGCTCCAAGTCTCTGATTCGGAGAGAAGGGCGGGGTATACATCTGCAGTCTTCTTCTAAAACAATGGGAAAAGATACACATTTTGAAAACGACAGTGAACTGCAAAGAAATCCGAGTTTGTTTGTTTGTTTTTAAAAAAACCTGAGCTCTCCTTAATGGTATTCCCTCACTTGTCCTGTGCTACAGTCCAAACTTTTTTCCTTCTTGTCCTGTGTTTTTGGAATTCCCAATTTTAGCAAGTTCTGAAAATGCAGGGTAAGGACAAGGACACTTTGGGTTTGCGTCTGGTAAGGAAAAATCTTGGAAGGACTGTACCACATGTTTAACAGAATTTAACTATCAGACTTCAGGACCTAAGTAGGGCCAGTGTTGCTAAGGAAGTTCAGTAGCCTTCGATCCAAGATATCACTCAGGAAGAAACAGTCCACAAATTGTGCTCTTTGCTGGCCGCTGTCAAAGCCAAACTATACATCCCAAAGAATGGCACTAGAGCAAATAAGGGCTAAATGTGATTGTCGCCTGGGGAAAATATCCAGTTCTGACCTGGAAGGAGGAGGAGGAGGAGAAAAAGTGTCCCGCCCTTATGGGAGAATTTCATTCTCATCTTTTACACAGAGAATTTACACTCCAAAGATTCAAAAAGGAGCTCATATCCCATTCTTCTTCTCTCTTCCCCTCCCCAATCTTCCCTTTCATAAAATTTCCACTTTGATTCCTCTCCACTCATTAGAGGAAATGAGCTGTGAGTGACTCACAAAAGCTCATCTTGCAATAAATG
Source organism: Heteronotia binoei (assembly GCF_032191835.1). Taxonomy (NCBI): domain Eukaryota; kingdom Metazoa; phylum Chordata; class Lepidosauria; order Squamata; family Gekkonidae; genus Heteronotia; species Heteronotia binoei. The sequence goes on along the minus strand of NC_083236.1, from coordinate 56,657,242 downwards.
TTGTTAGTATTTAAAGTTCCACTGGCCTTTTTTCGTCAAGAAACACAGGATGGAAATGCTTTCCCCAACCATCTGCAATAATTAACAGAATCAAAGAAAACTTTTAGAACTCTACCTGTATTCGGTTTTTAGAACCCTACTGGATTTGTTTTGATGTGAACATAAAGGCATCTTGCTGAACCTTGAAGACCCGCCAATATATTGCACACCAGTGTGCTGTAATGGATAATATTGTCAGACTAGGATCTGGGAGACCTAGGTTTGAATCCCAACTTGTGCCATGGAAGCTCTCTGGGTGACCTTGGGCCAGTCATACTTTCTCAGCCTAGCCTACCTCACAGGGTTGTTGTGAGGATAAAATGGAGAAGGGAACAATGTAAGTTGCTTTGGGTTCCCATGGTGGGGGAAGGCAATGTACAAATTGCAGTGTACTGGGAGCTTCTAATGAAGACCCTTTGCTAGAGCGGTTCCTTGCAGCTGCATTCAGATTGGCTGCCCTTGCTGAGCCAGCCAGTCAGGTAATATCCATTTGAATGAAGCCCATGGTTCGAGAGGCTCCCTACAGCTACACTCAGAGTGGCTGCCCTTGCTAAGCCAGTCAATCAGGTAATATTTATTTATTTACTTGCTTGCTTGTTTACTTATTTTTGTTAACTTATATTCTGCCCTTTCCCATGAATGGGCTCAGGGTGGATAACAACAAAGGTAAAACAATTAAAAGTTACAAACTAAAACCATAACAATACAGTAAAACAAAGCACTTGAATGAAGCCCATTGTTTGACAGGTTCCTTGCAGCTACACTCAGAGTGGCCACCCTTGCTGAGCCAGCCAGTCAGGTAGTATCCATCTGAATGAAGCTCATGCAAATAAGGGTTCCAAGCGCCTGTTTTTCTATTGGGTTGTTTATTGCTGGAGGTGTGTTTTGGGTGGAGTTTCTGTGTATATAGTCGTGGCTAGCCATGTGTGTTTTCCATTGGGTTTTCACTAATAAAAGAGCTATGCTGGAATCACTGTAGCGTTTGCCCACTACTTTTCATGAATGAATAAAATAAATCACTTCTCATGGATAAGAGACTTATTCTACCATACTTTTCCTGATGCCCTGAGACTTCATTTTTGTCTCTGCTGTAATGGATGGACACAGCTACCACCCAACACAATTATGCATCCTTGGCATGCAAGAGATCTTCCCCTCCCCCACCCCACCCCACCCCCCAAAAAACCTGATTCTCTTTTTCTTGAAACTGGTTTTTCAACAGCACTGCTACGGGAAACATCGTCTGAGGCAACGGTGCACCCTCCTGAAGACACGGCAGGGTTTTTTTTCTCAATGGCGGCTTGGATATATCCAGAAAATGTAACCTAAATAATGTTTAATTGACAGAGCAGATTGTTTATTCTCAAATAATGGCACTAAATTGCAGTGCTTAAAAAGTAGTTAGTTGCTATCAACCCATTATAGCAGCTGGGGTCTCTCTCTCTCTCTGTCTCTCTTTGCTTGTTTCTTGGTTCGGCAGATGTAAAAATAATAATAAAAGGAACTGTAGTCTAGTAGCCTGAAACTACTTGCATTTTAAACGCAGTTAAAATCTTTGGCTCTCCGCCTCCAGATGTTTTTGCACTGATCTCCCTTACAGCTGTCAGCCCCCACTGGCGTCGATGCCGAAAGCATGCTCATTCCCGAATCCCTCTTGGAACAAGTTACTTGAGGTGTGCCATCAATATGATCACCATCTTCAAGCACTTGAAGGGCTCTCATATAGAGGATGGTGTGGAATTGCTTTCTGTGGCCTTAGAAGGTAGGACCAGAACCAATGGGTTGAAATTAAATCAGAACATTAGGAAGAACTTCCTGACAATTAGAGCGGTTCCTCAGTGGAACAGGCTTCCTCAGGAGGTGGTGGGCTCTCTTTCCTTGGAGGTTTTTAAACAGAGGCGAGTTGACCATCTGACAGCAATGAAGATCCTGTGAATTTGCCAAGACCTTAGCTATTGCACTTGGTCAGTGCCTTGAAGCATTCTTGCCATGTCTTGATTGTGAAAAATCCAGCTAGAGAAGAAGCAATTGTGAAATGGGGACAATGGAGTACCATCCCGTCCACTAATACCTCCTGTGCATGGCTGCGTGGAAACTTGATGCTTCAGTGCATTTGGATATAATATCGGAAGATTTGTCTTCACTGTCGTTGGACTGAAATTTTTGGATTTACATCCTTCGTTGAACTTTAACGGACTTTATTGGAAGATGGTTCATCCCACTGTGCTAAGTTCCCTCTCTTGTTGCCATATTATACTCTATTTTTGATGTGGTTTAATTTTGATCGTCTGTGGCTTCATTTCCAATGTTAGTATGTGGCTTTATTTCTTATTACACGTAGCCTAGTTTTCTGCTTTATTATCTAGAAATGTTTACAGTCTTGTTTCTTTATCGAAGCTGGTTACACAGAAACCTTTGGTTTTCCCTTTCCACCTTTCCGTGATATCTCATTGCTCGCTTACCCACCTGGGGATTGGCAGCCTTACCTCATTTATTTATTCATTCATTCATTCATTCATTCATTCATTCATTCATTCATTCATTCATTCTATAACTTATATCTCGCCCTTCCCACAAAGTGGCTCAGGGCGGCTCACAACAAACAATAAAACAATAAAACAAAGTTCAAAATTATTACATTTAAAAGTTAAAACATTTAAAAACCTAAAAACCTTAACATTTTAACATGTAGTGAAATACAGAGCTGCGTATCTGCTCCAATTTCCCCTTGAAGCTCCTGCACCAACAGAGCCTCTTGTAGAAAAGCATACAAACCGCATGGAGGCACGCTTGACCCTTTCCCTCTACCTTTTTGTGCTCAGAATTTTCCCTCCCCTCCCTTGAATTCATTTTCTGTCTGTGAGAAAGAAAGAATCTGGGGAGATTTTGAGTGGCAAAACCAAGAATTGCCAATCCTGGGTTGGGAAATTCCTGACAATGTGCATGAAGAGCAGGAGTGACCAAACTTGCTTAATGTAAGGGCCACATAGAATAAGCATCAGATGTTTGAGAGCTGCAAGACATGAACGTCAGATGTTAGAGAGCAGGAAGGGAGGGAGGGAGGAAGGAAGGAAGGAAGGAGAGGTGGAAAGAAAGCAACTTTAAATGCATTCTCCAAGCCACCAGTTGGAGAGAAACACCTTCTCCAAGCTAGCTGATGGGGTGTTGAGGGCTTCAAGAGCCACACAATATGTATGAAAGGGCCGTATGTTGCTCCTGAGCCACGGTTTGGCCACCCCTGCTGTAGAGTGTGAGAAGGGTGGGATTTTGGAAGGGGAGAGACCTCAGTAGGGATGTGATTCCACAGAGTCCACCCTCCGAAGCTACCATTTCCCCCAGGCAGACTGATCTCTGTTGTCTGGGTATCTGTTGATAATTCCATGAGATCGCCAGCCCCCACCTGGAAGGTGGCAACTCTTGCAGGAAGGGGTTAAGCAAACAGCTCTTCCCCAGGCTTATTTTCCACTCAAGAACGCATCCTCCTGCAGCTGCTTTTCATTTAAAGGGGATGGGGGGGGAGCAGTTGGAGGAAAATTGTATGCAATTGCTTGTGAGATTTTGTTTGGCCACTCTGATTCTTAAATTTGAGCAGGGAGCCTGGACTCAACCGTACGAACATTGCCACATAGCGTGAAATGAAGGAACAAATTAAGGACGTCAAAGTGATCACCGGCCCAGCAGCTGACAGTTTCAGAAAAGGAATTCTAGCAACGTCTTTGACTTGCAACGCAGTTATGAATAAAGCAATAAAGCTGAAATGGCCGACAACGAAATTAAAGGACACCACCCAGTTGCTCGTCCTACCCCCTCGTTACAAGCCTTTTCAGACGCAAATTATGGGGGGATTTCATGGAACAAGGATGGAGGAAGGGTGGGTGACTTTGAGGACATCGTTTCTATCTTCCTCTCACAGAAAGCAAGATGAATAAACATCCTGAGACTTGAGCTGTGGTGAAAGTGTAAAAAAAAACAACAACTTGGTTTGAGTGGAACTAGCTGAAATGATTGTAACATCAAACCTGCTAATTCTAATTCTAGGAGATCCCCAGGTCCAGCCTAGAGGCTGGCATCCCCAGGACCTTGGTGGGGTACAATCCATAGAGTCCACCTTCTGAAGCATCCATTTCTCCCCAAGGGAACTGACCTCTGTTATTTGGAGATGAGCTGTAATTCCAGGGGATCTCCAGGTCCCACCTGGAGGCTGGCATCCCTAAAAGGGGGGTCAACAAGTAGAAAAGAAAAAGTCCCGCCCTAATCTTTCCCCTCTTTATGAAAAAGAGAATCTTTGTAAAGGACATTATTTGTAGGGAAAGCCCAGCAGGAAGGAACTCATTTGCATATCAGGCCACACCCCCAGCAGAATTTATTTGCATATTAGGCCGCACACCCCTGATGCCAAGCCAGCCAGAACTGCGTTCCTGTGTGTTCCTGCTCAAAAAAAGCCCCGGGCATGCTCAAAGATGCATGACTACTTTAAGCAGGGAACAGGGGAACAAAAATCCACATCGTTTTTAACAAACCCCCCTAAATGCGATGAAACGAAACCCCAGGGCGACTAAATCGTGACTGACAGTGTGTATTACCTGGGTTTCCACTCAAAGGCAAACTGGAAGGCTGGTGGCTGAGGTCTAAATATAGCAGTTTGTGGGAAACTCTTGGCAAAGAGTGGGAAACATTGGCTTGGCTGGTTTGCTTGGGCTTGAAAAAGAGTCAAGGCCCACAGTACAAACAGTCAGCAGCTGCTTTCGTGGAAGTTTACCAAACTGTTCTTTGCAGTCGCTCTTCCCTCCCCTCCCCTCTGCTCCGGTTCTGATGTGGAATGGGAATTACACGCAGGAAGAAGAAGAAGAAGATGATGATATTGGGTTTATACCCCGCCCTATAGTCTGAATCTCAGAGTCTCAGAGAGGCTTACAATCTCCTTTACCTCCCCCCCCCTCACAACAGACACCCTGTGAGGTAGGAGGGGCTGAGAGAGTTGTCCCAGAAGTTGTCCTTTCAAGGACAACTCCTGTGAGAGTTATGGCTGACCCAAGGCCATTCCAGCAGCTGCAAGTGGAGGAGTGGGGAACCAAACCTGGTTCTCCCAGATAAGAGTCCATGCACTTAATCACTACACCAAACTGGCTCTCACCAAACTGGCTAGTAGCGGGAGGTCTCTGGGTTCCACTTGGAGGTTGGCAACCCTATCTGGTAATCATATTTGTCTCACAGTTCTTGGCATGACCGGGCCAGAACTGCACATGTTACGCTTCACCAAGGTTGCTGCATCATGGCTTCTACAGTCTCCCAGTAAGTTCATGATAAAAGTGAGGTTTGAACTCAGAGTCTTCCAGACCGTAAGAAGAGTCCTGCTGGATCAGACCAAGGATTAATCTAATCCAGCATCTTAGAAGCCAACCAGTTGCCCTGGAGGGCCAACGAACAACCTGTAGACATTCCAATTTGTAGCTCTTTCTCGTAGCCATTACCTTCTACTGCAGGGATGTCAAACTCATTTGGTATGAGGGCCGGATCTGACATACATGAGACCTTGCCAGGCCAGGCCAGGCCAGATGCGTCATAAAATGTAATGCCAGATAGCAGAGGCATAAACTTCATAAACGACATAGACAAACACATTTTTTTTTTAAAAAAAAACTTAATACATGCTTAAAACATTAGCATTTGTTGGTCTTAAAGGTGTTTTCTTTGTATTTCTCCCGTGCAATCCAAGCTCTCTCAGTTGCACAGCAGAACTACTGAGCCAAGCCTCTCTTCCTTCTTTTGGCTGAGGCTCCTCCCCCTCCTATACAAGTATACAATACAAGAACTCGTGGGCATTTGATGAAATTGCTGAGCAGCCAGGTTAAAACGGATAAAAGGAAGTACTTCTTCACCCAAAGGGTGATTGGCATGTGGAATTCACTGCCACAGGAGGTGGTGGTGGCCACAAGCATAGCCACCTTCAAGAGGGGTTTAGATAAAAATATGGAGCAGAGGTCCATCAGTGGCTATTAGCCACAGTGTATGTGTATATATAAAAATGTTTTGCCACTGTGTGACACAGAGTGTTGGACTGGATGGGCCATTGGCCTGATCCAACATGGCTTCTCTTATGTTCTTATGTTCTCCTGGTCCCCTGGAGAAGGAAGGAAAGAGCCAGAGCTTCCTTTGAAGCAAACGCTCCCTCCCCCCCTTCTTCCCCAAGGGAGGAGCCTCAGCCAATGGAGAAAATTGAGACTTTGCTCTGTAGCTCCTGTGCGATTGAGCAAGCTTGGCAAAGCAAGCTGTTATGCAGAAGAAAGCAAGAGAGAGGGAGAAGGAAGCAGATGATAGCCAGTTGCTTGGGGGCACGATAGGAGCCCTCGGGGGGGCCTGATTCAGCCCCTGGGCCACATGTTTGACACCCCTTTTCTACTGTCTCTGCGCCACGTATGGAGAAGAAACTGCAGTACCTTCCCCTCCAAGGCAGGCAGAAGAAGAACCTAGAGATGTTACATTTCTGAGGTTTGGTTTCATTCGGCGTGGGTGGCGAGTCACAAAGCAGAAATGGTCTGTGAATACAGGAGGGGCTTGAAATCTAAACACAAAGCTTCGTCGTAAAAAAAGTAAAGCAATATGGGGAAGATATGCGGTTGCGTAATAGAAGCCTAGTGGTGGAATGAGCTTTCTTGGCAAGGCTCCTGAACGACGCTATAGTCCAGTCCACAAAGTCATTTAGGGACAGTGTGGAGAAGGGAAAAAACCACAGGTGTAATCCAATCTCCAAGAGAGGTTAGCAGCTTTCTGAAGTGCCCCTCCAACGAGAGGACAGTCTTCTTCGTATTTTATTCTCAGCCCTTTAACAAGTTAAATGATAGATCAATTAATAATTATTCTAGGGTTGCCAGCCTCCAGGTGGGGCCTGGAGAAGAAGATATTGGATTTATATCCCACCCTCCACTCCGAATCTCAGTGACTCACAATCTCCTTTACCATCCTCCCCTGCAACCAGGGCCAGATCTAGGGAGGGGCGGAGGCGGCACTTGCCCCGGGCATCGCTGGAGGGCGAGCGCCAAATTGGGTATGGAGTCCATTCTATTCTATAAGATAGAATGGGCTCACAAAGGGCACCATTTTTTAATTTCCCCCTCCCCCTCAAAAATATGTAGCTCCGGTCCTGCCTGGAACAGACACCCTGTGAGGTGGGTGAGACTGAGAGAGCTCTCCCAGAAGCTGCCCTTTCAAGGACAACCTCTGCAAAAGCTATGGCTGACAAGGCCATTCCAACAGCTGCAAGTTGAGGAGAGGGGAATCAAACCTAATTGTCCCAGGTAAGAGTCCATGCACGTAACCACTGCAGCAAACTAGCTCTCCACCGCTTTCACAGCTGATCTCCAGCTGGCAGAGATCAGCTACCCTGGAGAAAATGGCTGTTTTGAAGGGTGGACTCTATGGCAGGGGTGGCAAACGGTAGCTCTCCAGATGTTTTTTCCCTACAACTCCCATCAGCCCCAGCCATTGGCCATGCTGGCTGGGGCTGATGGGAGTAGTAGGCAAAAAACATCTGAAGAGCTACCGTTGGCCACCCCTGCTCTATGGCCTTGTACCATGTTAAGGCCCCTCCCCTTCCTAAACCCCACCCTCTAACACAGCGGTGTCAAACTCATTTGTTATGAGGGCCGGATCTGACAAAAATGAGACCTTGTTGGGTGGGGCCATTTTAGGTTGGGCCAAGCCATGCCAGACTGGGCCATGTATGTACCTATTTAAGATTAGGTAGCAGAGATATAAATTTTATAAAGAACACAGACAACCCCAAATATATTTTTTTTAAAATCTTAAAGCATGTTTAAAACGTTAGCACTCATTGGTTTTAAAGATGCTTTCTTTGTATTTCTCCCGTGGGATCCAGGGAACTGGGCAAAGGAAGCTCTGGCTCTTTCCTTCCTTCCACAGGGGACTGAGGGGTGAAGGAGCCTCAGCCAATAGAAGGAAGAGAGGCTTGGCTCAGTAGCTCTGCTGTGCAAATGAGAGGGCCTGGCAAAGCAAGCTATTCCTCCCCCCTTCCTCCCCAAGCGAGGAGTCTCAGCCAATGGAGAAAATGAAGGTTTTGCTCTGTAGCTCCGGTGCGATTGAGCAAGCCTTGCAAAGCAAGCTAAGATGCAGAAGGAAGCAAGAGAGAGGGAGAAGGAAGCAGATGACAGCCTGTTGCTCAGGGGCCTGATAGGAGCCCTCTGGGGGGGCCGATTCGGCCCCTGAACTGCATGTTCGACACCCCTGCTCTAACAGATCCACCCCCAAAATCTCCAGGTATTTTCCAACACAGACCTGGCAACACAATTAGAAGACTGGATGGGTGTGGGATTCAGGGACCTGCCTTCTGCCCAGAATTAGTCTTATGCTTTCTCACCTCACCTTTTTCATCATACAGATCCTCCAGATGAATATTCTAGGCCAAGAGACCTCAACGTTCTTGAGCCTGTGGACAATTCTGGAATTTTGAGAAAGGGTGTGAGCATCGCCACAAAATGACTGTCGCAAGAATCAAGACTAATCTCAAAATGGCTGCCACAATGGACAGAAGGACCGACCACAAAATGGCTGCCATGGGAGGTTGAACACAAAATATATTGTATATTGTTTTTAGTATTCTATGTGGGTTTTAACTGTTGTCAGCTGCTCTGAGCCAGTTAGGGGAGGGCAGGATATAAATCCGATATAATAAAAATTAAAAAATTAAAATAAAAATGTTGACAGACCAAGCATTCTGCTCGGATGGGGGAAACTACTTCTGCATGGGCACTGCCTACAGATGCAGTGATGATCTGTCAGGGAGGCGCTGCGGCTCCGCAGTAGAGCATCCGTTTTGTTTCTGAGATCTGGCCAGATCAGGCTAACCTGGGCCATCCAGGTCAGGACAGACAACTAAATACATGCCTGAAATTTAAACACAATCAATTACATAGTTTTTAATGGTTTTTGTTTGTCTGGCTCAAGTGAATTTCCTTGTCTCACTACCATACTTTGGGGAGCATCTCACAAAGAATATAACAGCATTTGGACATGTGTGTTTGGCAGTGCTATTGTTGTTGTTCAGTTGCACTGTTGAGTCCGACTCTTTGCAACCCCATGGACAAAGTCACACCAGGCTCTCCTGTCTTCTACTATCTTCCAAAGTCTGCTCAAATTCATGTTAGTTACATCAGTAATGCTGTCCAGCCATCTCATCTTTTGCCGTCCCCTTCTTCTTTTGCCTTCTGTCTTTCCTAGCATCAGGATCTTCTCCAGTGAGTGCTCCCTTCTCATTTGGGGGCCAAAGTATTTGAGCTTCAGCATCTGACCTTCCAAGGAACAGTCAGGGTTGATTTCCCTTAGGACTGACTGATCTGATCTTCTTGCAGTCCAAGGGACTCTCAAGAGTCTTCTCCAGCACCACAGCTCATCGAAAGCATCTATTCTTCTGCGCTTGGCCTTCCTCACAGTCCAGCTCTCACAGCCATACATTACTACTGGGAATACCATTGCTTTGACTGTACGGACTTTTGTTGGCAGGGTGATGTCTCTACTTTTTATTATACTGCCCAGGTTCATCATAGCTGTCCTCCCAAGGAGCAAACGTCTTTTAATTTCATGGCTACAGTCACCATCTGCAGTGATCTTGTAAAGCAAGCTGGAAGGTCATATACCTACACAAGCGGTGGCCAACCGCCACGAGATACTACGACAGTCTTGAGGGACACCCCCCAGTCCTGTCCTTTTTTTCTCCTCTTCCAAGCAGCTTTGAAATAACCCCACACATAGGCTGACATCACTGCTCTGTGTTTCCCTCCACCTACGCCTCACAGCATGAGTTGAAACACCTAGTATAACTAGCAGGTGCTATGATGTCATCTCTGACTCCCCCCCCCCACACACACACACACACCAACCAGCAAATGATGTGAGGGGTCAATGTGGTCACACAAGGCACGTTGTGTTACTCCAAGCATTGCCCGGAATGCTGGGTCTTGGCTTATGCAAGTAAGTAGAGCCAAAACTCCAGCTTGAGAAATTCCAGGAGATTCGGGGGCAGAGCCTGGAGAGGGGCAATTCTGGGCAGGGAGCTGAGCAGGGAAACGGTGCCATGTAGGCTACCTTCTGAAGCTGTCATTTCCCCCAGTTGCAAGTCTCAGAAAACTCCAGGCCCCACTGGAGGTTGAGCAACCGCAACCCTTACACCGTTGTTTCTTGTTTGTTGCCAAAGACCCACCTGGAGGTTGGCAACCCCTAGGCAGGAGACTGAGGAGCAGATGAGATAGCGCAGACTGTATCACTTTTGGAGAACTACCTTGAAGGAAACACAGTTTTTGCTTTGGATACCTGCATCAAGTACAAGCCCAGGCTAAGGGGATCTCAACACATCTCGGAAGCTATGAAAAAGAAGGTCGCAGATTTATACCCCGCCCTTCTCTCTGAATCAAAGTCTCAGAGTGGCTTACAATCTCCTTTATCTCTTTCCCCCACAACAGACACCCTGTGAGGTAGGTGGGGCTGAGAGAGCTCTCCCAGAAGCTGCCCTTTCAAGGACAACTCCTACAAGAGCTATGGCTAACCCAAGGCCATTCCAGCAGGTGCATGTGGAGGAGTGGGGAATCAAACCTGGTTCTTCAGGATAAGAGTCCACGCACTTAACCACTACACCAAACGGAGGGGCTGCTGGAGTGTGGCAAAGCCCCTGGTGACTGGCTGGCTGCCCGCTCTCCTAATCCAGGGATCGTTATGCAGCCTGTTATGCAGTCTGTCTGTCTGTCTGTCTGTCTATCTCAATTTATTTCTGTTGATTTATATCCTGCCCCTCCCACAAATGGAAGAGTTTTATCATATGGCAGAGTTATACACAGGAAGTATATATAAATATAAAATATGTAACCAAGTTGAAGATTCCAGAATTTTTTTTTATGTTCTACTAACTATATTGTATAAACAATAACCCTTGTAACAAATGCTACTGTTCAAGGTGTTTCTTATACATATATTCAAGTACAAATACAGGATATCCACCAATTCAAGGGCATAAGCAAAAACGTTTGTATTGCAAATGAAATGTCCAATACGTTTCTCAAACCGAATCAAGCTCTCTATGGAGCAGTGAACAAGACATGGGGTGGGGGTGAGGGGCTAGCAACCCTATCCGAGAGTTGCTTGGAGATCTGGAATTACAACTCACCTCCAGTCTACAAACATCTTTTCCGCTCGAGCTGCTTTGAAGAGTGGACTCTATGGCATTACACCCCTCTGAGGGCTTTCCCCTCCCCAAACCCCACCCTTCTCAAACACTACCTCCAAACTTCCAGAAATTTCCGAACCTCAAGTTGGTAACCCTATGTGTGGGGTCACTCTGTCACTGCGGCGGGGGACTCCTCTCTCATGCACAAAGTGCATGCAGTGCAATGACATCACCGGGAAGTGACATCATCATGGCAGGCACGTTGCGCCAGGGACGCTCTAGGATTCGTGGTAAAAACTCTATGGTACCACAAATCCTAGAGTGTACCATAGAGCTTTCCCATGAATCCTAGAGCATCCTCAGAGCGACATGCCTGGCATGATGACATCACTTCCAGGTGATGTCATCGCGTAGGGCACGTCGCGTGACGATGGGGCTCTTTGGGGGCAGGGATCCCCCCCGACGGCCTGCTCCATGCCAGCAAGCTGGGCCTCCCCAAAACTGGGGGATCCCCCACCTTCAACAAGAGCTTGGCAGCCCTGCCTACACATTCACGTTCATGTTTCATCATGGGGGGGGGGTCAGCAAATGGACATGTTGCATGGATACTTGGGTCTGGAACGTGCACGGGGATTTTAAACACACACATCCCCAGCCTTTCGTGTTACAAATCACCCCTCACTTTTGAACAGTAAATTATCTTTATTATTAGCCGGGCCATGGTGTTGCAATTATTACTTGCCCTGTGTCGAAAGGTTTTTGCAATTAGAAGCCTGAGGTGGCAGAAGCTATGATATAGAGTGATAATATATGTCCAGCCGAGACAAAGGGATGGTCTCAAGATGTGTTTTTAGTATGTATCCCAGGGAGTCAGAAAACCGGGGTGGGTTGCTCTTAAACATTTCAATTAGGCCTGACATGGCCTCTGTGAGCCCACAGATTATTCCTGCTCCGCTGTTAAGTTTTTACGAGGCTTTTTGCGCAGATTACCCCCTTTCCACGATGATCTATAAATCTCACGTAGCAGCCTATGATTAATTTGCCCTGCACAGAACGGTGTTAAATTAATAAAATCCAAAGGAAGTGAGGGAGCCAGTCTTTTATAAATGCGACTCTTCTTCTTTGGGGGCTGGTCTTATGTTTGAGGCATGATCAGGCATTTTTCCGCACCTGGAAGTGGGATAAAACAATATCCGCACAGAAAAAAAACCCAAAGAAAACAAAGCCCCCAGACTGGGACAGAATCTGGAGAAGTGAACAAGAAGCAGGGCTTTTTTGTGGCCTATTAGGCCACACCCCACTGATGTAGCCAATCCTCCAAGAGTTTACAGTAGGCCCTCTAAGCTCTTGGAGGATTGGCTACATAACAGGGGGGTGTAGCCTAATATTCAAAGGAGTTCCTGCTACAAAAAAAAGCCCTGAGAAGAAGAGTTGTCTTTTATAACTTGCTTGTCTCTACTCTAGTGAGTCTCAAAGAGGCTTACAATTGCCTTTCCCTCCCTCTCTGCGTAACAGGCATCTTGTGAGGTAAGTGGGACTGAAAGAGCTCTGAGAGAACAGTGACTGGCCCCAAGGGAGTTACATCAGTCTGTCCTTAGTTGTTAACAGGGGTCATTTTGTAGAAAAAGAGGTGTCGGAGCTGATTAGCACAACTCATTTGCATTTGCCACACACCCCTGACATCAGCGGAAGGTGTGCTCAATTCGATCAGCTCAGCACCTACCTTAAAAGGCTTCTTGAATTAGAATTGTCCTAATAAAACCTTACTCCCGTCATATTTTTAAAATTACTTTCTCCTATGTGGCCACAGTGGCATGATGAAGATTTCCATCTGCCTGCTTTATATGTTTGGGTTATTTTCCCATTTTTTGTGGGGGGAAAGTTTGTCAAATCTTAAGAGTTTTCAGCAAAATTCTCACAGGGGGATTGAACAATGGAGCCCAGAAGCAAGTATTTTCTTGGGGGGGGGGGGAGAGAAAGAAAGAGCACAATAAAATTTAGAGGTTCCAAAGCTCTGTTCCTATAAGGAAAGGAAAGGTCCCCTGTGCAAGCACCAGTCGTTTCCAACTCTGGGGTGACAATGCTTTCACAACGTTTTCCCGGCAGACTTTTTACGGGGTGGTTTGCCATCGCCTTCCCCAGTCATCTACACTCCCCCCCCCCCGCAAGCTGGGGAATCATTTGACCGACCTCGGAAGGATGGGAGGCTGAGTCAACCTCAAGCCGGCTATCTGAAAACCCAGCTACCGCTGGGGATCAAACTCAGGTCATGAGCAGAGTTTAGGACTGCAAGATTGCAGCTTTAACACTCTGCGCCATGGGGCTCTTCTCTGCACCGCGGGGCTCCTGTAAGCTCCTACCCAAAATGAGACATGAGTGTTACTTCCTTGAATGGGATGCCTCTTTTTCTCTTAACCGGGGAGCTGCCCTCTGATTCCCTCTTCTCCCTTTGTCCTCTTGCTTGCTCACATGGCCTGTCATGGAGACGCATGTTTCTGCAGGTCTCTCCTATAGAGACAAGGCCTTCATACTCCCACTATACACATGATGCCAGACAAGCTGGCCATTTGTAATAGGGAAAGTACTCTTTAGATCAGGGGTGTCAAACTCATTTTGTTATGAGGGTCGAATCTGACATAAATGAGACCTTGTCGGGCCGGGCCATGTGTGTGTTCCTATTTAAAATTAGATAGCAGAGATATAAACTTTATAAAGGACACAGTGAAACACAAACAAAGATTTTTTAAAAAAAAAATTAGCACTAACTGGTCTTAAGGTGCTTTCTTTATATTTCTCTCATGGGATCCAGGGAACTGGGCAAAGGAAGCTCTGGCTCTTTCACGCCCTCCCCAGGGGATCAGGAGGGAAAGGAGCCTCAGCCAATAGAAGGAAGAGAGGCTTGGCTCAGTAGGTCTGCTGTGCAGTTGAGAGAGCCTGGCAAAGCAAGCTGTCCTTCTCCCCCTTCCTCCCCAAGGGAGGAGCCTCAGCCAATGGAGAAAATAGAGGTTTTGCTCTGTAGCTCCTGTGCATTAGAGTAAGCCTTGCAAAGCAAGCTGTTATGCAGAAGGAAGCAAGAGAGAGGGAGAAGAAAGTAGATGGCAGCCAGTTGCTCGGGGGCCTGATAGGATATTCAGCCCGCAGGCCACATGTTCGACACCCCTGCTTTAGATTATGCTCCTTTATCCTTTTTTGACCTTATCCTGAATGTGAACTGAATCTACTTGAATAAATGCAAGTTTGCCTTTTTTGCAATATACTTCTTGAGAGATTTATTTACTGCACTCAGTATCACACTTCTATGACTGGGCAAAACTCTGTTACATTAACCAAGTATCCCAATAAAGAGGAGCATGGTGACGCACATCCGAAAGAAGACAGGCACGGCTGAGCAAGAAGACATGAATCCAGAACATATGTTGTGAGGTTGGGGAGGAGGGAGAAACCACAGCAAAAGCTTGTGGGTTGTCAAACACAAGGGGGGGGGGGGAAGTATTTCAGATGTGTTATATGCTGCCACTTATGCGGTCAGACAGATAACATGAGCTGCAGGAGGTCTCGGCAAGATTTGTGGCGTTACACAAATCTTGCAGAGATTTCTCTAATAGAAACGCTGGGGGTGAAAATACGGCCACCAGAGGAAATGAAGAAACCTGCCAATATAAAGAAAAGCAGAGACGGATTCACATCAGTAACCCTGGCAAAGTTTAGGAACAATGGGTATCCCAACTGGGTTTTTTTTTTTAACTCTTTCATTCAGCTTCAGAAGTCTTTGTAGGTGCCTGGTGCTAAACCTGGAGGAGAAATATTCTCTCTGTGCTGGTTTACACAAAATTATTTGGAATTGGTTTTCGTAATTTAAAAAAAAATTCAAAAAAAAAAAGAGAACTTGAGCGTTTAACTTAGGTGTTTGCCCAAAGAACAATTTGGGCCTTCAGTCATTTTTTGATGCTGGGTGTGTGGTGGAGTGGTTAGAGCAGGGATGGCCTAACTTGCTTAATGCAAGAACCACATAGAGTAAATGTCAGATGTTTGAGAGCTACAAGACATGAACGTCAGACATTTGAGAGCAGGAAAGGAAGGAAGGAAGGAAGGAAGGAAGGAAGGAAGGAAGGAAGGAAGGAAGGAAGGAAGGAAGGAAGGAAGGAAGGAAGGAAAAGAGATGGGGGAGGGGGTGGAAACAAAGCAACTTTAAATGCATTCTCCAAGCTGCTGGCTGGCTCAGCTTGGAGAAGTGATTTAAAGAGAGAAATGCCTTCTCCAAGCTGGCTAATGAGATGGTGGGGGCTTCAAGAGCCACATAATATGTGTGAAAGAGTCACATGTGGCTCCCAAACTGCAGTTTGGCCAACCCCAACAATAGGGTTGCCAAGTCCAATTCGAGAAATATCTGGGGACTTTGGGGGTGGAGCCAAGATCAAGGCTGTGACGAGCAGAATTGAACCCCAAAGGGAGTTCTGGCCATCACATTTAAAGGGACGGCGCACCTTTTCAATGCCTTCCTTCCATAGGAAATCATGAAGGATAGGGGCACCTTCTGTTGGGGCTCATAGAATTGGACCCCCTGGTCCAATCTTTTTGAAACTTGGGGGGTATTTTGGGGAGAGGCACTAGATGCTATACTGAAAATGTGGTGCCTCTACCTCAAATAACAGCCCCCTCCAGAGCCCCAGATACCCGTGGATCAATTTTCCATGATTTTCTAAGGGAATAAATCTCCATAGGGAATAAAAGAGTTCCCAGCAGACATTTCCCTCCCCTCCCCTTGCTTTCTGACGACCCTGAAGCGGGGGGAGGGTCTCCAAACCGGGGGATCCCCTGCCCCCACCTGGGGATTGGCAACCCTACCCAACAATTAGAGGATGCATTCAGATTTCACGGTCAACTGATCCAAATTTCAAAAGGAGAATCACCACTCTACAACATAACAGAGAGCCGTAGCCTTCCACATTGTCTCACAGAGTTGAAAAGATCCTTTGGGTTATTCCTGGAGGGTGGAGCTTGTAGGGGCAGGGGTTATGGAAACCACAAAATGGCCTCTTTGGGAGGAGAGGAGAATTAGCAGGTGATGGAGACAGCTTTTCAAAACAAAAAGAGAGGCCCAAGAGTAATTGCAAATTATTCTGCTCAAAGAAGACTTCCAGCAGGGGGTGATGGGAATTGTAGTTTTCTTGACCTTCAGATTCAGCATTCATTAAACAAAGTGGAAAAACTTGTAATGTGGAGCAGCTTAGTTACAATTTTGGTAACATTGTCAGTAGAAAAAAAGAGATGAGGCGGGTCCAATTCTAAATACAAAATTATGCATGCAGGTGTTCTCACTACCATCTGGAGCTAGGGTTGCCGACTGCAGCTTGGGAAAATCCTGGAGATATTATTTTTTTATATTATTATTATTAGTAGTAGTAGTAGTAGTAGTAGTAGTATAAACCGCCTCCCCTGGAGGGTTCATATGGGAGCAATGCCTGGGGAAGGCAGCGTTTGAGGAGAGGAGAGTGCTCAGCAATGACATCTTGTCACTCTAGGACAGGGGTCCTCAAACTACGGCCCGCGGGCCAGATGCGGCCCGCTGAGGACGTTTATGCGGAAGTGACGTTCGACCTAAACTTGCGTTAGCAACGCACACTTCCGGCACTGGGCTGAGGTGGCGGAGACAGAGTGTGAGGTGATACTGAGGTGAGGTGAGTTCCCAGGCCGGGGTGTGTGGTGTGGGGAAGGGAGAGAGATGCAGAAGACGGAGAACTGACGGCCCGCGGCCTTGTACAGTAACGGCAGTCCGGCCCTCCAACAGTCTGAGGGACAGTGAACTGGCCCCCTATTTAAAAAGTTTGAGGACCCCTGCTCTAGGACTTCAGGTTCTCCTAAATACTATGGTACATCATAGAGTCTGACCTCCAAAGCTGCCATTTTCTGTAGGGAAATTCATCACTGTAGTACGGAGATCAGTTGTAATTCCCGAAGAATTCCAGGACCCATCTGGAAGTCAGCAAATGGAGGGCTTCCTCTCCGTAGTATTTTTTCTCCCAGCCAAGTTCCAATTCAAGAAGTGTCACTAGGGCTGCCTGGTCTTACCCAGCTGCCGGCAAGGGAACAAACAATGATCCTCTTTCCTGTGATCATAGAGTTTTTTTCCCCAAATGCTAGAGCATCCCCCTCACAATGTGCCCTGTGTGATGAGGTCACTTCCGGGTGATGTCATCACACCAGGCATGTCAGGCGTGCCGGTGCTTTTCAGGGGCGGGACTTCTCCTGCTGGCCAGTTCCGTGGCAGCAGGTTGGAGGCCCTGAAATCAAGGGAAACCCCACCGGGTGTGGGGGGATGGACACCCTAAATGACACAGAGAAAAATGCAATGGCTGTAGGAAGATGAGCCATGAAACAGGGGACAAAGTCAAATCTAATTGGCTTGATCTGTTGAAAACAGGTGCCTGGTGTCCTTCCTGTTTCAAAACAAGTCGTCTTCTGTTCTCATAACAGGTCAGTGTATTGTCAGTGCCAATGCCTATGTCATTAAAGACTACAGTCAGCCATAACAATGAAGGATACATACAGTTTTTCAAGGTCTACTGATCCAAATTTCAATAGGAATCACCACTCTACAATGTAACAGAGGAGCATAACCTTCTACATTTCCTTACAAAACTGGAAATATTTTTGGGGTAATTCCTGGAGATTTGGGGGTGAAGCTTGTGGGGACAGGGGTTGGGGAAACTACAAAATGGCCTCTTTGGGAGGAGAGGAGAATTAACAGATAATGGAGACAGCTCTTCAAACAAAAGAGAGGCCCAAGAGCAGGGCTTTTTTTGTAGATGGTTACATTCAGCAACTCCCATGACATGAGTAAATTGCCCCAGTGAGATCACAAAAGTGTGTGCATGCTAACTGTGTTTATTTTGGCTGCTTTATGAGAGTGTGTTTGTGTGCGTTTTCACTTTCATTTAGTGGAAGTGCAGGTGCTGGGGAACGAGGAAATGAAGACTGTATTCCAGGGTACTACAGCGATCAATTTCCCTGCAGAAAATGGCAGCTTCATCTAAGCCTGCTGAGTATTTAGGAGAACCTGAAGTCCTAGAGTGACATCATTGCTGAGCTCCCTCATCTCCTCAAGTGCTGCCTTCCCCAAACATTGGATTACTTTTGTGCAATTTTGAAGTAGGGTTGCCAAGTCCAACTCAGAAAATATCTGGGGGCTTTTGGGGGTGGAGCCAGAAGACTTTCCCATTTCCTAAGATAAAGAAATAAAAACACAGCAGTGCAAGGGAATGTTTGGCTCCTTCATCTATGGCCCCTTCCCCCGTTTTGCCTTTGAAAATGGGTTCCCCCACTTCAGGGCAGTTCTGCTTATAATGAGTAGCAGCCATTATATCCAGCTTGGCCTCAGGACAAAGCTGCCATATCAGGGAATTTGGTCCTGATCAAAAGGGTGAGCTCTGCCCACAGATGGGGGATTGAAGCCCCATCCTCTCTAGAAGTCACAGCTAACCAAACGAGCTGAGAAAACATCTTTCTCGCTCAGCTACAGCAAAGGCCTGGTTTGTGTGACTCACATCAAGAAGAACTCCACTTAAAAGGGGAAATATGGCTGCCAATGTTTCTGCAAGCCAAGCAGGTGCTAAGTGCCACCAGATGCAGCTTCCCTTGATGATGCTACATGGCAAGAACAAATGCTTCCACAAGGCACCATTCAGCTTGCCGCCAGCCTCAAACTCGGACTGGGGCGATCCTTAGCATCAGTGGCAATTGCTGTTGGAAATGGCTCCAACATAGAAAGCGCAGAATAGGCAAAGGGGAGTCCAGGGTTCACTGGCCATTGCAATGACCGTGGCCCACAGTTGGACAAGGAATGGCTCACGGTTGGTCAATGAACTGAAGGGCAAATGCAATTTTGGGCTGTATCAACAGAAATATAGAGTCCAGATCACATGATGTGACGGTATCGCTTTGCTCTGCTCTGATAAGACATCACCTGGAGTATTGTGTTCAGTTTTGGGTACCACATTTTAAGAAAGATATAAAGCTGGAACGGGTCCAGAGGAGGGCGACGAAATGGTGAGGGGTCTGGAGATCAAAAACTATGAAGAAAGGCTGAAGGAGTCGGGCGTGTCTAGCCTGGAGAGGAGGCAGCTGAGAGGTGATATGATTATCATCTTCAAGTACTTGAAGGCCTGTCATATCGAGGATGGTGTGAAAATGTTTTCTGTGACTCCAGAAGGTAGGACCGGAACCAACGGGTTGAAATTAAATTGGAAGAGTTTCCAGCTCAACATTAGGAAGGACTTCCTGACAGTCAGAGCAGTTCCTCAGTGGAACAGGCTTTCTCAGGAAGTGGTGGGCTCTCCTTCCTTGGAGGTTTTTAAACAGATGCTAGATGGCCATCGAAATAGAGGGGCACCAAAGAAGAGGTACAAGGACTCCTTGAAGAAATCCCTTAGCACCTGTCACATCAACCATCACCAGTGGTCTGACCTAGCCTCAGATCGCAAAGCATGGAGGCACACCATCCACCAGGCTGTCTCTTCCTTTGAGAACGCACGCATAGCTGGTCTTGAGGGCAAAAGGAGATTGAGGAAGAATTGCACTGCTACAGGACCAACCCTAAATCAGACTTTTCCCTGCAGCCGCTGTGGCCGGACCTGCCTGTCCCACATTGGTCTTGTCAGCCACCAGCGAGCCTGCAGCAAACGTGGACTATTGCACCCTTCTTAAATCTTCGTTCGCGAAGCCAAGCCGAGAGAGAGAGAGAGATGGCCATCTGACAGCAATGTGGATCCTATGAATTTAGGGGGAGGTATTTGTGAATTTCCTGCATTGTGCAGGGGGTTAGACTAGATTACAGTGGATGTCCATTCCAACTCTATTATAATATGTTTCTATGAATTAATCTGTGGGTATTTGGGGCTCTGGGTGGGATGTTATTTGAGGTTAAGGCACCAAGTTTTCAGCATAGCATCTGGTGCCTCTCCTCACCCACCCCCCCAGTTCCAAAAGAAGATGCCCCTATTCTCCATTATTTCCAATGGAGGGATTTAAAAGGAGCACTGTCCCTTTGAACATGATGGCCAGAACTCCCTTTGGAGTTCAATCATTCCAGTCACACCCTTGCTCCTGGTTCCATCCCCAAAGTCCTCAGAGGTTTTCTGAGTCGGACCTGGTGATTCTATTCCTAGTACAAGATCTGAAGGTCAAGCTGAGAGACTGTGACAGGTCCATTGTCACCTGGTAGAGCAAAGATTTGAACCCAGTTATCCCAAGTCCTAGTCTGACTCTAACCTGTGTGTCCCTCCAACTTTTTTGAGCCAGAGGTCCCTTTGTAATTCTGACATGGTGCATGGTGGGCACTGCCACAAAATGGCCGTCGCAGAAGGCAGAACCAGGCACAAAATGGCTGCCGTAGCTTTTCTTCAGTCACACGGTGAAGACTCTTCTGCTATGGTGGCAGCTGCTGCCAAAGCAACATTTTTTTAAAAAAAAAAATCTGCACAAGTCTCCAACAGCCAATCAGAAGCGCTGCTAGGTGAAAGCACCAACTGGCCCCACCCAATTTTTAAAAATACTTGACAGGCGCCACAAGACCCAATGGCACCCTTTTGGGAACTCCTGTTCTAACCACTAAATCCCACCCAAAAGCTACTGCCTGATTGGAGCAGCTGCTTGGGCTGCTGGAGCATCTAAAATTTTTAAACTGAAAAAGCGATGGTGATAAAACTGCACTTTGAACAAAGTTTCTTTTCTACGCTGCCTTGCGATCACGCACCAACCAGGGTCTTCCTTCCGCTGGCCCAGGGCTTTGGAGCCCCCTCAGCTGCTGCTTATATTAAACAGAGACTCCCCTGTCGGTGCGTCTGCGATGGCACTTTGCATTAAAATCAAAACGGGAAAAAGAAATGAAGCCGTTTCCGTAGACAGCTGTCAAAAAGCGAGCCAACAAGTCCCTGTATGAAGCCTTACCTGCAGCATCAAACCTTGGCTGAGAAAACAAAAAAAAAGGGGAGTCTGCTAGGGTAATATTGCCTATTCTGTTCAAAATATCACTTCTAATGTCTTTGCACCTCTGGACTGCTGGCTAAAGGGGGGAGGGCATAGGAAGCCCTTTACACTGAAGGCCAATTCACTCAGTTCTTCATATTCCTCCCCCTCATAGGCTGCCATTCTCCAGATGGGGCCCAGAGTTCTACCAGAAATCCAGTTCATCTCCGGATGACAGAGATCAGTTCCCCCGGAGAAAATGGCTGCCGTATACAGACACTCTGTGGCACTGCAACCTACTGAGGTCTCTCCCCTCACTGAACCCTGTCGTCCTCAAAATCCCCCCACAAATCCTCAGAAATTTCCCAAGCTGGACATGGCAACCCTGCCCCCCGCCCCAGTCTAATACAGATCCTGTGGCTCTCACCGTATGGTTTGGACCAGGCCTCATTTCGGGCAGGTGCTCACCAGGGGGTTCCAAGCCCCTCCAATCAAACCCCTGTTTCATCTTTACGGCCCTTCCAATCAGCAGAATGGAGGGGCCATTCTTATTTATTTACTAATGAAAGTGTTGGTTTTAACTTTAATTTTAGGCCCAAGGCATTCTGTAGGTCTTACTGCTGTCTGAACATTCTACCCTACCTGAAGCTTCTCTGTTTGCAAATTTTTAACATATCAGTATTGATGATACTGTTCAGGAAATATGCAGCCAAATGAAACCTGCCTTGCCGTGTCAGACCTGAGAAGCTGGTTAAAAGAAACAAGCAAGGGAACCAAGTTACACACTTTAGCATAATAATTAGGGCCCCCGCAAAAAAATGTGCCCCACTGAACGAAAATCCTCCAAATGAAAAATTCTTTGGGCTCCACCAAATGAAAAATTCTGGCTACAGGCCTGGTGCTCACAGGACCAGAGCTCCAGAACCTCCACGTTTTATTGTGCTTTTTCTTAATCCTCTCTTCACCCCCCCCAAAAAAGCACTTGCTCCTGGGCTCCATTGTTCAGATTCCCTGTGAGAATTTTGCTGGACTCTACAATCTGACAAACTTTTTTCTCCATAGGAAATGGGGAAAGAACCCAAAAATATCAAGCAGACAGATGGAACTCTTCCTCACGCCGCTGTGGCCACATAAGAGAAAGTAATTGGAAAAGTATGATGGGAGTAAGGTTTTATTATGACAATTATAATTGGGCTTGCCAGTCCCCAGGTCCCAGCAGAGGTTCTTCCGCTTTCCTAGGCTCCTTCCCGCCCTCAGTCAGCTGGCCCCGCCCCCAGAGGACCATGTGCCTTTCCACCTCCGGAGGCTTCAGTCTCCACTTGAAAGGCTTCCTCTTGGGATGGTGTGTCTGTGTTACTTTGAAGAAGTTGGCAGCAACCCATGAGTAGAGAGGCCCATCCCTCGCTTCAGAGTCGCCAAAAACGGGGGGGGGGGGAGGGAAACGTCTGCTGAGCACTTCATTATTCCCTATGTGGAGATCGATTCTCATAGGGTATAATGGGGAATTGATCTGGAGGTTTCGGGGGCTCTGGGGGAGCTGTTTTTTGAGGTAGAGGCACCAAATGTTCAGTATAGTATTTAATGCCTCTCCCCAAAGTACCTCTCCCTCAAGTTTCAAAACGATTGGACCAATTTTCAAAATGATTGGACCAAGTTTCAAAACAATTGGGTCCAATTCTATGAGCCCCAAAAGAAGCTGCCCCTATCCATTATTTCCTATGGAAGGAAGACATTTAAAAAGGTGTGCTGTCCCTTTAAATGTGATGGCCAGAACTCCCTTGGAGTTCAATTATGCTTGTCACACCCTTGTTCCTGGCTCCGCCCCCAATGTCTTCTGGCTCCACCCCCAACTTTTGTACTTTTGGGGGGGGGTGATCGTGGAACAGTGGAGGTCAGGATCAATGCCCACTGGGGACAGGGGATCCCCCACCCATAATTGGCAGCAGCATGATGTCACATCCAGGAAAAACCCAGAAGTGATGTCAAGTCTCTCTAGGAATTGCCAGGAACTGTCTGGTTAAGCCAAAGAGTTTTCAGTGGTTCCTAGAGATGATAGGTGTCACTTTCAGGCTTTCCTCAGTATTTACATTATGCCATTATGTCTCCCTGACTGCCAAGCGATAGAAGGCCTCCAGATTGGCGAGGCCTGGCATAAATAACAGATTTCTGGCTAGGCCTCATCAACGGAGCTGCTTTGGATCAAAGCTCAGCTCCTAATTGCAGGACTGAGTTAGAAACTCCAAGCCTGGTTGAACAGATGAGTCTGTCTTCTATAGAGTCAAACCCTTTTTCTAGCAGGGTCAGCTAATCTGACTGGCAGCAGTTCTTCAAGTGCACCCCCTCCATATCCCCCACCCAGACTCCTACCCTTCCTCTTTGTAGTTTTATGGCTCAAAACAGATAGGGGGCCTTACTGGCCCTGGAAACAAAGGAGAGCTGATTACCTCTTTTTAAGCTTGCCTAGGGTTGCCAATCCCCAGGTGGGGGCAGGGGATCCCCCGGTTTGGAGGCCCTCCCCCCCCCCAGCTTCAGGGTCGTCAGAAAGCGGGGGGAGAGGAGGGAAATGTCTGCTGGGAACTCTATTATTCCCTATGGAGATTTATTCCCATAGAAAATCAGGGAGAATTGATCAGATCTGGGGCTCGGGGGGGGCTCTTTTTAAGGTAGAGGCACCAAATTTTCAGTATAGCATCTAGTGCCTCTCCCCAAAATACCCCCCCAAGTTTCAAAAAGATTGGACCAGGGGGTGCAATTCTATGAGCCCCAAAAGAAGGTGCCCCTATCCTTCATTACTTCCTATGGAAGGAAGGCATTGAAAAGGTGTGCCGTCCCTTTAAATGTGATGGCCAGAACTCCCTTTGGAGTTCAATGATGCTTGTCACAGCCTTGATCTTGGCTCCACCCCCAAAGTCTCCTGGCTCCACCCCCAAAGTCCCCAGATATTTCTTAAATTGGACTTGGCAACCCTAGGCTTGCCAGGTCTGTGTTGGAACGTACCTGGAGACTTTGGAGGTGGATCCAGAAGAGGGTTGAGTTTGGGGAGGGGAGGGGCCTCAGCATGGTACAATGCCACCAAGTCCACCCTTCCAAGCAGCCATTTTCTCCAGGGGAGCTGATCTCTGTCACCTGGAGATCAGTTATAAAAGCGGGAGATCTCCAGGCCCCACCTGGAGGCTGGCAACCCTATCTCCTTTCCTTTCCAGGGCCAACAGCAGTCCTGGGGGGTTCCAACTGACAAAACAAGAAGTAAAATCCAAATTTCTTTTTCTGCCCCGTAGCCATAATCTACCCACTTAAAAAACTGAACAGAACGTTTGCAGGTCTATCCCCACGATGTCTAGTTTGGATCTGTTCCAGAGTCCTCTTCAGAAGGAACCACAAATGGGTAATATCAGTCTCCCTGACTGCCAAGCGATAGAAGGCCTCCAGATTGGCGAGGCCTGGCATAAATAACAGATTTCTGTATAGGCCTCATCAACAGAGCTGCTTTGGATCAAAGCTCAGCTCCTAATTGCAGGACTGAGTTAGAAACTCCAAGCCTGGTTGAACAGATGAGTCTGTCTTCTATAGAGTCAAAGCCTTGTTCTAGCAGGGTCAGCTATTCTGACCGGCAGCAGCTCTTCAAGTGCTCAAGCTAAGGTCTTCCATTATCTGATCCTGGAGAGCCAGTTTGGTGCAGTGGTTAAGTGTGCGGACTCTTATCCGGGAGACCCGGATTTGATTCCCCACTTCTCCATTTGCAGCTCCTAGAATGGCCTTGGGTCAGCCTAGGGTTGACAATCCCCAGGTGGGAGCAGGGGATCCCCCGGTTTGGAGGCCCTCCCCCCGCTTCAGGATCGTCAGAAAGCGGGGGGAGGGGTGGGAAATGTCTGCTGGGAACTCTATTATTCTCTAAGGAGATTTATTCCCATAGAAAATAATGGAGAATTGATCTGCGGGTATCTGGGGCTCTGGGGGGGGGCTGTTTTTTGAGGTAGAGGCACCAAATTTTCAGTATAGTATCTAGTGCCTCTCCTCAAAATATCGCTCGAGTTTCAAAACGATTGGACCAGGGGGTCCAATTCTATGAGCCCCTAAAGAAGGTGCCCCTATCCTTCATTATTTCCTATGGAAGGAAGACATTGAAAAGGTGTGCCGTCCCTTTAAATGTGATGGCCGGATCTCCCTTTGGAGTTCAATTATGCTTGTCACAACCTTGATCTTGGCTCCACCCCTAATGTCTCCTGGCTCCACCCCCAAAGTCTCCTGGCTCCACCCCCAAAGCCCCCCCAAAATATTTCTTAAATTGGACTTGCCAACCCTAGGTCAGCCATAGCTCTGACAGAGGTTGCCCTTGAAAGGGCAGCTGCTGTGAGAGCCCTCTCAGCCCCACCCACCTCACGGGGTGTCTGTGGTGGTGGGAGAAGATACAGGAGATTGTAAGCTGCTCTGAGTCTCTGATTCAAAGAGAAGGGCAGGGTATAGATCTGCAGTCCTCTTTTTCTTCCTAGCTGGAGACGACAGGGCTTGAACCTGGGACCTTCTGCATGCCAAAGAGATGTCCTATCGCTGAACTATGTCCTCTCCTGGCTCCTGACACAGCTGCCTCCAGCCCCAATCTGGCCTCATCAGCTGACTGTCAGGGGTAAGTTGCAGCGCCCTGACCTGCATAGCCCGGGCAAGCCTGATCTCGTCAGATGTCGGAAGCTAAGCGAGGTCAACTGCAGTTTGTATTTGGATGAAATACCCAGTCGGACGGCTGAGGCAGGCTTATTCAGCCACCTCCAGGGCCCCAGTTAGGGGTCAGTCACCAGAGGTCAACATCATTTTGAGGTGCAGACACACATGAAAAATACAAAAATACCAAAAAAGGAGGGAGGGAAGGAGAGAGAGAGAGAGAAAGTTTCATCAACAGTTTGTGAAGTTTGGGGTACTTTTGCTGCACCTGAGCTTTGAGGTTGTCCTCTCACTAACCCGCTTCCTTGCACAGTTTGCCAACCCCGGCATGAATCCCCTTCCACTCAACTCATGTGGACCGCTAAGTAAAAGTGACACCTCGGTATGATGCAAGTGAACTGGGGGAGTTTCGCCGGGTGCCCCCGAGTGATGAAGCTTGTCATATTCCCTTCCTCGATCAACACGCGTGGGTCAAAAAATCAATGTCTTCAACAAGAGCCGCTCTGGGCCATGCGGCCCGCCTGGCGTACACAAGCAGGCTTCTAATTACATTTCAGAAATACATATCATACATATATAAACTGACATCGATATCAGAGCGGACTTGCGTGCTGTCAAAAGGGATAAGGGCAATTCCCTCCACGGCCCTTGACGGCTCCGGTACCTGGGACGGAGGTGCTATGAGCCACATTATACGGCTGATTGAGTTATGACAGCTCTAACCCAACAGGGAAGCCGGGCGGGCGAGGGATAAGCGGGGCGAGCATACAAATGATGATAAAGCGATCCCTTTAAAGAACAATCTCCATAATATTTCATGCTTGCCGGTCGGTGTAAAGGCGGCCCTGTCTGCGGGGCTAACTGCTCTATCAATTGATTTGATTCACTGCAGCGACTACTCCTAGTCATAATATTTCAAACAAATGGCACCATGGATAGAAATAATATCTGCATCAATATTAACCCTGAAAGGACTAATGGACACGAACTATAATTTCCTGGACACCCTAATAATGCATGTCGACTGTACTTGGCATGGGGAGATTTTTCTTTCCATTTCCACCACCCCCTTCCTTCCCCCCCCCCTTTTATTCATTCATTCATTTATTTACAGCGTCTTGTTTACATAAAACCTCTCCTGTTTCAGGGACCGTTAGGAGACTCCGCGAGCCAATATGGGGGAGGGGGGAGATTGTAGATTGCATGGGAAAGAGTGGTGGGGAGGAATAAGGAAACTCTCAAGCCCCGCTCTCGCGTATGTTCAAAGTTAAACTTACGGAAGAGCAATGGAAGAAGAGGAAGAAGAAGAAGTCTGCAGATTTATACCCCGCCCTTCTCTCTGACTCAGAATGGTTTACAATCTCCTATATCTTCTCCCCTCACAACAGACACCCTGTGAGGTGGGTGGGGCTGAGAGGGCTCTCCCAGCAGCTGCCCTTTCAAGGACAACTCCTACGAGAGCTATGGCTGACCCAAGGCCATTCCAGCAGGTGAAAGTGGAGGAGTAGGGAATCAAACCCGGTTCTCCCAGATAAGAGTCCACACACTTAACCACTGCACCAAACAAGATTTTCACGTTGTGGAAGAGCAATAGGAGGAGGAGATTTTAGAGCCCGCCTTCACCCACCATAAGGAGTCTCCAAGTGACTTACAAAGATATTCTGTTCCCCTCCCTACAAGAGGCCCCCTGTGAGGCGGGTGGGGCTGAGAGAGTTCTGAGAGAACTGAGGCTGGCCCAAGGTTTCATGGGTGGGAGAGGGGAGGAGTGGGAAATCAAGCACAGTTTTCCAGATTAGAGTCCACTGCTCTTAACCATTATGCCATGCTGGCTCTATTTTTAAGAGCATGCCCTCTCAGGACACAGAGAGCCCAGAGCGAATCAGAGAGTGGCAGCATGTTGTATTGGGTAGAGTGTTAGACAAGGACCTGGGAGACCCAGGTTCAAATCACTGATCTGCCATGGAAGCTCACTGAGTGACCATGGACCACCATTCACTCTCAGCCATCCAGGTCAAGGCCCTTATGCCAGTACATCCTTATTTTTCCTCTCCAGTGTCCCTGCGCACGTCCATTCCTTTTGCAAAGGACAGGCCCGCGTTTTGGCCCCACCAATGGGACTAACTTAACCTTTAGCAGGCCCTGCCTGCCCTAACCAGAATTTGGAGCTAAATTGTCCACGCTTCATTCATTCCAATGAAAAAGTTGCAACTTATTTACTAATTACGCATGCCTCCTCTCCTTCATCCACAGAGCACAAAGTGCTGCTCCGGCATTCTGTCACTGCGTCTTAATAATTCATGCGCCTTGTATTTTGGCACCATTAGGATATTGGTTATCCGAGAAGCTCAACGGCGGCTTCTCCCGCTACAGTTGTGTAGACAGAGATTTCAGAACGGACCCGTTGCTGTCCAGAGGTTTTTGTGGCAATTGTGGCATCTTTGTTTCCCAACAGCCTAGTGAGGTGGGCAAGGTGGTGAGAGAGACTTGCCCCAGGTTAGGAATGGAACAGAAAAACAACTGTGCCATATCAATCCACTGATAATGCAATATATACCGAAACTCTGCTATTGTCTCAATAAATATCACTCGCTCGGCTTGACTTCGCGAACTAAGATTTAAGAAAGGTGCAGTAGTCCACGTCTGTTGCAGGCTCGCTGGTGGCTGACAATACCAATGCGGGACAGGCAGGTCCGGCCACAGTGGCTGCAGGGAAAAGTCTGATTTGGGGTTGGTGCTGTAACAGTGCAATTCTTCCTCAATCTCCTTTTGTCCTCAAGACTAGCTATGCGTGCGTTCTCAAAGGAAGAGACAGCCTGGTGGATGGTGTGCCTCCATGCTTTGCAATCTGAGGCTAGGTCAGACCACTGGTGATGGTTAATGCAACAGGTACCAAGGGATTTCTTCAAGGAGTCCTTGTACCTCTTCTTTGGTGCCCCTCTATTTCGATGGCCGGTGGAAAGTTCACCATACAGGGCAATCTTGGGAAGGCGGTGGTTTTCTATCCTGGAGATATGCCCTGCCCAGCGCAGCTGCGTCTTCAACATATTATGAACAACTTAGCAAAAGGCCCAGCGATATTCGATGACGAATATAAGTGTCCAAATAATGGAAGGACCCCAACCAGGGGTGGAATTCTAGCAGGAGCTCCTTTGCATATTAGGCCACACCCCCTCTGATGTAGCCAATCCTCCAAGAGCTTACAAAAAAGAACCTTGTAAGCTCTTGGAGGATTGGCTACATCAGGGGGTGTGGCCTAATATACAAAGGAGCTCCTGCTAGAATTCCACCCCTGATTCCAACAGTCCTCAAAAAGGCGTGCTCAGCAATGCTTTACTTCTATATCATTGCATCCAACGTTCAAAGTATAATATGATGGAGTCCTCCTCAAGTGTAAGTTGGTCCTTTAAAAATGCTCTTCTCTACGGGATCGCCAGCTGACATTTCACATTTCGCATGCAAAACTGTTTTTTTTTCCTGTTCTGTTTGCGCATTGTGCGGCCGCTTTGTTTTGCTCAGGTCAGGAAAGAGCAGAGACATACCCACCAAGATCCGATGTAGCATAGTGGCTAAAAGATGGAGTGGCTACTCTGAACCCAGAGGTTTGAAGCTTGCTGTGAATGGCTTGGTGGGGTGGCTTTTGGCAAACCCTGCTGCCTTAAGCCACAAGGAAAGGAGGGGTATTGATATGTAAACCAATAAATATCTTAGCTTTGGCCACACACACAACCTCAGTCAGAGCCAGATTAACAATTAGGCCAAGTAGGCCCTGGCCTATGGGCCCCAACCCATTAGGGGCCCCGGGCCAGCTCCTTCCCCCATTTCCCCCCCTCCTGCCTGCAGCCCTCCCAGCCTGCATGTACAGCCAGCAACTGAGCCACTCTTTGCCCAACTTGCCTGGTGCAGCTGCTGCTGGCGTCGTCACCAAGTTTGCCTCTCTCTGCCTCTCCCCTGCAGCTTAGCGAAAAGGGCTTTTAAGAAGGTGGCTGCAGTGGGGACCATGGGCAAGTGGGGCAGGCACTCAGATGTTTAGATGAACATATGAACATATGAAGCTGCCTTATACTGAATCAGACCCTTGGTCCATCAAAGTCAGTATTGTCTTCTCAGACTGGCAGCGGCTCTCCAGGGTCTCAAGCTGAGGATTTTCACACCTATTTGCCTGGACCCTTTTTTGGAGATGCCAGGGATTGAACCTGGGACCTTCTGCTTCCGAAGCAGATGCTCTACCACTGAGCCACCGTCCCTCCAGATGATTTACAAGGCGGCCCCCAGGATTTCAACTGCCTAGGGGCCTCCACAGGATTTAATCCAGCACTTCACAACATCCCTTCCGGGTCACGTTAGAAGTGACATAGACACATCGCTGCAATGTCAACCTGGCCTCACTCTTTTTCTGAATAATTCCCCCCACTGATCAGATGGTTCTGGCAGCCCTACCTCTTCCAGAACAGCCCACTCTGTAGACCGTATTCAGATTTCAGGGGTGTGTGGTCAGACAGTGCTCAGAGCCTCTCCTCCTCCTGTGACCCCCCCCCCCCTCCACCAGAACACCTGCTCATGCCTTCTTCTGACCCATACATATCCCCATCTGCCTGTGTGTCCAGTCTGGTGTAGTGGTTAAGTGCATAGACTCTAATCTGGGAGAACCAGGCTTGATTCCCCACTCCTCCACATGCAGCCAGCTGGTTGACTTTGGGTCACAAGTTCTCACAGAGCTGTTCTCCCAAGAGCAGTTCTCTCAGCCCCACCTACCTCACAGGGTGTCTGTGGAGGGGAGGGGAGGGGAAGGGAAAGGAGATTGTAAAATGCTCTGAGATTCTGAATGAAGGGCGGGGTATAAATTCAATCTCCTCCTCCTCCTCCTCCTCCTCTTCTTCTTCCTTGCCCTGTCTACTTGTGAGCCTTTGCACTTACCATCTGTCATCTCCCCATAGGGTTACCAAGTCCAATTCAAGAAATATCTGGGGACTTTGGGGGTGGAGCCAGGAGACTTTGGGGGTGGAGCCAAGATCAAGGCTGTGACAAGCATAATTGAACTCCAAAGGGAGTTCTGGCCATCACATTTAAAGGGACTGCACACCTTTTCAATTCCTTCCTTCCATAGGAAATCATGAAGGATAGGGGCACCTACTTTTGGGGCTCATAGAATTGGACCCCGTGGTCCAAACTTTTTGAAACTTGGGGGGTAGTTTGGGGAGAGGCACTAGATGATTTACTGAAAATTTGATGCCTCTACCCCAAGAAACAGCCCCCCCCCCAGAGCCCCGGATACCCATGGATAAATTCTCCATTATTTTCTAAGGGAATAAATCTCCACAGGGAATAATAGAGTTCCCAGCAGACATTTCCCTCTCCTCCCCCCGCTTTCTGACGACCCTGAAGCGGGGGGAGGGTCTCCAAACCGGGGGATCCCCTGCCCCCACCTGGGGATTGGCAACCCTACTTCCCCACTGGAGCTGAGTGGTATGAGCAGATAGGACTGTGCCTGTCAGAACTGCCACCACTGTACATTACCTGCACATTCTTCCCTGGCGGCACAAAGTGTGGGGGTTCTATAACAGTGGGCCCCACCAGAAGCCCTGGGCCCTGTCAGCTGCCCCACTGCAGGGTGTGCTGACACCAGAGCTTTTTTTGTAGCTCCTCTGCATATTAGGCCACACCCCCTTGATGTAGCCAGTCCTCCAAGAGCTTACAGTAGGCCCTGTAAAGAAGTACCCTGGAAGCTCCAAGAAGATTGGCTACATCATGGGGGTGTGGCCTAATATGCAAATGAGTCCCTGCTACCAAAAAAAACCCCTGGCTGACACCAACCCTGACACTGTGTCCGCTGCTAACAAGTCATCTTCTTTGCCAGGGTCAATAACTGGGACGTCTTAACCCCGCTATGGTGTCCTATTGTGTGTGGGGGGGGGGGTCACTCTCGTTTTTCAGCAAAATATGGCTCCTGCCTAAACAGATGATGGTTTAAGTGCGCTCCCATAAATGTCCTCCTCGCAAAGGGGGTGGGGGGCAAATGGATGCCTGCTTGGACGCTCACGAGGGCCAAAAAGGGACGTCTTCAAAGATTAATTCCTCGCGTCTCCTTTTAAAACAAGATTAAATTAGCTTGTGTTAGCTGGCGTTACCAGATGCGCTCGTACATTATGCATGATCCTTGGCCGCTCGCAGCCTGGCCGCACCGCGCTGGGTGTTCCATTAGTGATTTTCAATGCTGGGCTAAGCTTTAAGTCACACAGACAAGGCAACTGTATTGGGTTTACTTTGTGGATGTGTTTTCCTGGCAATTTCACAACCTACCTGATCACGGCTATCGATTGACTGCGTTTGAAATGGATAAAAGAATTAACCTGTGCAAGGGCTGCACAGTGGGATGCCGGCAGGATCCTATTTGTTTAGGAAAATCAATAGTACTCTAATGTCCTGGCAAAAAAAAAAAAAATTACTAGCCCATGTGGATCAGCTCTTCCCATCCCACTGTTCAGACAGCCAGATAGGTCTTATTTCGCAGTCTCTGGATAATGGGAAATTCAAGGCAACTTTTAAAAAAAAATAACAGAACAAAGTTGAGTCCAGGGACACCTCTAAGACCAACAGAGTTTTATTCAAGGTATAAGTGTTTGCGGGGAGGGGGCGTTTCTAGCAGGAGCTCCTTTGCATATTAGGCCACACACCCCTATGCAGCCAATCCTCCAACAGCTTACAGTAGGCCCTGTAATAAGAGCCTTGTAAACTCATGGAAGATTGGCTACATAAGAGGGGTGTGGCCGAATATGCAAATGACTTCCTGCTACCAAAAAAAAGCCCCGAGTGTTTGTATGCATACACACTTACTTATTTGATTTAGATAAAGCCCTTTCCACATAAGAGGCTCAGGGCAGTTAACAACAGCTTATAAATACGATTCTGATAAAATATATTCATAATATATATTCATAAATACAATAAAACATGGAAATTACCACGGCTGCTTCAGAACAACGTGGCTACCCTCCTGAATCTAATTTTAAAATGGAGAGAACATAAGAACAAAAGAGAAGCGATGTTGGATCAGGCCAATGGCCCATCCAGTCCAACACTCTGTGTCACACAGTGGCCCAAAAAAAATGTATATATATATATACACACACTCACACACACACACACATACACACTGATGGACCTCAGCTCCTTATTGTTATCTAATCCCCTCTTGAAGCTGGCTATGCTTGTAGCCGCCGCCACCTCCTGTGGCAGTGAATTCCACATGTTAATCACCCTTTGGGTGAAGAAGTACTTCCTTTTATCCGTTTTAACCCGACTGCTCAGCGATTTCATCGAATGCCCACGAGTTCTTGTATTGTGAGAAAGGGAGAAAAGGACTTCTTTCTCTACTTTCTCCATCCCATGCATTATCTTGTAAACCTCTATCATGACACCCCTCAGGCGACGTTTCTCCAAGCTAAAGAGCCCCAAGCGTTTTAACCTTTCTGCATAGGGAAAGTGTTCCAAACCTTTATTCATTCTAGTTGCCCTTTTATGGACTTTTTCCAATGCTATAATATCCTTTTTGAGGTGCGGTGTCCAGAATTGCACACACTATTCCAAATGAGACCGCACCATCGATTTATAAAGGGGCATTGTGATACTGGCTGATTTGTTTTCAATTCCCTTCCTAATAATTCCCAGCATGCCGTTGGCCTTTTTTATTGCAATCGCACACTGTCTTGACATTTTCAGTGAGTTATCTACCACGACTCCAAGATCTCTCTCTTGGTCAATCTCTGCCAGTTCACACCCCATCAACTTGTGTTTGTAGCTGGGATTCTTGGCCCCAATGTGCATTACGTTGAACTTGGCCACATTGAACCTCATCTGCCACGTTGACGCCCACTCACCCAGCCTCAACAGATCCCTTTGGAGTGCCTCACAATCCTCTCTGGTTCTCACCACCCTGAACAATTTAGTGTCATCTGCAAACTTGGCCACTTCACTGCTCACTCCCAACTCCAAATCATTTATGAACAAGTTAAAGAGCATGGGACCCAGTACTGAGCCCTGCGGCACCCCACTGCTTACCGTCCTCCACTGCGAAGACTGCCCATTTATACTCACACTCTGCTTCGTATTAATTAGCCAGTTTTTGATCCACAAGAGGACCTGTCCTTTTACTCCATGGCTCTCGAGCTTTCTAAGGAGCCTTTGATGAGGATCTTTATCGAAAGCTTTCTGGAAGTCAAGGTAAACAACATCTATTGGGTCTCCTTTGTCCATATGTTTGTTCACCCCCTCAAAGAAATGCAACAGGTTAGTGAGGCAAGATCTTCCCTTACAGAACCCATGCTGAGTCTTCCTCAATAACTTGTTTTCATCCACGTGCCTACTCATTCTGTCCTTGATATGGTTTCTACCAACTTTCCCGGTATTGAAGTCAGACTGACTGACCTGTAATTTCCCAGATCTCCTCTGGAACCCTTTTAAAGATGGGGGTGACATTTTTTATTTTCCAGTCCTTAGGAACGGAGGCAGATTTCAATGAAAGATTACATATTTTTGTCAGAAGATCCACAAGTTCAACTTTGAGTTCTTTCAGAACTCTTGGATGTATGCCATCCGGACCTGGTGACTTATTAGTTTTTAATTCATCTATCAGTTGTAGGACCTCCTCTCTTGTCACCTCAATCTGACTCAGGTCTTTCAACACCCCTTCCAAAATTAGTGGTTCTGGGGATTTTTTAACAATTTATTGATATCATATGGTTACACAACTTAGTTATTTCTTAATTATCTCAATATTAATCCGTATGACATTTCAATCCCCCCTCCCTCCAATGTTGTATTTTAACAATTTATTAATAACATACGGTTACGATGTTTAGTTATCTTTTCTATCCCTAACCCATATGATACTTTCAATCCCCCCTCCCTCCGTTATTAGACTTACCCCGAAGTTATATATTTAAATCCAAATATAAAGGTATCCCAAACCCATCAAAACACATTGTCTTTTTCTTCTCATTCATATTAAAAAATTGTCCAATGTCTTTTTACGTTCCATTCTATATATTTTTTAAATATCTTCCACTCCTTTTTAAACACTTCCAGATCATAGTCTCTCAAAGTTCTTGTTAATTTATCCATCTCGCTCCACGATAAAACTTTCACAATCCAGTCCCATTTCTCTGGTATTTTTTCTTGTTTCCACAGCTGCGCATACAATGTCCTAGCAGCTGAGAGCAGATACCAAATTAAAGTCCTATCTTCTTTTGGAAATTTTTCTATTTGTAATCCTAGCAGAAAAGTCTCTGCCACTTTCTTGAAGTCATAACCCAAAATTTTAGAAATTTCTTGTTGTATCATCCGCCAAAAGTTTTTTGCTTTTTCACAGGTCCACCACATATGAAAAAAAGAACCTTCATGGTGCTTACATTTCCAACATCTGTCTGACATCTTTTTACTCATCTTTGCCAGTTTCTTCGGAGTCATATACCACCTATACATCATTTTAAAACAGTTCTCCTTGATATTCTGACATGTTGATATCTTCATCGAGTTCTTCCAAAGGTACTCCCAAGTATCCATTTGGATTTCTCTGTTTATATTGATTGCCCATTTAACCATTTGAGGTTTTACTACTTCCTCTTCTGTAGACCATTTCAATAATAATTTATATACTTTTGATATTAATTTTTCATTGTCTCCAAGCAAAACCTTTTCCAATTCTGTTTGCTCACGTCTAATTCCATCAGATTTCATATCATTTTCCATCAGACTTTTTATTGTTGCATTTGGAACCAGTCATATTTATTATTTAGCTCTTCTGCTGACTTTAATTCAACTTTCCCACCTTGAATCTTTAACAATTGATTGTATGACATCACTCTTTCTTCCTCAGATTCAGCTGTTATTTTTATTACTTCTGCTGGCACTATCCAAAGCGGCTTCCTCTCATCACCATATTTCTTATATTTTATCTAAGTATTTAATAAAGTGTTTCTAATATAGTGATGAGAAAAAAACCCATCCATCTTGTGTTTCCCATAATACAAATACGTGTGCCAGCCGAATTTATTCCCATGAGCTTCCAACCTTAAAGGTTTTTTATCCAACAGCATTATCTCTTTTTTTTGTTTTTTTTTAAACATTTTTTATTAGTAACATATGGTAGTAGAACTATATCTACAACTTATAAAAAGCTTAAGATAAAAAAAAACATCATTCTACCCCACATCTTACTTTTCTCCCACCCCTCCCCCCAATAATTGACCCCCGCCAGTGTTATTTTAAAAAAAAAACAGATATTAAAGGTACCTTTAACTATCAAGAAAAAACAAAAATTGATTAAGAAAAAGATCCCCCCTTCAAAAGTTATATTCTTGTCTTAAAGGTCTTAATCTTCAAAAATTGTCCAATGTCCTTTTATTTTCCACTCTTTTTCTACATATCTTCTGAATTTCTTCCACTCCCGATTAAAAAGTTCTAAATCGCAGTCTCTTAGTTTTCTTGTTAGCTTGTCCATTTCACTCCATGACATAACTTTTATAGTCCAGTCCCATTTTTCTGGTATTTTTTCTTGCTTCCACAACTGCGCATACAATGTCCTAGCAGCTGAGAGCAAGTACCATATTAAAGTTCTATCTTCTTTTGGAAATTTTTCCATTTGTAATCCCAGCAGAAAAGTCTCTGCTTCTTTCTTAAATTCATATCCTAGGATCTTAGATATCTCTTGTTGAATCATCTGCCAAAACATTTTAGCTCTTTCACAAGTCCACCACTTATGGTAGAAAGAACCTTCATGCTTTTTACATTTCCAACACCTATCTGGCATCTTATTGTTCATCTTTGCTAATTTTTTTGGAGTCATATACCATCTATACATCATCTTAAAACAGTTCTCTTTAATACTATGACATGTTGCGAGTTTCATAGAGTTTTTCCACAGATATTCCCAAGATTCCATCTTTATTTCTTTATTTACATTAATTGCCCATTTTATCATTTGAGATTTCACTACTTCATCTTCTGTAGTCCATTGTAAAAGTAATTTGTACACTTTTGAAATTAATTTCTCATTATCTCCAAGCAGAACTCTTTTCATTTCTGTTTGCTCTTTCCTTATTCCTTCAGCTTTGATATCATTCTCCATCAAGCTTTTTATTTGTTGCATTTGAAACCAATCATATTTATAATTCAATTCTTCTGCAGTTTTCATTTCTATTTTCCCACTTTGTATTTGTAGTAGTTGGTTGTATGATAGTTGTTTTTCCTTAACTGTTTTGGCCGTTAACTTTATCACTTCAGCCGGCACTATCCACAAAGGTCTTCTCTCATCGCCATATTTCTTGTACTTT
Organism: Heteronotia binoei; assembly: GCF_032191835.1. NCBI lineage: Eukaryota > Metazoa > Chordata > Lepidosauria > Squamata > Gekkonidae > Heteronotia > Heteronotia binoei. Next base: position 56,620,087 of record NC_083236.1, on the reverse strand, counting down.
ATCCGCACATTTAGTAAGCTGCTCCTTATATAATGGTGAGAGAAAAGACCGTCCATCTTCTTTTTCCCATAATACAAGTAGGCATGCCAGCCGAATTTTTTCCCATGGCCTTCTAACACTAGAAGTTTTTTATTTAATAACGTTATCCATTCTTTCAACCATACTAAACAAATTGCTTCATGATACAGTTTCAAATCTGGTAATTGAAACCCACCTCTCTCTTTTGCATCTATCAGGACTTTCATTTTAATTCTAGGTTTCCTCCCGGCCCACACAAATTCCGAGATTTTTCTTCTCCATTTATCAAATTGCTTAGCATCTTTCACAATGGGGATGGTTTGAAACAAATACATAATCCTTGGTAAGATATTCATTTTTACTGCAGCTATTCTGCCCAACAATGACAAATTGAGCTTGTTCCACTTTAACATAAGAACATAAGAGAAGCCATGTTGGATCAGGCCAACGGCCCATCAAGTCCAACCCTCTGTGTCACACAGTGGCAAAAAATGTTATATACACACATACACTGTGGCTAATAGCCACTGATGGACCTGTGCTCCATATTTTTATCTAAACCCCTCTTGAAGGTGGCTATACTTGTGGCCGCCACCACCTCCTGTGGCAGTGAATTCCACATGTTAATCACCCTTTGGGTGAAGAAGTACTTCCTTTTATCCGTTTTAACCTGTCTGCTCAGCAATTTCATCGAATGCCCACGAGTTCTTGTATTGTGAGAAAGGGAGAAAAGTACTTCTTTCTCTACTTTCTCCATTCCATGCATTATCTTGTAAACCTCTATCATGTCACCCCGCAGTCGACGTTTCTCCAAGCTAAAGAGTCCCAAGCGTTTCAACCTTTCTTCATAGGGAAAGTGCTCCAGCCCTTTAATCATTCTAGTTGCCCTTCTCTGCACCTTCTCTAATGCTATAATATCCTTTTTGAGGTGCGGCGACCAGAACTGCACACAGTACTCCAAATGAGACCGCACCATCGATTTATACAGGGGCATTATGATACTGGCTGATTTGTTTTCAATTCCCTTCCTAATAATTCCCAGCATGGCGTTGGCCTTTTTTATTGCAAACGCACACTGTCTTGACACTTTCAGTGAGTTATCTATCATGACCCCAAGATCTCTCTCTTGGTCAGTCTCTGCCAGTTCACACCCCATCAACTTGTATTTGTAGCTGGGATTCTTAGCCCCAATGTGCATTACTTTGCACTTGGCCACATTGAACCACATCTGCCACGTTGACGCCCACTCACCCAGCCTCAACAGATCCCTTTGGAGTTCCTCACAATCCTCTCTGGTTCTCACCACTTTAGCATATCTTCTTCTATTTTGCGCCAGAGCTTTTCATAGTTGTTCCTAAACAGATCAATATTTTTCATTGTTATCTCTACCCCTAGGTATTTTACCTTAGAGGTAACTTCACAACCCGTTAGTCTTTGTAGTTCTTGGAGGCCCAGATAGCAGCCACTGCCAAGTCAGCATTCTTCCATCTGAAGCGGGCAAGGCAGTTGGCCCCTTTCCTCGAGCGCCGGGACCTCGCAACGGTGATCCACGCAACGGTCACCTCAAGACTAGACTACTGTAATGCCCTCTACTTGGGGCTACCTCTGTGCCGGACTCGGAAGCTGCAGCTAGTGCAGAACGCGGCGGCCAGGCTGTTGTTGGGACTTCCAAAACGGGAGCATATACAGCCGGGGCTACGTGAACTGCACTGGCTGCCGATTATATACCGAGTCCAGTACAAAGTGTTGGTCGTTACCTTTAAAGCCTTATATGGCCGAGGACCCACCTACCTGAGGGACCGTCTTTCCCCATACGAACCCCAGAGAGCACTGAGGTCAGTCGGGAAAAATCTGATGACCATCCCCGGGCCGAAGGAGATTAAACATCAGAGCACCAGAGTACGGGCATTCTCGAGTGCGGCTCCTACTCTGTGGAACCGACTCCCCGAGGAGGTGCGGGCCCTGCGGAACCTTGAGCAGTTCCGCAGGGCCTGCAAGACCGTCCTTTTTAAACTGGCACATCCGGACTGTTAGGAAGATCAAGAATTAAGGAGCCGCCAATGCGGTCTGAAGATTCACACCGCAGAATAATTATATTATTGAACTGGTTTTTAATGTTAGTAGTTTCATTGTTGATGTTTTATATTGTTGGATTTAAATGTTTTTATTATATCACTGTATGTTTTGTAATATGCTGTTAGCCGCCCTGAGCCCGCTAAGGTGGGGAGGGCGGGATAGAAATAAAATTTATTATTATTATTATTATTATTATTATTATTATTATTCTTGTTGTCTATTTTTCTGCATATTCTTACATAAATTTTTCGATTTTTCTTTGTTTATGTAAAGTCCCGCCAACTCCCCAAACTCTTGTATTCTCGTTAACAGCAACGGTGTAGCTTGTAAGGGATTTTCATTTATAAACATTATATCATCCGCAAATGCTCTATATTTATAGGTATACCCTTTTATTTGTAGTCCTTCTAAATCTTTTTCATCTTGGATCTGCATCAGTAAAATTTCAAGAGTCATTATGAACAACAATGGCGAAAGCGGGCAGCCTTGTCTAGTACCTTTACTAATTTTAATTTCGTCTGTAAGATCTGCATTGATGCACAACCTTGCCCTTTGTTCAAAATATATTGCCTTTATCATTCTTATAAAACTTTCTCCAAGCTCCATTTTTTCCATCACTGCAAACATGAAGTCCCAATTTAAATTGTCAAATGCTTTTTCTGCATCCGCAAAGAATAGTGCTACTTCCTTTTCTGGATGTCTTTCATAGTATTCTACAATATTTACAACAGTTCTAATATTGTCTCTTATTTGTCTTTTAGGAAGAAAACCAGCTTGGTCCTCCTTTATAAAATTTATCAGATATTGCTTAAGTCGTTCCGCCAGAATTCTTGTAAATATTTTATAATCGTTGTTCAAAAGTGAAATTGGTCTATAATTTTTCACATTTGTAACGTCTCTTTCTTCTTTAGGTATCAAAGAAATAACAGCTTCCTTCCATGTATTTGGTACTTTCCCTTTAACTCTTATTACATTCATCAGTTTCTGTAATTTTGGTATTAATTCATCTTTAAAAATTTTAAAATACTTAGCTGTATAACCGTCTGGCCCGGGAGCTTTATCATTCTTCATCACATTAATTGCTGCTTCAATTTCTATTTTTTCAATTGGGTCATTCAAAATTTTTCTCATATTTTCAGTTAAAGTCTCAATTTTTATTTTCTGTAAATATTCATCTATCTTTTTTCTCTTTACTTCAGCACCTTTAAACAACTTGGCATAGTACTTAAAAAATTCTCTTTTTATTCCCTCTTGAGTAACTACATCTCTTCCATCTATCACAATTCTACTAATTGTTTTATTTTCCCTCTTTTTTTTCAGCTGCCACGCCAAGTATTTCCAACAGCATTATCCAATCCTTGATCCACGTCAAGCAAACAGCATCATGGTATAATCTTAAGTCCGGGAGCTGAAAGCCTCCTCTTTCTTTTGCATCTGTTAAAATTTTCATCTTAATTCTTGGTTTCTTCCCGGCCCATACAAAGTCAGAGAGCTTCTTTTGCCACTTATTGAATTGTTTGCTATTTTTCACAATCAGGATAGTTTGAAACAGATACATTATTCTTGGCAAAATATTCATCTTAACTGCAGCAATTCTGCCCAATAAAGACAAATTAAGTCTGTTCCATTTTATCAAATCTTTGTCCATCTTGCACCAAAGCTTTTCATAATTATTTTTAAATAAATCTATGTTCTTCATGGTTATTTCTACACCAAGATATTTTACTTTAGAAGTAACTTTACACCCCGTCAGTGCCTGCAGTTTATTCTGTCTATTTGGTTGCATATTTTTACATAAAAACATCGACTTCTCTGCATTTATATATAGTCCTGCAATCTCTCCATATTCTTTTATCTTGGTTAAAAGCAAAATTAGTGGTTCTGGAGCGGGCAAACACTTCTCGTCTTCCACAGTGAAGACAGAGGCAAAAAATGCATTCAGCTTCTCAGCCATTTCCCTATCCTCCTTCAGTAATCCTTTTACCCCTTGGTCATCCAAGGGCCCCATTGTCTCCCTGGCTGGTTTCCTGCTTCTAATATATTTGAAGTCATTTTTATTGTTGGCCTTTATGTTTTTTGCAATATGCTCCTCATAGTCCCTTTTTGCCTACCTGATTACAGTCTTGCATTTGATTTGCCACAGTCTGTGTTCCGTTTTATTAATCTCACTTGGACTAGCTTTCCACCACTTAAATGAGTCCTTCTTACCTTTTACAGCTTCCATTACTTTGTTTGTTAACCATGCAGGCCTCTTCTTATAACCTGTTTGTGCCTTTCCTAACTTGTGGTATATATTTTATCTGAGCTTCTAGGATTGTAGTTTTAAATAGCCTCCAAGCTTCCCCAAGAGTTTTGACTGTATTTACCTTTCCTTTCAATTTCCTCTTCACATGCCTCCTCATCTCAGAGAATTTACCCCTTTTAAAGTTAAACGTGGTTGTGCCGGTCTTTTGGGGCAACTCTCTATTTATACAAATGGTGAAATCAATAATGTTATGGTCACTGCTCCCAAGTGCTGTGATCACTTTTACATCTCTCACCAAGTCTTGGGAATTACTTAGGACCAAATCCAGGATCGCCCCACCCCTGGTAGGTTCTGAGACCATCTGCTCCATAGCACAGTCATTGAGAGCATCAAGAAACTCAATCTCTTTATCTCGACCAGAACACATATTGACCCAATCAATCTGCGGGTAGTTAAAATCACCTATTACGACACGTTTAGCTGCTATTTTTAATCCTTCCATCATATTATAATCGTCCTCTATCTTTTGATTTGGTGGGTGATAACAAACTCCAATAGTTAAATTGCCTTTTGGGCCCTCTATTTCAACCCAAAGCATTTCTAGAAGGGAATCTTTGACCTCAGTCCTACTGGACCGTATACCCTCTCTGACATACAGAGCCACCCCACCTTCAACCCTTCCCTCCCTATCCTTCTGATATAACTTATATCCAGGAATCACCGTGTTCCACTGATTCTCCTCATTCCACCAAGTTTCTGAAATTCCCACAATGTCTATGTTTTCTCCGAACACTAAACATTCCAACTCACCAATTTTATTTCGAACACTTCTAGCATTTGCATACAAACATCTATAATTTCCCAGGCAAGCTAGGCCCGCAACCTTCCTCATGCCGCTTCAAGACTTTGGCAGACAGTCTATACTGTTTGTCACCATCTCAGTGGACAACTCTGATCCATTACCCGGTAGAAAAGTAACAGCCAGCCCTTTATCTCTTTGAGATGAGTCCTCCCAAACCAGAGACATTTCATCTCCTGTCGGCTTTCCCCAAAGTTTAATTTAGAAACTGCTCTGCCACCTTTTTGATTTTAAGCACCAGCAGCTTGGTTCCATCTGGGGAGAAGTGGAGACTGTCTCTTTTGTACAGCTCCCACTTGTTCCAGAAAGCATCCCAGTGCCTAACAAACTTAAACCTTCCTCCTTACACCATCGTCTCATCCACACATTGAGACTTCTAATTTGTGCCTGTCTCTCCTGCCCTGCATGTGGAATAGGTAGCACTTCTGAGAAGGCTACCTTGGAGGTCCTGGCCTTAAGTCTCCCGCCTAGCAGCCTAAATTTTTCCTCCAGGACCTCACGACTGCATTTCCCCACATCATTGGTGACAACATGCACCACAACCACTGGCTCCTTCCCAGCACTGTCTATCAGCCTATCTACTACATGCATAATGTCCGCTACCTTCGTACCAGGCAGGCAAGTCACCATATGGTCAGTATGCGGTTTTGCCACCCAGTTTTCTACTTGCCTAAGGATCGAATCACCAACTACCAAGACCCCTCCTCTCTCCCCGCCCAGGGATGGTTCCTTGGCGCAAAAGGATTCCCACTCACCAACTGAAGAAAAGGTCCCTTCTGAGGGCGCATTCCCCTTATCCTCAGCATGGTGCCCTGTTCCCTCTCGACCCTCAAAGCGGGGCTCATATGGTACGCCCCCGAGAGTCTTCCCCGAGTGCCTAACTGACTGCCTCTGCTTCTCCAGGTCAATCATCGTGGCCTCAAGGATACGAACTCGTTCCATGAGGACCAGGAGCTCCTTGCAGCGAGCACACACCCAAGTATACATGTGATACTCAGTGCAAAACACTGGAAAGCCCCCACCGCCCTGCTGGCATTCTACCTTCATGATAGCTTTTTTCAAAAATATACAGTCCCCTTTAAATCCTGTTTGTTTATGTGGCTTCCCTTCTGGAGGGTCAACTTACCTTATTGGGAACACAAGGAAATTAGGGATCTGGGTTCTTGGTCCTTACAGAGACCCCCAGGCTAAGAGCCACAGACTAAGAGCCACAGGCCAAGAGCCCTTTAGCTCTCGCCCTTCGGCTCGCGCCTCTGGCAAGGCGCAGATTAACAATGCAAAGAGAGTGGGGAACACAGCCACTCCTAATCAATCAGCACCAATCACCTTCAGCCCACTCAACTAAACAAACAGCAGTTCCCCAGCAACCACAACTCAGAATTTTCAGCAGTCACACAAACTCAGAAATTCTCAGCAACTTCCCCAGCTGTCTCAGCTTATCTCAGAGTTTCTCTGCTCTCTCTCAGACCTCTCTGAAGTGTCTCCTTCAGGGCTTTTTTTTTTTTTTGTAGAAAAAGTCCAGCAGGAACTCATTTCCATATTAGGCCACACTCCCTGACAACACCGGAAGTTACATCACACCATTCGGTAGGTTACTTTCTGCATATTTTCTCCATTGGTTGAGGATCCTCCCATTTCTGGTCCCCTGTGGGGGGAGGGAAAGAGCAGGAGCTTCCTTTTCCCAGTTGCCTGGATTCCACGGGAGAAATACAAAGACGTCACCTTTAAGATTCAAAAGTGCTAATGTTTTAAGCATGTTTTATTTTAAGTTTTAAAAAAAGATCTTTAGTTGTGCTTGTGTCCTTTAAAAAGTTTATATCTCTGCTACCTAATCTCAAATAGGTGCACACGTGGCCTGGCTCAACATGGCCTAGCTTGGCCCGACAAGGTCTCATTTATGTCAGATCCGGCCCTCATAACATAAGGGTTTGACACCCCTGCTTTAATGCATGGTATGCATTTCAACAAGTATGTTCTGTTTTAAAAAATGCTGAGAAAGTTAGTCGAGCTTCCTTTGCTACTGTCTGGGAATGCATGGAAACATTCATAAGACTAACCTGGCGCGTTCATATGCATTGGAGTCACCTTTCTTTGACCTTTCAACCTAGCAGAAACAGTTGTGTGAATTTTCCTCAGAACAGGGCAGAAGATCAATAGGCCTGTTTAAAACTCGGAGACCCTATTTGAAGGAGGCATTCGAGTTTAACCGTTTCTGTTGACGCCCAGCCATTCGCCCCACAACTTCAACAAACGTCCTGACTTTTTCGGCAGGCAAATTCTTGGCGTCGCTTCTTCCAATTACCAGAGTCTTCTGTTGGGCTGCTTTGTGTCTTTCCGTTCTTTTTCCTCGGTTCATTGTTCCCCACCCCCCCAGTTTCAAGGCGAGGAACGGGACCGTTGCTTGGGTGGTGGCAATGGATGAGTGGAGAAGAAGACTCCACATGCTTTTGAAATGAATTTTTGCTCAGTGAGATGGAAAGGGAAGGCCTTTTGTTCTTAAAAAAAGATAAAGGCCCTCCATGGGAAAAAATATTTTAAGAGGAATGCTGGGAAAAAGCTCTCTCTTCTTTGACCGAAGGCAGTGTTTAGGGAGAAAAAAGGAGAGGGGAACTGTCTGACCTGTCGATGTCTCCTGATGCCCTGTTAGTGAATTTTCATTTTACTTTTTTAAAAAGGAGGTCATGCATCGAGTGCAAGAATAAGACAAACGGGCTGAGTACGGACCGGCACTTTGGGCCGACTCAGAGACGCCTCTGAAGTCGGCCCAAAAAACCCCTGCAGATGGCAACATCTGCCTCCCGTCCCCATCCCGCGCTCACCCCGTCCTCTAGGCTGATCCACCTGGTCCAAAAAGCTACCACTTCGGAAGTGGTCACAAATTTTTGGGCCAGCCGCCAGTCGCCTCCACGCCGTTTGGAAGGTGAAGGGCGCACACGAGGCAACTTGGCTGTGTAGAAGCTGCCCCAAGCCGGTTCCGGCTTTTTAAAAATTTACTGGCCAGTCAGAGCTCCTCTGCGCATGAGCAGTCAACCCTTTAAAAAAAAACCTGAGTAGGGACTTCTGAGGCACTCCCCCATGTGGAGGCACCCAGCCGCCTCAGCGACAGGATGGGGCTGCCTGGCCAGAAACCACGTGGAGGTTCCCGGATGGCTCTTTGTGAGCCGTCCCGCTTTCGGTCGCCTCCCAGTCACCCCAGAATGCCCGTCTGTTCTCAGCCATGGTGTCTCAGATTAGCTAGCCAAGTGAAAAGTTATCTGGTTCTTGCCGGGACGTTCATGTGCTTTTACATCCTGATATACAGACAGTGGTGCCGCTGGAGATCTGTGGTGCACTCCCAATGGGTACAATGTCTATTTGCTTTTCCAAAGAAACATGCACAAAATATGGAATTTACACAAATATCACATACACTATTTTTTCAGCAAGTCTGAGGGGTATGTTGGATGTCTCAGATACGGCTTCTGAATGGCTAAGGCTTTTAAAATCCTCGGAGGATTTTACCCACTACTGCAGTTGCGGGTTCGAATAATAATGTGATATAGGTGCGTCAAACTCATTAGTTATGAGGGCTGGATCTGACATAAATGAGACCTTGTTGGGCCAGGCCATGTCGGGTTGGACCGGACCATATCAGGCCAGGCCATGTGTGCACCTATTTTAAATTAGGTAGCTAAGATATAGACAGACAAACACAATTAAAACATGCTTAAAATGTTAGCACTCGATCTTAAAGGTGCTTTCTTTGTATTTCTCCCATGGGATCCAGAGAACTGGGCAAAGGAAGCTCTGGCTCTTTCCTTCCTTCCCCAGGGGACTGGGAGGGGAGCCTCAGCCAATAGAAGGGAGAAATGCTTGGCTCAGTAGCTCTGGTATGCAGTTGTGAGAGCCTGGAAAAACAAGCTCTGCCTCCCCCACTTCCTCCCCAAGGGAGGAGCCTCAGCCAATGGAGAAAACAGAGGTTTTGCTCTGTAGCTCCTGTGCAACTGAGCAACCTGTTATGCAGAAGGAAGCAAGATATAGGAAGAAGGAAGCAGATGACAGCCAGTTGCTCAGGGGCCTGCTAGGAGCCCTGTGAGGGCCTGATTTGGCCCCCACACCGCATTTTTGACACCCCTGAAGAAGAAGAAGATGAAGAAGTGGAGGAGGAGGAAATTGGGTTTACACCCTGCCCTTCACTCAAAATCCCAGAGACGATTACATTCTCCTTCCTTCCCTTCCTCTCCTCACAACAGACACCCTGTGAGGTAGGTGGGGCTGAGAGAGCTCTGAGAGAACTGCTCTTGAGAGGACAGGTTCGAGAGAACATGTACCCAAGGTCACCCAGCAGCAGGATGTGGAGGAGTGGGGAATCAAATCTGGTTCTCCCATATTAGAGTCTGCACTCTTAAACCAATACACCAAACTGGCTCTGTACCTCTGTACCTGTTGAGGTTTCTCCTCTCCCTAAATCCTGCCTTCCCCCCGTATCTACCCCCAAAATCTCCTGGTATTTCCCCACCCAGAGCTGGCAACCCAATTTCATTTATAAGTTAATTTTTTTGGAGGGGAGGGAGGGGGTTGTAAGAAAGTGGTTTGAGTTTATTTACATATTTAAAACATTCTAATGTCACCTTTCCACCCAATCTGAATCCACAAGGTGGCGAACACAAGAAACATTTAAACAATCAAATATACAGTTACAATTATAAAATTCAATCAAGAGGAAGCAGAATTAGAAGAAGATAATACTGGATTTATATCCCGCCCTCCACTCGGAGTCTCAGAGCGGCTCACAATTGCCTTTATCTTCCTCCCCCATAACAAACACCCTGTGAGGTGGGTGGGGCTGGAGAGGGCTCTCACAGCAGCTGCCCTTTCAAGGACAACCCTCTGCCAGAGGTATGGCTAACCCAAGGCCATTCCAGCAGGTGCAAGCGGAGGAGTGGGGAATCAAACCCGGTTCTCCCAGATAAGAGTCCGCGCACTTAACCACTACACCAAACTGTTATCTTAGGAAGATAACAGATCGCCTTTTTCTCTAATTCAGAGATATTTGAATTCTCCTCTTCCTCCTCTACTTCAGCTTCTACTTCTTCTTCACAGAGTCCACACTCCAAACCAGCCAATTTCTCCAGGAGAACTGATCCCCATTGTCTGGAGATCGATTGAAATAGTGGGAGCTCGCCAAGCCCCACCAGAAGTTTGGCAACCCTAAAACACTTCCCACAATCTTGCACTGCCACATGGGAATTGTAGTTCTACTCACTAAGTTCCAAGCACATGCCAACATGCTGAATGAGGCCAACTGCATAAGTGGAAACCATCTCTGAGCTGATCGTCCATTGAGGATTGGGGGTTGGACTAGATGGCCTGTATGGCTCTATGATTCTATGGATATACAACTTCTTGGGGGAAACCAAAGAGCCCAAGCACACACATTGAATAAGTACTTTCTTAGGTGGACACATTCTTTTCTGTGTAATTGGGACATCTCCAGTAACCCTTAAGTAATGTGTGCACTTGGACTATTCAGTTCCACCAAGATGTTGCATAGCTGATAAATAATAGAATTGGACTGAGGATTGCAAGAACCATTTATTTGAATTTTGATAAACTGACAAAAACAATAACACATTGGAGATGATTTTTTTGCACAGAGCCGATTGGCTTTCTTTTTTTCCCCACCTGGAGGTTGGCAACTCTACTTTCTGAACATGTTCCTTACAAACATGGACTCGTCATTGAATCGTAAGAAGGATTTAGAAGTCTATTAGAGAGACTTCTGGATCCTTTGTTTATGTTCTTTCCCTTTTCACCACTGTGCTTGGTAGTCAAACCATTTTACCCTCTCATGCCATATAAAATTATGTTTAAAAGATCTCTAATAAAAATGCTTGGATATTTGGAAAGCTGCAGTATCCTTCAAATAGCAGCTCACTCCGTTCCATTAATCCCTGTTACTTTTCCAAGGGGACACTTTATAATGTTTTGGATAAAATCACATACTTGGTCTGGGGAGGATAGATTTCAAAACATTAGTGGAGTCTCTGGGTTTTAAACATTAAAATCTACTTTTTACACGGACTGCTGAAACAACAGTTCCCTTACCTTTCAGCATCTACGCATTCTGCCAAAAATGATATCCTTGTTTGGAAACAGTAAACCATCTTTGACAGGTTTAAGACCCTGAGAGGAACTTTACAAAAATAAGGAGTAAGGAGAAGTAAAACAAGGAATATTTACCTTGAAGGAAGAGCTCTGGTTTAAGGAACGGGGATTATATTGTTTTGTGTATGTGTGCATTTTACGCACACAGATCTCATTCATAGGATTATGGACAACGTTAAGGAGTTTCTGCAACTGGTATAAAATGTAACCACAACCCGAGACATCCTGGTTACTTGAAGCAGAGAGATGAGAGCTACCATTGGCTTCCAGGTGCAAGATTCTGTTGAGTCCACTCTAGGGTTGCCAAGTCTAACTCAGAAAATACCTGGGGACTTTGGGGTTAGGGCTGGGAGACTTCAGGGGTGGAGCCAGGAGACATTCCCTAAAATAAATAAATAAAAATACAGCAGTGCAGTTCCCTTGAATACAGTCTTCATTTCCTTGTTTCCCAAGCAGCTGGCTGCACTTCCACTTCCACTCTCTCTCACACAGAGAGAGAGATGCATACAGCAGCCAAAATAAACACAGTTTGGAAGCACACACTCTCTGGTCTTACTGGGTCAATTTACTCACCATGGGAGTTGTCGACTGCTCTATACGCAACCCAGTTCATCAGACTAACACAGGGAAACCAGAGGTTACTATTTTAGTGTACAAATGGCTTCTTAAAGGACTGGAAAACAAATGGAGATTCTGAGCTCCTTCCCTTCCCTTTCAACAGGCACGTTGTTCTGCAGGCTTGCCCCGCCCTCATTCAACCTGGACCAAAGATGTAAAGGCACACGCACCTTTCTAGAAGAAAGCTGTTCCCAGGGTCTTTTTAAGCCTTCCGAGGTTTGAAGGCACATGGTGTCTGGCTGTTATGGTGGGGCTTTCCCTTGCCAGCCAGCTGCCTGGGGGTGGAAAAGAGCCTGCCAAACCGGGAGATCCCCCGCTGGGACCTGGGGATTGGCAATCCAAGTACACTCCCTCCCTCACCTTAGGCCCATCTCAAACATCTAGGAAAGCAAGCTACATGACTTGGCCAACTGCAAGGATTGACCAGGTTTCCTGGAAATTTGGCCCCTTCCCTACCTTCCTAGGGTTGCCGGGTCCAACTCAGAAAATATCTGGAGACTTTGGGGGTGGAGCCAGGTGACTTTCCCTTTCCCTAGAATAAATAAATAAAAATACAGCAGAGCTGTTCCCCTGAATATAGTCATCATTTCCTTGCCCTCAGCAGCTGGCTGCACTTCTACTAAATGAAACTGAACACACATACAAAGCAGACAAAATAAACACAGTTTTGCAAGCCCACACTTTTGTGATCTCACTGGAGCAATATACTCACGAGAGTTGTTGAATGTAACCATCTGCTGTAATTCAACCAAGTTCTTCAGACTAACACTGGGATACAAAAGACCCTAGTTTACTCTTTACTATCTATTTTACTGTGCAAATGACTTCTGAAATGAATTCAAAACAAATGGAGGGACTGGGCTCCTTCCTTTCTCACAGCTTCACAGACTCACTGGGAAGATCCATGTCTCTTTGCCTGCTAGCCCCACTGCCATACAGCTTCCTGAGATTTAAAGGCACGCACACCTCACCTTCCAAAACACAAGGAGTTCCCAAGCTTCTTCTAAGCCTTCTGAGGTGGAGAGGCACATGGTAGCTGTTGGGGCAGGGCTGCCCCCCTCCGGCCAATTGCTGGCAGCAGGGAGGAGCCTGCAGAACTGGGGGACCTCCCACTGGGGCCTGGGACTGGCAAGCCTATACCTTCCTCATCAGCCCTGATTAGAAAAGTTCCATCAACACCAGATCTTCAGTTTGGTCAAGAAGGACAACAGGGCCCATTGTGCACAGAACATGTGTGTTACCGAGGCTTTTTTTTTTGCAGAAAAAGCCTAGCAGGAACTCATTTGCATAATAGGCCACACCCCCTGATGTCACCATTGCTTCATGCAGGACTTTTTTGTAGACAAAGCCCAGCAGGAAATCATCTGCATATTATGCCAAGTTCTGCATATTATGCCAGTTCCAGCTGATGCCAAGCCAGCTGGAACTGCGTTCCTGTGCATTCCTGCTCAAAAAAAGCCCTGTGTATTACCACCGAGCTATGGCTCTTCTCTGAAGTTCTCCTCTCTGCGGTACCGAGATCTGTAAGTTTTTCCTCCATTGCTGTGCCTTGTAGACCGTGTATTGTCCTCTCAGCATTGCCTTGAATGATTTCCAACTTGTCAGTTTGCAAACCGTGGGGCCCTGGACAACAGATCATAGTCGAGTTTTATGTGGTGTCAAGCTGGCATAGCTACCGGCACTCCCTGTTTTCAGCACTTAATGTGCTGGCACAGCAAATTGTAAGAGTGAACTGGAAGTCTAGAAAGAATGACTTGGCTCTCGCTAATGTTACTTATTTAACATGCCACTTGTCGTGTATGTGAGTCAGGGGGGAAGGGAAGAAACACGGAAAGCAAAAACAAAGCAACACAAAAGGATTGCAAGCCACTCTGACATCCGAGGAAAGTTATCTTGTAAATTTGGGGGGGAGGTTGTATTTGTGTGTGTGCGTGTGCTCACGTGTGCATGCCTGGTAGTCATGGTGACTTCTAGAGACCCCTGCTGGGGCATGGAGGATATTCAGAGAAGTGACTTGATACAGCCCGCCTCTGCCTCCTTGCCCTGGTATTTCAAGAAGGCCTCCCATCCAAGTACCTGTCAGAATTGGCCCTGCTTAGCTTCCAAGATCTGATGGGGGAAAAGTTATCTTAAAGGTGACATTAAGGAACCAAATCCATACCTACCTGTCCAGCATAGCAATGCTTTTGATTGTTCAAATGCAGTGTTAGACAGGTGAACATGTTCAATGCAAAATTTGCGGCTTCTCTAGTGTTCATATGAGTATGCGCATGAACCCCTGGCCCATAGCAATCTAGTTTTGCTAATCATAGAATCATAGAGTTGGAAGGGACCTCCTGGGTCATCTAGACCAACCCCCTGCATAATGCAGGAAACTCACAAACACCTCCCCCTAAATTCACAGGATCTTCATTGCTGTCAGATGGCCATCTAGCCTCTGTTTAAAAACCTCCAAGGAAGGAGAGCCCACCACCTCCCAAGGAAGCCTGTTCCACTGAGGAACTGCTCTAAACTCACAAACACCTCCCCCTAAATTCACAGGATCCTCATTGCTGTCAGATGGCCATCTAGCCTCTGTTGAAAAACCTCCAAGGAAGGAGAGCCCACCTCCTGAGGAAGCTTGTTCCACTGAGGAACCACTCCAACTGTCCGGAAGTTTTTCCTAAAGTTGATCTGGAAACTCTTTTGATTTAATTTCACACCTGCTGGTTCTGTTCCTACCTTCCAGGGCCACAGAAAACAATTCCACACCCTCCTCTATATGACAGCCCTTCAAGTACTTGAAGATGGTGATCATATCTAGGGTTGCCTAGTCCCCTGCGGGCTCCAGCAGGGGACTTATTACATGCGCGCATTGCGATGACATCATTGCGCCAGCATCGCTCGCTGGCCGCTCTATTGTACCGTAGAGTTTTCCCTCCCAAATCACTAGAGCGTCCAGGAAAACCATAGAGTCTTCCTCAAAACACCTAGAGCGGCCGCCGAGCAATGTCGCCGCCATGATGCCACTTCTGGGTGATGTCATTGCCCCAGCGACATCAGGGGAGGTTCCCCCCACTGGCCCAATGTTGGCCGGCAGGTTGGGAACCTCCAGGGTAGGAGAACCCCTGTCCGGCCTGGGGGCTTGGCAGTCCTAATCATATCACCTCTCAGCTGCCTCCTCTCCAGGCTAAACACGCCCAGCTCCTTCAAGCTTTCTTCGTAGGACTTGGTCTCCAGACCCCTCACCATCTTTGTTGCCCTCCACTGGACTCGTTCCAGCTTGTCTATATCCTACATATAACATTCTCAAATAATGTGCACAAAGTATTATTCTCTGTGTGTGCATGGTTTCTAGGAATGCTCATGTTTTAAAAAATGTATACGCTTTTCACTGAAATGGTAAAGGATGCATCTCCAGCGCACTTACAGATGGGAGGATCCCGCACCGCCCCCCCGCCCTTCAAACCATCCAATATGTCCTTGTTGAGAATTTAGGCAGCAACGTTTCAGCATTCTCCGCTGCAACCATAAATAACATGCCCATCTCTAATTTGGCCTCCAATAACATCTGACCAACCTTGATTTATCCACAGACGAAAACAGGCGTCTCTAATTTGCTAACCAATCGCTGCAACTCTCTCCTCGCCGACCAATAATTCTGCCATCTCTAATTTGCCAATAAATAATTCGGTGCTCTCAGATTTACTCACCGATAATGCGACCGATTTGCTGACCAATGATTGTGTCAAGTGGTAACAGTGCCCCCGGCAAACAGTAATTTGCTAAGCAATATTTGGGACCTCTTCTCCCCCACCCTCCCCCTCCCCCCTCTCCCCTGTTTGTGGCAGAGAGCTACAGCGATCCTTGAATTTGATCGCTGTGCTGCAGTCCTGATGATGTTTTGTTCTGAGAAGTGGTCCTTCCATGGACAAAAGATTTGCTTTCTCTGACAATCAGAAGGGGGGGGGGGGTAGTTAGGATCGCCAAGTCCAATTCAAGAAATATCTGAGGACTTTGGGGGTGGAGCCAGGAGACTTTGGGGGTGGGGCCAGGAGCAAAGGTGGGATAAGCATTATTGAACTCCAAAGGAGTACTGGCCATCACATTTAAAAGGGACCGCACACCTTTTTAAATGCCTTCCTTTCATAGGAAATGTAAAGAGCTCTGTGGCGCAGAGTGTTAAAGCTGCAGTACTGCAGCCCTAAGCTGTGCTCACGACCTGAGTTCGATCCCCGGCGGAAGCTGGGTTTTCAGGTAGCCGCCTCGAAGTTGACTCAGCCTTCCATCCTTCCGAGGTTGGTAAAATGAGTACCCAGCTTGCTGGGGGGAAAGTGTAGATGACTGGGGAAGGCAGTGGCAAACCACCCTGTAAAAAGTCTGTTGTGAGAGCAATGTCACCCCAGAGTCGGAAACGACTGGTGCTTGCACAGGGGACCTTTCCTTTCCTTTCCTTCTTAGGAAATAATGAAGGATAGGGACACCTCCTTTGGGGGCTCATAAAACTGGACCCCCTGGTCCAATATTTTTGAAACTTGCGGGGTATTAGGAGAGAGACACTGGATGCTACACTGAAAATGTGGTGCCTCTACCTCAAAATACAGCTCCCCCAGAGCCCCAGATACCCGCAGATCAATTCTCCATTATTTCCTATGGGAATAAGTCTCCATAGGGAACAACCGAGTTCCCAGCAGACATTTCCCTCCCCTCCCCCGCTTTCTGATGACCCTGAACCAGGGGGAGGGCCTCCAAACCGGGGGATCCCCTGCCCCCACCTGGGGATTGGCAATCCTGGGGGGCGGGGTCCATACTAGCTCTGCAGAGCTGGATTAACAATTAGGCCAAGTAGAAGAAGAAGATATTGGATTTATATCCCGCCCTCCACTCCAAAGAGTCTCAGAGCGGCTCACAATCTCCTTTACCTTCCTCCCCCACAACAGACACCCTGTGAGGTGGGTGGGGCTGGAGAGGGCTCTCACAGCAGCTGCCCTTTCAAGGACAACCTCTGCCAGAGCTATGGCTGACCCAAGGCCATGCTAGTAGGTGCAAGTGGAGGAGTAGGGAATCAGACTCGGTTCTCCCAGATAAGAGTCCACACACTTAACCACTACACCAAACTGGCTCTCCAGAAGGCACTGGCCTATGGGCCCCCACACCTTTAGGGGCCCCGGGCCGCCCCCTGTTTCCCCCCTGCTTGCAGCCCTCCCAGCCTGCACGGGCAGCCAGCAACTGAGCTGCTCTATGCCCGACTTGCCTGGTGCGGCTGCTGTTGGCGTCATCGCCAAGTTTGCCTCTCTGCCTCTCCCCCGTAGCTTAGCGAAAGGGGCTTTTGAGAAGGTGCCTGCAGGCTGCAGCAGGGGCTGTGGGGAGTGGGGCAGCACTCAGACTCTGAGATAATTTGCGAGGGGCCCCCCCAAGATTTCAACTGCCTAGGGGCCTCCACAGGGTTTTATCCAGCACTGTAGCTCTGCAAAAGGTTGCTTTGGAGTACCTCGAAGGAGGAGCGAATGTTTTCTTTCCCAGCTGTTATTCTGGACTCGCGTTCCTGCCATCATGCTGGGGTTTGGCTCGGACTTCACTGAACTCGGATGGCACGCAGCGGCGAGAGAACCAGCCATGGAGCCAAGTCCCTCGTCCCACTGACCCCGCCACCCAAGTAGCTCACGCCGTGGCAAAGAGCTCAGTTCCTGCAGAAAGCTGGCGGGACTTCTTTGGCGACTCTAATTTCACTCCGGCTTGGCATACAAGGGAAACAGACCATGAAATGTTTTCCTGAAGGGTGTGTGTGTGAGGGGGGGGGGACAAGTCTAACACAGGCACTTATCAGTTAATTGGAGTGATGAATCAATACATCTCTTCAGACCCGATTAAAAAATGTGGCCTCCCACCATGATTTTGATTAGATCTGTATATTCCTCGTCAGGCCTCGGATTCAGTGGGAGCTCACAGGAGCACAGCTCCTGCACCTTTCTGAGAGTTCCACCTCTTTGTCCACTGAATAGTATGTGCAGCTGCATAACAATCCCTTGATGAGCCCCACCATCTATTTTTCTACAAAACAATCCCTGTTCCTAGTGGATTGCAACATTGACCATCATTTGGCGCTAGGCTTGCCAATCCCCAGGTCCCAGCGGGGGTTCTTCCGCTTTCCCAGGCTCCTTCCTGCCCCCAGTTAGCTGGCTGGTGGGGGGAGGCCCCGTCCCCAGAGGACCATGTGCCTTTCCCCCTCCCGAGGCTTCAGTCTCCGATTGAAAGGCTTCCTCTTGGGATGGTGTGTCTGTGTTACTTTGAAGAAGTTGGCAGCAACTCGTGAGTAGAGAGGCCAATCCCTCGCTTCAGAGTCGCCAGAAACGGGGGGGGGGAGGGAAATGTCTGCTGATGACTTCATTATTCCCTATGTGGAGATCGATTCTCATAGGGTATAATGGGGAATTGATCTGGAGGTTTCGGGGGCTCTGGGGGGGGGCTGTTTGTTGAGGTAGAGGCACCAGATTTTCAGTATAGTATCTAGTGCCTCTCCCCAAAGTACCCCCCAAGTTTCAAAACGATTGGACCAGGGGGTTCAATTCTATGAGCCCCTATCCTTCATTATTTCATTTAAAAAGGTGTGCCGTCCCTTTAAATGTGATGGCCAGCACTCCCTTGGAGTTCAATTATGCTTGTCACATCCTTGTTCCTGGCTCCATCCCAGTGTCTCCTGGCTCCACCCCCAAAGTCCCCAGATATTTCTTGAATTGGACTTGGCAACCCTATTTGTCATGTGCGATGGATTGCCAAGAATGGCTGGGCCACCTGTTCATCCTGGTAGACACCAGGAAAGCTTCCCCATTCGCACAGGACCACGAGCACTGGGCATTCTCTCACCTCTACGCAGGCCTCATTTTGGGCAGGAGAGGAGTTCACAGGAGTGGAGCCCCAGAACCTTTAAATTTTATTGTGCTCTTTCTTTCTTAAGCCGAACCCGCCCCCAATAACTGCTTCTGGGCTCCGTTGTTCAAACCCCCTGCGAGAATTTTGTTGAGCTCTTAAGGTTTGACCAACTTCCTAATCTTTTCCCCCACGAATAATGGGAAAAGAACCAAAACATATCAAGCAGACAGATGGAAATCGTCCTCATGCCACTGTGACCACATAGGAGAACATAATGTTAGAAGTATGATGGCAGTAAGGTTTTATTATGACAATTCGCTCAGTTATTTTATTATGACCATTTGCTCAGTTCCGCAAGGCCTGTAAGACCGCTGTCTTCCGGCAAGCCTTCAGTTGACGGTAGGAGATAGGGTTGCCAAGTCCAATTCAAGAAATATCTGGCGACTTTGGGGGTGGAGCCAGGAGACTTTGGGGGTGGAGCCAGGAGGCATTGGGGTGGAGCCAGGAGAAAGGTTGTGACAAGCATAATTGAACTCCAAAGAGAGTCCTGGCCATCACATTTGAAGGGGCCGCACACCTTTTAAATGCCTTTCCTCTGTTGGAAATATTGTTTTGGGGCTCACAGAATTGGACCCCATGGTCCAATCTTTTTGAAACTTGGAAGGTCTTTTGAGGAGAGGCATTGGATGCTATGCTGCAAATTTGGTGCCTCTACCTCAAAGAACAGCCCCCCCCCCCAAGAGCCCCAGATAACTGCGGATCAATTCTCCATTATTCCCTATGGGAATCAATTTCCACAGAGAATGAGTGCCCAGCAGACATTTCCCTCCCCCCCCCCATTTTCTGATGATCCTGAAGTGGGGGGAGGGCCTCCAAACCAGGGGATTCCCTGCCCCCATCTGGGGATTGGCAACCCTAGTAGGAGAATTCTGGAACAACTGTCGTCCTGAGAATATGAGTAACATCTGATCTGTAACTGCAGATTGTTTTAACTTGTACTGTTTAATGGTTTTATTGATTTTATGACTGCAATAATAGTCCACTATGATGTGATACAAACTATCCTGAGCCCGCCTCGGTGGGGAGGGCGGGCTCTAAATCAAATTAAACATAAAAACATAAACAAGAAGCCTTTTAAGGTACTGAGCTGATATAATTGAGTGCACCTTCCGGTGATGTCAGGCATATGAAAATGAGTTGTGTTAATGAGCTTCGGCACCTCTTTTTTTACAAACTGACCCCTGCCTCTACCCATTTGTGACATAACTTTTCCCAATCCCTTTAGAACCTGCAATGTCACCTTCTGCCCTGCGATGCCCTTTAACTCTTGTACTTAGAATCATAGCACTGGAAGGGAGTCCGGGGTCATCCAGTGGAACCCCCTGCACAACTCAGGAAATTCACAAATACTGTCCCCCCCCCCCCCCACATACATCCTCATTGACCTCTGCTCCATGCCCAGAAGATGACAAAAACCTCCAGGGTCCCTGGCCAAACTGGCCTGGAGAAAAATTGCTGACTGACCCCAAAGTGGTAAGCACCAATTCTCTGGACATATAAAACAGGGCCACAAGAACTAAGCACTAATTTTGGGCAGGAGCGGAGCTTCGGAACCTCTAAATTGCATTGTGTTCTTTCTTTCTTAACCGCCCTCCCCCCTCAAAACAAAATTTGCTTCTAGGCTCCATTGTTCAACCCCCCCCCCCCCCCCCTGTGAGAATTGTGCTAAACTCTGAGATTTGACAAGCATTCTAATATTTTCCCCCATAACAAACGGGAAAATAACCAAAACATAGAAAGCAGACAGATGGAAATCTTCATCATGCCACTGTGGCCACATAGGCGAAAGTCATGTAAAAAGTATGATGGGAGGAAGGTTTTATTATGACAATTCTAATTCCAGAAGCATTTTAAAGTAGATGCTGAGCTGATAGAATTTAGAACACCTTCTGGTGATGCCAGGGGTGTGGGACAAATGAGTTGTGCTAATGAGCTCCGGCACCTCTTTTTCTACGCAATGACCTCTGGACTCAACCCTTCCTGCCCTCCTTCTCATGATCTGCCTAATTCACTGAATTAGCATTGCCCCAAGCAGGGTTTTTTTTTCATAGCAGGAACTCCTTTGTATATTAGGCCACACCCCCTGATGTAGCCAATCCTCCTGGAGCTTACAGTAGGCCCTGTACTAAGAGCCTTGTAAGCTCTTGCAGGATTGGCTACATCACGGGTGTGTGTCCTGATATGCAAAGGAGTTCCTGCTACAAAAAAAAGCTCTGGTCCGGAGGTTGCCTTGGCTTTTCTGGAGAAGAAATGGAGTGACACCACCATAATGTGGATGGTCATAGCTCCCGTTTTGTGAGAATTGAACAACTGGCAGCGAAGGGTTGAAAGGTAGAATGGGGACAAATTAAACTGGCGAATTTGTGAGAAGTAAATGATAAATCGGAAGAGAGATAAATCTAACAAATGAATGGAAGAGTGAAAAAGGAGGGAAGAAGATCAGTGGAGGTGAGGTTACAGGTTGAAACGGACCCGTGACAACAGGAAGGATAGTAAATAGATGGCATTTGTTTCCTGGTTTCGAGGTCCCGTCAGAAAGGTCTGGGTTAGAAAATCTTGTCAGTGATGAACTAGGTGGGGTGAATCGGGGTTAATGAGAGTCCAGTGGGATTTCAGAATGCCTCACAGCCTCTGGATGGTGTCCAATATGGGTAGGTGCTCATTTGTCAAGGAGGGCATGATTAAAACAGTCTGTTGGAGAGTGTGTGCGCATACGAGGCAGAGCGAAAGCCCATATAAAAACTTTAAAAAGGAGAGACGTTGAGTTATGCCAGTCCATTCTATAATACAACAAAGAGGGTTATCAGCAGTGTTTCCTCTAAGCCAGGGGAGGGGAACATTTACGGCCCTTGAGATCACTTGGTCTGGCCCTCAGGAATTGTTGGGCTGAGCTGAGCCATGTGGCGGCCTCTCTGGGGCCTGGCTGGCCGGCAAGGGTCGTGGGGCCCAGCCGGGCTGTGCAGTGGCCTCCACAGGACCTGGCCAGCCAGCAGGGATTATGCAGCCCGGCCATGCTGCCTGGAGGACTCCCTGGGGCCTGGCTGGCCAGCCAGGATCGCTGCGGGGCCTGGAAAAGTCACTGTCACAGTTCAGGTAAATTTCCCCCTCATTTCTTTATTTCCCTTTCTTTCTATTTCTTCCCCCCATATATTTGATTCCCTTAATTCCCCTTTCTTCCCCCCTTTCTTTCCATTTCTTGTCCCATTTCTTCATTTCCCCCGTTTTTCCCCTTTATTATGCTATCTTCCCATTTCTTTATTTCTCTTTCCATTTCTTCCTCACATTTCTTCATTTTCCTTCATTCCCCTTTATTCCCCCATTGCCTTCCATTTCTTCTCCCCTTTATTTGCCTTTCTTTCCATTTCTTCCCCCTTTCTTTATTTTCCTTTATTACACATTCTTCCCCCATTTCTTTATTTCTTTTTCTTTCCATTTTTCCCCCATTTCTAATTTCCCTTTCTTCCCCCATTTCTTTATTTCCATTTATTTCACATTCTCCCCCCATGTCTTTATTTTCCTTTATACCTCCTTCCTTCCCTCCATTTCATTTCCCTTTCTTCCCCCGTTTCGCAATTTCCCTTTCCCTTTCTCCTCCCTTTCTCCTCCCTTCCTCCTCCCTCCTTCTGTGCAGCCTGAGTGGTGGGCATTGTGAAGGACTGTTGCTGAGGTATGCGGGTGCCTTTAAAAGTCTGCTGGGAGCAGCTGCAGTTTCCGCCAGAAAGGAAGAAGGGAGGGGTGGCAGGGGTGGGGGTCAGCTACCACCAGTTCCGTTTGCACTTGATTATCCCAGATGGTGTGGGATATGCTAATGAGTGTGTGACCTAATATGCTAATATTAAGGGATGAGGTCTAATATGCTAATGAGTTCCTGCTTGGCTTTTTCTACCAAAAAAAAAAGCCCTGGTTACATCAGTAAACTCACAAATAAAAAAGGTAGTCCCCTGTGCAAGCACCAGTCGTTTTCGACTCTGGGGTGACGTTGCTTTCACAACGTTTTCACGGCACACTTTTTACGAGGTGGTTTGCCATTGCCTTCCCCAGTCATCTACACTCCCCACCCCCAGCAAGCTGGGGACTCATTTCACCCACCTCGGAAGGATAGAAGGCTGAGTCGACCTGGATCCGGCTACCTGAACCAGCTTCTGCTGGGATCGAACTCAGGTCACGAGCAGAGGGCTCCGACTCCAGTACTGCAGCTTTACCACTCTGCGCTCACAAATACCTCCCCTTAAATTCACAGGATCTTCATTGCTGTCAGATGGCCATCTAACCTCTGCTTAAAAACCTCCAAGCCCACCACCTCCCGAGGAAGCCTGTTCCACTGAGAAACCACTCTAACGGTCAGGAAGTTCTTCCTAAAGTTGAGCCTTAGCACAAATATTTTTGTTGTTGTGCAGCTTATTGGCATCTTCTTTTCTTCCTTGCGGCAAGAACAGGCAATGGGATTGTGTGTACAGGAGAAGAGAATGACACCAAAGACCCTGCACCCCAGGTGGGTTTTCCTGACGCTGATAGTTCTAATTACCGTTACATGATAAATTAGCTAGTAACATGGGAGGAAAGTTCTCTCGTACAGTAGTAGCTGGGAATTTTCAATGGCAGTCAACTGAACAATTATATACTGCAATCTCTACTCTCTTCTGCATTCAGCTCTTTGACAAAAGAGCACCTATTATTAGCCAGGCAATAATCAACCGCTTAAAATAGATGTATAAAAGGAAAGATGGGGCGGGGGGCAGATAATGTACACCACCACTTAACAAGCATCTCACTCTTTCAAGGGAAAAGAAGAGTACATATTCTGGTTTTATCATTACATTTGTAGCTGCTGATATGGCTGTAGATTGAACTATCTATACTGCACACCTTGGTCCAACATAATACTTCTCAACAATTTCATCTTTCCAATAGCCTGTGACATAGGTTAGCCTGGAACAGAGTGGCTGTCCCAAGGTCGTCTTGAAGAAGAAGATATTGGATTTATACCCCACCTTTCACTCTGAATCTCAGAGTGGCTCACAATCTCCTTTACCTTCCTCCCCCACAACAGACACCCTGTGAGGTAGGTGGGGCTGAGAGAGCTCTGACAGAAGCCGCCCTTTCAAGGACAGCTCCGCAAGAGCTATGGCTGACCCAAGGCAATAATTGGTTTGATTCCAGCATAAGGGATAGGCCTTCACTATGCCCGAAAGAAACTGGGATCAGGCCTGGTGCCAGGGTTTTTGGCACCTTAGACCGCAGCCCCCCCCCCACCCCGACTTCTTGCCCCACACCACACAGGAACTTACCCCAGCGTGCACCTGGGAGGGGGCTAGAGTCGGCGAGGGTGAGCACGGTGGCAACAGTGGTGGGCCCTCAGCACACTGGGCAGGGGAGCTTCATGGCTTCATGGGGGCTTCAACACTAGAACATAAGAACATAAGAGAAGCCATGTTGGATCAGGCCAATGGCCCATCCAGTCCAACACTCTGTGTCACAGAAGAACATAAGAGAAGCCATGTTGGATCAGGCCAATGGCCCATCCAGTCCAACACTCTGTGTCACACAGTGGCAAAAAATTTTATACATACACACACACTGTGGCTAATAGCCACTGATGGACCTCTGCTCCATATTTTTATCTTAACCCCTCTTGAAGGTGGCCATGCTTGTGGCCGCCACCACCTCCTGTGGCAGTGAATTCCACTGAGCGGGATGGAATTTGTTGCCAGAGGATGAAGCGGTGGCCACAGGTATAGACAACTTTAAAAAAGGATTAGATAGATTCACAGAGGACAGGTCTGTCAGTGACTGCTAGTCCTGATGACTAAAGGATGTAGTGATGACCACAGGAACATAAGAACATAAGAGAAGCCATGCTGGATCAGGCCAACGGCCCATCAAGTCCAACACTCTGTGTCACACAGTGGCAAAAAATGTTATATACACACATACACTGTGGCTAATAGCCACTGATGGACCTCTGCTCCATATTTTTATCTAAACCCCTCTTGAAGGTGGCTATACTTGTGGCCGCCACCACCTCCTGTGGCAGTGAATTCCACATGTTAATCACCCTTTGGGTGAAGAAGTACTTCCTTTTATCCGTTTTAACCTGAATAAACAGCTGTAAAAGAGGATTAGATAGATTTATCAAGGATAGGCCTATCAATGGCCACAGTGAATGAGGGGACCCGCCAGATTCAGAGACACTAAACATCTGAATCTCAGAGGCAGGAGGTAACATCAGGGGAAGGTCTCGGCCTCTATACTCTTGTTATGGCCCTCCAGAGGAACTGGTTGGCCACTGTGTGAGACAGATGGGCCACTGGTTTGATCCAGCAGGGCTCTCCTTGTGTTCTTAAGGAAACCTCCATGTTCACAGGCAGTCAACCTCTGAATCCCATGCAGGGCTGGCATGACAGAGTCCCCCTCAGAAGCGGCCATTTTCTCCAAGGGAATTGATCCCTGAAGTCTGGATATCAGTCGTAATTCCAGGAGATCTCCAGGCCCCACCTGGAGGCTGGCAACCCTAGGGCCCTTACATTCATGAAGCCTCATTTATCTGTTTGTCACACAAAATAGATCTACGGTGTTCCAAAAGTATTGGTTTTACCCAGGGCTCTTTTTTTTTGTAGAAAAAGACCAGCAGGGACTCATTTGCATATTAGGCCAAACACCCCTGCCATTAGGGTTGCCAAGTCCAATTAAAGAAAAATCTGGGGACTTTGGGGGCATAGCCAGGAGACTTTGGGGCGGAGCCAGGAGACATTGGGGGTGGAGCCAGGAACAAGGGTGTGACAAGCATAATTGAACTCCAAGGGAGTTCTGGCCATTTAAAGGGACAGCACACCTTTTTAAATGCCTTTCTTCCATAGGAAATAATTAAGGATAGGGGCACCATCTTTTGGGGCTCATAGAATTGGACCCTCTGGTCCAATCATTTTGAAACTTGGGGGGGGGGGGGGTTGGGGGAGAGGAACTAGATGCTATACTAAAAACTTGGTGCCTCTACCTCAAAAATAGCCCCCCCAGAGCCCCCAATACCCACAGATCAATTCCCTATTATTCCCTGTGGGAATCGTTCTCCATAGGGAATAATAGAGTGCCAAGTAGACATTTCCCTCCCCCCCAACGCTTTCTAAGGGGGGGGAGGGCCTCCAAACCAGGGAATCCCCTGCCCCCTCCTTCTCTCTCACACACAAAATACTTACTAGATCTTCTTCCTGCAGAACTCTACTTGCTGTGAAAACAAAAGCAAAAGAAAGGGAGGGGCCGTTCTCCATGGAAACTATTACTGACCCTTTCCAACAAAGCCCTTCCTGTTTCCTGCGCAGCCTTAAAGGCACACATTTTACAAACGGATCAGGAGCTCTACAACTACATGATGCCTACACGCATGTTCCCCCCCCCCCGCTTCCGGATTTTTGGAGAGCGGGGGAGGAGGCTGCAAATTCAGGGCCCCCCCGCCAGGGCCGGGGGGGGGGGGGTTTGGGAAGCCTACCTGCCATCACCAGGGGTTTTTAAAAGAAAAAGCCCAGCAGGGACTTGTTTGAATATTAGGCCACGCCCCCAACACCAAGCCAGCCGGAACTGTGTTCCTGTGCATTCCTGCTCAAAAAAAGCCCTAGTTTTACCTATTCCTTAATGATGATACAAATGAATGATGATACAAAGAGAGGGACTTGAAGACCTTCAGGGGTTCAAGGCTCCTCCACCCCTCCACTAAGGTCTCTTCAGGCCTCTTTTCCATACAGCCTTTAAGAATCTGAGTCAAGAGCTATAAATAAATCAGCCGAATACATAATTTAGCAATCAATGTAAAAACAAAGGCTCTGTCAAAGAAGCCACTTGACTAATGAATATTCTTTATTTACGACGAGGGCAAAGCCAAGTGGTATTAAAGACACACTGTTCATAAAAGCCGCGTTATGTTCTCCTCACAGGGCGCCCTCTCCTTTCAAATATGCTCCAGAAATCCTTATCGGGAAATGGGAAGCAATATCAATGTTACATGCTGAGTTGTGTTTTGGGGGATTTCAGAACAACTCCCTCCCCTTGGGCTGAGGGAGGTACAAACTTTTCTCCATTTTAAGAGTCTCTAAAACATTTCTGAGGGTGAATATTGATAATTCCATCCCACAGGAAGTTAACGAGGTCCTGTGTTTGAGTCCAGCCCTTTCTGTGGCCAGTTGACAGAGAGGACACAGAGAGGCGTCAGAGATGTGTCTTTCTCTGTGGTAAGACTACTTTTGGCAGTTTGTTCAACATCCCTAGGCCTGAGTAGGTGGGGGGCATGGGAATTAGCCAATGGGAGGCCAGAGACTCTGACTGAGCCATGATGGGCATATTTATTCCCACAGATATTGCCCAATGGCAGCGCTAGGTTTGGCTGTGCCACAGGAGAATTATCATTATTATAGATTTTTGGTTTCAGACTGACAATGTTTTTAAATATTACTGTAAGCTGTCTTTTATTTTATTGGTCCATTGAATGCATTTATGCCCTACCTTTCACCTCAGTGGGGACCCAAAGTTGTTTGCATTGTTCTCCTCTCCCCCATTTTATCATCACAACAACCCTGTGAGGCAGGATAGGCTGGGAGAGTGTGACTGGCCCAAGGTCACCCAGCCAGCTTCCATGGCACTTGGGGCAATTTGAACTTAGGGCTCCCAGATACTAATCAGACACCCTCAATCACTATAACAACCTGACTCTCAACCACTACACCACACTGGCCTTGAGTTATAAGGAAAGGAGGGATATAGATGTTTTAATTAATATATTTAAATAAAAAGAACAGCAAGAGAGCATTGTATAGGGTTGCCAAGTCCCTCCACTGCTGTGGCGGGGGACTTGTTCCTAGTGCGTGCAAAGAGTGACATCATCACACCAGGGACATTGCACTAGGGATGCTCTAGGACTTGTGATAAAAACTTTATGGTATCATAGAGTTTTACCGCAATTCCTAGAGCACCACATCGGAAACACTATGGTACCATAGAGTTTTTAGCACAAGTCCTAGAGAAGGAGTGGCCAACGGTAGCTCTCTAGATGTTTTTTACCTACAACTCCCATCAGCCCCAGCCAGCATGGCCAATGGCTGGGGCTGATGGGAGTTGTAGGCAAAAAACACTCCCAGCCAAACTCAGAAAAAAGGAAGATCTTCTCCCGTGTTAAAAAATGAGGAAACGTTACATCACATATCCAGCCCAAAGACACAAAATATGACACAACAATAATGAAGCATATGTTCAAGCTTCACAAAGGAGACATGAGGCTGACATGGGGATTCTTGGGTTAGGACAATGAGAATGATAAATTTGGGATTTGCCCTACTTTGCTATTCTGTGATGTATTCCCGCTTATTTCGTATGGGCAAATTCATGAGGACTATTCACATTGGTTGCAATATGTTTTGAGTTCTCAGAATTTCACACAAAGCTCATTTTAAAACACGAACATTTTTCTCTTTGGGCTCTGTCTTAAAGTGGTCAGTTCTCAACTGGCATTACACACAGAACACCCTGTCTGGGTGCATTAATAATCTTTGTTACCCTGCATCTACTTAATCAGCCCCCGACACTGAATATGCATTGCTGAGGTTTTCTCTACCTATACATTTATCAGTCTCAGTCCTTGCCTTTAATTGCTTCACTACCTCCACCCCATTTGATAAATTGGTATTCCTGTAGCATTGATAGAGCCTGAGTTCTATTTAAAATCACTGAGGAATGGAAGTCTCACATTCCTTCAGCGTGCTCTCTCTTAATTTATAGGTGAAAAGCCAGACAGTGCTTTAATATTGTGGTTTCCAAACAAAAGTCACCCAGAGATATATAACCATATATAGCCTTAGGAGATCTTTATCACTTGATCACAAGGTTGTGTGGCCTACAGCAGGGGGTTGCACACGAAGAACTTCCCCCAAATGAATTAACTCACAGTTGAAAAGTTGGAAACTGTTTGCGAGGGGCTATAGTGCAGTGGAAGAGCCTCTGTTTTGCATGCAGAAGTTCCTAGGTTCCAGAACTTTGTAGAAAAAGCACAGCAGAACTCATTTGTGTATTAGGCCACACCCCTTGACATCACCATTGTTTCACATGGGGCTCTTTAGTAGAAAAAGGCCAGCAGGCACTCATTCGCGTATTAGACCACACTCCCTGGCATCACCATTGTCTCACATAGGGTTTTGTAGAAAAAGGTCAACAGGAACTCATTTGCATATTAGGCCACACCCCCTGACATCACCATTGTCTCACATGGGGCTTTTTTGTAGACAAAGGCCAGCAGGGACTCACTTGCATATTAGGCCACACCCCCTGGCATCAGCATTATCTCGCATGGGGCTTTTTTGTAGAAAAAGACCAGCAGGAACTCATTTGCACATTAGGCTACACCCACTGACACCAAGCCAGCCAGAGCTGCGTTTCTGTGGATTCCTGCTGGACTATGTTCGGTCGGGCCGGGCCATGTATGTACCTATTTAAGATTAGGTAGCAGAGACGTAAACTTTATAAAGGACACAGATAAGCACAATTAATTTAAAAAAAAACCTTAAAACCTTAGCACTCGTTGGTCTTAAAGGGAACTGGGCAAAGGAATCTGTGGCTCTTTCCTTCCTTCCCCAGGGGATTGGGGTGGGGGGAGCCTCACTCAGCCAATAGAAGGAAGAGATGCTCAGCTCAGTAGCTCTGCTGTGTGATTGAGAGAGTCTGGAAAAACAAGCTTTGCCTCCCCGCCTTCCTCCTCAAGGGAGAAACCTCAGCCAATGTAGAAAATAGAGGCTTTGCTCTGTAGCTCCTGTGCGATTGAGCAAGCGTTGCAAAGCAAACTGTTATGCAGAAGGAAGCAAGAGAGAGGGAGAAGGAAGCAGATGACAGCTAAATCCTTGGGGGCCTGATAGGAGCCCTCTGGGGGCCTGATAGGAGCCCTCTGGGGGCCTGATTTGGCCCCCAGACTCCATGTTTGACACCCCTGCTCTAAACACAATCCAACAATGCTGCCC
The DNA here is from genome assembly GCF_032191835.1 of Heteronotia binoei. Lineage (NCBI taxonomy): Eukaryota > Metazoa > Chordata > Lepidosauria > Squamata > Gekkonidae > Heteronotia > Heteronotia binoei. The sequence continues at coordinate 56,590,227 of NC_083236.1, read as the reverse complement.
TTCCGCCCTTCCATAGTTTAACTGATAAGATATTACGACTCAATAAGTGCTGAAAGTGAAATAAGAGATTTAAGAAATCAGTTTTCTTCCAAGCTAGACCCCACAACTATATTAAATGTTTATATATATATATAACTAAGTAGCCATAGCCAATGTAAGCAAATAGATACGGCAACAGAAAAATGCAAATGTGCAACACTTTTTAATGCATTTTTAATAAAATTGCTATAAGGAAAAAACAGAAAAACAAAAATTTATTTAAAACTATTTTTAATCACCTTCCAAAGATTATAAGGCAAAATGCAATCCAATATTATCTCTTATGAAATTATGTAATCTCAAGAGCATACTTTTCAATTCTGACAATTCTCTTTCTACAGAAATCGATGCTGGTAGACAATTTTTCTTTAAAAGATACTATATAGAACTATCATTATTTGTACAAAACATCTTTTATTCCATTGCTTTCTAACTTTGAAGATCTACATAGCATTTCAATATACACGGAGCAAAAGATGCAAAATAATGCTCATTGTTGCCTACTTAGAACTTTGATCCATCAAGGTCAATATTGTCTACTCAGACTGGCAACAGCTCTCCACGGTCTCAAGCAATGTTCCCTCTAAGCTGCAGAGTCTTATGAGCAAAACTTCTACTTTATGAGCCACTGGCAGTAAAGTTGTGACCTACTGCATAAATTATTGTGCTCTGGGGTCATCCTTCCTGAAAGAAGACCAAAATGTGTGAGCTGGAGGCTACAAATCTGTGAGCCAGCTTGCACTAACTCAGCTTAGAGGGAACACTGCTCTCAAGCAAGGTCTTTCAAACATACCGTCGGATCCTTTCAACTGGAGATGCCAGGGTGTCATGTTCTCAGGGCACAGGCAGGTGGGAGTCCAAAGCCAGTCCAAGGTCAAAGTCCAGGAAGTCAAGCAGGAGCCAAGTCACCAAAGCAAAATCACAAACCGGAATCAGAAGTCAGTGTCCAAAAGTAAAAGAGTCAGGGTGCCAAGGAATTCAAGCAGATCAGGAAGGAGTGTGGATGCAAGTCAGAGAATAGACTTGTTCCTTCCACAAGGTTACCAGGTCCTGGGTGGGAGTTATATGGGAGCCTCAATCAGCCTGCTCCCTGGGAGGCAGCGACTCTGCTAGAACTCAGGGCTGAGAGAGCTGAAGCATCAGCGTGCCTCATGTCTTCGCTCTGAAAGTTCTTTCCGGAGCCTGCTTTGAACTCTTGAGATGGGAGGAGGAGAGCTTGGAGGAGATTGTGTGTCAACAGCTGACACTGGTGCCTGGAATGTGGGGAGAGTGATTGATGGGCCAGCTGCTGGTTGTTCAGCTAAGGAATTGGCTGGCAACTCTTCCAGGTCTGTTAACACTTCCCCCTTGTCAGGGTTCATAACACAGGGATTGTACCTGAGACCTTCTGCATGTCAGGCAGATGCTCTACCACTGAACCACGGCCTCTCCAAAGAGCCAGTTTGGTGTAATGGTTAAGTGTGCAGACTCTTATCTGGGAGAACCGGGTTTGATTCCCCTCTCCTCCACTTGCAGTTGCTGGAATGGCCTTGGCTATCGCAGGAGTTGCCCTTGAAAGGGCAGCTGCTTTGAGAACCCTCTCAGCCCCACCCACCTCACAGGGTGTCTGTTGTGGGGAGAGAAATATAGGAGATTGTAAGCCACTCTGATTCAGAGAGAAGGGTGGAGTATAAATCTGCAGTCATCGTCGTCGTCTTCTTCTTCTCCCCTCAGATGGCAAAGTGAACTCCTGAAACAATGAAGGATTGGGATGGGGAGAGCTTCCACCCATACCTTGATGCTGCGTTAGCTAACTAGACACCAACTTGTGGTCTATAGAGGTGACCATGAAGTCTGGAGAATGCTGTTTCAATCCTAGCTCAAGGACTTAATAAATAAATAGTGTTGAAGGGTTGTGAGCAGTGTTCCCTCTAAGTTGAGTGTTAGCATGAGTTGGTTTACAGTTTTTTAGCCTCCAGCTCACACATTTTTGTCTTAGCTCAGGAAAAATGGCCCTAGAGCAAAGTAATTTATTCACTAGCTCACAACTTCAATGCCGTTTGCTCACCAAGTAGGATTTTTGCTCACAAGACCCCACAGCTTAGAGGGAACATTGGAGGAAGACTGAAGATGGCACCGTGTGGAAGGCATTTTCCTCATCGAATGCTGTTGCCAACAGAATGCCAGGTGAACAAAACCAGTTCTGCCAGCTTAAAAGGGGCCAGGGAGTGACACGAGACAGATCCCAAGCTGAGAGAAGCAACGAGACTGAAATCCAACGCGGAAAAGGCTTCTGCATCACTGGCCTAGTTTCCCGATGTGTGATTTGCTTGTGCATCTTCTGGGAGACGGGATTAGCCCCGATGATTCGATCGCAGCACAAAAGGGTTGCATAATGTGCCGTTTCCCCTTTGCCACTGACTTTCCGTCCCTTTTGCCCTGCATTGGTGACATTTGGTGCGCGTGGGTTTCAAGGCCGGGCATAAGCAAAGCCTTGTTGCGGCCTGGCCGGTTTATTTAGCGGCATCACAATGCCTCTGAAGAGCTCAAAACAGTCCCCTCTCACAGAGCTTTATTTGTCGGAAATGGAAAAATATGGTTAATTGTGGGGTCATGGCTTTTTGATCCACATGAAAGGAGGGGAGGGGAGGGGGAAGCGGCAGAAGTTCACGAGGGGTAGAGCCGAGGTTACCGGAAGAATGGGCTCAATTGATAATGTCCTGATTTGTATCAAAACGGAGGGGGGGGGGCGTTGAAGGAAATCTTTACATGTTCCAAGACCACATCTTTCCAAAGTCACCCCCCCCTCCCCAACCCAGCAGGTAGCTTTGCTGGCTCCTTTCAAACTGCAGAAAGAGGCAGCAGAACAAAGCAGTGGACAAGTGCACCTTTAAGACCGACAAAGTTTTATTCAGAATGCAAGCTTTCGTATGCTCTTAAGCAGACTTCATCAGACAAAAACTGGAATAGCAAGCTGTCGTAAAATATAGAGAAAGTGAGCAGTGAGTTGGTATGTAGAGTCATGGGGATGTTTTCAGCGGATTAAAAGAATCACAAACTGGGGTCTGTGTTTGTTTGTTTGGTCTCGTTAACAGCAGTGGAAGGTGATAAAAAACAGACACGTCATAGGTGTGCAGTGCCACAAATCTGAGTGTCATTCTGGCTTCTTCGTTGTGGGTTTAAAAAGAAAGAGGCAGTAGTATCTTTACAATAGGTTTCCGGGACCATAATACTGTCTTAAAACCAGGGCCGCCTTTGCCATAGGCAAACTAGGCTATTGCCTAGGGCGATGGCCTTCTGGGGGTGCAAATAAAGTTGCCAATCTCCAGGTGGGGTCAGGGGATCCCCTGGTTTGGAGGCCCTCCCCTTGCTTCAGGGTCATCAGAAACTGGGGGTGAGGAGGGAAATGTCTGCTGGGTACTCCATTATTCCCCATGGAGACTGATTCCCATAGGATATAATGGAGAATTGATCCACAAGTATCTGGGGCTCTTGGGGGGGGGACTGTTCTTTGAGGTAGAGGCATGTGATTTACAGCATAGGGTCCAGGTGCCTCTCCCCAAAATACCATCCAAGTTTTAAAGAATTGGGCCAGGGGGTCCAATTCTATGAGCCCCCAAAGAAGGTGCCCCTATTTTTCATTATTTCTAGTGGAGGGAAGCCATTTAAAAGGTGTGCGGTCCCTTTAAATGCGATGGCCAGAACTTCCTTTGGAGTTCAGTGATGCTTGTCACAACCTTGCACCCAAAGTCTCCTGGCTCCACCTCCAAAGTCCCCAGATATTTCTTGAATTGGACTTGTCAACCGTAGCGTCAAATTTGGTGCCCCCATGTGTCTCAGTGATGTTATCAGTGCAAGAAAAACAGGTCCAGCCTCCCTGGAACAAGCTGCACGTGTGTTCTGAGGTGGGGGGCACCAGAAGTTAGTCTTGCCTAGGGTGCCAGACACTCTGGGTGCGGCCCTGCTTAGAGCTGACAACCCCTCCGCTAGGGCCAAAGGTTCTCCCAGAATTAGAACCGATCTCCAAACTACGAAGATCAGTTTCCTTGGAGGAAATGGTTGTTTTGGAGGGCGGGCTCTGTGGCATTCTGAGGCTCTGTCCCAAACTCCACCTCCCCAGGCTCCACCCCCAAATCTCCAGGGATTTCCTCACCTGGAGGTGGCAACTCTAAGGCCACGTGCCAGTTGAAAGTTCTAATCAATCTGTGACAGTGTTGGTAAAAGAAATTCTCTTCATTCTTCTTTGGCTAATTTCTCCCTGAAATCCAATAATCTTCTTATTTTCCTCTCTTTTTTTCAAAAATCAATTCTGTTTTGATCCGGGGGGGGGGGGCGGAGATTCAAGGGGAACAGGGGCAAGAAGAGAGGTCCTAAACCAGGGGTGTTGAACTCATTTGTTATGAGGGCCGGATTTATCATAAATAAGACCTTGTCAGGCTGGGTCGTGTGTGTCATAAAATGTAATGCCAGGTAGCAGACACAGACCCAGACCCACACAATTAAAGATTTTTTAAAAACCTTGAAATAAAACAAGCTTTAAACATTAGCACTCTTGCAATATTTTGTTTATTTAACAGTCTCTGATAACTGACCCCTCTTGCTCCAAATTATTGCATCAAAATCTAGAGACAATGTCTGTCCTGAAGCAATCTTGAGTATACTGTTCGGGTGTTGTTCAAGTGTGTATCTGTAAGTTGCAAATCTATTTTTTATTTGCTCATGAGTCTGATAGGACCCCTTGTGGGGGGGCTAACCCGTCCCCTGGGCCACATGTTTGACACCCCTCCCCTAAACAGTTTCAGAATTTTACTCTACAGATACTCAGAGGCAAGCAATCACTTCTCAAAACTCCTGACCCCTCTGGTATGTAACATCAAAAAAACCCTGCAAGGGCTGAAGTCACCAAAGGGCACAGAGAGATGGAATAGAAAACTCTAAAGAGAAATCAAAAAGAAATTCTTCTTTCAAAAGAGGAAAAAACAAATGGCATCTACAAAGAAAAAGTAAAATTTTGGAAAAGAGAAATCCCCTTCTAATCGGGGCTTTTTTGTAGAAAAAGCCCAGCAGGGACATATTTGCATATTAGGCCACACACCCCGACATCACCATTGTTTCACCCAGGGCTTTTTTGTAGAAAAAGCCCAGCAGGGATTCATTTGCATATTAGGCCACACCTCCTGACATCACCATTGTTTCACTCAGGGCTTTTTTGTAGAAAAAGCCCAACAGGAATTCATTTGCATATTAGGCCACACCCCTGACATCACCATTGTTTCATCCAGGGCTTTTTTGTAGAAAAAGCTCAACAGGAATTCATTTGCATATTAGGCCACACCCCCTGACATCACCATTGTTTCACCCAGGGCTTTTTTGTAGAAAAAAGCCCAGCAGGAATTCATTTGCATATTAGGCCACACCTCCTGATGCCAAGGAAGCTGGAACTGCGTTCCTGCTAAAAAAAACCCCTGCCCCTCTTCATAGTAATGCCAGAAGTTCATACATTCAAGGCTACCCTCAATGCTGCAGACATGAAACAATGAACGTTTATACATAAACTGACTTTAAATACATGGAAAAGTGTTTTACTGGACAGCTTTTCCTGTTCATTTTTGAACAGGATCAATGGAATTCTTCTTATGATCTGCTGAACCAGGCGTGGCCCAACTTGCTTAACAGAAGAGCCACACGGAATAAATGTTTCGAGAGCTACAACATGAATGTCTGATGTTTGAGCACCTCAAGACAGGAAGGAAGGAAGGCAAATAGATGGGGAGGGAGAGAAAGGTGGAAAGAGAGCAACTTTAAATGCATTCTCCAAGCTACCAGCTGCCAGAGAAATGCTGACAGGGCAGTGGGGGCTTCAAGAGCCACACAATATGTGTGAAAGAGCCACATGTAGCTCCTGAGCCACAGTTTGGCCACCCCTGTGCTAAACTTTTCCCACCCATTTATTGCATCTTTTGTGCTTCAAGTTATTCTGTCAGCTGCACAGATATTGCACCTTACACCTTCAAAAGATCAGCAGCAGAGAAACACCCAGGGTTATTTTGTTCTGTCGTCTCCCAATCCAATTTAACAAAAGGAAACAAATGATACAAAAGTAATATATCTCTGCCAGGGTTTGGGAGGGGGGGGGACCATAATGAGGACTTCGGTGGATGCTGTCAAGAACCCAAAATAGGCTCTTGTGGTTCAACCCAACAATTAGAGCATATGCTGTCCTTACAGTATGCAAGATATAATTTTGGAAGGAGCTCCTGTTTGCGGGACCAGTTCAGTCACGAATAGCAGCATGCTGGCATCGCTAAGCACCCTTTTCTCCATCTCTGGGACTGTACATGGTTAGGAGAAGCCTACCATGAAAAGGAATCCAGAACATGAAAACACTGCTTATTGGAGCAAAAAGATTCTGCAAAGCAGACACATAAAAAGTCGTATGTTTATATAATATACTATGCGTTGGATCCAGTGCAAATTTCTGCTGGAGCTATTTCTCTTGCACTAAGTCAGCCGTATTGTATCCCCATTAGTGTTTCTGCTTCTGCAAGATCTTGTGCAGCCAATTTGGTGGCGCAATAATGTACAAGAAGGAAATTGCTGTGTTTTGTGCAAGGGCTTGTGTGAATGGAACTACACCATGTCCATTTAACTTTCCACTTAGACATCAATGGACCCTGTTTTGTATTTCATGCAAGAGGCAAAATTATGTGAAGCGAAGTTGAATAGGGCCACCTACAATGTGATTCCATCACTTCCACCGTGCACCAGAAGTGATATTGTTGACGCTCTGGTATCCGGGCAAAACGCTATGGTAAAAATGGGTTGTCTTTACCCGACACTGAAGAGACGGCAAATTTGACGCCACGTTCTTTTCCACCCTCCCAGCTGACAGCATGATGCCATCTTTAACCCAGAGTGCAATGACCTCTCATCATTTATCCCCTAACGTTATTTTATTGGAATGTGTAAACATGTATAGATTCACCCTCAAATTGCTTTCTGCCTCTTTGACGAAAGAAAGAAAGAAAGAAAGAAAGAAAGAAAGAAAGAAAGAAAGAAAGAAAGAAAGAAAGAAAGAAAGAAAGAAAGAAAGAAAGAAAGAAAGAAAGAAAGAAAGAAAGAAAGAAAGAAAGAAAGAAAGAAAGATTGTATCAGTAGCACTGGAAAGCGTTCGTATTACGATACCTTGGCAGGCCAGTGATGTTTCAACAATCTATACATATTGATTTAGGCTGATAATAAACAATTTGATTAGCCTCTATCTCGAAGGCTGTCATTTCAATCACTGTCACTAGCCCAATAGAGTGGAAGGCAATGAGCAGAGACATATGCCGAGAGTTCTCAAAATAAGAAACTCGGGCCTGATTAGGGACCCCCGTTCAGTGAATTGGACAAGACAGCTCAGCTGCCAAGTTATTAACTCCCTCAGAAAATACTCGGCCTTTTCCCCCTGGGCCGGCCTGAATATTCTGATCTGGATCGATAAGCAATCTCCGGTGTGTACAAAATGCCAGCCGGAATCATTTGTCTCCAAGTAGCTTCCTTACAAAGGATAAAACACCTGCAGTATGAGGGCCCTTCCTCTCTCTCTCTCTCTCTCTCTCTCTCTCCCCCCCCCCCTCCATTGTAGACCCTTTTCTTTCGTCTCTCTCCCCCCCTCCCTTTTAACTAATGACCCATAGAGAAGGCAAAGAAAGGACCACATCTATTCCATCATCCCCGAAAGCTCTCCTAGGTTTGTTTTAATGATTATAATGGGCTACCTTTCAATCTTCTGGAAATTATATCCATCATGGCTTTTCCACCCCCCATGGCATGTTTAGGTAAGTAATGCGAATTTCAATGTAATGGCAAATGCGCAGATGTCAAGAAAAGAAGGCCCTTTGGCTAGCAGAGACCTCAGAACACATGTGCAGCTTGTTCCAGGGAGGCTGGACCTGTTTTTCAGTCCCCTTTTTACTGGGGGTGGGGGGAAGGGGAAATCTTTGTATTGCGAACAGCTCTTTCCCTGCACTGTTCAGATGATGATGATGGTATTGGATTTATATCCCGCCCTCCACTCCGAATCGCAGAGTCTCAGAGAGGCTTGCAATCTCCTTTATCTTCTACCCCCACAACAGACACCTTGTGAGGTGGGTGGGGCTGAGAGGGCCCTCACAGCAGCTGCCCTTTAGAGGACAACTCTTGCAAGAGCTATGGCTGACCCAAAGCCAATCCAGCAGCTGCAAGTGGAGGAGTTGGGAATCAACCCCGGTTCTCCCAGATAAGAGTCTGTGCATTTAACCACTACACCAAACTGGAGATGAGAAAGAGTGCTTCATGTGTGGAAGAGCAGAACAAAGTGGGTTTTTAAAAAACTTCCTGTTAGGTAGGGTTACCAATCCCAAGGTGGGGGCAGGGGAACCCCTGGTTTGGAGGCCCTCCGCCCGCTTCAGGGTCATCAGAAAGGGGAGGGAAATGTCTGCTGGGGACTCCATTATTCCCTGTGAAGACCGATTCCCATAGGGAATAATAGAAAATCAATCCGTGGGTATCTGGGGCTCTAGGGGAGGGGCTGGGTTTTTTTTAGGTAGAGGCACCACATTTGCAGCATAGCATCCGGTGCCTCTCCTCAAAACACCCTCCAAGTTTCAAAAGGATTGGACCAGGGAGTCCAGTTCTATGAGCCCCAAAAGAATATGCCCCAATCCTTCATTATTTCCAATGGAGGGAAGGCATTTAAAAGGTGTGTGGTCCCTTTAAAGGTGATGGCCAGAACTCCCTTCGGAGTTCAATGATGCTTGTCACAACCTTGCTCCTGACTCCACTCCCAAAGTCCCCAGATATTTCTTGAATTGGACTTGGCGACCCTACTGCTAGGACTCACAGGTGTCCCCCCCAGCCCACCCCCAGGCCTCCAGTAGAGGTTGAGCGGGTATGGTAGCCAGATGGAGGTTGGAAAATTCCTAGAGATTTGGGGATGGAGTTGGGGGAGGGCAGGGACCTGAGTGGGGCAGAACACCTTAGAGTCCATCCTCCAAAGCATTAATTTTTTCCAGGGGAACTGATGAGATTGCCAGATCTGTGTTGGAAAATACCTGGAGACTTTGGGGGTGGATCTAAGAGAGGGCGGGGTTTGGGGAGGGGAGGGACCTCAGCATGGCCTAATGCCATAGAGCCCACCCTTCCAAGCAGCCATTTTCTCCAGGGGAATATTTTGATATAAATCACCGGATAACAATAATACCTTCATACATATAGTGTGCATGCAAACTCTATTTATCAAAAACCATGCATCAATATAAAACTTCACATATTACTGATAACCACTCAGAATTCAAAACTAGAAACAGAGTACTTCCCACTCACCCAAAAAAGTCTGCTGTATATAGTTCCTTAGAGGCAAAAGCCTTCCCGTTATGACGACTTGTATCCAGCGACTTGGGTGGAGTCCTCCAACTTCCAGTAAAACTTGTCATTGAGAGAGTAAGGGACCGTATGCCCAGGGTTCCTCACGGTTTCGCAGATCCAGTCCTTCTTCAGCCCTGACACTCTAAACTGTGTTTGAAAGTACATATGCTTTCAAACACAGTACATATGCTTTCAAACGTGGATTATTGCGTGTCACTTACATTTTCTTTTCCTGGCTCTCTGAACTCAAGGTCCAAGCATGTAACATTTCCCGAGTTCTCCACCTTAGAAAAAGAAGCATCTTTGAGCTCCTTTCAGGAAATGATCTTCATCATCTTACCTCCTACCCACGTTCAAAATTCAGAAGGAATTCACACCCATTCAGCCCAACCCTGAAGGTTGTAGCCAGGGGTGGAATTCTAGCAGGAGCTCCTTTGCATATTAGGGCACACACCCCTGATGAAGCCAATCCTCCAAGAGCTTACAAAAAAGAGCCTTGGAAGCTCTTGGAGGATTGGCTACATTAGAGGGGTGTGGCCTAATATGCAAAGGAGCTCCTGATAGAATTCAACCCCTGGTTGTAGCCATTTAGCTGGCATGATACCCGATGATCCAAGAGAGCCACCATTTTCATGTTACACGCATCTCTTAGGAATGTGAGCGGCTGCCCAAGCCTCTTAAAGTACTTGCTGCAGGACTTTTTTTTTTTAGCAGGAATGCACAGGAACTCAGTTCCAGCTGGCTTGGTCTAATATGCAAATCAGTTCCTGTTGGGCTTTTTCTACAAAAAGAGCCCCAATCAGCTGCTATCATTGAAGCAATAGGTTTGCCAGGCCTGCCAATCATCATGGTGGTAGGGATGCATCCAAACCTGGATGTGATGTCACTTCCTGTCAGTGCTCTAGGCATTTAAGGCATCATCTCTCACTTCCAAGTTTGGATGGAATTCCCTCACAACTTTTTCCCATCACAACAATAAGGATCGGTAGACGCAGGGGTAGAATTCTAGCAGGAGCTTCTTTGCGTATTAGGCCACACACCCCTGATGTAGCCAATCCTCCAAGAGCTTACAAGTCTCTTTTTTGTAAGCTCTTGGAGGATTGGCTACATCAGGGGTGTGTGGCTTAATATGCAAAGGAGCTCCTGCTAGAATTCTATCCCTGGGTAGATGCGAGTGAATTAGTGGGCAAACCTGCACTGAGGAAGGACGGGCACATGGCAATGCTAGAAGCAAGGGAAGAGCAGCTGTATAAACAGTTAAATCAGCTTCAAATTGGAGACTTTAAAAAAAATTGTTTTCTTAAATTATACCCTGCTATTCTCACCGGTGGAGACTCAAAGTAGCTTCGGTCGTTTTCCTCTTCTCCATTTTAACCTCACAACAACCCCGTAAGGTAGGCGAGGCTGAGTGTGTGACTGGCCCAAGATCTCCCTGCAAACTTTCATGGCAAAGTGGGGATTCAAACCTGGATCTCCCAGATCTTAGTCTGAAACTCTAACCACTGTCCCAGACTAGGTCTCAAGATCTGGTCTATGGAGAACAGGTCTACCCATCCCAGTCGATTATGTTGGTAGACCTGGCCTTGGATCACTGCCCTGCACTGAACCTTGGAAAACATACCAGTATTTGGGGGAGAGAGACTTCTCACAGTCTACTTTGGGGTTATTGGGGGGGTTTTTTTGTGAAATATGACAAATTTACAGGCAAACTTGTCATGGATGCCTACAGGGGTGTCAAACTCATTTAATATGAGGGCCAGATCTGACATACCGTAGTTTTCGGAGCATAAGGCGCTCCGGACCATAGGACGCACCTTCCTCCTGGGGGGCGATCCGCTGCCTCCGCCTCGATCCTGGCACTTCCCCCATGCCTGCCTGCCTGGCTCCAGCTCTGACGCTTAAAGCAAGTGCCAGGATCGCTCCCTCCACCCTCCGATCCCAGCACTTGTTTTAAGCATCAGAGCTGAAGCCAGGCAGACAGGCACGGAGGAAGCACGCTGCCCCCTCCACAGCCGGCGCTCGCAAAGCACTGGGTTTGCGGAGGGGGCGGGTGCTTCCTCCGTGCCTGTCTGCCTGGCTTCAGCTCTGATGCTTAAAGCAAGCGCTGGGATCGGAGGGTGGAGGGAGCGATCCCGGCGCTTGCTTTAAGCGTCAGAGCTGGAGCCAGGCAGGCAGGCGCGGGGGAAGCACCGGGATCGGAGGCAGAGGCAACGGATCCCTCCCCCCCCCCGAAGGAAGGTATGTACCTTCGCTCCATAAGACGCACACACTTCCCCCCCACTTTTTTTGGGGGGGAGTGCATCTTATGGTCCGAAAAATACGGTAAATGAGAGCTTGCTGGGCTGGGCCGTGTGTGTCATAAAATGTAATGCCAGGTAGCAGAGATAAAGGACACAGACAAACACAATGAAAGATTTTTTTAAAATAAAACATGCTTAAAACATTCGCACTCGTTGGCCTTAAGGTGCTTTCTTTGTATTGCTCCTGTGCAATCGAGGGAGCTGGGCAGAGGAAGCTCTGGTTCTTTCCTTCCTTCCCCAGGGGACCAGGAGGGGGAGGAGCCTCAGCCAATAGAAGGAAGAGAGGTTTGGTTGAGTAGCTCTGCTCTGCAATTGAGAGACCCTAGCAAAGCAAGCTATTCCTCCCCTCCCTCCTCCACAAGGGAGGAGCCTCAGCCAATAGAGAAAACAGAGGCTTTGCTCTGTAGCTCCTGTGCGGTTGAGCAAGCCTGGCAAAGCAAGCTGTGATGCAGAAGGAAGCAAGAGAGAGGGAGAAGGAAGCAGATGTTAGCCAGTTGTTCTAGGGCCTGATAGGAGCCCTCTGGGGGCCTGATTCGGCCCCTGGGCTGCATGTTTGACACTCCTGCTGTAGGATGATCTTGCATTGACCAGGGGGTTGGACCATTCTGTGATTCTAAGATTCTGATATCTGGATAGGGTCCCAAAAGTTACTTTGAACATGCCTACTGGGGTTTTTGAGTTTTCTTTGCCTTTTGAATATCATACCCTCCATACCACATTAAAAACTGTAAGTCCATAATTCCTGCTACAAAAAAGTTCCTGCTACAAAAAGGCCCCACCCAGGCAGCTGTTAGGCCCTAAAAACTGCCCTGACTCACATCTGTCACCAGCCATAATTTGAACCCAGGTCTCCAAGATCCTAGCTGAACACACTGACCATCATACCACACTGTCTCTCCCTGGAAAGAGATAAAAAGGCCACCATAACGGCCTACATCATTCCTAAACATATTTCTAAAGAACAAAACCAGAACATAAACCCCAAAGTTCAAATTCCTGTATTTGGACCTGAGATTTCACTGACGCTCTCCTCCCCTTCTGTGTCCTGTATCCACACTTCAGCCTTTTCAGCGAAGACCAAAAATAATCAGACAATGCAAAGGAATAACCATGTTAACAAATTAATTTCTACACACAGGAAACAAATTCCCTATCCAGGGACTTACTGGAGCATTTGTCTCCGAAAAGATAATGTGCCGCTTACAGAATGAGAGCCGCTGTTATGTTAATTTCCATTATTATACATGGACAAAATTGGAGATGATGAAGCAAAGTGCCTTTAAACCAAAGTTTATCGCATATCCCCCCCTCGTTTTCTACAGTTTTATTGTAGTGAAATATGCCCATTTTAGCAGCGGGAAATCACCCTAAACAGACAGCGCAAGCGTAGGGAACTGTCACCCGGCAAAGCTCAATTTCCGAATGATAAGCTCAAGAACTAAAGCTGTGAGACGTGTTGGTTTATGTATTAAAAGTCCTTCCAAATTTGATTGAAAATGGGGCCCCTGATGGATATTTGCGGTGGTTATGCAGCATTAGACTCCATTCGTCCATCGCCTCTCCTTGTGGCTATTGATTGATTTTTAAATTAGATGAAGGCAATCAGTAAATACCACCCAATCAAGTCCTAAAAACATACAGGAGATTAGACAATTTAGGGTAATCAATGAAAATATTCAGTGATTTGCTCCCACTCAATCCCGGCCATAAATTACAGCCATAACTCGCAATTTACTAAACCATAAAACAAGGGAAATCTGACAAGAAAAACTATAAGAAATGAATTAAGGAGATGAAGAGGAACCACTAGCGATGTCAGCTAATGAGACAAAATTACACTTTATACATATCTTGCATTTCTGGCTTGTCAACAGTAATGCGCTGTAGGGGCTATCACAATTTACCGGGGGGGGGGGAGGGTGTTTGTTTTTTAAAGAGGGGGAGGGAATCGGGAATGCAAAAACAGCGCTTTTAAATGGTGGGCTCTCCTTCCTTGGAGGTTTTTAAAGAGGCTGGATGGCCATCTGACAGCAATGAAGATCCTGTGAATTTAGGGCGAGGTGTTTGTGAGTTTCCTGCATTGGGTTGGACTAGATGACCCTGGAGATCCCTTCCAACTCTATGATTCTATGATTCTAAGTGAAGGTAACAAGAGACTTGCTCACATGAAGCTGCCTTGTCCTCAGGGCTGGTGTGTGGGAGTAGGCCAAGTAGGCGACCGCCTAGGGCGCCACCTGGCCTACGGGGCATAACCACCTCCTATCCCCAAGTGTGGTGTGTGTGCTCCTTGGAGCCTGCCTTCCCCAATGGAAAGCAGGCTCCATGGAGCGCAGACACTGCCCGGCTGGTTTTGCATTCCCTGAGTCTGTTACAGACCCGGGAAATGCAAAAGCAGACAGTGCCTGGTGTGTTCCTTGGAGCCCAGTGTGTTCCTTGGAGCCCAGCAGGGATAAATTAACCAATTGTAAAAGCTGAAGAAAAGCCAAATATAGTTTCTAAAAATTGGCTCCTATTGAAGTTGTCTGCTGCCACTCATCCTTCCTACTCTACATTAACAGAGCCATGGGGTGGGAGCCATAGCTCAGTAGCAGAGCATCTTTCTCACATGCACAAGGTCTTGTCCCTGGCATCTCCAGCTAAAAGGATTGAGTAGTATTCTCACAATTTTTATTGTTTAATCTCACAATTTAAAAAAAAATGTAAAATTAAAAACTGTACATTAAAAATGTAAATAGTTTCAAGTTTCTTCATTTCTTCTACAGTTCTGTTTTTAAAAAAAAAATTCAGAGGGGGGAGGACACTAGTGGGCAGCTTGCCTAGGGCACCAAAAACCCTCGCACTGGCCCTGCTTATTCTGAACCAGACCATTGGTACATCCAGGTCAGTATTGCCTACTCAGAGAGGCAGCAGCTCTCCAGGGCCTTAGGTAGAAACATCACCTACTGCCCGGTCCTTTTAAATGGACATGTCAGGAATTGAACTTAGATCCTTCTATATGCCAAACAGATGCACTGCCACTGAGCCACAGCCCCTCCTAAGGTACATCTTTTCAGAGATCGCAGTCAGCTTCTCATGATCCTGGGTCTAGTGAGGCCGACAGGTTCCAGAAGCCTGCCTAGGAGTAGCTACAGAGGGCCTACATTTCCCAGGATCCACTCTGTCCCTCTGATAGGGTGGCAAGGTTTTGGAGGCAAAATTGGCCCAGAGAGGGGTGGGACCCGGGAGGCGAGCATAAAAGGCCAAGGCACAGACATAGTATGTTCTCTCTAGAAAAGGCTGCAGGGCCAGGGGAGAAGGCAGCAGGAGAGATCCCTTACCCAAGGGGATGAGTTTTGGTATTAGAGGAAGGGACTGTCTAGCTAAATGCGTCAGGGCTTCTGTTTATTTGCGCCCACCTTTATCGTATAAATGTTTCACTGTTTTTACCCACTTATTATTTGAGCACTGTAAATAAATTGTTGTTGTTGTTGCTATACTGCCTTGGTCCTCATGTCTCATTAGTCGCAGTCAGGAAATGCCCAGCAGGAACTCATTTGCATATTAGGCCACACCCACTGGCATCACCATTGTTTTGCGCAGGGCTTTTTCTACCAAAAAAAGACCTGTACAAAACAATGGTGATGTCAGCAAGAACTCATTTGCATATTAGGCCACACCCCTGATGCCAAGCTAGGCGGAACTGTGTTCCTGCTCAAAAAAAAAGCCGTGGTCACAGTTAAGAGGTATTTACTAATAAGGAAGAGGCAGGGGTGGTTGGGTGCTCTGGGCTCTCCTATGCAGACCCTGACCAGAGTGGTGGCAGCCAGTAGAAGGCCCTCCTAGGCCCCTGCTGTGTGACACAGCTGCTTCTCAGAAGTCCACCAGTGGAGCTCAAAGGCAATAGACCTCCTGCATCTCACGTTCAGATATACTACTTCTAGAAATGTAAGCTCTATTTAACACAGTGCATCCATTCCAGTTTTGTTTCCAGAACAACAAATGCCTGTTTCCCCCCCACTTGAAATTCTACTGTTAATTTATCTGTGGTCTGTTTTAGATGTTTCTATCATGCTAGGAGCATACCAAACACGCATATGGGAAATTTGCGCTACCTGTGATCTTCCTGATATGCACGGATACCATACGGTCTGAAAGGGATAGCATGTGGATTTTGGACATGGTACAAAATACCCTGATACTTCAGGGCTTTGCTTCACATGCACCAAAGCTGAACATCTATATGACTCTGCTTATACAACATGGTGACCACACATTTTGGGACAATCCATACATTTGCCAGTGTCCTAGTACCCACACACTGGGTGCAATCACATGAGAGATGTGGTACTGGGTGCAATCACATGAGAGATGTGGCCTAACATAGACACACCTCCCATCTGGATTTAAAGTGCGTAATCACTTGTGCACATCTGCTCCCAAAGTCCCTCCCATACCTACCTTGTCTTAGGATGGGCTGGGGCCGGATTTAACAGCTACTGGGAATTTCCCAATAACAAACCTCTAAACCATATTTAAGGTGCGTTTCTCAGCAGTCTGATTGGCTGAGGCACGAGATGCACCCATCCCACATATGCATGAGCAGTCTTAATGCTCCTTATGTGCGTGTGCAGCCAGTGCCTCTCCTAGCAGTAGGGCGGGAGCTGTGTGAATGCCATGGCTTGGATAAAAGAGAACTGGCTTTTTCAGAGCTGGGATACTGCTGCACCAAATATTTGATGTGTTTGCACCCACTGTCAGGGGTCGTTTTGTGAAAAAATAGGTGGTGGAGTTCATTAGCATATGCGGGGGGCCCCCCACCAGCCAACAGCAACCCGACACAAGAAAGGAGAGCCCCGGGCGAGCAGGGCCAGCTTGGGCTGCCTAGAGATCCAGCCAGCCCAACCAGGCCTCGCTTGCCAGGGGCTCTCCTTAGCTGCCCCCCCCACCAGTCAAAAGGCCAGCAAGCCACCTGCCACCCAAAATCACATTAGTGAAGAAAGGATGCTGTGGGCTTCTCCAGGGGCTAATGAGGGCTGCTGGAGGTGTGGCAAAACTCCTGGTGGCTGGCTGTCTGCTTTCCTAATCCAGGGATTGTTATGCAGCTGCACCTTCTATTCAGTGGACAAGATAGGTGCGGAGGAGGAGGGGGAACCCTCAGAAAGGTTCAGGAGCTGTGCTCCTGTGAGCTCCTGCTGAATCTGAGGCCTGCCCACACTTATGTATGATAAGGGCTACTCTTTGAGACCCTTCTGATAGTCCAAGTTCCAAAGAACTGGTGTATCTAATTCCACATGCCCCAAACTGCTTTTGGCTTATGGGTTCTCGTATCTACAAGCTATATGTCAAGCAACTTCTGATTGCATTTGAAGGAACATTGAGGAACAAGAAAGCTATGTCAGCAGCCTCAGAGTGTTGATAGCCATTTCACATGTACAAGTTATCACTTGATAGAGAAGTCATTGTGTAATGAACTTGGCTGGGTGAAACCAGGACTTTTTTTGTAGCAGGAACTCCTTTGCATATTAGGCAACACACCTATGATGTAGCCAATCCTCCTGGAGCTTACAGTAGGCCCTGTACTAAGAGCCCTGTAAGCTCTTGGAGGATTGGCTACATCAGGGTTGTGTGGCCTAATATGCAAAGGAGTTCCTGCTACAAAAAAAGCCCTGGGTGAAACTATTTTAAGGGCTAGTAAGGCTTGGGACAGGATAATTTTCCTGGGGGCATGACCCATCAGAACTAGGGTTGCCAACTTGGGGTTGGGAAATTCCTGGAGATTAGGGGATAGAACTTGGCTAGGGACTTCAGCAGGGCTTATTGCCATAGAATCAGGCCTCATTTTGGACAGGAGCTCACAGGAACAGAGTTCTGGAACCTCTAAATTTTATTGTGCTCTTTCTTTCTCCTCCGCCCCCTCCAAATACTTGCTTCTGGGCTCCATTGTCCAACGCTCCTGTGAGACGTTAGCTGAACGCTAAGATTTGACAAACTTTCTAATATTTTCCCCCACAAAAAATGGGGAAATAACCAAAACCTATAAAGCAGACAGACATATGAACATATGAAGCTGCCTTATACTGAATCAGACCCTTGGTCCATCAAAGTCAGTATTGTCTATTCAGACTGGCAGCAGCTCTCCAGGGCAAGCGGAGGTTTTTCACGCCTATTTGCCTGGGCCCTTGTTAGTTGGAGATGCCGGGGATTGAACCTGGGACCTTCCGCTTACCAAGAAGAGGCTCTACCACTGAGCCACCATCCCTCCCCTGCTCTCCAGGGTTTCAAGCTGAGGTTTTTCATGCCTATTTGCCTGTACCTTTTTTTTTTTTAGTTGGAGATGACGGGGATTGAATCTGAGACCTTCTGCTTACCAAGCAGATGCTCTACCACTGAGCCACTGTCCCTCCCCTTAATGAAGATGGAAATCTTCATCATGCCACTGTGGCCACATAAAAGAAAGTACGATGGGAGTAAGGTTTTTTATTACGGCAATTATAATTCAAGAAGCATTTTCAGGTGGATGCTGAGGTGATCTAATTTAGTACACCTTCTGGTGATGTCAGGGGGTGTGTGGCATATGCAAATGAGTTGTGCTAATGAGCTCCGGCACCTCTTTTTCTACAAAATGACCCCTGCATAGAATCCACCTACCAAAGCAATCACTTTCTCCAGCGGAACTGATCTCAGTAGTATGGCGATCTGTTGTAATTCCAGGGTATCTCCAGACCTCCCCTGGAGGTTGGCAACCCCACTTGGAAGCAAAAACCACTGAATACAAATTAAAACAGAAGCTTTAAACTGAAGGACAGCATGGAAAAGACGCTTGGGCTGTAATAAGCCCGTAAAAGGAATTATTTCTGACTTTTCTAAAACAAAAGGCCATCCTTAGATTCCCTTCACACTCTGGAAGCCTCTAGGGCTACTGGCTCATCCAGTGGAAGTCTCAGAATAATGGCCCGAGAGGTAACTAGAAGAAGTGTGTTTTACTTTATCATGGTACATAAATAAAAGGACGGGCCAATTAATCATATAACTTACTAAAAGTGCTTTTTATTTTGCCATTTAGTATGCCAAAAAGATCATTTTCCTTAATGTATACCCCCAGTATTCACATGATTTAATCCATCATGTTCTGTATTATGAAATTACTTTGTTTTACTTCCCGAAGCAGCTGAAGATCATTAACCCGTGCTATTATCTAAGTCATACATCATCCCAGGGTATTACCTCATATGGGGGGGTGGGGGTGGGAGCGAGAGCTACTTTCCTCGGCTACACTCTCCAACGGAGAAACCATTTTTCCTAGACGGTGCTGACAGCAGGGGCCATTTTCATCACAAAGCAGATGGCTTTGCCCATGCCGGGGAACAGCCTTACCTTTGTGGCCACTCGGAGTTCTAAGCGCAGCCGCTCGGATAACCCGCGCGGGCTTTTAACGCTCGAATTTGATATTCCGACGCTGCCCTTATGGCGCGCCTGCAACGTTTGCTGGGAAAAGCCACCTGCTTCAAGGAGAAGCTTGCTCACCGGTGGTCTCTGCACGGAGATCCTTTTGTGCAAATGCGGTGCAATTGCAGGAGCAAAAGTTAAAATTAAGATGTGCCGACTGCTGGGCCATAAGGTTGGCTCCTTTCCAAGGTCTGAGCAAGACACAGGGATTCTTTAAGGAGATCCAGGGGTGGAGTTCTAGCAGGAGCTCCTGTGCATGTTAGGCCACACATGCCCTGATGTAGCCAGTCCTCCAAGAGCTTACAAGGCTCTTTTTTGTAAGCTCTTGGAGGATTGGCTACATCAGGGGTGTGTGGCCTAATATGCAAAGGAGCTCCTGCTAGAACTCCACCCCTGAGGAGATCCATCATAGAAGGCACAGCTAGATTTGAGGCACAGCTAGATTTGAGAGATTGGGGGGAGGGGGTGTTGAGCTTTCAAGGGTCAAAGCTTCCTGGTATCTTGAAAGCTCATATGCTGAAAATCTTGTCAGTCTCTAACACATTCCCAGACTCACGTTTTGCTCTTCTACTGCAGACCATCTTAATGCCATTTTGTTCTAATGGTTAGAAGCAGAAGTTTGCTTCTCTACTCCTTAACATGCAGCTGCTGGAGTGACCTTGGGTCAGTCACAAGTTCTCTCAGAGCATTTCTCTCAAGAGCAGTTCTCGGAGTGCTCTCTCAGCCCCACCTACCTCACAGTGTGTCTGTTGCGGGGAGAGGAAAGGAAATGAGATTGTAAACCACTCTGAGACTCTAAGTGGGGTATAAATCCAATCTCGTCCTCCTCCTCCTCCTCCTCTTCTTCTTCTTCTTCGAAGGCACATTCCTCTGAAAGACAAGTTTGATACTAATATTCTGCCTTTCTGCTCAATCGAGACCCTTGATTAAAACTTACTATAAAAGCTATACTATATATAAGCAGAAACACGACAATTAAAATATAGCAGGGATGACCAACGGTAGCTCTCCAGATGTTTTTTGCCTACAACTCCCATCGGCCCCATGGCTGGAGCTGATGGGAGTTGTAGGCGAAAAACATCTGGAGAGCTACCGTTGGCCACCTCTGAAATATTGGGCAGGAAGGAGGAGTCATTTAGGGAATTTAGGTGGGGGGGGGTTTAAGCCTTTAAGGCTAGCTCAGTCTTCATCACTGGGAGAAGACAGTAATAGAAGGGGATAAAAACAAACATCCTTGGGAAGGGAGTTCCATAGTTTTGGGGCTACAATGGAGAAGGCCCTCTCCTGGGTTGCAAACCACCCATCTTACATCAGAAGGAAGTCTGCTTCTTTGTCTAGTACATTTTGATGCAGGAGGGTTTGGGGGGTTTTTTGGTAAAAACTGGGGGGCAGCGGTTGTCCACCAGGTCTACAGCAAAATCTGTTGGCAGTCTCTGGCCGGAGACACATCCAGCTGTCCTCAACCAGAGCCAGAGCACTTTTTTGCCCCGGCTCCAACTTGGCGGAACTGTCTTCCAAACAACATCCGTGCTCTACAGTTTCACAGGGCCTGCAAGCCTGAGATGTTCCACCAAGCGTTCTGTTGAGGACTGTCCCACCCATCCCTCCCGTGAGACAGCGACATTATTGGTTTTTCTTGCATTATCTCCAGAGAGCCAGTTGGGTATAATGGTTAAGTGCGTGGACTCTTATCTGGGAGAACCGGATTTGATTCCCCACTCCTCCACATGAACCCGCTGGAATGGCCCTGGGTCAGCCATAGCTATCGCAGGAGTTGTCCTTGAAAGGGCAGCTTCTGGGAGAGCCCTCTCAGCCCCACCCACCTCACAGGGTGTCTGTTGTGGGGGAAGGAGACATAGGAGACTGCAAGCCACTCTGAGACTCTGATTCAGAGAGACGGGTGGGGTATAAATCTGAGATCTTCTTCTTCTTCACTTGCATTCTGTTTTGTTACTGGTTTAAATCTGTTCCTAATTGATGTTTTATGACTACATTGTGCACCACTCTGAGCCTAGAAGGGAGGGGCGGTGGCTCAGTGGTAGAGCATCTGCTTGGGAAGCAGAAGGTCCCAGGTTCAATCCCTCGCATCTCCAAAAAAGGGTCCAGGCAAATAGGTGTGGAAAACCTCAGTTTGGGACCCTGGAGAGCTGCTGCCAGTCTGAGAAGACAATACTGACTCTGATGGACCAAAGGTCTGATTCTGTATAAGGCAGCTTTATAGGTTCATATGTTCATATAGAATGTCTTGCACCCTCAGCAAGGCTAACTTTTGGTGCCCTCCCCCCCCCCCCTCCGATAACGTCAAGGAGTCACATGGGGAGAACCCAATTCAGCGCCTACAGAAGGCTGGTGCCCTAGGCGATTGCATAGTTTGCCTGGTGGCAAGGCTGGCCCTGAGGATAAGGGAGGCCACAGCAGATGTAGGGAGAAGGAGCAGGAAGCAGAGAAGGCATGAGATTTCCCCTCCCCACCCCCCGCCCCATGTTCACTTGTAATCAGGGCTTTTTTTGTAGCAGGAGCTCCTTTGCATATCAGGTCACACACACACACACCGATGTAGCCAATCCTCCAAGAGCTCACAGTAGGCCCTGTAAGAAGAGCCCTGTAAGCTCTTGCAGGATTGGCTATATCGTGGGGGTGTGGCCTAATATGCAAAGGAGTTCCTCCTGCAAAAAAAGCTCCGCTTGTAATATGTATTATTGATTTGTTAACACAGATTAAAAAAAATTTAAAAAGAAGAAAAAAACAAACTAAGAAGAAGAAGATATTGAATTTATACATATATGAACATATATGAAGCTGCCTTATACTGAATCAGACCCTTGGTCCATCGAAGTCAGTATATTGTCTACTCAGACTGGCAGCAGCTCCCCAGGGTCTCAAACTGAGGTTTTTCATGCTTACTTGCCTGGACCTTTTTAGTTGGAGATGCTGGGGATTGAACCTGGGACCTTCTGCTTACCAAGTAGATGCTCTACCACTGAGCCACCATCCCTCCTCTCAATCTCAGAGTCTCAGAGCGGTTACAATCTCCTTTACCTCCCCCCACCCCACAACAGACACCCTGTGAGATGGGTGGGGCTAAGAGAGCTTTTACAGCAGCTGTCCTTTCAAGGGCAACTCCTACGAGAGCTACGGCTGACCCAAGGCCATTCCAGCAGCTGCAAGTAGAGGAGTGGGGATTCAAACCCGGTTCTCCCAGATAAGAGTCAGCACACTTAACCACCACACCAAACTGGCTTTCAGCCATGACCTGGATGGCCCAGGCTAGCCTAATCTCATCAGATACCAGAAGGCAAGCAAGTTTTGGCACTGGTTAGTATTTGTATGGGAGACCACCAAGAAAGCCAAGCTTGATGTAACTTTACCCAAACGAAGCTACCTTATACTGAATCAGACCCTGGGTCCATCAAGTCAGTATTTTTTGCTCAGCCCAGTAGCAGATCTCTGGAATTTCACACAAAAGTCTTTCCCATCACCTACTGCCTGATCCTTTTCACTGGAGATGCCGGGGATTGAACCTGGGACTTTCTGCAAGCCAAGCCAATGCCCTACCTGATACTGAGCCACAGCCCCTCCCTGGTGACTTTCCACCAGCTTTTTAAATAAAAAAAATGCATACATTTTACTGTTGGATTCTAGCAGGAGCTCCTTTGCATATTAGGCCACACACCCCTTGATGTAGCCAATCCTCCAAGAGCTTACAGGGCTCTTAGTGCAGGGCCTACCATAATCTCCAGGAGGATTGGCTACCTCAGGGGGTGTGTGGTCTAATATGCAAAGGAGTTACTGCTACAAAAAAAGCCCTGTGTATCAGTATTTTGTGGGTCGGCATCTAGAAATGTTCACACAACCTCTTTTGAAGCTCTGGCTGTTACGACTCTGGTCCTCCACAAGTGGTTAATGAACAACCCCAAATTGCACACGCTCATTAGCTTCTGCAATTTTAGTAGCGCTGAAGCAGACAGCACTTTTGGGTCTGCAAATTACATTTACATTTTAGCATCCTTCGATGGCTTTGCGTTTCCCTCTTTGGCCTTCTTGAGAACGTCTGGATTAGTTTTGCCTAATTTGCCTTGATTTGTTTCCCAGTAAATTGAAGTGCAACTACGCCTGAGTTGACCTCACTGTACTATTAAATTCTCCAAATCTGGGGTTTCATTCATTTTCTGAATGGAGGATTTGCTCCATTCAGTCGTGCGGCTGCATTGGCTCAGCTCTGCCAGGAGGCAGTCGGAAAACATAAGAACCTAAGAGAAGCCATGTTGGATGAGCCCCAAGGCTCTTTTTGTAGCAGGAGCTCCTCTTCATATTAGGCCACGCCCCTCTGATGTAGCCAATCCTCCAAGAGCTTAGAGGGCTCTTAGTACAGGGCCTACTGTAAGCTCCAGGAGGATTGGCTACATCAGGGGAGCATGGCCTAATATGCAGAGGACCTCCTGCTAGAAAAAAAAAGACCTGATCAGGCCAATAGCCCATCCAGTCCACCTTTTAAATGCCTTCCCTCCATTGGAAATAATGAAGGATAGGGGCACCTTCTTTCGGGGCTCATAGGAATCCACCCACTGGTCCAATCTTTTTGAAACTTAGAGGGACTTTTGAGAAGAGGCACCAGATGCAATGCTGCAATGCCCCTCCAGCTGCATGCGAAGAACTCTGCATCTGCACACACTGCTCGGTCCAAGCATTCATCTAGCAGTGAAATCCAGATCTGGAGTCTGGTCTATTCATTCAACACAAGTTGGTGCTCCCACCACCACGTAACTTCCAAATTCACAGATCGTTCACAAACGGAGAACATTTCACAGCTAAGATGAACTGGGGAAGGCTCACATTTGTATGCCAGAGAAATGCCAGCGAACGAGAGGCTCGAATGAAGATCTGGAATTGAAGCACTTGTAACAGCCAACGAGAAAGATAATAGATTTGGCTGGGCTCCAAACAGCGTCATCTCGAGGAACAACCAAGGACGATGTTTAGCTATAGTTTAATAATCCAAAGTACCAACAATTCTGTAAACAAAGTGAGGGAGAACAATTTAAAGCTGCAACGGTAAGCAAACCAAAGGCCAAAAGTCACCCAATCATCATTGGATTAAAAAAAAAATTATTTTATTTAACTTTTTCTTCAGAGCTGAGGTGATTTTTTTTTTTTTTTTAAAGTGATTTCAACATCTGAGTTCTGTAACACAAATATGGGGGTACATTTCTCCCATTAACAGCTGGCAACAACTTGCCAACATTTTACCTTCAGGGAATATTGTTTTGGATCCTGCAAAGTGCTATTATGTTGTTGTTGTTCAGTCGCACAGTCAAGTCTGACTCTTTGCGACCCCGTGGACAAAGACACGCCAGGCCCTCCTGTCTTCCACCATCCTCCGAAGTCTGCTCAAATTCATGTTAGTTACATCAGTAATGCTGTCCAGCCATCTCTTCTTTTGCCGTCCCCTTCTTCTTTTGCCTTCTGTCTTTCCCAGCATCAGGATCTTCTCCAGGGAGTGCTCCCTTCTCATTGGGTGGCCAAAGTATTTGAACTTCAGCTTCAGCATCAGACCTTCCAGGGAACAGTCAGGGTTGATTTCCCTTAGGACTGACTGATTTGATCTTCTTGCAGTCCAAGGGACTTTCAAGATTCTTCTCCAGCACCATATCTCAAAAGCATCTATTATTCCGTGCTTGGCCTTCCTAATGGTCCAGTTCTCACAGCCATACATTACCACTGGGAATACCATCGCTTTGACTATATGGACTTTTGTTGGCAGGGTGATGTCTCTACTTTTTATTATACTGCCTAGGTTCGCCATAGCTGTCCTCCCAAGGAGCAAACGTCTTTTAATTTCATGGCTACAGTCACCATCTGCAGTGATCTTGGATCCCAGAAATGTGAAGTCTGTCACTACTTCCATGTCTTCTCCTTCTATTTGCCAAGGCGTGATTGGGCTGGATGCCATGATCTTAGTTTTTTTGATGTTGAGTTTCAACCCTACTTTTGTGCTCTCCTCTTTCACCCTCAACAAGAGGTTCTTTAGGTCCTGCTCACCTTCTGCCATTAGAGTGGTGTCATCTGCATATCTGAGGTTGTTGATGTTTTTCCCAGCAATCTTAATTCTGGCTTCTGCTTTATCCAGGCCAGCATTCCACATGATGTATTCTGCAATAAATTAAATAAGCAGGGTGACAATATACATTCTTGTCAAACTCCTTTTCCTATTCTAAACCAATCATTTGTTCCATATCCCATTCTGACAGTTGCTTCTTGACCCTTATACAGGTTTCTCAGGAGACATGTGAGGTGGTCTGGTACTCCCATCTCAATAAGGACTTGCCACAGTTTGTTGTGATCCACACAATCAAAGGCTTTAGCGTAGTCAATGAAACAGAAATAGAAGTTTTTCTGATATTCCCCTGCTTTCTCCATAATCCAGCAGATGTTGGCAATTTGATCTCTAGTTCCTCGACCTCTCCAAAACCCAGCTTGAACTTCTGGTAGTTCCCGATCTACACACTGCTGAAGCCTAGCTTGTAGGATCTTTAACATGAGCTTGCTGGCATGTGAAATGAGTGCAATGGTTCAATAGTTTGAACATTCTTTGGCATTACCCTTCTTTGGGATTGGGATATAAACTGAGTTTTTCCAATCCTGTGGCCACTGTTGTGTTTTCCAAATTTGTTGACATAATGTGTGCATCACTTTAACAGCATCATCTTTTAGGACTTTGAATAGCTCAACTGGGATACCATCATCTCTGCTCGCTTTGTTGTTAGTAATGCTTTCTAAGGCCCATTTGACTTCATGCTCCAGGATGTCTGGCTCAAGGTCAGCGATTTCACTGTCATGGTTGTCAAGGACATTGAGATCCTTCTTGTATAATTCTTCTGTGTATTCTTGCCACCTCTTCCTGATCTCTTCTGCTTCTGTTAGGTCCCTACCGTTTTTTGTCCTTTTATCATGGCCATCTTTGCACGAAACATTCCCTTGATTTCTCCAATTTTCTTGAAGAGATCTCTTGTCCTTCCCATTCTATTATTTTCCTCTATTGCTTTGCATTGTTCCTTCAGGAAGACTTCCTTATCTCTCCTTGTTGTTCTCTGAAAATCTGCATTCAGTTGGGTGAATTTTTCCTTTTCACCTTTGCCTTTTGCTTTCCTTCTTTCCTCAGCTATTTGTAAAGCCTCATCAGACAGCCACTTTGCTTTCTTACATTTATTTTCTTTGGGATGGTGCTGATTGCTTCCTTCTGTACAATCTCATGAATCTCTGTCCATAGTTCTTCAGGCACTCTGTCTATCAACTCTAGTTCCTTAAACCTAGTCTTCACCTCCACTGTATATTCATAAGGGATGTGATCAAGGTCAAACCTGAATGGTCTAATGGCGTCCCCAGTTTTCTTCAATTTAAGCCTGAATTTTGCAATGGGTAGCTCATGATCCGAGCCACAGTCAGCTCCAGATCTTGTTTTATCTGACTGTAAGGAGCTTCTTCATCTTTGACTGCAGAGTATATAATCAATCTGATTTCTGTGTTTCCCTTCAGGTGATGTCCAGGTGTAGAGTCGCCTTTTAGGTTGTTGGAAGAGGGTTTCGCTATGACCAGTTTGTTCTCTTGACAAAACTCTATTAACCTTTGCCCGGCTTCATTTTGTTCTCCAAGGCCAAACTTGTCAGTTGTTCCATTTATCTTATGACCTCCTACTTTGGCATTCCAGTCCCCTATGATGAGGAGGACATCTTTTTTTGGTGTTAATTCTAGAAGGTGTTTTAGATCTTTATAGAACTGGTCCACTTCAGCCTCTTCTGCATCAGTGGTTGGGGCATAGACTTGGATTACTGTGATATTGAATGGTTTGCCTTGGATACGGACCGAGATCATTCTGTCATTTTTGAGATTGTATCCCATTACTGCCTTCCTCACTCTCTTGTTAACTATATAGGCCACACCATTTCTTCTACGGGACTCTTTGCCACAATAATAGATGTAGTGATCCTCTGAGTTAAATTCACTCATTCCTGTCCATTTTAGTTCACTGATTCCCAAGATGTCAATGTTCAGTCTTGCCATCTCTTGTTTGACTACATCCAGCTTACCTTGATTCATAGATCTTACATTCCACATTCCAATGCAGTATTGTTCTTTGCAGCATCGGATTGTTCTTTCACCATCAGACAAATCCACAACTGAGCGTCCTTTCGGCTTTGACCCAGCCGCTTCACTCTTTCTGTGGTTACTTGGACTTGCCCTCCGCTCTTCTTCCCCAGTAGCATATTGGGCACCTTCTGACCTGAGGGGCTCATCTTCCAGAGGCATAACTTTTAGCCTTTTGTTACTGTCCTTGGGGTTTTCTTGGCAAGGATATTGGAGTGGTTTGCCATTTCCTTCTCCAGTGGATCACATTTTGTCTGGATTCTCAGCTGTGGCCTGTCCATCTTGGGAGGCCCTGCATGGCATAGCCCAGAGCCTCACTGAACCAGACAAGCCCTCTCGCCATGTCAAGGCAGCGATCCATGAGAGTGAAAACAGAAGCATAAATGAACTTAGCATTGTTTCAGTTGTGCAAAAGTTTGCTGCTTCTTCCCTATATATATTACAGTGTCCAGAAATTGGTTGTAGAAGATGTTGCACAAGAAGAAACTCCAGTGGGATTACAAGAAGGTTCACTTAGCACAAGTGGTGGCTACCACAGCCTTTTTCTTGTGTTTCCACTTCTGCAAGAACTTTTGCACAAGCAGTTTTGTGAAGAATCCCACCCGCTGTCTGCATCACTGATAATCTCTTGGCAGCCGAGGATAGGACCCGAAGAATTGCCTCAAATTATAAGCAGAAAGGTACCAGCTGAATATTAGGATTTTTTTTTTTTACAGTCTGCAGTTCAGAGGTGGAACCAGCTGCCTAGGAAGGTGGTGAGCTCCCCTTCATTGGGAGTCTTCAAAACGTGGCTGGATGATTATTTGTCGGAGATACTTTAGGCTGATCCTGCATGGAGTGGGGGGTTGGAGTGGATGGTCTGTATGGCCCCTTCCAACTCTATGATTCTATGATAAGGAACATGAATGCCTCTCATGGAATGCTCCTTCTGGCTTGTCCCAGGCTTCAGAAAGAGAGAAGGATTTGACAGAATATACTTCCTTCTTCTCTTCTATCTCTCCGGACTTCTTCTTAAAGAATACCTTGAAAGAGAGTTCATGACTTCTGTATCTCTGCCTTTCATTTTCCATATTAACACTTTTGGCATTTTTTTTGAACTATATTGAAATTTTGCCCAAGCACTTTATTGTATTGCATTGCGTTAAGAGAAAAATTCAACTTTGTATTGGAATCGATACTGTAACTGTAGTGGAGACTGGATTCGAACTTGAATGAATTTTCTACAAATTTGATACAATTTTTGTTTATTAGTGCTTTGTTCATGGTTTGTTTTGGGCTACTTGGCTTAACCTCCAGGTGGTTGCTGGAGTATCTCTTAGAATTACAAATGTTCTTCAGATCACAGAGATGAATTCCATTGGAGAAAATGGCTGCTTCAGAGGGTGGACTTTAGGACAGTCTACCCTGCTGAGGTCCCGCCCCTCTCTAAACCCCACCCTCCCCAGGCTCCACCCCCCAAATCACCAGGAATTTCCCATCCCAGAGCAAGCAATTCTGAAACAGCAGCAAAAAAAGTATGCCTACTCCTTGTATTTAATATTTGCCATAGTACAAGGACAACCCCTGCGAGAACCCCTGCAAGGCCATTCCAGCAGCTGCAAGTGGAGGAGTGGGGAATCAAACCCGGTTTTCCCAGAGAAGAGCCCACACACTTAACCACTACACCGAACTGGCTCCAGCAATACTCCCAGCTCCATCCCACCACCTGGAAGATGCTACTTGTATCTTTCTCACATGACACTGCCTTATACTGAATCAGACCCTTGATCCATCACGGTCTTTATTGTTTACTCAGACTGGCAGCGGCTCTCCAGGGTCCCAGGCTGAGGTCTTTCACATCGCCTCCTACCTGATCCTTTGAACTGGAGAAGCCAGGGATTGCATTTGGGACCTTCTGCACGCCAAGCAGACGTTCTACCACTGAGCCACAGCCCCTGCCTTTCTCATCCAATCGTGTACAAAAGTTGATATATTCCTCCCCCCCCCCTTATTTATGCAGTTTCGACAGTGTTTCCGTAGAAGATTCATTTTATTTTATTAGCTTGTCGGCATCAGGTTCACACAATTCGAAGGTGTTTCTTCTGCATCTGTATACATATCAATCCGACAAGTGTAAAATCCAAATTAATGCCGAGTTATTCCAGTGATTTTTGCCAGGGGCTGCTGATAGCGTCTCTCTCCCCCCCCACACACGATAGCTCAAGAAACAGAAGATGTATGAGGGTTTAATTAGTAGAAGTACGTACCCCCTGCATGAATTGTAAAATATGAATGCTAAATATACTTTTCTTTGAGGTTTGATCAATCTTCCTGCGAAAAAAAAAATAAGCAGCAATTTGTGGATCGGGAGAGACAGTGGATTCCTATAACCTACATTAACAGGCAGGGGTAGAATTCTAGCAGGAGCTGTTTTGCATATTAGGCCACACACCCCTGATGTAGCCAATCCTCCAAGAGTTTACAAGGCTCCTTTTGTAAGCTCTTGGAGGACTGGCTACAACAGGGATGCGTGGCCTAATATGCAAAGGAGCTCCCTCTAGAATTCCACCCCTGATAACAGGTGGGATATAAATTTTCTAAACAAATAAATTGTAAGGCTAAAACAGAGGATGAAAAAGGCATGTACAGAGGTCTGGTCTACTTGGAAGAAGGAAAAGGATGAAAGCGTGACAGGGCAATAATTTTCAGTAATGACTCTGTGACCTGTAATTCCAGAAACAGACCATTTTAAAAATGGTATGAAAAAGCCACTAATTAAAAGCCTGGGGAAATAAATGTGTTTTGATCTGTTGCCTTAAAAAAAAAAGGTACAGTAGGTACCAGGTGAGCTTCAAGGAGGACGGCATTTCTGAAGCCAGGTGCCACCACCAAAAAGGTTCTGTCTCTAGTTGCTGTCTGCCTCACTGTTGAAAGTGGTGGCAGAGAAAGCAGGGCTCGAAAGGAAGATCTTAACTGGTGGGATAGATAGAATGGGAGGAAGATAACCATTACAGAAAACAATATTAAAAAAAAATACACAGTACGCTTCCTAAAATATTGCAGATATAATGATCCTCAAGACAGGATTCTCTCTACATGCTCCCTTTTACAAATGCATATTATCTAATTAAACTTAGAATTTTAGATATAGAATTGCAAAAACTAATGCTGCAAATACATCTTGCTCCCCTTTGAATTTTGGAATTTCCCCAATTATTGGTCATCTTCTTATCTATCAACTCTCCATGTTCCACAATTCCACAGAGCATTTACTCTTGCCAGATGTAATACTATCCCATCAGCAGTTACATATGGTAGATATTAAAAAAAAAAAAATCCCACTCTCATTAAGATTTTGTACATGCAATTTAAAACAAGTTGATTCATTGTCCCATATTCTTTACTGCTCCAATATACTATCAGGGCTTAGTTTGTATAAGATCCCAGCAGGAACTCATTTGCATATTAGGCCACACACCCCTGACATCACCATTGTTTTGCGTGGGGCTCTTTACGGAAAAAGCCCAACAAGAACTTATTTGCATATTAGGCCACACCCCCTGACACCAAGTCAGCCGGAACCGCGCTCCTGTATGTTCCTGCTCAAAAAAAGCCCTGGATATTATATGACTTAGGTTTCTAGACCCAATGCTGCAAAGGTTTGCCAGCTTCTGAATGATTTGTCATCTGAAATAACTGAAAAGGTTGCTTTATTCTTGAGTATGGTGATCAAGGATCGATTGTCCAATGTATAGCTGTATATGACTGGATTATTTTGTTATTTCTGTATCTCTTTTTTTGCCTTATTTATAATCTGATATATGCCAATAAAGGCTTGTGTTTGTTGTTTGTGATCCTCAGGACAGAAGAGACTTTAAAAAATCTTACATGCGTACACATATTAAACTATTTGAAGCGGGGGGTGGGGGGCAGTTGTAGCAGGAACTTCTTTGCATGTTAGGTCACACACCCCTGATGTAGCCAGTCCTCCAAGAGCTTAC
This sequence comes from Heteronotia binoei, assembly GCF_032191835.1. Taxonomy (NCBI): domain Eukaryota; kingdom Metazoa; phylum Chordata; class Lepidosauria; order Squamata; family Gekkonidae; genus Heteronotia; species Heteronotia binoei. Next base: position 56,558,972 of record NC_083236.1, on the reverse strand, counting down.
AGTAGGCTCTGTACAAAGAGCCCTGTAAGCTCCTGGAGGATTGGCTACATAAGAAGGGTTTGGCCTAATATGCAAAAGAGTTCCTGCTACAAAAAAAAAAGCCCTGATTTGAGACTATAACCTAATTTCTGGGCCATAACCTAATTTCTGGGCCATCATCCAAAATATGTTTGATTTGCCCATCCCACTGGGTACCGTACACCAATCCTAAATTTGGTGAGTTATTTAGGGGGCAAATAAATCTTCTGAATGCCACCTGATCCATTCTAATTTCATTCATGCCTTACAGATAATAATTTAAAGGAGCTGGTCACCACTTCCAATTAAGTATGGAGAAAATAGATCATCCATATAATTTATGGCTGCAAAAGGTTGGGCCAGATTGGTAATTAATGTTTGCTCTTTTTAATGAAAGACTCCAAAGGTCTACGGTTCTGTCATTCATGGGGGTAATTTTTCAATTGATTAGTAAAATAATACCTGAAAAGTAAATGCACTTTCTTCGGCCCAGAAATGTCTTACTCGAGTTGAAACAGTGATTGGAAAACTAACAAAATACCCCATTCTAATATGAAAAAGACTGGCGTTTTACTCCAGTGGAATTCACAACTCCTTTCACAGAGAAAGAAGCAAAAAAAAAAAAAAAGTAATTAAGCTTCTTCAGTGTGCTTTTTATCAGATTTTATCCTAGGATGACTTTCAGCATATCTAAATAGTTCCAGAGTTATATATCTAAATCAGGGGTGTCAAACATGCAGCCCGGGGGCCAAATCAGGCCCCCGGAGGGCTCCTATCAGTCCCCCAAGCAACTGGCTGTCATCTGCTTCCTTCTCTCTCTTTCTTGCTTTGGCAGGCTTGCTCAATCGCACAGAAGCTACAGAGCAAAGCCTCTATTTGCTGAGGCTCCCCCCATGGGGAAGAGGGGAGGGGAGGAATAGCTTGGTTTGCCAGGCCCTCTGAATCACACAGCAGAGCTACAGAGCCAAGCCTCTTTTCCTTCTATTGGCTGAGGCTCCTCCCTCTCCTGGTCCCCTGTGGAAGGAAGGAAAGAGCCAGAACTTCCTTTGCCCAGTTCCCTGGATCCCATGGGAGAAATACAAAGAAAGCACCTTTAAGACCAACGAGTACTAATGTTTTAAGCATGTTTTCAGTGTTTTAAAAATAACTGTGTTTGTCTATGTCCTTTATAAAGTGTATATGTCTGCTACCTAATCATAAATAGGTACATATATGGCCCGACCTGGCCTGGCCTGGCCCAACAATCAGATATGTCAGATTCAGCCCTCATTACAAATGGGTTGGACACCCCTGATCTAAATTGTTCGTTCTACCTAAATTCAAAGACAGTGAGAAAGAATCCATGGGATATGTAATTATTTAATTTTTCTCTTTCATCCCATCATGAATACATGAAACTGCCAAACAGTGAACCAGACCCATCCAGGTCAATACTGCCTACTCCAGAGTCTCAGGCAGAGGTCTTTCATATCATCTACTATCTGACCCTTTTAACTGGAGATGCTGGGGATTGAACCTGGGACCTTCTGCATGCAAAACAGAGGCTCTGCCACCCCATAATTTAGACATGGCTTATGGGGGTTTTTAAAAACATTATATCAAATGTTGTAAGCAGGGGTGGAATTCTAGCAGGAGCTCCTTTGCATATTAGGCCACACACCCCTGATGTAGCCAATCCTGCAAGAGCTTATGAGGCTCTTTTTTGTAAGCTCTTGGAGGACTGGCTACATCAGAGGTGTGTGGCCTAATATAAAAAGGAGCTCCTGCTAGAACTCCACGGCTTATTGTAAGAGGGAAGGCAGAGTGGTATAGCCCGATCACGCCAGATCTTGGAAGCTAAACTGGATTAGTACTTGGAAGGGAGACCACCAAGGAAGACACAGCAGGGGAAAGGCATCTGCTTCTCACTTGCCTTGAAAGCGTCATGCTGGGGTTACCATAAATCAGCTGTGACTTAATGACACTTTATAACCATATAAGGCTTCTTTCTTTCTTTTGTAGCAGGAACTCCTTTGCATATTAGGCCACACACCCTCTGATGTAGCCAATCCTCTTGGCGTTTACAGTAGGCCCTGGACTATGAGCCCTGTAAGCTCTTGGAGGATTGGCTACATCAGGGGTGTGTGGCCTAATATGCAGAGGTTCCTGCTACAAAAAAAGCACTGTACACATACCTCAGATCTTGGAATCAATGCCAGCAATTCATATTGAACAAATGCTGTAACCCAGACAAATGCTGTAACTACTGGCATTGTGAGGCGTACATTGGTAAATGCTGAGAATGTTATTAGACTGTCCACAATGACTGGTATATCTTCATATCGGGTCTGACGACACGTAATGTTTTTCCTGGGTCTATTCCTGGGTGACATTTCCATCCCATCGTCCTGGTAACTTTGTGCTTCCCAGATGCTTGGGAGCCTCAAGGGACTGCAGCACATGGCTAAAAGGGACTTTGACCTTCCCCCACGTGGCATTTTCCAACTGCGAAATGCCCCAAGGGAGCTACTATTCAATCCACTGGGAGCTGCGGGTATACTAACATCAGTTTCCCCAACTGATCTCCCATATCTGTGATCAGGGGTTGTTTTGTAGAAAAATAAGTGGTGGAGCTCATTAGTATAGCTCATCAGTATATGCCCCCCACCCCCAGCCAAAAGCAGCCCGATGCAAGAAAGGAGAGCCCTGGGCGAGCGAGGCCTGCTTGAGCTGGCTAGAGATCCATGTGTGGCTCAAAAGGCCGGCAAGCCACCTGCTGCCCAAAATCACATAAGAAGTGGAGAAAGGGTGGCGCGGGCTTCTCCAGGGGTTAATGAGGGCTGCTGGGGGATTGGCAAAGCACCCATGGCTGGCTGGCTGCCTGCTCTCCTAATCCAGGGATTGTTATGCAGCTGCACCTACTATTCAATGGACAAGATAGGTGGGGAGGAGGAGGGGGAACCCTCAGAAAGGTTCAGGAGCTGCACTCCTGTGAGTTCCTGCTGAATCTGAGGCCTGTCTGTGATCCAATCTGGGGACATATCTAGGGAAAAGACAACATGCGATTTAGAATTGCCAAGTCCAATTCAAGAAATATCTGGGGACTTTGGGGGTGGAGCCAGGAGACATCAGGGCGGAGCCAGGAACAAGGGTGTGACAAGCATAATTGAACTCCAAGGGAGTTCTGGCCATCACATTTAAAGGAACCGCACACCTTTTTAAATGTCTTCCTTCAATAGGAAATAATGAAGGATAGGGGCACCTTCTTTTGTGGCTCATAGAATGGGACCCCCTGGTCCAATCGTTTTGAAAAATGGGAGATACTTTGGGGAGAGTCACTAGATACTATACTGAAAATTTGGTGCCTCTACCTCAAAAAACAGCTCCCCCAGAGCCCCCGAAACCTCCAGATCAATTCCCCATTATACCCTATGAGAATCAATCTCCACATAGAGAATAATGCTCAGCAGACGTGAGAGGATGCAAGGGCTACAAGTCCCAGCATGCACCTCGCGAAGGGAGGCCAAACTGGAGCAAATAGCAGGCCGGCGGTGGGCGGGTCTTTGTAACTCGGAGGAAGGGAAAATCCTGAAGCCAGGCAAGGAAAGAAACAAGACGCCGTTCCACCCCCACCCCCGCTATCAGATTTTTAGGGAGCGGGGGATTATGCTGCTAATCTAGGGGTCCCCCGGCAGGGCGGGGGGGGTTGGGAAGCCTAATGCAATTAGACCCTGTATTTATGGAGATTCACCTCCAAGATATTACTAGGGCAGAACTGGACAAACTTGCTTAATGTAAGAAGGAAGGAAGGAAGGAAGGAAGGAAGGAAGGAAGGAAGGAAGGAAGGAAGGAAGGAAGGAAGGAAGGAAGGAAGGAAGGAAGGAAGGAAGGAAGGAAGGAAGGAAGGAAGGAAGGAAGGAAGTGAACATCAGATGTTTGAGAGCTGCAAGACGGAACCTTTGTTAAAATATTGGAATGCCCAAATTCTGCAAACATTTGTTACAACAAGGCTGATGAATGCCCACAAAAGCTTACACGCTGAATAAAACTTTGTTGGTCTTAAAGGTGCCATTGGACTCTTACTCTGTTTTGTTACAACTTAGATATTGATTTTTATCTTTCTTGATTGTGCAATGTTTGTGTGGTTAATTACATTGTGTGTTATTCCAACAAAGTTTTTTGGAATTGGAATTACATTGCATCACCTGCTTTTGAAATAATCAAATTGTGTGTGTGTGTGTGTGTATATACACACACACACAAAAAAAATTATATTGCTGATCCTGCACGCAGTCTGTGTCAACGAACTGGACTATCTACACAAACATTGCATTCAGTATTCTTCTTTGGAAGCCACTTTTTGAAACAGAGCTGATAGTTGCAGAATCGATTTTCATTTTTATATTGGGAAAAGAGCTAGTTTTTGCCTGATTCTGCTCATAAAGTTGTCTAGTTTTTGTTTTGTTGCGTTTTGCCATATGCTGCAGATGTTACTTCCAGGCTGCACTTCACGGCAAAGAGCATGTTTAAACCATGGCCAGGTTTCATCCGCTAACACCAGACAATGATTAAGCAAAAGGGGAAGCTGATACGGTGGCTCGTAAAGGACACACCAGTCCCACAGCACGTAGCAGACTGTTGATTTGAACATCCTGTTCCATGGTGTTAATACAATATCACTACACAACAGGTGTAAAACTGCTACCAAACACGCACACGCACACACGTGCATACACAGTCAAAGCTGCAAAGCCCGTGGAACTGATAATGCGTACTTTCAAAGAATATTCAAGGGCAAATCACACCAGAGTTAAAGTAGTCTGCTATTAAATAATGAGTAGCAATAATGAATTAACCTGCTGATTGTTGGCCTTTAACACCTGTGTTACCTGCTGCAAGCCAGAGGGGATCATTCCAAAAATTTGTAATTCACAAAAGGAAGTTCCCCTTTAACACTTCGCCTTCGACTGAGACAAAGTGGGGAAGTCATTACTGTCACAGCTGAAAACTCTTGTCTCTTGATGAGACTTAAAGGACTGTTAAATATGCATCTGTTTTCATAAACTGGAGGAACAGTCCCTCTTGAAGAACCCAAATGAGGCTGAAAAGATTTAGCCCATGGCTGGCTTAGGGTTGGAAATACCAACCGCTTTACAAGGGAGTTGTGGAAGCTGGAAAGGAAGGATACTGAAATCTCCCTGTTCTCTTTCCTTTGCAACTTCCAGGTGTTTCTTAGCAGAGAGAAAAGCAGTTCTGGCACTCTCCAAACATGAAATTGATGCAAGTAGGGTTGCCAGGCCCAGCCCAGCAGGAGACCGGGAGTGGGGACATAAGAACATAAGAGAAGCCATGTTGGATCAGGCCAATGGCCCATCCAGCCCAACACTCTGTGTCACATAAGAACATAAGAGAAGCCATGTTGGATCAGGCCAGTGGCCCGTCCAGTCCAACACTCTGTGTCACATCAGAACATAAGAGAAGCCATGTTGGATCAGGCCAATGGCCCATCCAGTCCAACACTCTGTGTCACATAAGAACATAAGAGAAGCCCTGTTGGATCAGGCCAATAGCCCATCCAGTCCAACACTCTGTGTCACATAAGAACATAAGAGAAGCCATGTTGGATCAGGCCAGTGGCCCATCCAGTCCAACACTCTGTGTCACAGAAGAACATAAGAGAAGCCATGTTGGATCAGGCCAATGGCCCATCCAGTCCAACACTCTGTATCACATAAGAACATAAGAGAAGCCATGTTGGATCAGGCCAATGGCCCATCCAGTCCAACACTCTGTGACACATAAGAACATAAGAGAAGCCATGTTGGATCAGGCCAATGGCCCATCCAGCCCAACACTCTGTGTCACACAGTGGCCAAAAAACCAAGATGTCATCAGGATGTCCATCAGTGGGGCCAGGACACCAAAAAGTCCTCACACTGTTGCCCCTTCCAAGCACCAAGAATACAGAACATCACTGTCCCAGACAGAGAGCTCCAACAATATGCTGTGGCTAATAGCCACTGATGGACCTCTGCTCTACATGTTTATCCAATCCCTTCTTGAAGCTTGCTATGCTTGTAGCCAGCACTACCTCCTGTGGCATTGAAGTCCATGCGTTAATCACCCTTTGGGTGAAGAAGTACTTCCTTTTGTCCATTCTAACCTGACTGCTCAGCTATTTCATTGAGTGCCCATGAGTTCTCATATTGTGAGAAAGGAAGGAAAGTACTTCTTTCTCTTCCTTCTCTATCCCATGCATAATCTTGCAAACCTCTATCATGTCACCCCTCAGTCGATGCAGAGGAGTGGCAATCAGTGACAGCATGACATCACTTCCAGAAAAAAAACAGGAAGTGACATTATGCATCTCTAGGAATCACCATAAAATCTAGTAAAAGGCATGACATCAGTTCCAAGTCTTTCTGAGAAGTGACACCATGCCATTGCTGATGATTTTTAAAATTGTCTCCTACTGGCCCCTGGAACAGGGCCAGCGCGTGAGAGTAGGTGACCTAGGCAATTGCCTAGGGCGCCAGCTCCCAACAGGGGCAGAAGTCGGGAGCCCCCTCCCTGCTCGCGCTGTCCCTGAGCCTGCAACTGGATGCTGAGGGGTCAGAGGAGCTCTCCCATCCTCTCAGCGCCCAGAAACAATGGTGCTTTCAGCCCTTGGCACTCTCCGAACACAGAGAGCGCCGAGGGTTGAAAGCGGCGCACGTTCCTTCTGGGTGCTGAGGGGACAGCGGACCCCCCCCCCCCCCAGCCCTTCAGAACCCAGAAATGATGGCACTTTCAGCCCTTGGCAGTCTCTGAGCTCTGAGAGTGCAGAGGGTTGAAAGTGATGCATGTTCTTTCTGGGTGCTGAGGGGTCGGAAAAACTCCCCTAGCCCTTCAGCACCCAGAAATGATGGCACTTTCAGCCCTCGGCGGTCTCTGAGCTCTGAGAGTGCAGAGGGTTGAAAGTGACGCCTGTTCTTTCTGGATGCTGAGGGGTCGGAGAAACTCCCCCAGCCCTTCAGCACCCAGAAACGATGGCACTTTCAGCCCTTGGCGGTCTTTGAGCTCTGAGAGTGCAGAGGGTTGAAAGTGATGCATGTTCTTTCTGGGTGCTGAGGGGTCGGAAAAACTCCCCTAGCCATTCAGCACCCAGAAACGATGGCGCTTTCAGCCCTTGGCGGTCTCTGAGCTCTGAGAGTGCCAAGGGTTGAAAGTGAAGCCTGTTCTTTCTGGGTGCTGAGGGGTCGGAGGAACTCCCCAGCCCTTCAGCACCCAGAAACGATGGCGCTTTCAGCCCTTGGCGGTCTTTGAGCTCTGAGAGTGCTGAGGGTTGAAAGTGACGCCTGTTCTTTCTGGGTGCTGAGGGGTCGGAGGAACTCCCCAGCCCTTCAGCACCCAGAAACGATGGCGCTTTCAGCCCTTGGCGGTCTTTGAGCTCTGAGAGTGCTGAGGGTTGAAAGTGAAGCCTGTTCTTTCTGGGTGCTGAGGGGTCGGAGGAACTCCCCAGCCCCTCAGCATCCAGAAACGATGGTGCTTTCAGCCTTCGGCGGTCTCTGAACTCTGAGAGTGCTGAGGGTTGAAAGTGATACGTGTTCTTTCCAGGCGTTATGTGGTTGGAGGAACTCTCCTGGCCCCTCAGCACCCAGAAACTATGGCACTTCAGTTCCCAATGTGATGACGTCACCTCTGGGTGATGTCATCATGCCACGTCCGCATGAAAACTTTTCTCCTGTGGGAGGGGGTGGGCGTGCATTGTGGTTGTGAACCCCATGTGCCGGCCCTGCCCTGGAACGCTGATGGGTATTGCCCCTGCCCCCAACAGGGGTACGGTAACCATAGCTACAACATACGTAGCTCAGAGCTCAAATCCCCAAAGTCTTTCTATTGGAGTGGCTCCAGTTCCCTATCCTACCACTCTCCTAAACTTCCTCCACCGTAAGTGGCTCTTCATCCCAAAGAAGTGCCACTTAAATGGGAGGAAGGTTCCTTGTAGGAAGGTTAGATCCACACTATTCACTTTGGATGACCTGTTGGGTGAGAGCCAGCATGGTATAGCGGTTAAGAGGGGTGGGCTGTAATCTGGAGAACCAGGTTAGATTCCCCACTCCGCCACATTCAGCCAGTTGGGTGACCTTGGGTCATTCACAGTTCCCTCAGAGCTCTCTCAGTCTCACCTACCTCACAGGGTGCCTGTTGTGGGAAGGGGAAGGGAACTGTAAGCTGACTCCAAGTGAAGGGCAGGTTATAAATCCAATCTCCTCTTCTTCTAGATAGTAAAACCAAAGAACAGTTAGATTTAAGTCCTCTAGCACCTTAGAGAACAACAGTTTTGAGATACATCTCTAAGTTGCTACTGGACTGGAATCTGGACTGGTGTAGTGGTTAAGTGCGCTGACTCTTATCTGGGTGAACCGGGTTTGATTCCCCACTCCTCCACTTGCAGCTGTTGGAATGGCCTTGGGTCAGTCATAGCTCTTGCAGGAGTTGTCCTTGAAAGAGCAGCTGCTTTAAGAGCTCTCTCACACCCACCCACCTCACAGGGTGTCTGTTGTGGGGAGGAAGATAAAGGAGATTGTGTGTGGGCTCTTATCTGGGTGAACCGGGTTTGATTCCCCACTCCTTCACATGCACCTGCTGGAATGGCCTTGGGTCAGCCATAGCTCTGGCAGAGGTTGTCCTTGAAAGGGCAGCTGCTGTAAGAGCTCTCTCAGCCCCACCTTCCTCACAGGGTGTCTATTGTTGAGGGGAGGGAGGGAGGTAAAGGAGATTGTGACCACTCTTAGACTCTGTGGCTGGTTTCACACTGTGAAACTGACAAGATTTTATCCCGTTGTGAAAAAAATCTGCTTCAGTTTGAACCATTTCCGGGCAATCAGACAGCCGCTGCTGAAGCAGCAGGATTCCGGCAGCGGACAGTGGTTGCCCATTCACACTGTAGCCCAGCTCAATCATGGACCCAATGCAGAAAAGGTTGTCTTTTTAAAAAAGGCCCCGTGTGTGCACTCAATCAGAGAAGCACACAAGCGCTCCTCAGAGAGGGGTTGGGGTTGGGTGAGGAACCTGACCTTGCTGGAAATGGCTTGGAAGGATCACACAGCTCTTCCGCCTGTGAGTCGCCCCGGGGCATTCAGACAGCAGCCGATTATGCGACCTACATCCAATTCAGGAGGATGCTACTGGGAAAATCCAGTTAAAAAGGCTAAGGTAGTAGATCATGTGGAAGAAGAGGAGGAGCTTGGATTTCTACTCCACCCTTCACAATCTCCTTCCCCTTCCCACAACAGAAACCGTATGAGGTAGGTGAGGCTGAGCGAGGTCTGAGAGAACTGCTTTTGAAAGAACAGCTCTGAGAATTGTGGCCATTTCAGCAGTTGCATGTGGAGGAGTGGGGAATCAAACCCGGTTCTCCCAAATAAGAGTCCCCACACTTAACCACTTCACCAAACTGGCTCCCTGACAGAGAGGGGAATGGATGCAAGTTCTATTTTTTTAAAATGAAGACAAAATCATAGCCTCCCTTACCCACAATGTCACTTTTTAAGCAAGGTTCTCTTCCCATTGTCCTTATTGTATTTCTCCTGCAATGGTTAGAGACAAAGGCGTAACCTATAACACAAATGCTCTGGTCTTTGTAGGCGCTTGAATTGTGGCTGCCATTTAAAACTAATCAATATTTTCTTTAGTATTTTAATAGCCTGTTTGCAAAGCACCTCTTTAAGGAAAATTTGCGCTGCATTCACTTGGGGGAAGAAAACACGTTTTATGGCTTGAGAACGGTATGCGATAAAACAAGCGAGAGAAGGGCCGTTGGGTGGAACATACAGATCGTTAATAATGCTTTTGGACTGTCAAGAGTGAGGGCTAGCCTCCTAAAAGCAGCCCCTGACCTCTAGCACCGGAAGTGATGTCAGTCCTCCCTAGGAATCACTGGAAACTCTATGGTTTTAGAGGGTAGCCATTTTATTCTGCAGTAGAAGAAAAAGATAAAAGATATTGGATTTATATCCCACTCTATTCTCTGAAGGTGGCCCCATGGCGCATAGTGGTAAAGCAGCAATACTGCAGTATTGTGGTCTGAACTCTCTGCTCACGACCTGAGTTCGATTCTGGCAGAAGCCGGATTCAGGTAGCCGGCCCAAGGTTGACTCAGCCTTCCATCCTTCCGAAGTCGGTAAAATTACACAGCTTGCTGGGGGTAAAGTGTAGATGACTGGGGAAGTAAATGGCAAACCACCCCGTAAAAAAATCTGCCGTGAAAACGTGAAAGCAACGTCACCCCAGAGTTGGAAACGACTGGTGCTTGCACAGAGGACCTTTCCTTTCCTATACTCTGAATCTCAGGGTGGTTTCACACAGCAGATTTGGCCCGACCTAGCCCCGCCTCCCATTCGGATTAAAAGTGCATGATCACACAAGCACGTCTGCCCTCTGAGCCGCACCCGTTCTCACCCCATCTCCAGACGCCTCCTATACGCATCAAAAAGCTACCTGGATTTTCCCAGTAGCATCCTCTTGAATTGGATGGAGGTCGCATAATCAGCTGCTGTCTGAATGCCCCAGGGCAGCTCGCGGGACTGATAGGTGCCCTCCGGGGGCCTGATGCGACCCCTGGGCCACATGTTTGACACCCCTGTTCTAGACCTCTTCTCCATTGCCTACTGCAGTGGGCAGGACTCTGGATGCACTATTCAATAGATAGGAACAGAAGGGAAGAAGAAGAAGAAGAAGAAGAAGAAGAAGAAGAAGAAGAAGAAGAAGAAGAAGAAGAAGAAGAAGAAGAAGAAGAAGAAGAAGAAGAAGAAGAAGAAGAAGAAGATGATGATGATGATGATGATGATGATGATATTGGATTTATATCTTGCCCTCCACTCCGAAGAGTCTCAGAACGGCTCACAATCTCCTTTCCCTTCCTCCCCCACAACAGACACCCTGTGAGGTGGGTGGGGCTGGAGAGGCCTCTCACAGCAACTGCCCTTTCAAGGACAACCTCTGCCAGAGCTATGGCTGACCCAAGGCCATTCCAGCAGGTGCAAGTGGAGGAGTGGGGAATCAAACCCGGTTCTCCCAGATAAGAGTCCGCACACTTAACCACTACACCAAACTGGCTCTCCAAAGGGAAGGGCTGTGGCTCAGGGGTAGAGCATCTGCTTGGAACTCCAGCACTTCGTTTTACACCTGATTATCTTCAGTGTCTAACAGGACAAGCTTTAAGCTTTCTCGGGTTGCCAGCCCCCAGGTGGGGCTTGGAGATCTCCTGGAATCACAACCGAGTCCCATGTCCCAGAGATCAGCTCCCTTGGAGAAAGTGATTGCTATAGAGCAGGGGTGGTCAAACTGTGGCTCGGGAACCACATGTGGCTCTTTCACACACATTGTGTGGGTCTTGAAGCTCCCAACACCCCCTTGGCCGGCTTGGAAAAAGGCATTTCTCTCTTTAAATCACTTCTCCAAGCCAAGCCAGCTGGCAGATTGGAGAATGTATGTAAAGTTAAAGTTGCTTTCTTTCCACCCCTTCTCTCCCTCCCCCATCTATTTTCCTCCCTCCCTCCAACATCTGACATTTATTCTCTGTGGCTCTTATGTTAAGCAAGTCTGGCCACCCCTCCTATAAAGGATGCATTTTAGGGCATTGTACCCCACTGAGGTCCCTCCCTTCCCCAAACCCACCCTTCCCTGTCTCCACCCCCCAAACCTCCAGGGATTTCCCAATCCAAAACTGCCAGTGCTCTCTTTTCCCTCAGTGCCTATGAAGCCATTCCCCTTTAAAATTCAATTTTCCAGTTATGGTAGTGCTTATTAAAAGCTTGACTGTAAAATCTTTGTTTACCCGGAGATCTATTTTTAATCATAACTTTATAATGGTTAACCCTCCCTGACAACTTAAACACTCTACGCAAAAATAATGTATTTTCAATAAACTGAAATATTAACCAATCATACCTAATGGCACAGCCCTTAAACAACAGATTTGCCGGAAGTCCTTGGGGCTTCATATCAATCGAAAAAACGCATCGACTGGCCTGGGGTTGCGTTCGAATTACGCCGCATTTGGATCAAAAAAGCAGAAGCAGGGGGGAGAGAGAGAGAGGGAGCAGTGGCCTTCTCATTATGCTTTCCCTGACATTAATTTGAGCATTTTTATATGTGTGTCCTATTAAGTACTTTAAGTGCTTTTTGATAATTGTGCTTTGTAGGTTTTTTTAACAGCACTTCAGCCTATTCCCAGTTCAATTTTCTCTTTTATCCGATGTTTGAAATATTGATTTCTGACAGATAAAAGCAAACCTTATAATCGCAGCAACACAGAGAGAGTGAATGAGTCGGAACGCCGGAATACTTTAGGGAATGGCCAGATTTGAAGCTCCGTCTTTGTTTTATTACATTTCATCAACCAAATTTACTTACTGCTTGCTGGTATTTATGTTAAAATAGATATTAAAAAGCACCGGCAGCTCAGCAATATTAGCAATTCCTGGAATAGTTTTCTTTTTTCCTTTTTGCATTTAGTAAGATAAAAGAAGAAAGCCCCTCGGTGGTTGATGACTGCTGCAGCTTAAACTCCTGTCAGATGGCTCAGGGTAACTGTGATTTATCTACTGCCGATGGTAGAGGGTTGCCTCAAGAAGGGGTGGGGGACGGAGGCTGAGTTGGCATGGGAAAATGACAGGTCAGAATAGCAGGGAGCTCTCAGAAAGCCGGTCTGGTATAAAGGAAAGCTTGATGGGCAAGAACATAAGAGAAGCCATGCTGGATCAGGCCAAAGGCCCATACAGTCCAACACTCTGCGTCACAGAACATAAGAGAAGCCATGCTGGATCAGGCCAATGGCTCATCCAATCCAACACTCTGCGTCACAGAAGAACATAAGAGAAGCCATGTTGAATCAAACCAATGGCCCATCCAGACCAACACTCTGTGCCACAGAAGAACATAAGAGAAGCCATGTTGGATCAGGCCAATGGCCCGTCCAGTCCAACACTCTGTGTCACAGAAGAACATAAGAGAAGCCATGCTGGATCAGGCCAATGGGCCCATCCAGTCCAACACTCTGCGTCACAGAAGAACATAAGAGAAGCCATGTTGAATCAAACCAATGGCCCATCCAGACCAACACTCTGTCACAGAAGAACATAAGAGAAGCCATGTTGGATCAGGCCAATGGCCCATCCAGTCCAACACTCTGTCACAGAAGAACATAAGAGAAGCCATGTTGGATCAGGCCAATGGCCCGTCCAGTCCAACACTCTGTGTCACAGAAGAACATAAGAGAAGCCATGCTGGATCAGGCCAATGGCCCATCCAGTCCAACATTCTGTGTCACTTAAGAACATAAGAGAAGCCATGTTGAATCAGGCCAATGGCCCGTCCAGTCCAACACTCTGTGTCACAGAAGAACATAAGAGAAGCCATGTTGGATCAGGCCAATGGCCCATCCAGTCCAAAACTCTGTGTCACATAAGAACATAAGAGAAGCCATGCTGGATCAGGCCAATGGCCCATCCAGTCCAACACTCTGTGTCACAGAAGAACATAAGAGAAGCCATGTTGGATCAGGCCAATGGCCCATCCAGTCCAAAACTCTGTGTCACATAAGAACATAAGAGAAGCCATGCTGGATCAGGCCAATGGCCCATCCAGTCCAACACTCTGTGTCACAGAAGAACATAAGAGAAGCCATGTTGGATCAGGCCAATGGCCCATCCAGTCCAACACTCTGTGTCACAGAAGAACATAAGAGAAGCCATGTTGGATCAGGCCAATGGCCCATCCAGTCCAACACTCTGTGTCACAGAAGAACATAAGAGAAGCCATGTTGGATCAGGCCAATGGCCCCTCCAGTCCAACACTCTGTGTCACAGAAGAACATAAGAGAAGCCATGTTGAATCAGGCCAATGGCCCATCCAGTCCAACACTCTGTGTCACAGAAGAACATAAGAGAAGCCATGCTGGATTAGGCCGATGGCCCATCCAGTCCAACACTCTCACCGATTTCCCATTAGCCTTACCTCGCTCTCCTCTTCGGGGCTGCCTTCCGTCGGATTTCGCACGAAAAAGGCGAAGCTAGTTGCAGCCCCGGGGCAAATAGCATGAAATCCCATGAAAGCCCCACGGAGAAGAGAAGAGTGAGAGCGGCATAAGGCTACTGGGAAATCAGTCTCTGTGTCACACAGTGGCCAAAAACCAGGCACTGTCAAGAGGTCCATCAGTGGGGCCAGGACACTAGAAGCCCTCCCACTGTGCCCCCCAAGCACCAAGAATACAGAGCATCACTGTCCCAGTCAGAGAGTTCCATCTATACCTTGTAGCTAACAGCCACTGATGGTCTCTGCTCCAGATGTTTATCCAATCCGCTCTTGAAGCTGTCTATGCTTGCAGCCGCCACCACTTCCTGTGGCAGTGAATTCCATGTGTTCATCACCCTTTGGGCGAAGAAGGACTTCCTTTTATCCGTTCTAACCCGACTGCTCAGCAATTTCATTGAGTGTCCACAAGTTCTCGTATTGTGAGAAAGGGAGAAAAGGACTTCTTTCTCTACCTTCTCTAGCCCATGAAAAAGGGAGAGGTGGGTTCAAATCTCCTCTGTCACAAATCAGGCGCTTTCACACAGACTCAATAAATGCAGTTTCAAACCACTAACGGTGCATTTTGCAACTGGAATTTATTGTATGAAATGGCAAAACCCACTGGCGAGCAGTCGCTGAAGCGGATTGAATCTGCATCGTCTAAAATGTGTGAAAGTGCCCTGTGTTTGGTTACACGGCTAGCAAGCCGCCCACTGGCTGTAGCGGCTATCAGTTCTGACAGCTGCGACAGTCACTCATTCCAGCCCTTTCCCCAGGCTGTCCTTCTTTGACAGATTCCTCGTGAGCAGGTTGCTCTGCCCCCAGACTTCTGCTTTCCCCAGTTCATGACTGATTCCCCACCAGTTGCTGCGTGGGTGCATTTTGACCCATGGCTCCCTCCAATTTCCCTCACGGCTTCCAGATCTCTAAAAAAAAAAAACAGATCAAGAAGCCACGAGGAAAACTGGAGGGAGCTCTTGTGGATCAAAAACTGTCTAATTAATAGGAAAGTCTGGGTGATACCAGATGGCCGGTTTGGGTCAGCTTCAAGTCATCCCAAAGAGAGCTGGCCAGAAATGGAATGCCCCGGAGCTTCCAGACGGCGCTCAGAAAAGGGGCAGGCCGTGGGTGCCCAGGGAGCATCTGGAATGCTCTCATGGGTGCCTTCCAGCTTTCCAGATGGCTGGGGAAGCACTTCAGTGGCGCCCCAGCAAAAAGGGACCACTCTGAAAGTGGTGCCTTTTTGAGCTGGCTCCTGGCAAGCCTGGGATGGGACCGGGGTGGGATGAGGATGGGAGGCAGATGTGCACGTGTGGATGTGCTTTTTTGGTCTGCCTACCTCCCATCCCCCGGGTGGCTTTAAACGCCCATCTGGTATCACCCAGATAGTCAGTATAAATGGGCAATTCTCGCAGTGGAGGTTAGTAAGCACTGGGGTGCCACAGGGCTCAGTACTGGGTCCGATGCTTTTTAGCTTGTTCATTAATGATTTGGAGTTGGGAGCGAGCAGTGAAGTGGCTAAGTTTGTGGATGACACTAAATTGTTCAGGATGGTGAGAACCAGAGAGGATTGTGAGGCACTCCAAGGGGATCTGTTGAGACTGGGCGAGTGGGCATCAACGTAACAAATGAGGTTCAACGTGGCCACGTGCAAAGTAATGCAAATTGGGGCCAAAAATCCTAACTATAAATACAGGGGTGGAATTCTAGCAGGAGCTCCTTTGCATATTAGGCCACACCCCACTGATGTAGCCAATTCTCCAAGAGCTTAGAAGATGATGAAGAAGAAGATATTGGATTTATATCCTGCCCTCCACTCCAAAGAGTCTCAAAGCGGCTCACAATCTCCTTTACCTTCCTCCCCCACAACAGACACCCTGTGAGGTGGGTGGGGCTGGAGAGGGCTCTCACAGCAGCTGCCCTTTCAAGGACAACCTCTGCCAGAGCTATGGCTGACCCAAGGCCATGCTAGCAGGTGCAAGTGGAGGAGTGGGGAATCAAACCCCGTCCTCTCAGATAAGAGTCCGCTCACTTAACCACTACACCAAACTGGCTCTCCAGAGCTTACAAAAAAGAACCCTGTAAGCTCTTGGCTACATCAGTGGTGTGTGGCCTAATATGCAAAGGAACTTCTGCAAGAATTCCACCCCTGTGTAGTCATAAATGTAACAACCTCGATGTCTGTACTGTTTGGGTGGATTCTGTAGGTATCAATTTCTTTAGCAGTGTTTAAGAACATCAAACTCATTCCCCTTTTATGGATAAGTCTCCACATTTTGGAACATGGGTAATTTTGTTTAAAGGGCATTCCCCCCCCCCTTTTTTTTTTTTTTTTAAAGCAAATCTTTGTTGTTATGGACTGGCACACTGCCAGCCACTTAGCAATTAAAGGTTTAATTTCCCAGCAATTAAAGTTTTCATTACTAAGCAATTAGCACTTAAGGTTTTACATGATAAGCATTTAGCCGGATTCGAAAGGCTGCCAGGAGTTGGAAGCAGAGGGCATCAGACACGACAAAACCAGAACAGGCTTCGAAGAGCGGACACCATGAAACCTTCCAGCCCAGAAGAATGGAATCTGGCATTCCTCTAAGACTGGAGCAGACAGACTTGCCTTCACACCTATAGCAGGGGTGTCAAACCCTTATGTTATGAGGGCCGGATCTGACATAAATGAGACCTTGTCGGGCCGAGCTGGGCCATGTTGAGCCAGGCCACGTGTGCACCTATTTGAGATTAGGTAGCAGAGATATAAACTTTTTAAAGGACACAAACACGACTAAAGATTTTTTTTTAACTTAAAATAAAACATGCTTAAAACATTAGCACTTTTGGATCTTAAAAATTGTTTCTTTGTATCTCTCCTGTGGGATCCAGGCCACTGGACAGAGGAAGCTCCGGCTCTTTCCCTCCCTCCCCAGGGGACCAGGGGTGGGAGGAGCCTCAACCAATGGAGAAAATTGAGGTTTTGCTCTGTAGCTCCTGTGTGATTGAGCAAGCCTTGCAAAGAAGGAAGCAAGAGAGGGGAAGAAGAAAGCAGGCAAGAGCCGGTTGCTCGGGGGCCTGACAGGAGCCCTCCGGGGGCCTGATTCGCCCCTCAGGCCGCATGTTTGACATCCCTGACTTATAGGATGAGCTAGATCAGGGGTGGCCAAACTTGCTTAATGTAAGAGCCACACAGAATAAACACCAGAGGTTTGAGAGCCACAAGAAGGAAGAAGAGTAGGCAGGTAGGAAGGAAGGCAGGAAAGAAAACAAATAGATGGAGGGAGAGGTGGAAAGAAAGCAACTTTAAATGCATTCTCCAAGCCACTGGCTGACTTGGCTTGGAGAAGTGATTTAAAGAGATAAATGCCTTCTCCAAAACCAAAGGAGTGACCAAAGAAGAAGATGATGATATTGGATTTATATCCCGCCCTCCACTCCGAAGAGTCTCAGAGTGGCTCACAATCTCCTTTACCTTCCTCCCCCACAACAGACACCCTGTGAGGTGGGTGGGGCTGAGAGGGCTCTCCCAGCAGCTGCCCTTTCAAGGACAACATCTGCCAGAGCTATGGCTGACCCAAGGCCATTTCAGCAGGTTCAAGTGGAGGAGTGGGGAATCAAACCCGGTTCTCCCAGGTAAGAGTCCACACACTTTACCACTACACCAAACTGGCTCTCCAGGGGTGTTGGGGGCTTCGAGAGGTGGACAATATGTGTAAAGGAGCCACAATTTGGCCACCCCTGAGCTAGACTGAAGTTCAATAGCACCTCACAGACCAACCAGATTTTCATGGTATGAGCTTTCTAGAATTAAAATCAGGGGTAGCCAAACTGTGGCTCAGGAGCCACATGTAGCTCTTTCACACATATTGTGTGGCTCTTGAAGCCTCCACTGCCCCACTGGAGAAGGCATTTGTCTCCTTAAATCACTTCTCCAAGCCAAGCCAACTAGTGGTTTGGAGAATACATTTAGAGTTAAAGTTGCTTTCTTTCCACTTCTCTCTCTCCCTATCAATTTCCCTCCCTCCCTCCCTCCCTTCCGCTCTCAAACATCTGACGTTCATGTCTTGTGGCTCTCAAACATCTGATGTTTATTCTATGTGGCTCTGATGTTAAGCAAGTTTGGCCACCCCTGGCCAAAACTCATCAGACAGGACGAGTGACTCCCTCTATTTAAATAAAAAACATTCCTCTTCTTGGGCTGAATTTGCTGATATTACCCAAAGTTTTAAGCTGGCTCCAAACCAATCGAACAAAACCAGGTTTTAATGTACATGCTGGGTGAAACCATGGGGGAGGGGGAGATGCAACCCCAGATACCTTACTTTAATCCATTACAGACCGCTGTCCTGGATACATTAAGCTTTTTGAAACTTCCCGACAGAAGCCAAAGTACCTTCTTAGCAATGCCTTGGCTGCTTAATGTAAGGATGGAAACCGCACCTTGGAATTCTAAATGAACAAGAGAGGATGTGACCTCAGCTCCAAAGTCACCGGTTCCTCTTATTTATTTCTTTTTCAACACAAGGACAAATAAATTGCAGACTTGTTTCCCTCGCTGCGCTGAGCCATCCAGAAGAAAGAACTTGAGTCGCTAGTTATGGGAGATGATATATTTTAAATGGCTTTCAGTTGTTGTTCGTTTAAGAGTCTTATTTACCCAACGCCTAACCCAAGCGGTCTGGAAGATAGAAATGAAATTCTATAATTATACACGAGAACAGGTGACTGACCTTTGTGTCGCAATATCTTGTCTCCTTTGTCCTCTCCTTATACAATCTAGCCTAAAGGATGAAATTGCATCTTTTTTTTTTTTCCCTTTGGCTGCCGAGCGAATGAGGTGGCATTGGGAACTAGCGAGGCATGCCACAATGTCGCTGTTCATAGCTTGCAATAATTTACCCATTTTCATTTTGTTTGATTTTATTAACACCTGGGTCTCTGGAGAGAAGCATCGGGGGAGTGGGGGGATGAAATAACAAACAGTTGAGTTCTCATTTAAAGAAAAGGCGGGCCTCATTTTGGGCAGGAGCTCACCGGAGCGGAGCTCCAGAACCTCTCAATTGTGCGGTGTTCTTTCTTTCTTACCCCCACACCCCAGCCAAATAATTGCTCCTGGGCTCCATTGTTCAACCCCCCCCCCTGTGAGAATTTTGCGGAACTCTAAGATTTGGCAAACTTTCTAATATTTCCCCCACACACACACACCAAAAAAGGGGAAATAACCAAAACATACAAAACAGACAGATGGAAACCTTCATCATGCCATTCTAAGAACTGGTCTTAAGAACATAAGAGAAGCCATGTTGGATCAGGCCAATGGCTCATCAAGTCCAACACTCTGTGTCACACAGTGGCCAATATATGTGTGTGTGTATACACACACACAAACACACACACACATATATATACTGTGGCTAATAGCCACTGATGGACCTCTGCTCCATATTTTTATCCAGTCCCCTCTTAAAGCTGGCTATGCTTGTAGCCGCCGCCACCTCCTGTGGCAGTGAATTCCACATGTTAATCACTCTTTGGGTGAAGAAGTACTTCCTTTTATCCGTTTTAACCTGACTGCTCAGCAATTTCATTGAATGCCCACGAGTTCTTGTATTGTGAGAAAGGGAGACAAGTACTTCTTTCTCTACTTTCTCCATCCCAAGCATAATCTTGTAAACCTCTATCATGTCACCCCGCAGGCGACGTTTCTCCAAGCTAAAAAGCCCCAGGCGTTTTAACCTTTCTTCATAGGGAAAGTGTTCCAAACCTTTAATCATTCTAGTTGCCCTTTTCTGGACTTTTTCCAATGCTATAATATCCTTTTTGAGGTGCAGTGACCAGAATTGCACACAGTATTCCAAATGAGACCACACTGTCAATTTATACAGGGGTCTTGAGGCATCAGAATCAAGATAGCAAAAACTGAATAAATATGTGCAGGGATGGCAGGAGCTCCTTTGCATAGTAGGCCACACACACGCCTCTGAGGTAGCCAATCCTGCAAGAGCTTACAAAAAAGAGCCCTGGAAGCTCTTGGAGGATTGGCTACATCAGGGGTGTGTGCAGCAGTCGTTTAGTAGAAAAATAGATGGTGTCACCCCTCCCCACCAACCCGATGCAAGAAAGGAGAGCCCCAGACAAGCAAAGTGTGCTTGTGGTGGCTAGAGATCCAGTCAACCCAAGGAGGCCTCGCTCACCTGGGGCTCTCCTTGGCCACCGTCCACCCACAGTCAAAAGGCCAGCAAGCCACCACCCCGCAGCAAAAAATCACATAAGAAGTAGAGAAAGGGTGGCGCGGGCTTCTCCAGGGGTTAATGAGGGCTGCTGGGGGTGTGGCAAAGCCCCTGGTGGCTGGCTGGCTGGCTGCCCGCTCTCCTAATCCAGGGATTGTTATGCAGCTGCACCTACTATTCAATGGACAAGGTAGGTGGGGGGGGGAGGAGGGGGAACCCTCAGAAAGGTTCAGGAGCTGCGCTCCTGTGAGCTCCTGCTGAACCCAAGGCCTGGGTGTGTGGCCTAATATGCAAAGCAGCTCCTGCTAGAATTCCACCCCTGGTTATGTGAAAGACCTCTGCCTGAGTTACCTGCTGCCAGAGTAGACAATACTGACCTTGACAGGCCAGTGGCCTAACTTAGTAGAAGACAAGCTTCATGTGTTCAGATGCAATGGATTTGAAGGGCTGTGGATTTGAAGGGCTGTTTGCCGTGCAGAAGGCCTGAGGTTCGATCTCCGGCACCTCCAGCGAAAAGGGTCAGGTTATAGGTGAATAGGAAAGACGCCTGAGACCCTTAGTGTTGCTGCCCGTCTGGGTAGACCGTATTGATCTTTGGGGAGGGGGCGTGGCTCTGCTTGCCATGCAGGAGGTCTCAGGTTCAACCCCTACATTGCCAGGTGAAAGAATCAGGTAGTAAATGATGTGAAAGACCTCTACCCGAACCCCCGTTGAGCTGCTGCCACTGGAGCAATGGTCGTCTCCAGTCTGATGTAACATAAGCAGCTTCATATAGTCATCTATGTGATCAAGTAATAAACATGTGAAAGTTCTCCACCTGAGTCCGTATGTATTATATCCTACTATCCCTTCCCCGGAAAAGCTTCTCACCGTCCTTCTTTTCGCTCCTCCCCTTAAAGGAAAAGGTAGTCCCCCTGTGCAAGCACCAGTCGTTTCCGACTCTGGGGTGACGTCGCATCACAACATTATCCGGGCAGACTTTTTAGGGAGTAGTTTGCCATCGCCCTCCCCAGTCAACACTTTGCCCCCCAGCAAGCTGGGGACTCATTTTATCAACCTCGGAAGGATGGAAGGTTGAGTCAACCCTGAGCCGGCTACCTGAACCCAGCTTCTGCCGGGATTGAACTCAAGTCATGAGCAGAGAGTTTGGACTGCAGTACTGCAGTTTTACCACTCTGCGCCGCAGGGCTCTCTACTCTTCCCCTTACCCAGGGCTTTTTTTTGTAGCAGGAACTCCTTTGCATATTAGGCCACCCGCCCCTGATGTAGCCAATCCTCCTGGAGCTTACAATTGGCCCTCAACTAAGAGTCCTGTAAGCTCTTGGAGGGTTGGCTACATCAGGGGCGTGTGGCCTCATATGCAAAGGAGTTCCTGCTACCAAAAAAGCCCTCCCCTTAACCAACTCTTTCTTTGTTTTTATGAGATTGCTTGCAAATTTCTGCTATGCTAAAATTTACAAGATGTTTTCATCTTGTAAAAAAAAAAAAAAAACCTACTGTGTTCACCGAATAAGTATGAATCCCGTTGGTTTTTGAAAAGGTATAGATCAGGTACTTAACCTTAATACCTAACCTTGCCCTGCGTTTGATGCATACCAGACATTATTTTCTTTGGTTCCCATTTGCCATTAAACTGCCCCTTCCAGAAATGGATAGACATCATTTTCCTCAAGAACTTAATAATCGGATGGCGTTCCCAAGCTCAATGCACCTAACTGGATTGTTTCTAAGATTGCTATTATTATGAGAGGCTGAACAAAGAGAGCTCAGTTTTACTGACAGTTGTGATTATAACGTATGTGATGGCACACATAGTCTTCTTTTATGAATTTTCTGTTGCTTCATGAGACACAATCACGAGGATCGCCTAGGCTGCTATGGAACCCAGGCACAATGGAGATGTTGTTTTTTTTGATAGCAGGTTGCAATATCTCCCGAGGCGTGCAAAAGCCAGCCGATACACACTTCTATTCATCGATGAGCTGGGTTCCCGTTGGAGCGTGTGCTGCACCACTTGTAGAACATTTGATGTGGCATAAAGCGTTCACCTGAAGAACAAAAGCATTCTTTTCCATGGTTGTCGGTTTATTTTATACCATTGGGTTGGAAACCCAGGTCTGTCAATCATAGCATCTTTTCATTATCAAGATCCAATCAGAACACCAAATGTTTGAACATGACAATGTTCGTCTGTACCACCACAGAAAAAGGCACAGATTAAGTATATTGAAGTTCCTTACCTGGTTTTTTTTAAGGGTGATGTTGGGGCAGTCACACACTCTCCACCTAACCTACCTCACAAAGATGTTGTAAGGATAAAATGGAGGAGGAAGAGGGAGAAGAAGAGGAGGAGGAGGAGGAAGAGAAAGAAAGAAAGAAAGAAAGAAAGAAAGAAAGAAAGAAAGAAAGAAAGAAAGAAAGAAAGAAAGAAAGAAAGAAAGAAAGAAAGAAAGAAAGAAAGAAAGAAAGAAAGAAAGAGAAAGAGGAAAGGAGGGGGAGGAGAAAAGAAGAAGAAATTTTATACCCTACTTTTCTCTACCCTAAGTATTCTGAAGTCAGTTTACAACCACCTTTCCTCTTTCTTTCCTCACAACAGGCCTCTTGCGAGGTAGGTGGGGGCTGGGAGAGTTCTGAGAGAACTCTGACTGGCTCAAGGTCACCCAGAAAGTTTCACTTGTAGGAGCAGGGAATCAGACCAGGTTCTTAAGCACCGCTGCTCTTAACCACTGCCCCACGGTAGCTCTCAATGCAAGCGGCTTTGGGATTCCACTGGGGAGAAAGCCAGATTATAGATGAAGTAGGTAGCTATAGATCATCACAGTCTATATGACAGCTGTCTAACACTAAGGAGAAAGTCCAGTTGAGAGTGTAGCTCTACAGCCTTGTGTGGAAGTCACGCTGGCATTCCGTTCTCACAAAGCAGAAGTTTGTCGGCAAAGCCTCTGGGGACATGTGATCAGGGCTTTTTTTTTTTTTGGAACTCCTTTGCATATTAGGCCATACACCCCTGCCCTAGCCAATCCTCCTGGAGCTTACAGTAGGCCCTGTACTAAGAGCCTCTATAAGCTCTTGGAAGACTGGCTACATCAGGGGTGGGTGGCTTAGGAGTCCCCACGACCATAAAAAGCCCTACATGTGATCACTAAACCCTGTGAAACGGGCAACGCACGGATTCTCCATGCAAGCACAGCTTCCGTTCACACAGCCCATCAGTGGGACCATCAGCACCCTCCCAACACGAGCAGGTCCCAAGCTCCCTGTCCGCATGAATTGCACGCCACTGTGATTCCTGCAGAGGGCTGGTGACAGCACGATCTTTATTGGGTGACAGCACGGTCGTTGACATCTTTCCTGGGCAGAAGATGCAAGGGGGTGAGTCGAATCCACTCCATTTATTTCAGTTCCGGTAAGAGCTGAATGCAGATTGCCGTCAATGTTTTTGTTTTTGTTTTTTGCTCTGTGATTTGGAACTCCTGGAAAATCTAAGTCATAAACAGAAGCCTTGAGTATCCATGCCTTTCGGGAGTTCTCTTTTACCCAACAAAATGAGAGCTGTTCGATTACCGGAGCTTTTTAGTTTAGGCTTTTGAGGGCGTGTTTTGTGTTTGTCCACTGACAGAAAAGCGGAAAGAGATAACAGGGATATTATCTGTTCCTTGCTCGTGTTGTTCAAAGACAGGTTGAGAAGCCAAGATTCTGCTTTGGCTGTCTTAGTAAGAATTATGCCCTGACTCTAATTGAAATCAATGCAATTTACTTCCAGCAGACCCTCCGGCCAGGTAGCAGAGGGGGTGACGTGTCAGTTGGTTGCAGATAAAGCAAGCAGGAGTTTTGCGGCCTCTGAGACGAAGGTGAAATTCCCACATTGATGGATATTGTCGGGGTGGAATTCTAGCAGGAGCTCCTTTGCATATTAGGCCACACACCCCCTGATGTAGCCAATCCTCCAAGAGCTTACAAAAAAGTCCCTTGCTGAGTCAACCTTGAACCAGCAACCTGAACCCAGCTTCTGCCGGGATCAAACTCAGGTCATGAGCAGAGCTTGGACTGCAACATTGCAGCTTTGCCACTCTGTGCCACTGAGCTCCTGAACACTGAAGTACCATTTTGCTATCACAACTAGCAGCTGTTGAATCAGCTCCTCCATTTGGGAAGGTAGATAGCTTGGAATGGGCATGTGGTGGTGGTGGTGGCAGTGGTGGTAGTAGTAGTAGTAGTAGTAGGTACTGTGTAGTAATGGAAGGTGTTGTTACCTCCCTATTGCATAATGGGAAACTGGAATGGGCAGGTGGTGGTGGTAGTAGTGGTAGTAGTAGTAGCGGAAGGTACTGTGTAGTAATGGAAGGTATTGTTACCTCCTTATTGCATAATGGGGAACTGGAATGGGCAGGTGGTGGTGGTAGGAGTACTGGAAGGTACTGTGTAGTAATGGAAGGTATTGTGACCTCTCTATTGCATAATGGGGAACTGAAGCTAAAAGAGCAGCTGCTGCCCCCCCTCCTTGTTTCTGTCTCTTCGCTCTAAGATGTCTTCCTTCCCCCAACAGAGCCCAGAAAGAAGATAAAATGTTGAAACTCAAGGCCAGAGACCTGGCAGCCCTTCGTTGAGTAATACAAGGGAGGACAGCATTCTGCTACGTTGCACAGGGACCACAGAGTGCTTCTTGTTGCTCAGCCTCAGGGGCTCATTTCGGCTCAGTGGGTTGAATTTATTGGCCATCAGCTGATAACATAACTCATAAATATGGCCCTTGTTTCTACAGTAGGAGGGGAGAGTCACAGCTGTGGACTTTTAAGACAAGTATTCAGCTGGTAACCAGCCTGGAAGCAACCCTCCTTTGCATATCAAACGGGGCGGCGGACGCCTGTGTTTTACCAACACAATGTGTTAATTGATGGATGGGGGGGAGCTAATGAAATGGAAAGGAAATACAGGATACATCAAGGCTTACATTTACTTTCCCGTGAAAGCTAGGCTCTATCTCCATGTGTGTCCAATTTAGGAATTTTAAAGTTAATTCCACTTGAGGCTGGGATATGGGGATCAGCATAGAGGGTCAGCAAGACCCGGGTTCAAATTCTTCGTTGGCTATAGGGTTGCCAATCCCCAGGTGGGGGCAGGGGATCCCCCGGTTTGGAGACCCTCCCCCTGCTTCAGGGTCGTCAGAAAGCGGGGGGAGGGGAGGGAAATGTCTGCTGGGAACTCTGTTATTCCCTATGGAGATTTATTCCCATAGAAAATCATAGAGAATTGATCCGCAGGTATCTTGGGCTCTTGGGGGGCTGTTTTTTGGGGTAGAGGCACCAAATTTTCAGTATAACATCTAGTGCCTCTCCTCAAATTCCCCCCCCCCCCAAGTTTAAAAAAGATTGGACCAGGGGGTCCAATTCTATGATCCCCCAAAGAAGGTGCCCCTATCCTTCATTATTTCCTATGGAAGAAAGGAATTGAAAAGGTGTGCCATCCCTTTAAATATGATGGCCAGAATTCCCTTTGGAGTTCAATTATGCTCGTCACAGCCCTGATCTTGGCTCCACCCCTAATGTCTCCTGGCTCCACCCCCAAAGTCTCCTGGCTCCACCCCCAAAATCCCCAGATATTTCTTGAATTGGACTTGGCAACCCTAGTTGGCTATGAAGCCCCCCCTTCCCCCAGGAGACTTTGGATCAGTTGCTCCAACAAGCTACCCTTCTCATTATGTATACTAAACCCATCTTCCACTATATTTTAATGTATTTTTCTTCTAATGGCAAACCATATGTATGTTACATGTTAAAAGGTAAATTAGTTGGATGGGGAAAACTTCTGAGAAGGAAATGCCCTCTTTTTGGCCCAGACTTATAACAATAGAGTGGTTAACAGATATTCTCACATTTTGACATGTTACTGTTTTATTGCTTTCTCATGCTCATGCTACCCAAATCAAAGGTTTGCTCCATTTGTTAATTTTACTATTTTGTCATTGGATCTTAAATTTGTACCATTTTGCATTCTGAACCACTGCCTGCCAGCTGTATGTAGCTCTGCTCACTGTACCTGATTTCCTCAGCTGATGAAGTGTGCTTGGAGCACACAAAAGCTTACCTTCCGAATAAAACTTTGTTGGTCTTAAAGGTGCCCTTGACTCCTACTTTGTTTTACTGCTTCAGACCAACACAGCTGCCCGCTTGGATCAACCTTCAAAATGTTGGTGACAAGATCTCATTGGGGTCAAATATTCCCTCTGTCTCTTGCACGTGGAAAGGAAGGTGAAGAAACCATGGTTTGTTTTTGGGTGAGATCACATGAGAGATTCGGCCAGACCTAGCCATGTCTCCTCTCCAGATTTAATGTGTGTGATCACAAACACACATCTCTGCCCCCCCACCCAAGTCCCACCCATATTTATGGAGACCGGTTCCCATAGGGTATAATGGAGTGCCCAGCAGACATTTCCCTCCCCTCCCTGCTTTCTGATGACCCTGAAGCAAGAGGAGGGTCTCCAAACAGGGGGATCCCCTGTCCCCAACTGGAGATTAAATAACCCAATATGAATAGAGAATCACAGATAAATGACTAGCAGGGGAGCCCCTAAGGGTTCTGTGATTAAACTAGCCTCCAATATAATCAACAAATTTTCATTGAAATGTATAAAGGAAACATAAACAACCACTTAAAGCAGTGAATTGTACATAAGGTGAAGTCATACAGTATGCTCAGTCCTTTATAAGGACAAAATTGTGAAGTATTATAATATGCACCGTCTTTCTTGGGACCAATCGGCCTCCAAATGGTTTCAGCCAAGAACTGGCAAAGTAGAGTCTTCTTCACAAGTCAAACTGCTGTAGAAAAAAGCCAACAGTAGCAGACAGCTACGAAGGCGGCGCCTCTCTGCCTCCGTTTCTCTGAAGCTTCCACAGGCTGAGTGAAGAATACAAACTAAGTATACAGATAATCCATACAAAAATAGTTTCATATATCCAATTTAAACCATTTTACCTTAATGCAAAAGATTTCAAAGTTGATAACGGAAATCAATCCTTCAAGTACAATGAAAGTTATGTTTATAATGAAGTGCTCCAGCAACCATTAAAACCCACCATACATTCATGCAATATAAACCCATTTACAGGTGTTAAAAGTTAACATATTCATTTAAAGGAGCCACATCAAGTCTACAGATGCTGCAAACACTCAAATAATACTTCACTTAATTTTGTCCTTATATTAATCACAGAACCCTTAGGGGCTTCCCTGCTACCCAACTGGAGATTGGCAACCCTACTACATCCATCTCTTCAACCAAAGGCCTGGCAGAACAGCTCCATTTTACAGGCCCCATAAAGGCCTGTTTTACAGGCCTCTTCTGCCCCCCACAGAAGAGAGAAGGATGCCTTAAACGTGGGGATTACCTGTTTCATTCCCACTCAGAACAAACCGAAAGTTTTTCTGCATCTGAATGTAGCCTTTGTTTGTTTATTTACTTCATTTCTACCTCACCTTCCCCCCCCCCCCAACAGGGATCCAAAATGGTTTACGTCATTCTCCTGTCTGCCATTTTGTCCTCACAATAACCTGCATTCAAACCTGGGTCTTGTGGATCCTAGCCCAGTGCTCCAACCACTATGCCAAGCTTCCTCTTTACCTTGCAGGGTCATCACAGGGATAACAAAGAAACACAGAAACCACAGAGACTGCACTGGGCTCCTTTTTTTTAAATGCTGCTTTTTGCGGAAATGAAGCGTCTTCGGAATGGCATGTTTTCACCGCAACGAAATATGTGGCAAAAAAAAGAGCTGTCCTTTGCTGCTTTTCTGATAGCCGTAAAATAATATTCATTTGATTGATTACCGTCAAGATGACGACCGCTTCTTGCAGTTGGATGCTAATAGCCTCCGACTCCATTCTGGATGATAATTTATTTCAGGATTGTTATCGGTGGTTGCCTGGCATGTTTGCAAAGCCAGATGCTGACGCAGATGTTGGCAAGACGTTCTTTGAAGAGAGGTGCTTGCTGGGATCTGTGTAAGAAAGTTATGGAAGGAACAGAGTCATTATTTACTAGTAAGCTTGCACTGAGCCCCACGGCGCAGAGTGGTAAGTTGCAGTACTTCGGACAAGCTCTGCTCATGACCTGAGTTCGATCCCGGCGGAGGCTGGGTTCAGGTAGACGGCTCAAGGCTGACTCAGCCTTAGGCTTCCCAATCCCCAGGTCCCAGCGGGGGATCCCCCGGTTTTACAGGCTTCCCCCCTCCCCCAGCCAGCTGGACGGCGGGGGGAAGCCCCACCCCCACAGCCATTATGCACCTCCATGAACAATTCCCATAAGGAATGATGGGGAATTGATCCGCGGGTATCGGGGGCAATGGGGGGGGCTGTTTTTTGAGGTAGATGTGCCAAATTTTCAGTATAGCATCTACTGCCTTTTTCCAAAATACCCCCCAAGTTTCAAAAGTATTGGACCAGGGGGTCCAATTCTACAAGCCCCAAAAGAAGGTGCCCCTATCCTTCATTATTTTCTATGGAAGGAAGGCATTTAAAAAGGTGTGCTGTCCCTTTAAATGTGATGGCCAGAACTCCCTTGGAGTTCAATTCTGCTTGTCACACCCGTGCGCCTGGCTCCGCCCTCAATGTCCCCTGGCTCCACCCCCAAAGTCTCCTGGCCCCACCCCCAAAGTCCCCAGATATTTCTTGAATTGGACTTGGCAACCCTACTCAGCCTTCCATCCTTCCGAGGTTGGTAAAATGAGTACCCAGCTTGCTGGGGGGGTGGGGGGGGGGGATGTGTAGATGACTGGGCAATGGCAAACCACCCCGGTAAAGAGTCTGCCAAGAAAATGTCGTGATGTGACATCACCCCATGGGTCAGTAACAACTCGGTGCTTGCACAGGGGACCACTTTTACCTTTTAAAGCTTGCATTGTGGGGGAAGGTGGCCTGGTTGTCGTTTGGGGTGAATCCTAGAGTGTCACAATGATGTCATTTCTGGTTCTCAGCGAATGTGGCATCATGGAGTCAGCGCTGCGCTGACCTCTCCCACATTTTGCTCCCGCCTCTTGCCTTGAAAACCCTATGGGGGTTGTCCTAAGCGGCAACTTGATGGCACTTTCCACAACCAATCACCTTTGGTTCTGACATCTGAATTCCAGAGTTTCAGCCCCTTGGAGTCTGTTTCTTGTTGCTGTAACCAAGATTCCAAAACAGGATTAAACTGGGGTTAGAATCCCAGTCTGTGGTTTACCATCAGCTCCCCCAAATTTGTTAGTGCCCTGTTACAGATTTCACTAGACTATTAGATCGAGGACTTTCTAAACCAGGAAGGATTTCATTCCCCTCTGCAGAAGAAGACGATATTGGATTTATATCCGACCCTATACTCAATCTCAGAGCGGTCACAATCTCCTTTACCTCCCCCCGCACAACAGACACCCTGTGAGGTGGGTGGGGCTGAGAGAGCTCTTACAGCAGCTGCCCTTTCAAGGACAACTTCTACGAAAGCTATGGCTGACCCAAGGCCATTCCAGCAGCTGCAAGTGGAGGAGTGGGGAATCAAACCCAGTTCTCCCAGATAGGAGTCCATGTATTTAACCAATACACCAAACCGGCTCTCTAATACATGCACACTTGCACTCAGAACTCAAGGATCTGAGACTCACTCAGATCACAAGCACGTTGCCCTTGTCTAGGTCTGAATGCAGCTTTTCCCTAGCTGAATTCCAAGTCAACTTTCCTCTCTCATCCTCCAAAGGAAAATCTACTCTGACAGGTCAGTGTGACATCCCTTTCTGGTCCTCTTCACACAAAAGGCAATTTGCTCTAAAAGTGGCCACACTGAGATCTAACGAAAGAGTCCCTTTGCTCAGCCAAAGAGCCCAGTTCACATCAGTATGTCATGTTTTACCATTTCACCGGAAGACATGCTGTTAGGGTTGCCAAGTCCAATTCAAGAAATATCTGGAGACTTTGGGGGTGGAGCCAGGAGACTTTAGGGTGGAGCCAGGAGTGAGGTTGTGACAAGCATAATAGAACCCCAATGGGAGTTCTGGCCATCACATTGAAAGGGGCACCTTTTGGATGCCTTCCCACCGTTGGAAATAATGAAGGATAGGGGCACCTTCTTTGGGGGCTCATAGAATTGGACCTCCTGGTCCAAACCTTTTGAAACTCGGAGGGTATTTTGGGGAGAGGCACTGAATGCTATATTGAAAATCTGGTGCCTCTATCTGAAAATCAGTCCTCCCCCCCCCCTTTAGAGCCCCAGATACCCAAGGATCAATTCTTCATTATATCCTATGGGAATCAGACATTTCCCTCCCTCCCCCCCCCCGGCTTTCTGATGACCCTGAAGCAGGGGGGGGGCTCCAAACCAGGGAATCTTCTGTCCCCACCAGGGAAATGGCAAATAAATATAGACATACTTGGCTCACCTGGGGATTGGCAAACCTACATGCTGTCCCTCAACCAACATCTGGAATTCCGAAGTGGGAGTCAACGATTCCCCTCTCTTGCATTCCACGATACCGCAGGACGGGTAAAGACTTTGTGTGGCTTCCTTTCCTCCTCTCCAAAAGAGATCCTTCAGAGAAACATTTGAGGGCTTAAACTTGATCAGCGTCTTCAGAGCTGGCCTGGATGATCTCGTGAAATCAGATCTGATCTCTCAGATGGGAGACCACCAAGGAATACCACAGTTGTTCTGCAGAGGCAGGCAATAGCAAACCACATCTGAATGTCTCTTGCCTTGAAGACCCTATGGGGTCACCAGGGCCTTTACGTAGCAAGACCTCCTTTGCATATTAGGCCACACACCCTAATGTAACCAATCCTCCAGAAGCATGCATGGCTCTTATTACAGGGCCTACTGTAAGCTCCAGGAGGATTGGCTACAACAGGGGTGCGTGGCCTAATATGCAAAGGAGTTCCCGCCCTAGGGGTCACTATAATTAGGCTGCGACTGGATGGCAAACGAATCGTTTCTCTGCTTCAGGAAAATAATTGAAAGCGCAACAGATTTGGGAGCAGAAAACGCATCTTTTGCAAACGTTTGCCCCTCGAAATCTATAATGTATCAGCTATATCTGGCCGCATGCATTGTGTGAATTACATAGACACAAGCCTTGTGCTAAGGCGACGCAGGGGGCAGCAGAGATATGGTCAGATATAGGCTTTTATCACACCATCAGAGATCGTATTTTAACGAGCTCCAAAAACATATATAATTCCCCATTCCCAGTCTTACAAAACGCTCTCTCCTTCACGCATCTGCCGACCAGAGAAGTCCAATATTCTAAGCAAAGCTGAACCTCCTAGAGAAATCACTCAACTATGCTGAGGTGAAAAGAAGCTGCAGAGCGGGGAATCCAGTTTAGCTCTGCTAATGTGCGGCCGTTTTATGCTGGTACCGACGCTATTCTTTGGGGTGTTTTCTGGTCTGTTGAGTCCTAATGTGGCTAATCTCAACAGAGAGATCCGCCTGGGGTTCTTTCTAAAACATTCATCTGCAAGAGTATTAACCTTTTGTTATTTACTTTGTCGCCAAAGTGGAGGCCACCCTGCTGAACACTTTATAGCATTTTATTTGCAGCGTGGATTCCTATTAGATATCATTAGGTACACAATAATTATTATAATTATGCGCATTGCTTAGGCTACCCTGCTAAATAACAACCGCTTTTATTCAGAAGTCATAATTGCCGCATCTAGACTTAAAATGAAATCTAATTAGATGTCAGTTTACCCTTCTTCCCCCCAGCATACACAAGCAAATTGAATCTAGAGCCACAGTTGAGTGGATGGAAACTTGTCCCCGTTAGGAAACCAAAGATACGTTCCGTCTTGTAGAAGCGTTGCATGTAGATTAAGAAATGCTGACGCAAAGGGTTTGGCCACACTCAGAAAACCAATATCGATTTTGGCAGCACCCTCTGCCAGCCACATGTCCCTTTTTAGCATGGCGTTCTCCATCTTAAGTATGCTATACGTTTCTAGCCACAGAGAACACTTCTATTGTGTAACTCTTTTCGCAAACAGGGCCGGCATATGGGAGTAGGCGAACTAGGCAATTGCCGAGGGCATCAGCTCCCAGCAGGGGTGGGTGGTCGCCCCCTCCCTGCTTGTGCCATCCCTGAGCCTCTCATTCATCTATTCTCAGCTCTGAGGGGTCAGAAGAGCTCCCCCAACCCCTCAGAGCTGAGGAAGAATGGCACTTCCTGTCCCCAGCGCCCTCTGAACTCAGAGAGCACTGGGAAGGGGAATTGCCAACTGTTCTATCTCAGCTCTGAGGGGTCAGAGGAGCTCCCCTGGCCCCTCAGAGCTGACAAAGAACAGCGCTTCTCATCCCCAGTGCCCTCTGAACTTGGAGAGCGCTGAGGAGAGGAAGCGCCGAATGTTCTTTCTCAGCTCTGAGGGGTTGGAGGAGCTCCCCTGGCCCCTCGGAGCTGACCAAGAATGGTACTTCCTGTCCCCAGTGCCCTCCGAACTTGGAGGACGCTGGGGAGGGGAAGCGGCAAGTGTCCTTTAGGTGACATCATCACACCACATGTGTGCTTTGCGTGCGTGTTAAGTTTTCACATGGAGGAGTGGGGGCGGGGGCGCACTGGGGTTCTGCCTCAGGCAGTAGAACCCCACGTGCTGGGGCTGCTTGCAGAAGACCTCCTTTAAAGTGCGCTGCAACTTCAGGAAGTATGGTCAAAGGTTAATTCACACAACAGTGCAGTGGTAGAAAGTGCTGCCTTATGGCGACCCTGCAGGGTTATTGAGACTAGAGACAGACAGAGGTGGTAACAACCCTGGATTTGTTCATTTGAGGATGAACGCAAGCCAGCCGCCCTTAGTTTCTAAGATCTGAGAAGATCGGGCTAGTCTGGGCCATGATATTGTGCATAACTCTTCTTAATACTAATAATGATTATATTTGTATTCTGCCTTTCTCCAAGGAGTTCACAGGGCTCTTTTTTGTAGCAGGAACTCCTTCACATATTAGGCCACATACCCTGATGTAGCCAGTCCTCCTGGAGCTTACAGTAGGCCCTGTAATAAGAGCTCTGTATGAAGATTGGCTACATTAGGGTTGTGTGGCCTAATATGCAAAGGAGTTCCTGCTACAAAAAAAGCCCTGGAGTTCAGGAAGGTATACAAGGCTCTCCACCCCTTTATCCTCATTCGACCACCAACAGGAAGTTTAGGCTGAAAGAGCCCTCCCCCCCCCCTGATTTCACTCCAGCTAGAATTGCCAGCCTCCAGGTGAGGCCTGGAGATCTTTTCATTATCAAGATCCGATTGGAACATCAAATATTTGAACATGATAACATTTATCTGTACCACCATAGAAAAAGACACAGATTAAGTATATTGGAGTTCCTTGACCGATTTCTTTTTAAGTGTGATGTTGGGGCAGTCACATACGCTCCACCTAACCGACCTCACAGAATTGTTGTGAGGATAAAATGGAGGAGGAGGAGTTTGGATTTATATGCTGCAATTCAGTTGGCGTCTCTCAAGAACTGCTCCTGAGCAGAACAGCTCTGAGAGAGTTATGACTGTCCCAAGGTCACTCCAGCAGGTGCAGGTGGAGGAGTGGGGAATCAAATCCCATTCTCCCAGATAAGATTCCACACACTTAACCATTAAACCAAACTGGCTCTCATCAGGTTGCAACCACTGAGGGGGGGGGTGACACTCTAGTTTTTGGGCAAACTCTATGGTTTTGAAGGCAAAAAATAAGAGTTCTGCCCCAAAATTAGAGTGTCATCCCTGACGTTGGTGACATGATGACACCATTTCCGGGTGACATCATTACACATGGCAGAAGATCCCAGAAAAGACCTGGGAGTCTCCCGCTAGTTCGACAACTCTAGACAGACAGGGATATTGGGGTTACCAGGGGTGGAATTCTAGCAGGAGCTCCTTTGCATATTAGGCCCCACCTCCCTGATGTAGCCAATCCTCCAGGAGCTTACAAGCATCTTTTTTGTAAACTCCTGGAGGATTGGCTATATCAGGGGTGTGTGGCCTAATATGCAAAGGAGCTCCTGCTAGAATTCCACCCCTGAGATTGACAGCTCTGGATTGGATCTTCCTGGAGATTCTGGGGATGAAGTCTGGAGAGGAGAGGGAGTAGTAGGAAGGTATAATACCCTAAAGTCCACCTTCCAAAGCAGCCATTTCCTCCAGGGAAATTAATTTCCATCATCCAAGAATCAGTTGAGATTCCAGAAGATCTCCAAGCATCACCTTGAAGATGGAAACCCTAAATTGTTGAAAAGCTACAGCAATAAAATCTTGATTGTTTCTCACACCATGAAAAAAAATTCATTTGCTGAGGCAGGGAGCCCGTTAATCAGCAAAAGGTGGTCATGGATGCACTCCAGAAGTGTAGCCATGTCAGTGTACTGTAGCAAAATAAAACAGAAGTCCCCCAGTAACAGTAACAGAATAACACCATCTGTTCTGTCATGCGTTTTCGAAAGCAGAGCTCACTTCTTCAGATGCTATTCTTACAGCCTCCCCGATCTCTCCCAAGGCCTCAGCAGCAGGTACCAAAGAGTCAAAACTGGGTCACTGCCAGGCAGTGAACTTCCTGGAGAGCCAGTTCAAACTTCCTTCAAGAGTCAGTTCGGTGTAGTGGTTAAGTGTGCAGACTCTTATCTAGCAGAACTGGGTTTGATTCCCCACTCCTCCACTTGCAGCTGCTGGAATGGCCTTGGGTCAGCCATAGCCCTCGTCAGGGCTTTTTTGGTAGAAAAAGCTCAGCAGGAACTCATTTGCATCTTAAGCCATACCCCCATGATGTCACCACTGTTTCACAAAGGGCTATTTGTAGAAAAAACCCAGCAGGGATTAATTTGCATATTAGGCCACACACCCCTGCTGCCTAGCCAGCTGGAACTGCATTCCTGTGCATTCCTGCTCAAAAAAAGCCCTGGCTCTCGTAGGAGTTGTCCTTGGAAGGGCAGCTGCTGTAAGAGCTCTCTCAGCCTCACCTACCTCACAGGGTGTCTGTTGTGAAGGGGGGAAAGTAAAGGAGATTGTGACCGCTCTGAGATTCAGAGTATAGGGCGGGATATAAATCCAATATCTTACCTCCCTTTGTTTACTCCTCAATAAGTATTGCAGCTTCATAGCTTATGAATCTTCCGGCACAGCCACTTTGCCCCCACTTTGCAATTCAGAGCATCCTTGCTTATTTAATGCTGCTGCAAGAACGACAGGCTCCTCGTTTATCTTGGCTGCTCAGGTAGAGACATATTCATTCAAGAAAAGACAGGTGACAAGTATTGACATGCACAAGATATTAGGAAATCAGTGTTCAGGGAATGGACTGCAGACACTTCTTTTTTAGAAAAGGCCTTTTTCATTGTAAGAACTGCAGTCATCAATAATGATAAACATGGTACAGTGAGAATACAATAATGCATCAGATGTTTAAATAAAGCATACATCCAAATGAGTAAAAATATCATAAACACATTCAGTTTGTAACTTGAGAACAGAATGAAAGGAGACAGTGTGCGTTTGCAATAAAAAAGGCCAACGCCATGCTGGGAATTATTAGGAAGGGAATTGAAAACAAATCAGCCAGTATCATAATGCCTCTGTATAAATCGATGGTGCGGTCTCATTTGGAGTACTGTGTGCAGTTCTGGTCGCCGCACCTCAAAAAGGATATTATAGCATTGGAGAAAGTTCAGAAAAGGGCAACTAAAATGATTAAAGGGCTGGAACACCTTCCCTATGAAGAAAGGTTGAAACGCTTAGGGCTCTTTAGCTTGGAGAAACGTCGACTGCGGGGTGACATGATAGAGGTTTACAAGATAATGCATGGGATGGGGAAAGTAGAGAAAGAAGTACTTTTCTCCCTTTCTCACAATACAAGAACTCGTGGGCATTCGATGAAATTGCTGAGCAGACAGGTTAAAACGGATAAAAGGAAGTACTTCTTCACCCAAAGGGTGATTAACATGTGGAATTCACTGCCACAGGAGGTGGTGGCGTCCACAAGCATAGCCACCTTCAAGAAGGGGTTAGATAAAAATATGGAGCAGAGGTCCATCAGTGGCTATTAGCCACAGTGTGTGTGTGTGTGTGTGTGTGTCTATATATATATATATTTGGCCGCTGTGTGACACAGAATGTTGGACTGGATGGGCCATTGGCCTGATCTAACATGGCTTCTCTTATGTTCTTATGTTCTTAGGATCACCATAAGCATTAAATTCCCTAGTCATGGCATCACGTTGAAAGGAAGGAAGGAAGGAAGGAAGGAAGGAAGGAAGGAAGGAAGGAAGGAAGGAAGGAAGGAAGGAAGGAAGGAAGGAAGGAAGGAGGGAGGGAGGGAGGGAGGGAGGAAGGAGGGAGGGAGGGAGGGAGGAAGGAGGGAGGGAGGGA
The DNA here is from genome assembly GCF_032191835.1 of Heteronotia binoei. NCBI lineage: Eukaryota > Metazoa > Chordata > Lepidosauria > Squamata > Gekkonidae > Heteronotia > Heteronotia binoei. The sequence continues at coordinate 56,522,334 of NC_083236.1, read as the reverse complement.
GAAAGAGAGAGAGAGAGAGAGAGAGAGAGAGAGAAAGAAAGAAAGAAAGAAAGAAAGAAAGAAAGAAAGAAAGAAAGAAAGAAAGAAAGAAAGAAAGAAAGAAAGAAAGAAAGAGAGAGAGAGAGAGAGAGAGAGGGAGGGAGGGAGGGAGAGGAGGAAAGAAGTGAAAAGGAAGAACGGAGGGACAGTGGCTCAGTGTAGAGCATCTGCTTGGTAAGCAGAAGGTCCCAGGTTCAATCCCCGGCATCTCCAACTAAAAAGGGTCCAGGCAAGTAGGTGTGAAAAACCTCAGCTTGAGACCTTGAAGAGCCGCTGTCAGTCTGAGTAGACAATACTGACTTGGATGGACCCAGGAGGGTCTGATTCAGTATAAGGCAGTTTCATATGGAGTCAGTGGACAGCTATAATAGCTAAATAATCCTCAGGTGTTAAAGAAAGATACTGGGCATCACAACCTGAGTTCCACTCTCAATAAAAGATTTCCATTTCTGAATTAAAGAAGTACTGTTACAAGGGCTGTAGGATGCTAGTCTAGTATCAGCAATTTTGTCAAGTAAGAAGGATTCCCAGAGCTTGAGAGTCCAAGCATGAAGTGAAGGGGAGGCGCACGCCTTCCACTTGGTAGCAATAATGTGTTGAGCTGCTGTAAACATTAAGGAGAGTAACTCTTGCTGAGGTTTTTGCAAATTAAGAACCTCCCATAGATTCAAGAAAAGGATTTGTGGTATGTGTAGAACCACTATTCCAGTGATTTGCCTAATTGTTTGCAAAACACAAAGCCAAAAATTCTTTGATGTTTCCAGCAAACCAACTTAAAATGATTAGGGTTTGTAGAATCTTTCGGGCTCAAGTGCCGTGTTCTACTGGAGAAAGTTTTTCTTCCAGATGTTTTGTTCTCGGCTCCGGAGAACATTCTCAGTGGTGTTGCAGCCGGAGCAGGCGCTCTGACCTTCTTGGCTGCTGTGCCTTGGGTCAGCCATAGATCTCGCAGAGCTGTCATGAAAGGGACAGCTTCTGTGAGAGCCCTCTCAGCCCCACCCATCTCACAGGGTGTCTGTTGTGGGGGAGGAAGGTAAAGGAGATTGTGAGCTGCTCTGAGACTCTGAGATATTAGATATAAATCTAATATCATCATCATCATCATCTTCATCTTCTTCTTCATTAACCCTTGAGAAGTCTGCGCCACCCTTTCTCCACTTCTTATGTGATTTTGGGTGGTGGGTGACTTGCTGGCCTTTTGACCGAGGGGGGTGGCAGCGAAGGAGAGCCCAGGTGAGTGTAGCTGCTTGGGTTGGCTGGATGTCTAGCCAGCCCAAGCAGGCCTCGCTCACCCTGGGCTCTCCTTCCTTGCATTTCATCTTGTACTGGCTATCAGGGCTTTTTTTGTAGCAGGAACTCCTTTGCATATTAGGCCACGCACCCCTGATGTAGCCAACCCTCCTGGAGCCTGCAGTAAGAGCTCTCTAAGCTCTTGAAGGATTGGCTACATAAGAGGGGTGTGGCCTAATATGCAAAAGAGTTCCTGCAACCAAAAAAAAAGCCCTTCCGGCTATCATGCAAGCAGGATCGGTAAAACCAACAGGATGGTAGAAAGTGCCGTCAAGTTACAGCTGACCCAGGGCGTTTTTAAGGCAAGTGGCGTTCAGAGGTGGTTTTGCCATTGCCTGCTTCTGCATAGCAAACCTTGACTTCCTTGGTGGTCTCCCTTCTAAGTACTTAACCAATCCATATAGCTGCTCTCTATTGCAACACCGTGAGAATCCACATGCATGCTCTCATGCATACAACTGCCGAACAGGTGCTAACAACCATTTTCCTTCCAAGTCATTGGTCTTCCGATCCAACTCTCTACTCCGTGCATGTGGTTCTTATCAGATCACTTCCTATCAATTACGGAGAACAACCCCATGAAGCACGAAACCCAACATTTACGGTTATTTTTTTGTTATGGAAAACTGGAGAGTGGTAACCAGGACCAGTAAAGTTGACTAAAGCCAGGGGACGTATTGCAGTTATAAGGATGGGTATTGTTAAATCCGAGTAACAAATGTTTTAATGCTTCCAGGAAATTCATTTAATACTCAGCTTATATTACTGCATAAAGTCCTCGACTGGATTGCAGTTCACAGATAAGATCTGAATTCAGAAACCTGTCGACCTATTCATTTATGAACACTGAAATAAAGTAAGCTTTTTTAAAAAAGAAAGAAAAGAAAAAGTAAACATGAGTAAATAATTAGGTATCATTTCCTGGATTTGATTTCATCCCTGTCGTGGAGGTCTAAATTTTAAATTTTTCATAAAGGGTGTTTTCACACTGACCTTAATCGGCAGCGACGTCCCTCTTCACCGCGCAGGATCTGCGCGGATTTCGCACAAATTGCTGCGGAGCACCCGGAAGAGCTGCAAAGTCCCGCGGCTTTTGCGGCGCAAATGTAAACTGGGTTTTGGCGGATTACATTTGCGCCACAAAAGCCACGGGACTTTGCGGTTCTTCCGGGTGCTCCGCAGCAATTGGTGCGAAATCCGTGCAGATCCTGCACGGTGAAGAGGGACGTCGCTGCCGATTAAGGTCAGTGCGAAAACGCCCAAAGTGTAGTTCTTTCAACAGCTATATTTTCAGCAACATTAAAAATTCTGCCAAAATGATCAAAAGTGAGAAGTTTAAAAAACTTCACAGTGTTTGCATTTAGGTATTTTGTCCCACACATGACCTTAAGAACATTAAACATTAGAAGAGACCTGCTGGATCAGACCAGCGGTCCATCTAGTCTAGCATCTTGTCTCACTACGGATGCCAATCCCCAGGTGGGGGCAGGGGACCCCCCGGTTTGGAGGCCCTCCCCCTGCTTCAGGGTCATCAGAAAGAGGGGGGGAGGGGAATGTCTGCTGGGCACTCCATGATTCCCTATGGAGACTGATTCCCATAGGGTATAATGGAGAATTGATCCATGGGTATCTGGGGCTCTGGGGGGCTGTTTCTTGAGGTAGAGGCACCAAATTTTCAGCATAGCATCTGGTGCCTCTTCCCAAAATGCCCTCCAAGTTTCAAAAAGATTGGACCATGGGGTCCAATTCTATGAGTCCAAAAAGAAGGTGCCCCTATCCTTCATTATTTCCAACGAAGGGAAGGTGTTTAAAAGTGTGCGGTCCCTGTAAATGTGATGGCCAGAACTCTCTTTGGAGTTCAGTCATGGTTGTCACACCCTTGCTCCTGGCCCCACCCCCAATGTCTCCTGGCTCCACCCCCAAAGTCCCCAGATATTTCCTGAAATGGACTTGGCAACCCTATGTCTCACACAGAGGCCAACTTGTTCCTCTGGATGCCCAACAACAGGGCATAGAGACCAAGACCTTCCCTGATAAGAACATAAGAAGAGCCCTACTGAATCAGACCAGTGGTCCATCTGGCCCAGCATCCTGTCTCACATGGTGGCCAACCAGTTCCTCTGGAGGGCCAACAATAGGGGATACAGGCTGGGGCCTTCTCCTGATGTTGCCTCCTCCTAGCTCTGGGATTCAAAGGATTAGTGCCTTTGAATGTGGAGGTTCCCCTCAGTCACCATGACTAGTAGCCACTGATAGACTTCTCCTCCATGAATCTTCTCCTCCAAATCCACTTTCAAATCTGTTTATTCCTGTGGCCATCGCCTCTGGCAGCGAACTCCACGCGGATTGTGCTAAACCTCTTCCTTTATATTTGTGGATATTTCCATTTCCACACGCAATGAGTTGGATCCAGACAGCTTCTTCATACAGCCCGTGCTTACATGACTTTGGACCAGGCAGTTCCCATGATCCTCAGCGTGGTGCTTAAAGGGGACTCCCCTCACCTCCTTTTTTGCCAGCGGAAAAGCTGGTTGGTTCCAGCCCACTGGCATTGCTTGCTTGAGCCACTTGGCAGCCACACACAAAAAAGCGATGTCAGATTGTGGCAGGGTGGATTATCTACAATTACCTATCCAAGGTTGAATCACCTCAAAAAAGATATTATAGCAAAGGAAAAAGTGAAAAACGGCTACTAGAATGATTAAAGAGTTGGAAAACTTTCCCTAGGAAGAAAGGTTAGAACACTTGGGGCTCTTTAGCTTGGAGAAACGTCGACTGCGGGGTGACATGATAGATTATTCACGGGATAGAGAAGGTAGAGAAAGAAGCACTTGTCTCCCTTTCTCATAATAAGAGAACTCGTGGGCACTCAATGAAATTGCTGAGCAGTCAGGTTAGAACGAATAAAAGGGAGTACTTCTTCACCCAAAAGGTAATTAACATGTGGAATTCACTGCCACAGGAGGTGGCAGCGGCTACAAGCATAGACAGCTTCAAGAGGGGATGGGATAAACATATGGAGCAGAGGTCCATCAGTGGCTATTAGCCACAGTGTATTGTTGGAACTCTCTATCTGGGGCAGTGATGCTCTGTATTCTTGGTGCTTGGGGGAGCACAGTAGGAGGGCTTCTAGTGTCCTGGCCCCACTGGTGGACCTCCTGCTGGCACTTGGGTTTTATCGGCCACTGTGTGACACAGAGTATTAGACTGGATGGTCATTGGCCTGATCCAACATGGCTTCTCTTAGGTTCTTATGTTCCTGTGGATCTGGTTTGCTTTCTTCCAGAAGAAGCAGCCTTCTGGCCAAGGCAAGAGGAGGAAAGCCTCACTTTGAGTGGACTGGACCCATGGGCTCCAGCTGACAAGGGCTGCCAGCCTCCAGGTGGGGCCTGGAGATGTCCCGCTTTTGCAACTGATCTCCAGCTGGCAGAGATCAGCTCCCCTGGAGAAAATATACAGAGAGAGATGACTATGCAGAAAAGTGATATTGTAACAAAAGGAAACGACTGTATAAAAGTTGCAACTGTTGATACAAGTCTTGGCTTGCTGCTCTATATTTTGAAACAAACAATTTATTATCGGTATTATTGACAAAAAAAAACACGACACACTAGATGCCAGATTTTAACAACATTGGCAACATTGCAATAGAAGGTTGATGTTACAGCAAGAGCAGCAGCAATGGATGGCCTAGGTAACTATCCGTTTCATTCACCTTCTTCAGGCCACAGTACACAAGGCAAAGCCTTGAATTCAAGAATGGAATGCCCAGTATCTCCTCCAAATTTATATTCAGACACTCTCCAGCTTTTGCAACGGTTGTATAGACAGTTGCAGTTGGAGCCTCAGAGATCAACAGTCTTCCATTAGAGGTTACCCTTTGTCTGATTCAAAATATCTCTGTGCTAAGCTGCACCAAATTGGCTCTGTAAGCTCTGTAAGTTCTTGGAGAATTGGCTACATCAGAGCGGTATAGCCTAATATGCAAAGAAGAACCAGGTTGGTGTAGTGATTAAGTGTGCGGCTCTTATCTGGGAGAACTGGGCTTGATTCCCCACTCCTCCACTTGCAGCTGCTGGAATGGCCCTGGGTCACCCACAGCTATTGCAGGAGTTATCCTTGAAAGGGCAGCAGCTGTGAGAGCCCTCTCAGCCCCACCCACCTCACAGGGTGTTTGTTGTGGGGGGAGAAGATATAGGAGATTGTCAGCCGCTCTGTGATTCAGAGAGAAGGGCGGGGTATAAATCTGCAGTCTTCTTCTATTTGTATATAGAATTTTTTTGGCTTTATCACAAGTCCACCACATGTGATAAAATATTCTCACCAGTTTGGTGTAGTGGTTAGGTATGCAGACTCTTATCTGAGAGAACTGGGTTTGATCCCCCACTCCTCCACTTGCAGCTGCTGGAATGGCCTTGAGTTAGCCATAGCTATTGCAGGAGTTGTCCTTGAAAGGGCAGCAGCTGTGAGAGCCCTCCCTCAGCCCCACCCACCTCACAGGGTGTCTGTTGTGGGGGGAGAAGATATAGGAGATTGTTAGCCGCTCTGAGTCTCTGATTCAGAGAGAAGGGCAGGGTATAAATCTGCAGTCTTCTTCTTCTTTAAAAAGAGCCCTGTGTGTGCCTTTTGAAGGCACTCGGCTGATCTCTTGAAGTGGTTTCAACACCTCCAGGTTTGCTCAGTCCTCCCGTTGAAGTGTGTCAGGAATGGACAGAAGTCTTCAGGCAGGCAGCTGTTTTGCTTGCTGTTAAGTGGACCATGCTGCCCCACAGTGGAAGTCCGGCGCATGCTGCCTAGGCTGCCCGTCCCGCGTTGGGAAAGATGAAATAACGAGGCCTGCTCGGTCTTGTAATAATTAATGGGGCATTTTGCGCTCCACGTGGGTCGCTGTTGATGTTTACAGTTTCATCAAGTATGATCGATGCCTTGTGTTTGCAAATTCAGATTAGCATAATTTCTTAACCAAGGGACCCATGAAAAGGTTCAATTATGAAGCCATCTCATTAATAACAGGGCTTGTTACACTAATAGGAAGAGACAACCCCAACCGCTCTGATAGGGAGACATGTGCTTCGGATATAATTGGTGGAGAAATATCCCAGGTCCCAAACAAACCAGCTTTTTATGAAATATGACATGCCGGACTAAAGAGCAGTCTGGAATCCAAAGTCTTGCATGATAGTTTTGTATTACGGTCTCATCCAGGGGCGGAATTCTAGCAGGAGCTCCTTTGCATATTAGGCGACACGCCCCTGATGTAGCCAATCCTCCAAGAGCGTACAATAGGCCCTGAAAGGAGAGCCCTGTAAGCTCTTGGGGGATTGGCTACATCAGGGTGTGTGGCCTAATAAGCAAAGGAACTCCTGCTAGAATTCCACCCCGGTCTCATCCCATCCACTGTTTCCCCCATTAAACAGATGGAGCTATTACAACGAACCTAGGGTAAGCCTAGAGCCCCGTGGCGCAGAGTGGTAAAGCTGCAGTACTGCAGTCCTAAGCTCTGCTCGTGACCTGAGTTCGATCCCGGCAGAAGCTGAGTTCAGGTAGCCGGCTCAAGGTTGACTCAGCCTTCCATCCTTCTGAGGTCGGTAAAATGAGTACCCAGCTTGCTGGGGGAAAAGTGTAGATGACTGGGGAAGGCAATGGCAAACCACCCTGTAAGAAGTCTGCCTGAAAATGTCATGATGCGACGTCACCCCGGAGTCGGAAACGACTGGTGCTTGCACAGAGGACTACCTTTACCTTTAGGGTAAATCTAGGTTGCCTACAATCATGTTGTCCAAAATCTTCCTCCAAATTAGCCCACCCATTCCCACATAGCTGGTTTCTGAAATAACAGCGAACACCAGGGCTTTTTTTGTTTTTTTGTAGAAGGAACTCCTTTGCATATTATGCTACACCTCCCTGATGTAGCCAGTCCTCCAAGAGCTTACAGAAGAAGAGCCCTGTAAACTCTTGGAGGATTGGCTACATCGGGGGGGGGGGGGAGTAACCTAATATGCAAAGGAGTTCCCTCTACAAAAAAAAACCCCTGGTGAACACTCAGGTTTGTTCACTTCGTTGGGTTTGTGTTAAAATTCTTGGTCTTGTTTTGGAGGGGGGGCGGGTTCGTAATGGAAACAGAATCTCCTAGGGGGCAGGGGGATACACTAGGGTTGCCAATCCCCAGGTGGGGGCAGGGGATCCCCCAGTTTGGAGACCCTCCCCCCGCTTCAGGGTTGTCAGAAAGCGGGGGGAGGGGAGGGAAATGTCTGCTGGGAACTCTGTTATTCCCTATGGAGATTTATTCCCATAGAAAATCATGGAGAATTGATCCGCGGGTATCTGGGGCTCTGAGGGCGGGGGGCTATTTTTTGGGCTAGAGGCACCAAATTTTCCATATAGCATCTAATGCCTCTCCCCAAAATACCCCCAAGTTTCAAAAAGATTGGACCAGGGGGTCCAATTCTATGAGCCCCAAAAGAAGGTGCCCCTATCCTTCATTGTTTCCTATGGAAGGAAGGAATTGAAAAGGTGTGCCGTCCCTTTCAATGTGATGGCCCTTTGGAGTTCAATGATGCTTGTCACAGCCTTGATCTTGGCGCCACCCCTAATGTCTCCTGGCTCCACCCCTAATGTCTCCTGGCTCCACCCCCAAAGTCTCCTGGCTCCACCCCCAAAGTCCCCAGATATTTCTTTAATTGGACTTGGCAACCCTAGGATACACCCTGTTTTTTCTAGACCCTTCATGCGGCCCAAAGCATCCCAAGGCTAACCTGACATGGAGCCATTCAAAAGAGGGTTTCACGTCATCTGCATTCATTAACCAAGCTGAAAGCATAGGTGAAGATTGCAATCAGATGTTAAAGGAGCACAGATGAACATTCCAGATTTTTCTTGGGCTTTCTTCAGGACCTGCCCACCTTCAGATATCTGGTGTTTTTACAATGACAGTTTGTGACTATCAGCGCATTGGAAACTCACCTTTTACGTTCTCTAACGTTCTCACAACTGTTTTGCATCGTTGCTGCCCGAAGCATCTACATTTGTTTCAGTGAGATGGGTTCTGGCGCTGCTGCTTTAACGTTTTTCTCAAAACTCGTTTTGATCCGGTCATTTCTCTGCAGGCATTTCAAACTTGTATTGTAGAATTTTCCATGCGTTTTAAAAGGCTCCTGACAGCCTTTGAATTTTTTACATATCATTGCTTGCCTCATCTAGTAATTTAAATGTGTATTGTTTTTGCAGTGTTGACACGATTTCCAAGCAATCATATACATTTAACTAAGTACTGGTATTCCAACTGCCCTCTGATCAGAGACCGCTGAAACACTTTCAGCAGGCAAATGTAAAAGGAAAATAATTAAAGCGGAACGGTGGCAGGCGATTTGAAGACTCTAAAACTCTGGATCAAACTGAATGTAAAAACACCCAGAGTCCTGATATGTTTTGGCCACGTGGTCGGTAAACCTACATAGACTGGAAGCCTTTGAATGCTTTGCACGCAAACATTCCCATTTGGTAAACTCTGTATTCACAGTATGCTTCGTATTTCATTTCATCTCATATCAGGGGACTACTATTCAGGTCAGGAGACAATAACTGAGGGCCAATTTCTTTGGGATCAGCAGCGTAGCATTCTGATGGAACTGAGGCCATCAGATTTATGCGAGGAGGTAGGCAATTCCCCATCCTCAATCATTTACAGAAGAAGGGGGGGGAAGGGGGATGGAATCCATTGTGACGCTCTAGGAATTTCCTCCAGTTTCTATGGTTTTTATAATAGAGATTAGGGCAAATTCCTAGAGCTTCTGGAGCAAACTCTCTAGAGCATAGGAGGGCTGCCTCCATGATGCCTTGCTTGTCAAATTACCCAGAACACCAGACTATTTATTTATTTATTTATTTATTTATTTATTTATTTATTTATTTATTTATTTGATTTATATCCCGCCCTACCCCACCAAGGCGGGCTCAGGGCGGCTCACAATACAAAAATTCTAACATAAGACTAGCAGATCTCTGGACTAGTCATATCTGTGATAAGACCCAGCAAGGCCATTTTTTTTATTCCCAGCTCTTTGACAGAACTAGGACTCACCCCTAATCACCGCTACCCACAGATCAGCCCATGCAATCCAGGCCTTAACGAGCTCACAGGAGTTACAGTTTGTTGCAGAGAGGCTGTCTGCACCTGTACTGAGTGGCAGAAGCTGCTGGCAAGCAGACAACGCTACTAAAGGAAACTGATTGCGTTGGCACTTGCCAACAGAGCTTCCAGGTGCCAGTGATGCACTGGCTGGGATGGGAGGGAGCCTTCTGGGAGTGGAGCAGGGCTCCGCATGATATCCCTGACACAATGACAACACAGAGAAGTAACATCATCACATCAGGAATGTTGTGCAGCAACACTCTGGTTTGGGGGCAAACTTTATGATGAGTTTGACATCAAATCATTGAGGAGAAGAAAAAGAAGAAGAGGATGACGACAATGATGATGATAACGACGATGACAATGATGATATTGGATTTATATCCCGCCCTCCACTCCCGATTTCAGAGACTCAGAGCGGCTCACAATCCTCCTTTCTCTTCCTCCCCCACAACAGACACCCTGCGAGGTAGATGAAGATATTGGATTTATATCCCGCCCTCCACTCCAAAGAGTCTCAGAGCGGCTCACAATCTCCTTTCCCTTCCTCCCTCACAACAGACACCCTGTGAGGTAGATGAAGATATTGGATTTATATCCCGCCCTCCACTCCTAAGAGTCTCAGAGCGGCTCACAATCTCCTTTCCCTTCCTCCCTCACAACAGACACCCTGTGAGGTAGATGAAGATATTGGATTTATATCCCGCCCTCCACTCCAAAGAGTCTCAGAGCGGCTCACAATCTCCTTTCCCTTCCTCCCTCACAACAGACACCCTGTGAGGTAGATGAAGATATTGGATTTATATCCCGCCCTCCACTCCGAAGAGTCTCAGAGCAGCTCACAATCTCTTTACCTTCCTCCCCCACAACAGACACCCTGTGAGGTAGATGAAGATATTGGATTTATATCCCGCCCTCCACTCCTAAGAGTCTCAGAGCGGCTCACAATCTCCTTTACCTTCCTCCCCCACAGCAGACACCCTGTGAGGTAGATGAAGATATTGGATTTATATCCCGCCCTCCACTCCGAAGAGTCTCAGAGCGGCTCACAATCTCCTTTACCTTCCTCCCCCACAACAGACACCCTGTGAGGTAGATGAAGATATTGGATTTATATCCCGCCCTCCACTCCTAAGAGTCTCAGAGCGGCTCACAATCTCCTTTACCTTCCTCCCCCACAACAGACACCCTGTGAGGTAGATTAAGATATTGGATTTATATCCCGCCCTCCACTCCTAAGAGTCTCAGAGCGGCTCACAATCTCCTTTCCCTTCCTCCCCCACAACAGACACCCTGTGAGGTAGATGAAGATATTGGATTTATATCCCGCCCTCCACTCCGAAGAGTCTCAGAGCGGCTCACAGTCTCCTTTACCTTCCTCCCCCACAACAGACACCCTGTGAGGTAGATGAAGATATTGGATTTATATCCCGCCCTCCACTCCGAAGAGTCTCAGAGCGGCTCACAATCTCCTTTACCTTCCTCCCCCACAACAGACACCCTGTGAGGTAGATGAAGATATTGGATTTATATCCCGCCCTCCACTCCGAAGAGTCTCAGAGCGGCTCACAATCTCCTTTACCTTCCTCCCCCACAACAGACACCCTGTGAGGTAGATGAAGATATTGGATTTATATCCCGCCCTCCACTCCGAAGAGTCTCAGAGCGGCTCACAGTCTCCTTTACCTTCCTCCCCCACAACAGACACCCTGTGAGGTAGATGAAGATATTGGATTTATATCCCGCCCTCCACTCCGAAGAATCTCAGAGCGGCTCACAATCTCCTTTACCTTCCTCCCCCACAACAGACACCCTGTGAGGTAGATGAAGATATTGGATTTATATCCCGCCCTCCACTCCGAAGAGTCTCAGAGCGGCTCACAATCTCCTTTACCTTCCTCCCCCACAACAGACACCCTGTGAGGTAGATGAAGATATTGGATTTATATCCCGCCCTCCACTCCGAAGAGTCTCAGAGCGGCTCACAATCTCCTTTACCTTCCTCCCCCACAACAGACACCCTGTGAGGTGGGTGGGGCTGAGAGGGCTCTCCCAGCAGCTGCCCTTTCAAGGACAACCTCTGCCAAAGCTATGGCTGACCCAAGGCCATGCTAGCAGGTGCAAGTGGAGGAGTGGGGAATCAAACCCGGTTCTCCCAGATAAGAGTCCGCACACTTAACCACTACACCAAACTGGCTCTGCAGTTTGGGGAATGGCAACCGCACTTGCCAAAGGCCATGCCAAGGGGCCACAAGTCCTTTGGAGCCCTTTTACCATCTTCCATGACCTGGTAGGATTATGGGATTTCACAGCTCCTGGTAGCTATATAAAAATAGAAGAGCTACAGAGCAGCTACAGCTGATGCTTTGCAGAAAGGTCCCATTTGGGCCGTTAGCAGGGACACACATGCCCACAAAACCGAACCCATGACTGCATCCTCTCGCACACTTCACAAACGAAGAATCTGCTACAACGTGCACTATAGAAGCGATAAGTATTATAGGCACGCATGCCATTGGCAAATGAGAAGGTTTTTTGGCAGCTTTAACTCCTTTGCAGAGAAAACGGGTCACGTGCGGAAGACAATACGTCCCTAACAATTCATTGTTGAGCCTCAGCCCCACTTCCTCGCATTAATTTTTGTTTTCCAGATGAATTATCTCCAAGTTATTGTGCACGAGCTCTTACCCGGTCATATGATCTTTGTAAAAAAAAAATAATAATCAACAAGGCAGTATTTTAAAATCATTTCAGCAATGGGGAGGGTAGGTTGATGGGGAGGGGGGGGTTAAAGCAGAAAAACCCAGTTTCCAAAAATACTCGAGAATATGAATGACTCATAGCGTCGATCACTGAATGCTATAAAATAGCCAGTGATTCACAGCATCCTAGCAGAGAAGCTACAGAAGAATTCCCTGCATGAGGAAGGGGTAGGGAGGGATCTACTGTTCAGATAAAAATTCTGTCACAGGTACTAAAAACTATCCCTGAGCATGCTGCCCTCATTGGCCAAGATTCCAGTAAGCCCTACCCACCCCCCTAGGATTGCCAATCCCCAGGTGGGGGCAGGGGATTCCCCGGTTTGGAGGCCCTCCCCCCGCTTCAGGGTCATCAGAAAGCGGGGGGAGGGGAGGGATATGTCTGCTGGGAGCTCTGTTATTCCCTATGGAGATTTATTCCCATAGAAAATCATGGAGAATTGATCCATGGGTATCTGGGGCTCTGGGGGACTGTTTTTTGGGGGAGAGGCACCAAATTTTCAGTATAGCATCTAGTGCCTCTCCCCAAAATACCCCCCAAGTTTCAAAAAGATTGGACCAGGGGGTCCAATTCTATGAGCCCCCAAAGAAGGTGCCCCTATCCTTTATTATTTCCTATGGAAGGAAGGAATTGAAAAGGTGTGCCGTCCCTTTAAATGTGAGGGCCAGAACTCCCTTTGGAGTTCAATTATTCTTGTCACAGCTTTGATCTTGGCTCCACTCCTAATGTCTCCTGGCTGCACCCCCAAAGTCTCCTGGCTCCACCCCCAAAGTCCCCAGATATTTCTTGAATTGGACTTGGCAACCCTCCACCCCCCAGAACATATCTATTTTTTGAAAACACCGTAATGAAACCTAATAAGAGAGAGCTTGTTTGCTAGATTAATTTCAATTTGTAAATGGTTATTAGTTCTGTACCAGGGTGTAGTGACCCGGAGGAGAAGGAAAAGATGACATTAGAACCGGGCTTCAAGGATTACAGCTGCCGCACGCGAAAGCTCTCTTGCTTAGGGTCACAAAGAAAGCACAGTTCGCTTTGGGAACTATTCGGTTCTTTAAAAAAGAAAGCGAAAAAAAAGCTGCAGCTTCTTTTCCGTCTCAAGGGAGAAGGGAGCCCTTGCATGTCTAAGGGTGTATCGTCGCTTCTGATACTCAGGGGTCGTTTTGTAGAAAAATAGGTGGTAGAGCCCATTAGCATAACTCATTAGCATATGCCCCCCCCCTCACCAGCCAAAAGCAACCATAAGCAAGAAAAGAGAGCCCCAGGCGAGCGAAGCCTGCTTGGGCTGCCTAGAGATCCAGCCAGCCCAAGCAGGCCTCACTCACCTGGGGTTCTCCTGCGCCACCCCCCCCCCCCAAGTCAAAAGGCCACATAAAATCACATAAGAAGTAGAGAAAGGGTGGCGCGGGCTTCTCCAGGGGTTAATGAGGGCTGCTGGGGGCATGGCAAAGCCCCTGGTGGCTGGCTGGCTGCCCGCTCTCCTAATCCAGGGATTGTTATGCAGCTGCAACTACTATTCAATGGACAAGGTAGATGGGGAGGAGGAGGGGGAACCCTCAGAAAGGTTCAGGAGCTGTGCTCCTGTGAGCTCCTTCTGAATTCAAGGCCTACTGATACTGACATTAAACCTTCTATTACTCTGAGTGGAATCTGAGCTCCTCCGAGATTCAGTCACTGGTCACTGAATGCCACCACCTCTTAGTCGAAGACCAACTGGGGGGGTGCGTTATTAACTGTCTCCTTATTTAGAGGCCAGCTTGGCCTCCACAAGATGCAGGATATTCATCATGGCTGGCTGTCTCATCCCCTGCTGTTTGCGGGGTGGTGCACAAAGGTGAACTTCTACTGAGGCAGACCACTGGTCTATCAAGGTCAGTATTGTCGACTCTGGCTGGCAGCAGCTCCCCGGGGTCTTTGGCAGAGATTTTTCACATCATCTACTCTCCTGGCCTCTTAAACAGCCATGTTGGGGATTGAACCTGAGATCTTCTGCCTGCAAAGCAGACGTTCTACCACCAAGCCCTGAATTCAGTCCCACCCAGGGCTTGAATTCAACAGGAACGCACAGGAGCTCCTGAACCTCCTCTAGCTGGAGTCTGTGTGTAGTGGGGAGAGACTTCCCCGCTGCACACAAATCCTGGGGCTGGCTTCTCTTGCCGGGTACTTTAAGCCATACGGCAGGAGAAGCGTCCAGCTGCAGTCTGTGTGCATACAGATCCCAGGCTGGCTTGTCTTTCTTTGCAGCCTAAACTGCCCGGCAAGAGGAGCCTGTAAGCAGCCTCTCCGTGCAGCAAGGAGAAACCTCTGAGATGGGTGGGATATAAATCCAATATCTTCTTCTTCTCCTCCTCCTCCTCCTTCTTCTTCTCCTTCTCCTTTTTCTCCTCCTCCTCCTCCTTTTTCTTCTCCTTCTTCTTCTCCTTCTTCTCCTCCTCCCTCCTTCCTCCTGCTTAAAAAAAAAAAGCCCTGTATATCCCACCTTTCTTTCAATGGGGTCCCAAAATGGCTTATATCCTCCACTTTATCCTGAAAACAATCCTGTCAGGCAGGTTAAGCTGAGAATGTATGACTGGTGGAGCAAGCATCCATGGCATGAAGCAGGGATTCAAACCTGGAACTCCTAGATCCCAGTCCAATATTTTAACCCCTACACCACGCCTTTGGGAATCTGCAGAGATCTCTGGGGTGACTGCCCAGTTCCTAGTGCGTGACATGCCAAGAAGACTCTACAAATCTCTTGCCATCTGCTTCCTCCTCTCCCCATGGGCATTTCTCCCAGGGAGAAATGGGAGATCAACTTGACCCCTCCTGTCTAGAACGAGGCCCCAACCATGCCAAACCTCTACACCAGCCTTCTTATTGAGAGCCAGTTTGGTGCAGTGGTAAAGTGCACAGATTCTTATCTGGGAGAACCGGGTTTGATTCCCCACTCCTCCACTTGCAGCTGCTGGAATGGCCTTGGATCAGCCATAGCTCTCGAAGGAGTTGTACTTGAAAGGGCAGCTGCTGTGAGAGCTCTCTCAGCCCCACCTACCTCACAGGGTGTCTGTTGTAGGGGAAGAAGTTAAAGGAGATTGTAAGCCACTCTGAGTCTCTGATTCAGAGAGAAGGGTGGGGTATAAATCTGCAGTCTTCTTCATCTATCTCACAGGGTGTCTGTTGTAGGGGAAGAAGTTAAAGGAGATTGTAAGCCACTCTGAGTCTCTGATTCAGAGAGAAGGGTGGGGTATAAATCTGCAGTCTTCTTCGTCTTCTTCTTTGTATTATTGGCACAGGTAAGCAAGATTTTTTACGCAGTGCAGGCAAATTGCTCTGATATAAAATTCCAGGGAAGAAATATGTATATAATTTGAACAGGTCCTAAGAAGAAATAAGAGGATTCTTCCTAATGTTTTGATTTTAAAACCCGGCAACCAGAAGAAAGCAAGTAAACCCCCCCCCCCCCCCGTCCCAGGTGCTTTTCTTCACGGACTCCGAGAACATTGATGGATTTCCCTCGCAAGGTGCCGAAGCATTGATCACCATTGGGTTTCCTCGTGATTAAAACCTCCAGCTACATTTGTATTAACAAGTCACCTTTGTGTCTTTAAAAGGCAAAAGGTTGATAGGTATTTACAAAAACGGGGAGGCGAGGGGGGGAAGAGAACCCGAATCGGCCTGAGTGCTAGAAGGCACAATGAGTGTTAACAGGAGGTAAAAAGCATTCCCGTCAAGACAAGTGAAGAAGAAAAATGAATCAAGGAGGATTCCGCCCCCCCCTCCTTTACAGCAGTTCTCTCTCTCTCTCTAGCCATTTACTCCTTCGCCTCTTACATCCCACGATCCATTCAAAGAACAGAAAAGGGCAAAAAAAATATAAATCCCGGCCACGGCAGATGCTGTAAACAAATGGCGGGGGATGTTCAGTGGGGGTCAAGAAGGATCCAAAGGGTGTCACTTCTTCCCGATGAGTTACAAGGCATTTACTCGAGACGAGAGCCCTCGGAGTGGGTGACCTCGTATGTAGCTCCGGCGCTGCACTACTTGCTAATTGTCTGCTGGAGAGAAGAGATTCGGTTCCGCTAATGGTGTCACAGCATGAAAGAGAGATGTAAGGCACAAGCAGGGAGCTGGGAGAGACAGAAAGAGAGAGCAGAGATTGCCCCACTCCTATCTCAGATCCAAAAAAATATATGAAAGTAGGAATTTACAGCAGCTGGGAGGCTTAACCTAAAGGTGTAGAAATCAGGTAAGGGGCTGGTGATCTCCCGGAGTTACTGCTGGGTCTGGTTTAGGATGGCTGGACTGGTCAGGCAGCAGTCCTTACCTTCACTTAGCAGAGTGCTCCTTCTGAGCTTCAGTGCAACAGCATGGCCTAGTCTAACGGTTACCCCACGATCTCACAAACTGCAGAGACAGCCTTTGCTTTAACTTAAGAAACTAATACTGCTGGATTTATTTGAAGAAAATATAACATGTAAGTATTGTGGAGAGAGTGAGTGTCTAAACTATTCTATCTAACTGGATGGCTTTGGATTATAGTAGGCCATCCGTTTCATTCAGATCAGTTCCTCCTGATGCACGCAGGAAAGAAAGAAAGAAGGAAGGGAGAGGATGAGAACAAAGAGGAAGGAAGTTCCCTGAGTTACATTCTATTGCTTAGAGAGGGTGAGTGACAGCAAAACAGACAGGAAGTGAACCTAGCTATCTGTCTAGCTCTATGATGTTGGTAGTCTTGAAGGACTGAGCAAGAGCCATCACCAGTCTGTTCTTCTAACAATTGCAATGCATCTCCAGACTACAGAGATCAGTTCCTCTGGAGAAAAGATCTCCCTTAGAGGGCGGAGTTTATATAGCATAGTACCACAGCAAGACCTTTTTCCCATGAACTACTTTCAGATCTCCAGGAATTTCCCAACAGAGTTGGCAGCCCTCTGTGGGAGGCCCATGGCTCAGTGGTACAGCATCCATTTTGCATGCAAAAAACTATCGGGGGCAGATATTAGGGCTTTTCAGCCTTCTAACTGTTGGATATTGTAACTCTGAGACAGGGTTTCCAGGTCAGTGTGTTGGAAAATACCTGGAGACTTTGGGGGTGGAGCCAGGAGAGAGCAGGGTTTGGGGAGGGGAGGGGCCTCAGCATGGTCCAATGCCTTAGAGTCCCCCCTTCAAAGCAGCCGTTTTCTCCAGGGGAGCTGATCTCTACCAGCTGGAGAGCATTTGTAAAAGCGAGAGATCTCCAGGCCCCAACTGGAGGCTGGCATGAACATATGAAGCTGCCTTATACTGAATCAGACCTTTGGTCCATCAAAGTCAGTATTGTCTTCTCAGACTGGCAGCGGCTCTCCAGGGTCTCAAGCTGAGGTTTTTCACACCTATTTGCCTGGACCCTTTTTTGGAGATGCCAGGGATTGAACCTGGGACCTTCTGCTTCCCAAGCAGATGCTCTACCACTGAGCCACCGTCCCTCCCCAACCCTACTTCTGTGAGCAAGAAGATCTGGGAGGGAAAAGGATAAGAGAATTCTCTCCCTCAGGGACATTTGGCAGTTTGCGCCACCTTCTCATAGGCTAGGTGCCGAGGTTCTTTGGTGGTTGCTTGCCTTCTGTTTCATCTTATATAGAATCATAGAATCACAGTTGGATTTGGGGGCCATCTAATCCAACCCCCCTGCTCAACGCAGGATCAGCCTAGAGCATTCCTGGCAAGTGTTTGTCCAGCCGCTGCTTCAAGACTGCCGATGAGGGGGAGCTCCCCACCTCCCTGGGTAGCTGCTTCCACCGTTGAACAATTCGGACTGTCAAAAAGATTTTTCTGATATCCAGCTGGTACCTTCCTGCCCTTAATTTAAACCCATGATTGCAAGTCCTCTCCTCTGCTGCCAGGCGGAACAGCTCCCTGCCTTCCTCTAACTGACAGCTCTTCAAATACTTAAAGACAGCAGTCAAGTCCCCCCCTTCCCTCAACCTCCTCTTCTCCAGACTGAACATTCCCATACGGAACTTCTCTTCTTCTCTCTCTTACCTGGGCTTGGAACTGTTGCAAGTTCACTTTTTTGAACGTCATCTGCTCACCAGGGGTGGGATTCTAGCAGGAGCTCTTTTGCATATCAGGCCACACACCCCTGATGCAGCCAAGCCTCCAAGAGCTTACAAAACAAGAGCCTTGTAAGCTCTTGGAGGATTGGCTACATCAGGGGTGTGTGGCCTAATATGCAAAGGAGCTCCTGCTAGAATTCCACCCCTGCTGTTCACAATAAATTATATGTACCTACATGAATATATCATGCAAGGTGTGCTTGTTTTTGCAAGTAAAATTTCTTTCTCTTGATACCATTGGGGTCAGATCATCTTTGTTATTTGTTTGAACGGCAGTTCCCCTTAACTGGGAAATGTGCAGGAGTGGGGATACTGAGTAAAGATTCTGTTCTTCCAAGACAATTGGTATTTTCCTAACGTTTAACCCAATGCCCATTGAGTTTAAAGGAAGCACGCACTACTCCCGATACGTGTGTTGGCCATATTGTGTGAAATGGGGCAATGCATGCAATTACCATGCAGAGAGCCAGTTTGGTGTAGTGGTTAAGTGTGCAGACTCTTATCTAGAAGAACCGGGTTTGATTCCCCGCTTCTCCACTTACAGCTGCTGGAATGGCCTTGGGTCAGCCATAGCTATCACACGAGTTGTCCTTGAAAGGGCAGCTGTTGTAAGAGTTCTCTCAGCCCCACCTACCTCACAGGGTGTCTGTTGTGGGGGGAGAAGATATAGGAGATTGTAAGCCGCTCTGAGTCTCTGATTCAGTGAGAAGGGCAGGGTATAAATCTGCAGGCTTCTTGTTCTACTTCATGCACACAGACTGACCACAGGGTTCTTCAGGGTTTACAAAGCATCTGTGTTCTAACCGAACATTGTGCACGTGTTCTTTTGAATGGGATTGTGGGTGATTCAACAGATCTTTGCTACGGGAGGAAGGGGTAGAGTTGTCAGGTTGGGAAATTCTGGAGATTTCAGGGTGGAGCCCAGGGAGGGTGGAGTTTGGGGAGAAGAGGGACTTTAAGCAGGGCAAGGCCTCTTTTGTAGGAGGAACTCCTTTGCATCAGAGCCGGATTAACAATTAGGCCAAGTAGGCACAGGCCTATGGGCTCCCATGCCTTTAGGGGCCCTGGACCAGCTTCCCCCCCACCCAGTTGTCCCCATGCTTGCAGTCCTCTCAGCCTGCATGGGCAGCCAGCAACTGAGCCGCTCTTTAACATAAGAACATAAGAGAAGCCATGTTGGATCAGGCCAATGGACCCTCGAGTCCATCACTCTGTGTCATAGAAGAACATAAGAGAAGCCATGCTGGTTCAGGCTAGTGGCCCATCCAGTCCAACACTCTGTGTCACAGAAGAACATAAGAGAAGCCATGATGGATCAGGCCATTGGCCCCTCCAGTCCAACACTGTGTCACAGAAGAACATAAGAGTAGCCATGTTGGATCAGGCCAATGGCTCCTCCAGTCCAATACTCTGAGTCACAAAAGAACATAAGAGAAGCCATGTTGGATCAGACCAATGGCTCCTCCAGTCCAGCACTCTGTAACACAGAAGAACATAAGAGAAGCCATGTTGGATCAGGCCAGTGGCCCCTCCAGTCCAACACTCTGTGTCACATAAGAACATAAGAGAAGCCATGTTGGATCAGGCCAGTGGCCCCTCCCGTCCAACACTCTGTATCTCAGAAGAACATAAGAGAAGCCATGTTGAATCAGGCCAATGGCCCCTCCAGTCCAACACTCTTTGTCACAGAAGAACATAAGAGAAGCCATGCTGGATCAGGCCAATGGCCCCTCCAGTCCAACACTCTGTCACAGAAGAACATAAGAGAAGCCATGTTGGATCAGGCCAGTGGCCCCTCCAGTCCAACACTCTGTATCACAGAAGAACATAAGAGAAGCCATGTTGAATCAGGCCAATGGCCCCTCCAGTCCAACACTCTTTGTCACAGAAGAACATAAGAGAAGCCATGTTGGATGAGGCCAATGGCCCCTCCAGTCCAACACTCTGTGTCACAGAAGAACATAAGAGTAGCCATGTTGGATCAGGCCAATGGCCTATCCAGTCCAACACTCTAACCGTTTTCGCACACAGCTTACCCCGCAGTCACAATCCTGTTCCCTCCGCAGCGTCTGGTCAGATCTCCCACCATCTGCGCTGGAGTTACAGGAAGTGCCGCGGCTTTTGCATATTAAACGTAACCTGGGTTTTAGCGGTTTACGTTTTCTACCCAAAAGCTGCGGCACTTCCAGTAACTTCGGCGCAGATGGTGGGAAATTCGACCAGACGCTGCGGAGGGAACAGAATTGTGACTGCGAGATAAGCTGTGTGCGAAAACGGTCACTCTGTGTCACACAGGGGCCACAAAAAATTATATATCTATAGATATAGATATATATACACACTGTGGCTAATAGCTTAATCCCAACTTGCCTGGTGCAGCTGCTGCTGGCGTCATCGCCAAGTTTGCCTCTCTCTGCCGCTTGCCTGCAGCTTTGTCAAAGGGGCTTTTAAGAAGGTTTCTGCAGGTTGCAGTGGGGGTCGTGGCCAGTGGGGCAGGCACTCAGACTCTACAATAATTTGCAAGGGGGGGGGGGCCAAGATTTTGACTGCCTAGGGGCCTCCACAGGGTTTAGTCCAGCACTGCTTTGCCTATTAGCCACACCCCTCTGATGTAACCAATCCTCCGAGAGCTTAGAGGGCTCTTAGTACAGGGCCTACTGTAAGCTCCGGGAGGATTGGCTACATCGAGGGGTGTGGCCTAAAACGTAAAGGAGTTCCTGCCGCAAAAAAAAGCCCTGATGGTGACATAGCTGAAGGTAAAGGTAGTCCCCTGTGCAAGCACCAATCGTTTCCGGCTCTGGGGTGACGTTGCATCACAACATTTTCATGGCAGACTTTTTATGGGGTGGTTTGCCATCGCCTTCCCCAGTCGTCTACACTTTCCCCCCAGCAAGCTGGGTACTCATTTGACCGCCCTCGGAAGGATGGAAGGCTGAGTCAACCTCGAGCCAGCTACCTGAACCCAGCTTCCACCGGGATCGAACTGAGTTCGTGAGCAGAGCTTGGACTGCAGTACTGCAGCTTTACCACTCTGCACCACAGGGCTCTGTGACATAGCTGAAACACAAGGGTAATTCCTTGCCTAAGCGGTTATCTTGTCCTTGTTACCTGCCAAGAAAAACCACCTGTGTGCTTTGAGTCTATCGGTACAGCTGGCCAGCGTTCGCACAGCCGCGATCCCAAGAAGATGCAAAGAGCCTGTGATATATTTACCTCCGCAAATGGGTATTTGCGGAGACGCTTGTCAGGTTTTTTAAAAATGATTTTACATCCGTGTCTGAAAAATCGATAATTTTGATGGCAAGTCAGTGAAAGTGTTATTCAAAACTGCCCTCTGCGGAAACGGTAACCGTAATCAAATCAGACCGCTGAAAGGATTGGGAAGGAATGCTGTATTTTTCAAAGCAGCAGACTCGGGGAGGCAGGGGGATACCGACGGTGTTTCTGTTCTGTGAAGCCACAAAAAAGGAAGGGAGGGAGGGAGGGAGGGAGGAAGGAAGGAAGGAAGGAAGGAAGGAAGGAAGGAAGGAAGGAAGGAAGGAAGGAAGGAAGGAAGGAAGGAAGGAAGGAAGGAAGGAAGGAAGGAAGGAAGGAAGGAAAGGGAGAGAGGTGAAAGAAAGCAACTTTAAACACATTCTCCAAGCTGCTGGCAATCTTGGCTTGGCAAAATGATTTAAAGAAACAAATGCCTTCTCCAAACTGGCCAATGGGGTGGGGTGGGGGGCTTTGAGAGCCACACAATGTGTGTGAAAGAGCTAGGGTTGCCAAGTCCAATTCATGAAATATCTGGGGACTTTGGGGGTGGAGCCAGGAGACTTTGGGGGTGGAGCCAGGAGCAAGGGTGTGACAAGCATAATTGAATTCCAAAGGGAGTTCTGGCCATCCCATTTCAAGGGACCGCACACCTTTTAAATGCCTTCCTGCCATAGGAAATAATGAAGGATAGGGACACCTTCTTTGGGGGCTCATAGAATTGGACCCCCAGGTCCAATCTTTTTGAAACTTAGGGAGTATATTGGGGAGAGCCACGGGATGCTATACTGAAAACCTGGCACCTCTGTCTCAAAAAAAAGGGCCCCCAGAGCCCCAGATACCGCAGATCAATTCTCCATTATTTTCTATGGGAATAAGCCTCCTTATGGAATCATGAGTTCCCAGCAGACATTTCCCTCCCCTCCCCCCGCTTTCTGATTACCCCGAAGCGGGGGGAGGGCCTCCAAACCAGGGGATTCCCTGCCCCCACCTGGGGATTGGCAACCCTAGAAAGAGCCACATGTGGCTCCCGAGCTGCAGTTTGGCCACCCCCTGCTCTAGATCATGCCTCCCCCCCCCCCCTTTGGCTGCTAGAAGAAGAGCCAGCAGGGAAAGTTCAAAGGATTTTCCAAAACAAACAAGAAACCAAGGTGGTTGCGTTACTCTGTATCTCTCTCAGGAGCGACGGACAAGCCAGTGGATATGGGCCCTGGCACCTCCTCCTAAAGAACAACACGTATTTGTTGTTATTGCTTTCAGCCACCAACTTAAGCAACTACCCTAGGGCCATTCATGGCATCGGCCACCATTGGATACTGCGGGCACGTCCTTCAGGTCCTGGAGTGAGGAGACTCAGAAAAGGACCTCCAGCAATGCTCTCAATTGCCTAGCAGGTTGGTGTGGGAAAAAGTAGCCTTTGGGGTTACTTAGACAAGCAATATATTCAGTAATTGACTACACAGCGCTTGGATAAGAACACAGGGTTGGATCCAGCTAACTTTTTCATTCATGCTCAATCAATTTGCCTCCTGACTACACCCCAACCTACATTTTTTTGTACATGCAGGCAGGGCTTTTTATTTTATGTTTTGATAGAAAAAGCCCAGCAGGAACCTATTTGCATATTAGGCCACACACCCCGACATCACCATTGTTTCACACCGGGCTTTTTTGTAGAAAAAGCCCAACAGGAACATTTGCATATTAGGCCACTCCCCCGACACCAAGCCAGCCAGAACTGCATTCCTGTGCGTTGCTGCTCAAAGAAAAGCCCTGCATGAAGCTCCCACAATTCTCAGCAAAGCCATTTTTGGGGGGGTAATTGCAAAAGATCCCTCTTTCTTTTTTCACCAGCAGAAGAACAAGTTGGATCCAATAACACCTACAAGCAGGGGTGGAATTTGGCCAATAACACCTACAAGCAGGGGTGGAATTCTAGCAGGAGCTCCTTTGCATATTAGACCACACCCCCTGATGTAGCCGATCCTCCAAGACCTTACAAAAAAGAGCCTGCCAACGAAGTTTACCTTGAACGAGGATTCGATGATTTAACTGCGATCAACTCCAGGATCCTCAGCTTGGTTCTCGTGTTCTGCTTTAAAAAGGAGGGCTCCTCTAAAGGAAACCATTTCTTTGCCTTTCATCCACGCTGACCCCCTGGCCCCCAAGCATATTCTCGATGCTGACCTCCTTTGTTGCCTCTCTCAACCCCCACTCTGCCACCGATTTGTAGTAACATTCTCTCTGGGAATGCCTGAAGCCGGAGAGGGCCGGCCGTGACCTTGGCTTTGAGCCCACTGCCCTCCCAATCTGACCCCAATCAGCTTTGCTACAATTCTCATGATAGCCACAGGGTCTCCAGATGGATAGAAAGAAGGGGGGGGGGGAAGCCCACACATACCATTGTGATTAACACACTTCGTGAGGGGGAGACAGCTGCCTACTGTAGCTGCAATCTACCTTGGCGCAAATAACGCAACACTTATTACGTTCATTATTTTGATGGCGAAATGTTCAGCGAAGAACATTCAGAATGCCTTTTCCTCTGGTTCAAGAACGGCATGTTTTAATGAAAGGTTCCCATAGGCTCTTTTCGCATTTGCCTGCCACCCCGGATTTTCTCCGAGTTCGACTCGAGGTGATGTAACTTGAGTTCATCCCAACACGTTTTGTCCCATGGCGTTTTCCTTGCGCGCTGCGGGTTATGAATTCTGCACTGCAAAGAGGAAACGCTGTGTTGTTCATTTTTATCCTATCCTATCTTCTAAGCCAGGGGAGTCAAACATGTGGCCCAGGGGCCGGATCAGGCCCCCGGAGGGCTCCTATCAGGCCCCCAAGCAACTGGCTCTTGTCTGCTTCTTTCTCCCTCTTGCTTTCTTCTGCATCACAGCTTGCTTTGCCAGGCTTGCTCAATTGCACTACAGCTACGGAGCAAAACCTCTGTTTTCTCCATTGGCAGAGACTCCTCCCTTGGGGAGGAAGTGGGGGGGAGGCAGAGCTTGCTTTGCCAGTCTCTCTCAATTGCAAAAAAACCCACAACATTTAATTGTGTTTGTGTCCTTTATAAAGTTTATATCTCTGCTACCTAATCTTAAATAGGAACACACACAGCCCAGTCCGACGTGGCCAGGCCCGACAATGTCTCATTTATGTCAGATCCGGCCCTCATAGCAAATGAGTTCGACGCCCCTGTTCTAAGCTGCTCAAGGGTGGCATACAGAGTCCTCCATTTTATCTCCTGGGTGACTGGCCTGTGGTTACCCAGCATGCTTGTGGCAGAGAAGGGATTTCGTCCTGGATCTCCCAGATTTTATCCTGATGCTCACACTAGCTCCTGCATACTAAACATGCAAAGGACCATTTCTGAACATTTCTTCCACCAGGAAACTGAGAAGAACTTTTGCTCCTCAGTTGCCCTTCCACAGGACGGCCACATATCATTGGAACATGCACACATGCCAGAAAGTTCCACCAAGTCACAGCTGACCTATAGTGACCCCATAGAGTTTTCAAAGCAAGAGGCGAACTGAGGTGGTTTACCATTGTCTGCCTCTGAAGCAACCCTGGGCTTCCTTGGTGGCCCCCCATCCAAGTACTAACCAGGACCAACCCTGTTTCACTTCCAAGATCTGACCAGGCTAGTCTGGGCCATGCATATTATGGCGCATTCTAACTTACTTAAAAGGTAAAAGGTAACGGTAGTCCCCTGTGCAAGCACCAGTCATTTTCGACTCTGGGGTGATGTTGCTTTCATAACGTTTTCATGGCAGACTTTTTGCGGGGTGGTTCCCAGTCCCCAGTCATCTACGCTTCCCCCCCAGCAAGCTGGGGACTCATTTTACCGACCTTGGAAGGATAGAAGGCTGAGTCAACCTCAAGCCGGCTACCTGAACCAGCTTCCGCTGGGATCGAACTCAGGTCATGAGCAGAGGGCTCCGACTGCAGTACTGCAGCTTTACCACTCTGCGCCACGGGGCTCTCATTCTAACTTACTTACTTGTATTTAATGCCAACTTCAGGCAAATGCTGTCTGTAATGGGGGCACAAATTGCTGTCTCCAGGCTAGTATCTGGACAACTCTGTGACCTCCCCCACCCCCACCGCAAGATCACAGAAGGTAGTCCTTTCTAGTCTACCTGCAATACAGCTGCCAAGTCCCACCTGGCCACCTACAGACAGGGGTCATTTTGTAGAAAAATAGGTGGTGGAGCTCATTAGCATAACGCATTAACGTATGCCGCCCCTTCCCCCAGCCAAAGGCAACCCAATGCAAGAAAGGAGATCCAGCCAGCCCAAGCAGGCTTCACTCACCTGGGGCTCTCCTTGACCGCCCCCCCCAGTCAAAAGGCCAGAAAGCCACCCACCACCCAAAATCACATAAGAAGTGGAGAAAGAGTGGTGTGGGCTTCTCCAGGGGTTAATGAGGGCTGCTGGGCGTGTGGCAAAGCCCCTGGGGGCTGGCTGGCTGCCTGCTCTCCTAATCCAGGGATTGTTATGAAGCTGCACCTCCTATTCAATGGACAAGGTAGGTAGGTGGGGAGGAGGGGGAACCCTCAGAAAGGTTCAGGAGCTGTGCTCCTGTGAGTTCCTGCTGAATTCAAGGCCTGCCTACAGGGGATGAGAGGTAGGGTGGACAGATCCAGCTTGGGAAACTCCTGTAGATTGTGGGATGGAACCTGGGGGAACAAGGACCTTAGTGGGGTTTAATGCCATAAAATCCACACTCCAAAGCATCACTTTACTCCGGGGGTGACTGATCTTTGTAATCTATTCTGGGGATGATCTATAATTCTGGAGGATCCCCCAGGCCCCACCTGGCAGCTTGGCAACTGAAGTGAAAATCACAGGAGGAAGGGGAGAGAAAAAGGCACAGTCTCCATGAAAGAATCATTCACACTATTCTCTTAAAGTGCGTTCACGTCTATTAACAGCTTGAAACAAAACTGATAATACTCCAAACATGGATGGAATTCTAGCAGGAGCTCCTTTGCATATTAGGCCACCCCCACCCCCCGATGTAGCCAATCCTCCAAGAGCTTACAAGGCTCTTTTTTGTAAGCTCTTGGAGGATTGGCTACATCGGGGTGGGTGGCCTAATATGCAAAGGAGCTCCTGCTAGAATTCCATCCCTGATTCCAAAAATATAGAACTTCAAAACACAGGATACAAAACAGAAGGTTGGACATCGCAATCACTCCAGTTACAGTTCAAAATATTGACAACATAAATGTCTTCCTTCTTCTTCCTTAGGTGAATGTCCGTAGCTCCCGCGCTGCAACAAAACCTTCCAAAAGGACACCAGTCCCTGTCCACTCTCAAATGCAGCTCATAAACTTTTCTTCATGTAGCGGATAGCTAAACGGGCATGTCCAGAACCTTCCCCACTGCACTTTTGCCAAAAGCTTCCTCGAAGCTCTGTATTCAAGACAAGGCTTTTTTCAAATCCAAACTTCAACCCTTACATTTTCAATACATTCCAAGCAATGCCATAAAGTCCACCCTCCAAAGCATCCATTTTCTTCAGGGGAACTGGTCTTTGTAATCTGCTGATGAGAAGAAGAAGAAGACTGCAGATTTATACCCCGCCCCTCAGTTTGGTGTAAAGGTTAAGTGTGCGGACTCTTATCTGGGAGAACTGGGTTTGATTTCCCACTCCTCCACTTGCAGCTGCTGGAATGGCCTTGGGTCAGCCATAGCTCTGGCAGAGGTTGTCCTTGAAAGGGCAGCTGCTGTGAAAGCCCTCTCCAGCCCCACCTACCTCACAGGGTGTCTGTTGTGGGGGAGGAAGGTAAAGGAGATTGTGAGCCGCTCTGAGACTTTTTGGAGTGGAGGGCGGGATATAAATCCAATATCTTCTTCTTCTTCTCTGGATCAGAGTCTCAGAGAGGCTTACAATCTCCTTTAACTCCTTTCCCCACAACAGACACACTGTGAGGTGGGTGAGGCTGAGAGAGCTCTCCCAGCAGTTGCCCTTTCCAGGATAACTTTTGCAAGAGTTATGGCTGACCCAAGACCATTCCTGTAGGTGCAAGTGGAGGAGGGGGGAATCAAACCCGGTTCTCCCAGATAAGAGTCCGCGCACTTAACCACTACACACCAAACTAGCTCTGTAACTTCAGGGGATCCCCTAAGTCCCGCTTGGGGGCTGGTGTCCCTAAATTATTCGGTCGGTGGGGGGGAAGCTTAATGCATTCTCCCATGTTGCTTCCCCAGGTTTGTATGAGGAGTCGGGAACGCTGGTTCCCTCCCTGAGAGACAAGGGCATTACTGAGCTGTAAACTCCCTAAGAGCTAATTAGCAGCAGATCAGAATACCAGCTAATATCTCCCACTGACCCTATAGTCTAATTGCCACATCTCCAAACCTTTGCCTGTTCTGTATATTTAAAAAACACGGTCATGAAAAAGGGGTCGACGGGCATGTCAGCATGCCCCGAGCACCATAAAAATATCGCATTAAAAAAAAAAAAGCCGGATAGTTTTTAAATGACATATTAGCTAACCACATTTTTTCCAGTCTCCTGATCTCAACAAAAAACATATGATGCCACCTTTTCATTTAGCAATAATCCGACAATTGTGGGCCTTCATAACTTGCTTTGGGAGCACCTTAGCTGGAAACCTTCCCTCACTGCTATGTTAAAAGAAGACCGGCAAACAAGGATAGATGAAAAAAAAAAAAGGAAGAGGGTAGTAAAAGCGCAAATATTTCTTGCATATGCTCTCGCAGCTGAGCCGAGCCGGCCAAATCTCACACTTCACCTTCGTTTTTTAGGCGACAGCTGAGCGAAGTTCTAGGCAAGGTGCTGGAACGCTGGTCTTGGGATGGTTTTGCGTTGCCCGTGCCGGCCGATGCACAATGAAAATGGCCATTTCAGCTGCAGGCTTGCCCTTGTGCAAACAGAACCAGTGATTCTTTGGGTGGTTTTACATTCAGTTGGATCCAGAGTTTTAGAGTCTTCAAATCGCCTGCCACCGTTCCGCTTTAATTATTTTCCTTTTGCATCGGTGGATTTGCTCTGCTCATTTTGCATAGCCAAACTTCTATAATTCCTGCTGAAAGCGTTTCCATTGGGGGAGGGGTGGTCTCTGATCAGTGCTTCGTTAAATGTATACGATTGCTTGGAAATCGTGTCAACACCGCAAAAACAATACACATTTAAATTACTAGAGGAGGCAAGCAATAAGATGTAAAAAAGTCAAGTGCTGTCAGTTCTCATGCAAATTACTGCACCTTGTGGCTTTTGGAGGAGTCTTTTAAAGCGCATGAAAACTTCTACAATACAAGTTTGAAACGCCTGCAGAGAAATGACCAGATCAAAACTAGTTTTGAGGGGGAAAAGTTGCAGCAGCAGCACCAGAACTGATCTCACTGAAACAAATGTAGATGCTTTGAGCAGCAACAATGCAAAACAGTTGTGAGAACATTAGGTAATGTAAAAGGTGAGTTTCCAATGTGGTGATACTCACAAGCTGTCAGTGTAAAAACACCCTTTATTATAGTGCAGTTGGCTGCTGCTTTGCACCAAAGTTTGTCCCATTAAAAACATATGTATTTTTCAGTTTCTTTTC
This sequence comes from Heteronotia binoei, assembly GCF_032191835.1. Classification (NCBI taxonomy): domain Eukaryota; kingdom Metazoa; phylum Chordata; class Lepidosauria; order Squamata; family Gekkonidae; genus Heteronotia; species Heteronotia binoei. The sequence goes on along the minus strand of NC_083236.1, from coordinate 56,493,214 downwards.
TATATGGGAAAAAAAATCAGCCATGTTTGCCTGTTGGCCAGGGGTCATTTTGTAGAAAAAGAGGTTCCAGAGCTGATTAGTACAACTCATTTGCATAACTCATTTGCATATGCCACACATCCCTGACATCACCAGAAGGTAGACTCAGTTAGATCAGCTCAGCATCTACATTCAAATGCTTCTTGAATTATAATTATAATAATTATAATTAAAGAAATGTTTGCATATTTCTTGGTGCCTGGGAGGGGCAACTGTGTGAGGACTTTAAGTGTCCTGACTCCACTGATGGACCTCCTGATGGCACCAGGGTTGGGGGGTTTTTTGGCCACTGTGTGACACAGAGTGTTGGACTGGAGGGGCCATTGGCCTGATCCAGCATGGCTTCTCTTATGTTCTTCTGTGACACAGAGTGTTGGACTGGATGGGCCATTGGCCTGATCCAGCATGGCTTCTCTTATGTTCTTCTGTGACACAGAGTGTTTGACTGGAGGGGCCATTGGCCTGATCCAACATGGCTTCTCTTCTGTTCTTCTGTGACACAGAGTGTTGGACTGGAGGGGCCATTGGCCTGATCCAACATGGCTTCTCTTATGTTCTTCTGTGACACAGAGTGTTGGACTGGAGGGGCCATTGGCCTGATCCAACATGGCTTCTCTTATGTTCTTAATTGTTATAATAAAACCTTACTCCCATCATACTTTTAAAATTACTTTCTCCTGTGTGGCCACAGTGGCATGAGGAAGATTTCTATCTATCTGCTTTCTATGTTTGGGTTATTTTCCCTTTTTTTGTGGGGGAAAATATTAGAAAGTTTGTCAAATCTTAGAGTTCAGCAGAATTCTCACAGGGGGGTTGAACAACGGAGCCCAGAAGCAAGGGGTGGTTTGCTTTTTTGGGGGGGGGGAGTATAAGAAAGAAAGAGCACAATAAAACCTCTTTAAAATAAATGCAAGTTCCTCTCCCAGTCATTCCAACGAAGATGAATGTTTGAGCTCATGGTGCCCTAGATGGATAAACGAGAGAGACTCTGTCCAACCTTCCATTAGAGGACCAATCAGGGGTGGAATTCTAGCAGGAGCTCCTTTGCGTATTAGGCCACACAACCCTGATGTAGTCAATCCTCCAAGAGCTTACAAGGCTCGCCTGGGACCAACCCACATGACTCATGTGACATGAGCAGATGCAGGACAGGTTCAAAGGCCCTATTCCTACTTCAGGGTCATCAGAAAGCAGCGGGGGGGGGGGGGAGGAAGGGAAATGTCTGCTGAGCACTCCATTATACTCTATAAACCGATTCCCATAGGGTATAATGGAGAATTGACCCGTTTGTATTTGGGGCTCTGTGAGGACTGTTTTTTTGAGGAAGAGACACCAAATTTTCAGCATAGCATCCAGCGACTCTCCTCAAAAGGCCCTCCAAGTTTCAAAAAGATTAGAGCAGGGGGATCCAATTCTATGAGTCCCAAAAGAAGGTGCCTCTATCCTTCATTATTTCCAAAGGGAGAGAAGGCATTTAAAATGTGTGCGGTCCCTTTAAATGTGGTGGCCAGAACTCCCTTTGGAGTTCAATCCTGGCTCTACCCCCAAAGTCCCCAGATATTTCTTGAGCGAGACCTGGCAACCCTATGCAAAGCAAATGTAGAACATAACTGCAACTCATCCCTAAAACTGCCTACAAACTCTGGGCCTAGCAGTGCGTACTCCTGCACTAGAAGGAAAATTTCCCTTTCACTTTCTGTGCAAAAGACCATTCAAAATTCTTGAAAAAACAAGGGTATATTAAGAGTGGGGTCGAGAGAGAAACAGGGAGACATAAAAATCAATAGTGTGTTGAGTGACATAAAGCTATCGTCATATTTTCCTCCTCCTCATCCCCCCCTTTTTTTCCCTCATAAGAGGCAGATATTTTTACAGCTAGGTCCATGCTGAGTTTTTTGACAACATTCATATGACACGCAACGGCCAGCGAGATTAATCACAGATCTGGAGTTGTTAAAGTTCCCCGTGAGAATAGAATCCAGAGTCCGCTTTCTACATGAAGACGATTTGGCAAACAGCAACACGGAATGCGGCGTGTTCTCGCAAATCTTTCACTTTTAACGCCCCTGCTTAATAAAAACACTCCTTTTTGACAGTGAAAAATTGGAAGCATCACTGCATTACCAGTCCCTGTCTGTATCTCCCCCCCCACCCTTTTCCATTGTTTCTCCCCCTAAGACCTTCGAGAGCAGCTACATTTTGCAATAGGCAACACGGCTCTTCCAACCTGACAAGGGCGTATGGAAATGCATGCCAAACAAGTCTTGCCAGACTTCTCTTCCCATTTTAACTTCAAGCAGCAAGCCAAGCTGTAGAAATAATTAGCAGGGGGGGGGGGGGGAGGTGAAAATAACATGACAACGCGCTCGGAACGCGTCTCAAAAGAGCAGCAATTACAAAACAAGAGGCCAGCCGATAAGTTAGGAACATCCTTTAGCAATACAGGGAAGTCACAAGCAAATCCTCTCGGGTGTGTCTGCACAACAGTGCTCAACTGGCTTGCTAGGCATCTCGCCCTTTTCAGGGAACCCTGGGAAGTGTAGTTTATTTATATATTTGGAAAAGGTCTCTGTGGCCAGTTTCCTGTCAAGGGCTCTTATTTCCAGCTACCCTTCCTGCAGCCGGTGAGAGAAAAATAATTGCATTTATATCCCACCCTCCACTCCGAAGAGTCTCAGAGCGGCCTACAATTTCCTTTACCTTCCTCCCCCACAACAGACACCCTGTGAGGTGGGTGGGGCTGGAGAGGGCTCTCACAGCAGCTGCCCTTTCAAGGACAACCTCTGCCAGGGCTATGGCTGACCCAAGGCCATGGTAGCAGGTACAAGTGGAGGAGTGGGGAATCAAACCCGGTTCTCCCAGATAAGAGTCCGCACACTTAACCACTACACCAAACTGGCTCTATGTTTAAAAATGAGTCTCTGGCAATGACATGATGTCACTTCCAGGAAAAAATGGAAGTGGAGTCACTTCGCTCTAGGAATCACTGGAGACTCTATGACTTTACCACAGAGTTTCTAGTAATTCCTATAGAGGTGAGAAATCACTTCCAGGTCTTTCCCAGAAATACCATCACACAGTCGCCCTACAGCACTCCCTTATGTTCTCCCCCCAGTTTCTAGCCACTGGCTGACAATCTGGGTAAAAAGTAGGGTTACCAACCCCCGGAGGGGTGGGGGGGGCGCAGTTCTTCCAGTGTTATAATCGATCTCTAGACTTCAGAGATCAGTTCCCCTGAAGGAAAGGGCAGCTTCAGAGAGCATATACCATAGTACGATGTGCTACTATACCACAGAGTCTAGGGAAAACAGAAGTTTTACAATGACATCACATCCATATCACATGAGAGCCAGTTTGGTGTAGTGGTTAAGTGCACAGACTCTTATCTGGGAGAACGGGGTTTGATTCCCCACTCCTCCATGTGAAGCCCGCTGGGCAATCTTGGATCAGTCCTAGTTCTCTCAGAGCTGTTCTCTCAAGAACAGCTGTTCTCTCAGAGCTCTCTCAGCCCCACTTATCTCACAAGATGTCTGTTGTGGGGAGGGAAAGGGAGAAGAGATTATAAACCACTCCGAGACTCCTTTGGGTAGCGAAGGGCAGGGTATAAATCCAATCTCTTCTTGCTGAGTTCCCTCCCCAGACGCTGCTCCAAAATTTCCAGGAATCTCTCAAACTGGAATTGGCAGCTCTAGTAAAAAGGAGTGTTTTAGCCTGGTGCTCTAAAGAATGTAGAATAGGTGCCAAGGGAACTTCATGAGGGAGAACATTCCAGAAGTTAGGCACCAGCACTAAAAAAGTCCTGTTTCTGCTTACCACCTGCCTGCCCTCTACAGTTATACAAAGAAATACAGAGATCAAATTCAATTCCCAGTAGAGCTGTCAATTCCGGGTTGTGAAATTACTGGAGATTTGGGGGAAGATCTTGGAGAAGGTGGGGTTTGGAGAGGGGAGGAATTTAAGAGGTGTATTAATGCCAGAGAATCCACACACACACACACACACACCCCAAAGCAGCCATTTTGTCCAGGGGAACTAATCTCAATAATCTGGAGATCTGTTGTAATTCCAGGAGATCTTCAGGCCCTGCCTGGGAGGGGGGGAATGCAATGATAATTCTCAATATTTTTTTTTGGGGGGGGGGAAGCCATGATTATTCAGTAGATATAAAACTGATGCAAGTTTGTAAGTCCACAGTCTATGTATGCTTAATGAGCCTTCCCTTAAAAAAGTTTCTCACACACCATACCTGTATCTACAACAGGTATATCCAGGGCTTTATTTGTAGAGGGAACTCCTTTGCATATTAGGCTTCACCCCCTTGATATAGCCAATCTTCCTAGAACTTACAAGGCTCTTCTTACAGGGCCTACTGCAAGCTCTAGGAGGATTGGCTACATCAGGGGGTGTGCGGCCTAAAATGCACAGGAGTTCCAGATACAAAACAAAAACCCTGGGTTTATTGAAAGTCCAGCCTCAGTCCTCAAGGAAATTCCTTTCCTAAACAGTTAACATAAAATATTCTTGGTATGAAAAGAAAGGGGAAAAAATTAATCGCTGCTCAAATTTCATATCCATTGCTGTTACAACCATCTATTTATTTCAGGCTGCTCTTCTATAGAGGATAAAATCCCATTTAAAATTTAGCCATAAAACCAACTTAAAGCACACAGAAGAAGTCCCAGACAGAACAACAAAAGTTAACGGTACTGTGCCAACAAATTTAGCATGGTGCATTTTGAAGGGAGGAGTGAAGAAAAGCCCTTTAAACAGCTGATCCACACCAAGCAAACTGCTCTGCTTGAATCAGCAGTTTAAAGGGGCTTTCTTATGGCTGCCCCAGGGGCTGCCTGTGTGAGAAAGCCCCTTTAAACAGCTGATCCATGCTCAGCTGTTTAAGAGCGCTTTCTTCAGCAACCAGCCCTAAGCTCAGAGTGGCTTCCCGCCACTCAGCTGTTTTTTGTGAAGAGCAGAAAGCAGGGGTTTAAACCTTCTGCTTTCTGATCTTCACGAACTGTATCAAAATTCATGAAAGTTCATGATGATTCTTCAGTTCGTGAACATTGCTTCACGAATCACAATACAGCCAAAAATTCGTGATGAACTTCAGTTCGTCAGCCAATTCGTGCCCCTCCCTAAACAGTAGCCACAGGTTTCAGGTCACCTAATCAGATAGCCCCAAAACTAGCCAAGTGAGGAACACCTTGCAAACCTTTCTTTAAAAAGCTAAAAAGCGGCACACTTGCATGTAAAAAGGGGATGACTCCATAAATTTGGGGCCATCCCTGTAAAGGCCCCTGCTTCTAGCTAGTACTGCTGGAAAGTCACATGTTCTCTGCTTAGGGCTGCCAGGTTTCCCCTCGCAACCAGTGTGGGATAGGGGTTGCCGCTTTGGAAAATGAATTCTATAGCAGGGGTGGCCAAACTGTGACTCAGGAGCCACATCTGGCTCTTTCACACATGCTGTGTGGCTCTCAAAGCCCCCACTGCCCCATTGGCTGACTTGGAGAAGGCATTTGTCCCTTTAAATCACTTCTTCAAGACAAGCCAGCCAGTGGCTAGGAGAATGCATTTAAAGCTAAAGTTGCTTTCTTTGCACCTCTCCATCCCCCATCCATTTTCCTTCCTTCCTTCCTTCCCTCCTTCCTTCCTGTCTTATGGCTCTCAAACATCTGGCATACATGACTTGTGGCTCTCAAACAACTGACGTTTATTCTATGTGGCTCTTACGTTAAGCAAGTCTGGCCACCCCCGCTCTAGTGCATGATACTCCATTGAAGTCCCTCCCCACCCCAAACCCCACCCTCCTCAGACTCCCACTCCTAAAATCTCCCAACCTGGAGCTGACAAGGCATCCATTTTCTCCAGGCTAACTGATCTCTGTAATGTGGAGATGAGCTGTAATTGTGGGGGATTCTCAGGTCCCAACCTGGAGGCTGGCTCGTCTATCTCTGCTCTCAGCTTCCTCTATTTAGCTTCAAATACAGAACGGATCAAATCTACTTGTTTGCCATTTTGCTTTAATGTTGCATTCATCGCTGCGAGGGGCTTTCACTTCCCTTTTTTTTCAGGTACCTGCGAAGCAAACCCAACACCCCGCACCCCAACGCAGGACCGAGGGATCCTTTCCTCTCCGAGACAGCCCCGCATCCCATCAGAAGGCAAACAGTCATTGATCTTACAGCGCATCAAAAGCAGCTGCCGTTAAAACCACAGCCTTAGAACAGAACTCCATCGATCCTGCTTCGAGGTTCTCGATATTGATAAAAATAACGTTTCAACTTTCACGCGGCTGGCATTATCCGAGAGAGGGAGAGGACAGCTATCCCCCACCCCCCACGCCGCATCTTCAGGGTATCAATTACAGCATTTTCATCAAATACTTTATTACAGAGACTGGCAAACAAGAAAAGGAACATCCAGTGTCATACACTATGGCCCCAAACCCCTCGGTGGCAGAGATAACAATGGAGCCATTCTGTACGCTGACATATTTTTTGTTTTCTAATGTATTCCAGCCTTTTGTGTCTGTGTATTCTTAAATAACAGGCACAGATGTACCGTTTTCAAAGGTCTTTGACTTGTCACGAGGATACTGTCCTTACCAACGAAATAAATTGATTGCTAGCGACAATGTTAACTATTATACAAAGAACACAGCTCCGGGGGCCTTTGTTGCATTTTAAAGTGCGGGGGAGAGCGATTATTTGTTCCTTATGACAGTGTGTAAGATCTGCTGGGCCGAAGAAGAAAAGATTTTTTTTTTTAAGCAACAACAAACAAACAAAAAAAGATTACTGATGAATATGGAAGAGGATGGCATCAGGCCGCACAGACAGAGCCTCAAACTGCCCGTCCATTATGATTTATTCAAAGAGCCAAACACAAGTGGTATTGAAATGGATTGTTAAAATGGGAAGATCCATAGTGGAAAAGGCACATTATTAGCGTGGTCCTTTCACTCTTCTGAGCCCTCACTGAGGGACACCAATTTCCAGGTTTATGATCTCCCAGAATTGCAACATATCTCCAGACTACAGAGATCAGTTCCCCCATAGAAAATGACTACTTTGCAGGGTGGGCTTTATGATATTCTACCTCACCGAGATCTCTCCTTTTCCACAAACCACTTCCTCTTGAAGCTTCTCCCCAAAACATTTAGGAATTTTCCAAGCCAGAGCTGATGACCCTAACTTCAATTCATTTTAAAACAGGTAACTCTTGGGGGGCAGTGTTGTGTTATAGCTTCTTTGCATATTAGGCCACACCCCCTGATATAGCCAATCCTCCAAGAGCTTACAGGGCTGTTCATACAGGGCCTACTGTAAGCTCCAGGAAGATTGGCTACATCAGGGGTGTGTGGCCTAATATGCAAAGGAGTTCCTGCTACCCAAAAAAAAGCCCTGGTAACTGATTAGATGAAGAAAAAGAGATTGGATTTATATCCCGCCCTTCACTACCTGAAGGAGTCTCAGAGTGCCTTACAACCTCCTTTCCCTTCCCCTCATCACAACAGACACCCTGTGAGGTAGGTGAGCTGAGAGAGCTCTGACAGAAACTGCTATTGAGAGGAACAGCTCTGAGAGAATTTGTGACTGACTCAAGGTCATGTCACAACTATAACTTATAGTATTTATAGCACCTATTTTATCTATTTTATTTAATTATTTATGTAACTGATTATATTTAAATTGTTGTGTATATTGTTTTATTTGAATCATGGAATGCCATGTCTGTAAGCCGCCCTGAGCCCGCCTTTGGCGGGGGAGGGCGGGATATAAAAATAAATTGATGATGATGATGATGATGATGATGATGATGATGATGATGATGATGATGATGATGATGATGATGTCAGCAGGTGCATGTGCAGGAGTGGGGAAACAAACCCGGTTCTCCCAGATAAGAGTCCGCACACTTAACCACTACACCAAAATGGTTCTCAGGACTGTTGCAAAGGCACTCTTTATAAGCAGGAGAGTGTTGGATAAAATTGTTGTTGGACCATACCACTTTGGACTACAGGTGGTCAAGGCAGGCTTGTACACACCCCTCCTCCCTAATCCACCACACATCAAAAGCTAGCATGTTTTAGGAAAAGGTGAGGTGAGAGTAGGGTTGCCAAGTCCAATTCAAGAAATATCTGGGGATTTTGGAGGTGGAGCCAGGAGACTTTGCGGGTGGAGCCAGGAGCAAGTTGTGACAAGCATAATTGAATTCCAAAGGGAGTTCTGGCCATCACATTTAAAGGGACCACACACCTTTTAAATGCCTTCCCTCCGTTGGAAATAATGAAGGACAGGGGTGCCGTCTTTTTTGGTGCTCATGGAATTGGACCCCAGTGCTCCAAGTCTCTTGAAACTTGGAGGGTATTTTGAGAAGAGCTACTGGATGCTATGCTGAAAAATTGGTGCCTCTACCTCAAAAAACAGCCCCTCCCCCGCAGAGCCCCAGATACCCACTGATCAATTCTCCAGTATACCCTCTGGGAATTGGTCTCCATAGGGAATAATGGAGTGCCCAGCAGACATTTCCCTTCCTCCCCCCACTCCACTTTCTCATGACCCTGAAGGGGGGGGATGGCCTCCTAACTGGGGGATCCTCTGCCCCCACCTGGGGATTTTGTGAGCTGTCGCCTTAGCACGGGGTAAGAATTTTTTTGTAAGTTATGAGCCTTTGTGGAAGTGGCAAATGAAACAAGAACTGAACCTGGGACTTGTGTAGCCGCACTTGTTGGATGGAGCGGGAGTCCCCAACCCCCGGGCCGTGGACCGATCCCAGTCCGTGGCCTGTTTACAATTGGCCCATGATCTGTATAATTATTTTATTATATATTACAATGTAGTGTTAATAATAATAAGACATTGGATTTATATCCTGCCCTCCACTCTGAATCTCAGAGCAGCTCACAATCTCCTTTATCTTCTTCCCCCACAACAGTCACCCTGTGAGGTAGGTGGGGCTGAGAGGGCTCTCACAGCAGCTGCCCTTTCAAGGACAACTCTGCGAGAGCGATGGCTGACCCAAGGCCATTCCAGCAGCTGCAAGTGGAGGAGTGGGGAATCAAACCCGGTTCTCCCAGATAAGAGTCCGCGCACTTAACCACCACACCAAAATAAAGTGCACAATTGTATCATCCTGAAACCACCACCACCACCTCCGGTCCGTGGAAAAATTGCCTTCCACAGAACTGCTCCCCAGTGCCAAAAAGGTTGGGGACTATTGGGATAGAGGACTGCTACCTCTACATTGTTCAAGCATTACGGTACACCTGCGTCTATCAGGAAACGGGACATACAGACAGCAGGATATGTTACCAATTTATTACAGCATTCAATATGGACCTTTTTAGAATTACTAATATAATGTGTAGACACTGAGCTCGGTCAGAGTCATATGAATTTTGTTTAAAAATATTTTTTCCCCCAATGAATTGAGTATTTGAAAAGAGCGTGTAGCATTTATTGAAAGCGTGTTAATTCACACAGTGTTTTTCTCCATATCACACCCACCTGGGGATTGGCAACGCGAGGTGAGAGGCCCAGACGCCTACATATCAATGAGCAAGGTGGGTCTTTCATCAGGCCATTAAGGAGAGGGGACCGAATCAGTCAGTATCAGTCCCCTTTCTTCAAAATTCAAACGGAATCCAAACCATTATAAGAGATCAAAGTGTGCTCAGCACAGTGTACCTTGTCCTCGCCGTTCATACTCCACAACAACCCTGTGAGACAGATTGTTAACAGCCTCCCGGTTAGCTTCATCGCTTTGCCGGCATTGGAATCCAAGACTCTGCAGCTTAAATCCAATATTCTCAATTCCACCACCCCAGTTCAGCCCACCAGCCTTCAAATCTGAGTTGCCCAATGATGGGTTCGACAATTCAATTTAATTTTAAATTGAATGACCAAGCACAAATCAAAACAGTTAACAGACGTTATAATGACTTTAAAAGTATCCAAGTGTCACTTAAAATGACAATATAAACCATTTAAAATAACATTTTGCTTCAATATATCCAATATCTTTGCAAATTTTACAAGCAGCTGAAAAGAACCAACTGTGGGTTGGGAAATATCTGGAGATTTGTGGGTGGAGCCTGAGGCTGGGAGGAGGAGGAAGAAGACGACGACGACATTGGATTTGTATCCTGCCCTCCGCTCTAAATCTAAGAGTCTCAGAATGGCTCACAGTCTCCTTTACCTTCCTCCCCCACAACAAACACCCTGTGATGTAGGTGGGACTGAGAGAGCTCTCACAGAAGCTGCCCTTTCAAGGACAACTCTGTGAGAGCTATGGCTGACCCTAGGCCATTCCAGCAGCAACAAGTGGAGGAGTGGGGAATCAAACCCAGGTCTCCCAGATAAGAGTCTGCACACTACACCAAACTGGTGAGGGACTTCAGTGAGGTATAATGCCACAAAGCCCAGCCTCCCGAGCAGCCATTTTCTCCAGGGGATCTGATCTCTGTCCTCTACAGATCAGTCACCATTCTGGGAGATCTCCACGCCCCACCTGGAGGCTGGCAACCCAACTTCACATCTCACATCTGGGAGCCGAAGTGCCAGTCCCAGGAAGGAGGGGGCGTTACTCTTTTGCAGCTGAGTTCCGTGCCTTTTGGTGAGGAAGGGGGGGGGGATGTACAGCTGTGAATCTGACAGAGGCTCACAAGTCCCTCGCATGCGCCTCCCTCCCCCACCCCGTCTTTGAACAATCTGCTATGCTTCGCTGCCTTTGGCCCCTGTCAAGATGAGGATGTCCTTTAATTACAATAATAATGAATATTGAGAGCAATGCAGCTAGAGCTGTGGACCACAATCCCAGACAGGTGGCTTTTGGCAAGTCTGTCTCTTCTTTAATATATTGAGCTGCCCCACACAGAGGCAGGCGCTGTCTTAGCCATCTGGCTTTAGTACGGTGAATTTCAGTGGTTCTCTCGGTTTCTGTTTTTATTTTTTGGAAGTCGGATCCACTTATAAACTTTGTTGTGCTTTTCAGGAGCCCTCTGCGAAGGAACTCCATGCTGTTTTCTTCCTTTCCCAACATTAAATGCAGGGATACACTCTGAATACACTCCGATACACTCTGTGGCTAATAGCCACTGTCGGAATACACTCCGAATACACTCCGATACACTCTGAATATTTTATTTTCCATGCTCATTCTTTATAAAGGCATTACCTAACTGAATGGCAGGCTTCTTCTTCCAGGGCCCTTTCGTTGCTCATTGCGCAGAGGCTAACCGAGATTTCCTCTCTCAGCTCACCCCATCCAGGGCTGACCCTAGACTGTCAGGAAACCCTAGTCAAGGCTAACTTCTGATGCCCACCCCCGCACTGATAACATCATCGAGTCAAATGGGAGGTGCCCAATTCTGTGCACCCAGAAGGCCAGTACTCTAGGCACTGTATAAATCGATGGCGTGACCTCATTTGGAATACTGTGTACAATTCTGATCACTGCACCTCAAGGAAGAGTTTACAGCAATGGAAAAAAGTCCAGAAAAGGGCAACTAGAATAATTAAAGGGTTGGAACATTTTCCCTATGAAGAAAGGTTAAAATGCTTGGGGCTCTTTAGCTTGGAGAAACGTCGACTGAGGAGTGACATGATAAGAGGTTTACAAGATTATGCATGGGGTAGAAAAGGTAGAGGAAGAAGTACTTTTTTCCCTTTCTCACAATACAAGAATTCGTGGGCACACAATGAAATTGCTGAGCAGTCCGGTTAGAACGGATAAAAGGAAGTACTTCTTCAACTAAAGGATGATTAACACGTGGAATTCACTGCCACAGGAGGTGTTGGCAGCTACAAGCACAGCCAGCTTCAAGAGGGGATTGGATAAACATATGGAGCAGAGGTCCAACAGTGGCTATTAGCCACAGCATGTTGTTGTAACTCTCTGTCTGAGGCAAGTGATGCTCTGTATTCTTGGTGCTTGGGAGGGGAAACAGTGTGTGGGCTTCTAGTGTCCTGGCCCCACTGATGGACCTCCATGGGTTTTTTGGCCACTGTGTGACAGAGTGTTGGATTGGATGGGCCGCTGACCTGATCCAACGTGGCTTCTCTTATGTTCTAGTTTGCCTAGTGGCAGGGTGGGCCTGGCCAAGTTCTCTTCCAAGCCACTGGCGAGAGTGGGTCTTCCAAACCTCTGGCAAGAGACTTAGGGACCCCCAACCCCCTTTTGAGAACCAGTTGTGGTACACAAAATGGATTGGGGGACAGTATAGCATGCTTCAGCACAGTTAGTACACGTGGAGCCATGCAACAGGAAAAACAGGGCCTTCCTGAGGCTATTGCAGCTCAGGAAAATGGCACAGGAGGGAAGGCTAAAGATACTCCACCCCAGGTCCCAAACTTCCAAGCCAAATCCAGCCCCACAGTGCTGAGGAACGTTAGTTCCCCAATGTTGCACAAGTTGGGTCTTAGGAACATTAGTTCCCACAATGTGTCACAACCCAGCCCGTCTCATATGTATGGTCTAGTTCAGCCCAGTTTGGCAGAAACTCTTAGGCAGAGAAGGATCTTTCCCATACTTGCTTCCTAAGATCCATTTATAAATGCATATACTGTAACTGAGGACTGGTGGCATGTGCTCTACCACTGAGTCACACAATGCCCCTTCTATGGAGTCTACAACAACATGCTTACATGGGAAAACAGCATTGTGTTGTATTATGTTGTTGTATCTAGTTAAACCACCAATCTGTCCAGCTCAGCATTCTACCTGGCCTGTTAGCCTTTCGTAGGGCCTGTAAAACGGAGCTGTTTCGCCAGGCTTTTGGATGAGGTGACTATCTATTAGATCGGTTGGCCTCCCCTACTGTACCATTTTGCTGTACCATCTCGCTATACCATTTTGCTATACCATCTTGCTGGACCATCCTGTGGTACTTTACTAAATATTGTAACTGGGTTTTGTTGCAATGTTACTGTGATTTTATTGTGATGTTATTATTACTTCCACTGATGTACTCCTCTCTGAGCCCCCATGGGAAAATGGGCAGAAAATAATAATAATAATAACAACAACAACAACAACAACAGTAGTAGTAATAAATAGTTGTAGTAGTAATAAATAATAGTAGTAGTAGTAATAGTAATAATAGTAGTAGTAATAGTAATAAATAATAATAATATTCAACTGGAGATGCTGGGAACTGAATCCAGAACCTTATTTTTATAAAGCACGTGCTTTACCGTCATTCTACAGCTTCCATGGTTGTTATCTTGTCTGTTTTAACAACGTGAATCCTCTTGAATATGGGCTGCAGCTAGGATGGAGTCGAACCATTTTTAATGAGAAATTAATATCTCCCCCACCCTATCCCCTGCCTAGCTCGCAGAGTTAAGCCAACTGGATTTACTGCACCAAACAAATTCCAGGCCTCGCAGGCATTTCTGAAAGGACATTGGAAATCTTTTCCCTTGTTAAGCTTATCAATGATCATCAGCTTCCTCGCTCCTGCCCACACTGTGTCTGTGCTTCCATCTCAAGAATCCTCCTGTTTCCGCTGCAGCCGTCATGGGCAAATAAATATGCGATCTCTTCCAATCCAATTGAACATAAGAAGCTGCCTTATACTGAATCAGACTCTGGGTCCATCGAAGTCAGTATTGTCTACTCAGACTGGCAGCGGCTCTCCAGGGTCTCAAGCTGAGGTTTTTCATGCCTCCTTGCCTGGACCCTTTTTAGTTGGAGATGCCGGGGATTGAACCTGGGACCTTCTGCTAAGCAAGCAGATGCTCTGCCACCGAGTCACCGTCCCTCCCCTGCCGTAAACATTAGATGCCTCCCGAAACTGAAAACTGTTCCCCACTCTCAGAGAAGACCTTGAGTACTCCATCACGGCTCAGATCAGGCCACTAAACACCAATTTAGGGCACAATTCAGCAGCTCATGGATTTCAGCTGCCTATTTTGCAACAATATGAACCCCATGCGGGGTGGGGGGGAGTTCCCGGTTGCCCACAGCAGCTGCTGTAGGGTTGCCAAGTCCAATTCAAGAAATATCTGGGACTTTGAGGATGAAGCCAGGAGACTTTGGGGGTGGAGTCAGGAGACTTTGGGGGTGGAGTCAGAAGACTGGAGGTGGAGCCAGGAGCAAGATTGTGACAAGCATAATTGAATTCCCAGCAGAGTTCTGGCCATCACATTTAAAGGGACCATACACCTTTTCTCCATGCCTTCCCTCCATTGGAAATAATGGATAGGGTCACCTTCTTTTGGGGCTCATAGAATTGGAACCTCTGATTCAATTGTTTTGAAACTTGGAGGGTGTTTTGAGCAGAGGCATAAGATGGTATGCTGCAAATTTTGTACCCCTACCTCTAAAAACAGAGCTCCCTGAGCCCCAGATACCTGTGGATCAATTCTCCATTACACCCTAAGGGAACTAGTCTCCATAGGGAATAATGGAGTGCCCAGCAGACATTTCCCTCTCCTTCCTCTTTCTGACGATCCTGAAGTGGGGGGAGGGCCTCCAAACCAGGGATTCCCTGCCCCCACCTGGGGATTGGCAACCCTTGGCTGCTGCCATCTATCTAGTCTGTTTTTAATCTTGCCTTTCCTCCAAGAACCATAGGACATAGGTGGTTCCCAGTGAGAGTCTGGGTGAGTGGGGAAATAGGAAACGCCATTGGTGCAATGTCATTACATCACTTCCAGGGGGAACCTGGAAGTAATACCAGTCCACTCTAGGAATTGCCAGAAACTCTATTGAAGTAAAATAACAATGAAGGATAGACATGATAGAGGGGTACAGAATTATAGATGGGATACAGAAGGCAGAGAAAGAAGTACTTTTCTCTCTTACAATATAAGAGCTGGGAGGAGAGACAGAAAGGGCTAGGGAAGGATAGAAGGTAGCAGGTCAGCTGAGGTCAAGGAGAAGGAAGCTGGGTGCTTGAAGCTTCTGCTGGGCCATGGAGCCTGATGCTGGCTCTGTTGAAGCACTGCATCTCATGGGGAGTGGGCCCAAGCCAACTCTCTCAAGTCCCTGACACCTTGTCCACCCTGGATCCAGCAGGGAGGAGGAAGAGGCAAGTGGTAGCATCACCCCCTTCCCTCCCATTCTGAGACCTCTAGCCACTTCCAAAACCTGCAATGTGATGGTGGGGAGGTAAGTCCTCAGATGGACAGGCAGGTCCTGACAGCACTCTTCCTCCAAATTGATCCATTGCAATCTATTCTTCAGTTTATCAGTTCGCAGAAGGTCCATGCGGCTCAGCCACCATTTTAATGTTAGGCTTCCAGAAACTGCCAAAACAGACCCTACCCCAAAATTTTGTTCAATAAATCACTAAAGGGGAAAATGCTTTCAAAGTTTTAGGTTTCCCATCCCATTGTCTCAGTCTGATTTCAGTTTCGGAATTCAGCCTTAACTGGGGGCAGTTTAACACAGAAAGGAGAACTGGGGAAAGTTGGCAAGGATGAGTGGGTAGTTAAGACAGACTCCCGTTTGCACTAAGAAAAGGGGATAGATCTTCTAGTGAGAGGACAGTTTCCCTACCCAATCAAACAGGAAGTTAGCTCTGAAGAGTACAGAGATCCTTGCTCTAGTGTGGTTAGAAACTATCTTGGAGACCTCAAGAGTCAGTTAAAAACACAAGAGAAGTACTGATGTTTCAAGAGAATGGGTTTGGGTACTGGAAAGAGTGTACCAGCCTTCTGGAAACCCAAAGTGCCAGAGAATACTCAAAGAAAGTGTGCTGGAGTGTTTGGAGAAAACACTGAAACACAAGCCTCTTAACATAAAGATTTTAAATAACTGTGAGTGTTATAAGTTGTGAATTTGGTGATGTTCCTTTACTGAACTGTTTAGTTATTTCCCCTGATCCCTTAAGGCCAAAAAGCCTGTGCTGTAATTTGGTTTCACTTCCTCTTCTGGTTTTTGGCTGTTAATTTATGTTCAAGTAGAGGCCAGGAAAGGCCCTGCTTTTGTTCCAATAAAACTTTCAGTCCTTCTGGCACAGGGTGCTAGTGGAATTATTACAGGGAATAGCTTCAGAAACTCTCATTAGCCTGGAATAAAAGAACTGAATTCTGCATATGTTCTCATTTTACTTCACAGTTATCTATATTGAGTTACCTCAACAATATTACCCCTGATTTCACCTGACCTTTCCCCTCTATGTTGAATAAAATATTTTGTTAATTTGGAATATACAAAATTCTCGAGTGCCATCTAAGTTGTATAAGTTAAAGGGGACTCCCCTTCCTTCCCTCAGGTTCCTGGGCTGAGCAAACAGCCAAAATATTATACTGCGACAGGGTGGGACAGCCAGAATTCTTCAGGAAAGAAGAAAACAGAGAATGAGAGCAACTCAGAAAAGAGGGGAAAAAATGGAGGGGAAACTTGCCTCTTGAGAGAGGGTATAGGAGGCAACACCGGGAGGGCTTCTGGAGCTAGTGACACCAGTCACAATTCTTCAGCAAGATAAAAATCATTGTGACTCCCTCTGTAAAGCCAAACCTATCTTGTTGTATTTTACATAATATATTGCATATCATGGGAGGGAAGGGGGCATGGTACAGCCTGATCTTGTCACATCTTGGAAACCGGGGCTTTTTTTTTGTAGCAGAAACTCCTTTGCATATTAGGCGCACCCCCCCCCCCCCGATGTAATCAATCCTCCTGGAGCTTACAGTAGGCCCTGTAAGAAGAGCCCTGTAAGTTCTTGGAGGATTGGCTACATCATGAGGGTGTGGTCTAATATGCAAAGGAGTTCCTGCTACAAAAAAAACCCTTTTGGAAGCTAAGCAGGGTCAGTACTTGGAAGATAGACCACCAAAGAAGACTCTGCAGAGGAAAGCAATGGCCCACCACCTCTGCTTCTCACTTGCCTTGAAAGCCCCTTGCTGGGGTTGTCAAAAGCCTTGGACGGGAGACCATCAAGGAAAACTCTGCAGAGGAAGGCAATGGCCAACCACCTCTGCTTCTCACTTGCCTTGAAAGCCCCTTGCTGGGGTCAGTTCTTGGATGGGAGACCACCAAGGAAGACTCTGCAGAGGAAGGCAATGGCCAACCACCTCTGCTTCTCACTTGCCTTGAAAGCCCCTTGCTAGGGTGAGTTCTTGGATGGGAGACTACCAAGGAAGACTCTGCAGAGGAAGGCAATGGTCAACCACCTCTGCTTCTCACTTGCCTTGAAAGCCCCTTGCTGGGGTGAGTTCTTGGATGGGAGACTTCCAAGGAAGATTCTGCAGAGGAAGGCAATGGTCAACCACCTCTGCTTCTCGCCTTGAAAGCCCCTTGCCGGGATCATCATAAATCAGCTGCAATTTGACGGCACTTCACACACACACACACATTTCATGTGGCTCATTCTTATGTTGCTAACAGACCACATGTTTGTCAAGGTGATTCCCCAGTAACTTCTGTGGCTGTTTCTGTTTGTTCCCCCGCAGCTTCGCACGAACATTCGTCTGCTGAATTTTTCAGATCAGGTTACAACCCAAGGGGTCGGTTGGATTCGTGTAGCCCCTGTGATAGAAACGGCAAGCACGAAAAGATCTTTATGGCAAGGAATGATACCATACCATAAAACTCCCCCCCCCCCTTCTCAAGCCACTGGGTCTAACAGCTTCCGCAAGAAAGTAAATGAAAATTCATGATACTGTATTGTGCCCAAGAGCCAGCTTAACCACCGGAGCTATACAATTATTTATTGCTCCAAACTATCAAAGGGAATTGCCCACCAACCTCCTCACTCCGTGCAGTAATTGATGTGAAGTGAGGCATCGCATCCCCTGCTGACCCCGGCATAGCAAGAGTCAGATGGATTACATCTAACTCAATTATGATTGATATGATCAAAACCCATGACGCACGACATACCATAACAGGCGTTTCTAAGTGTGTCTATTGATTGATTTGGTGGAGACAGGAAGAGGGGTGGGAGTACACAGATGCTCTCCAGCACATTGCAGTAAAGCAACCTCGGAGGGGACGGAAGGAATAGCAACACTTTCGACAGCTTCCCAGTGTAAACAAATGCCATACAGAGAAAAAACAGGTCCATTTCTCCAATAACTGTCTCTCTTGCTCATTTCACCACAGTCCAAGTGCACAAATGAGCACATGAGATTGGCTGCATGGGAATATGAACGAGGGGCATACATTTGCATGTCTATCAGTGTCTTTATCCCATTCAAATCAACACAGAATGAAGAATCCCAGCTCCAACAAGGGGTATGGTGACACATGAAAACCAGATTTACTGTAACATAAGCTTTCATGGGCTGTATAGCCCATTAGATTACGCTTTGGGTTCTCTGTGTGGACTGACTACATCTTTCCTTGAACGGTCATCCCAAAAAGTTTGAGAGGTTGTAGGCAGTGTTTCCTCTAAGCTGAGTCAGTGTGAGCTAGCTCACGGGGTTTTTTAGCCTCTGGCTCACACATTTTTTTGTCTTAGCTCAGGAAAAAATGGCCCCAGAGCAAACTAATCTATGCAGTAGCTCACAACTTGAATGCCAGCAGCTCATGAAGTAGAACTTTGCTCACAAGACTTCACAGCTTAGAAGGGGTACTGGTTGTAGGTACCATCTTTGCAGATTCCAGGTTCAGTCTGTGGGTATTTTATGGGGTTTTGTCCTCACTACAACCCTGTGAGGTCATCAAAATGGCTGGCCCAAGGTCAGCAATGAACTTCAGGAGTGAGTGAAAATATGTCTTTTTCATTGTCATCGATTTCATAGGGATGGGACAGTGGCTCTGTGGCAGAGCATCTGCTTGGTAAGCAGAAGGTTCCAGGTTCAGTCCCCAGCATTTCTAACTAAAAAAGGGTCCAGGCAAATAGGAGTGAAAAACCTCAGCTTGAGACCCTGGAGAGCCGCTGCCCGTCCGAGTAGACAATACTGACTTTGATGGACCCAGGGTCTGATTCAGTATAACGCAGCTTCATATATGTCCATGTACCCAGAGGGTACTCAGATCAGGGACACGGAACCTGTTATCGATCCCTGGGCCAAGGGAGGCAAGATTGAAGGGGGGTTTTTTATTTATTTATCTAGGATTTATATCCCGCCCTTCCCACCGAGTGGCTCAGGGCGGCTTACAACATATATAAAACTAACATAAAAATAAATTACACTTTAAATTTAACATTTCATAATAAATAATTACAATCCAACATTTGTTATAAATATACATATCGTTAAAAATCAGACAGCGGTCGTGAAGCTACACTCTATTCAAATTCAAATACTGATTCGGTATACAGTCTTCAGCATTCCGGTATTCCATAATCAATATTCAGTAGTCAGTATACAGGGATACAGGGTCGGTTAGTTGTGGGCCAGCCGGAAGAGGATTGTCCTGAGATCGCTCAGGAGACAGCCTTCTCTATAGCGGCCCCCTATTGGTGGAACCAACTGCCAGAAGAAGCAAGAGCCTTGCGGAACCTTGTTTAGTTCCACAAGGCTTGCAAGGCAGCTTTATTTCAACTCGCTTTTAATTGATAGCTACATATCAGTATACTCAAAAGTGAAATTACTGGAATGGACTGCAAGAAGATCGAATCAGTCAGTCCTAAGGGAAATCAACTCTGACTGTTCACTGGAAGGTCAGATGCTGAAGCTGAAGTTCAAATACTTTGGCCCCCAAATGAGAAGGGAGCACTCACTGGAGAAGACCCTGATGCTGGGAAAGGCAAAAGAAGAAGGGGACGGCAAAAGATGAGATGGCTGGACAGCATTACTGATGTAACAGACACGAATTTGAGCAGACTTTGGAGGATGGTGGAAGACAGGAGGGCCTGGCGTGACTTGGTCCATGGGATCACAAAGAGTTGGACTTGACTGTGCGACTGAACAACAACAACAAAATTATTAGCGCCAAATTGTTTTAAAAATGTTTTGTTATATTGTTTAAGGTTTTAATTAGTTAATGTTTAATATCTGTGAATGTTTTTACGGTTGTGAGCCGCCCTGAGCCTGCTTCAGCGGGGAGGATGGGATATGTATCTAATAAAATAAATAAATATTAATTCATTTCTTGTATTTACCTCATTTATGCCCAGCCTTTTTCTATAATGAGGGCCCAAAGCAGCTTATAATAATAACAATAATAATAATAATAACAATAATAATAATAATAATAATAATAATAATAATAATAATAAATTTTTATTTATACCCCGTCCTCCCCGCCGAGGCAGGCTCGGGGCGGCTTACAGGACATGGTACATACCATGATACAGCAACAATAAAATCATAACAATATAAAACAATTCATACATTAATTAAGTTACATAAATAATCTAAAATCCAGTAAAACGTAACAGTGCTACAATCTCAGTATATATAAAGATGACTTGATGTTACTTTTAAGTTCGACTTAAAAGGCTAGTTGAAAGAGGGCGGTTTTACAAGCCCTACGGAACTGGTTAAAATCCCACAGGGCCTGCACCTCCTCGGTGGTTCCACCACTGGGGTGCCATTATCGAGAAGGCCTACTCCCTAGTTGTTTTTAACTTGGCCTCCTTTGGCCCAGGGATTTTCAGAAGATTTTGTGTACTAGATCTCAGTGCTCTCTGGGGAACGTATATGGTTCTCCTCTCCTTTATTTTATCTTCACAACAACCCGTTGTGGTAGATCAGGCTGAGAGTGTTGAGATTGGCCCTAGGTCTATGGCAAAATGGAAATATGAACCAGAATCTCCAATATTCTGGTTTAATGCTCATACCACTACACCACACTGGCTCTTCATTTAAATCCAGGAGTCGTAAGTCCTGGTCTGACTACTAGCCCACACCAGTTTTTATTTTATTTTATTTTTAGCCCGCCCTTCCCGTAGAACAGGTTCAGGGCGGGTTTCATCATAAAAAGACAACCAACAGTTAAAACCAATTAATATATATATAAGATCTAAAATGACAGACTAAAATAACTAAATTCTGCCTCACAAACATAGCCCATTGTCCAGCAGGTCATACAGCACTGGGATGGAATGAAAGGGGGGAGGGCCAATACCAAGTGACATCCTCTGCCTCAGCTGAAAGCCTGGCGAAAGAGTTCTGTTTTACAGGCCCTGCAGAACTGTAGTAGTTCCCGCAGAGCCTGGATCTCCAGGGGGAGCACAATCCATCAGGCAGGGGCCATGGCCAAAAAGGCCCTGGACTGCATCGAGGCCAGTCAGATGTCTCTGGGGCCAGTTTTCACCAAAAGGTGTTGATCATAAAGACCTATGGGGCTTATACGGGGAGAGGCGGTCCTGAAGGTATGCTGGCCTTTTAGTTAGCCGTTCATGTTCCCAAAGCTGATTCATACTCTTGGTTCCCAATCCCACAGGTATTGTGCATGCATACACCCAGGGGTGGAATTCTAGCAGGAGCTCCTTTACATATTTGGCCACACACCCTTGATGTAGCCAATCCTCCAAGAGCTTACAAAAAAAGAGCCTTGTAAGCTCTTGGAGGATTGGCTACATCAGGGGGTGTGGCCTAATATGCAAAGGAGCTCTTACTAGAATTCCACCCCTGCATACACCTATTTACAAATATGAATCTCCTTTACTGGATCGGGAATCACAGAATGAAATTTCTATCTAGTTACCAAAGGGACATATGGCCCTTATTACTGAGACATGTACAACTTCTGCCAGATTAATGTGTTCCAGAAACCAATTAGACCGCAAGGCAGTGATCCAACTGAAGTCCACTGTGATTAAAGTCAGGCTCATTTGTTCAGATACAGGTGGACATGTGGGGAGGGATGATCAAGGTCACACCTGCCAACCCGCCCCACTTATCACCACCATATGCTCAGTTGCACCGCTTGCGTAGAAGCTGTGCAAGTAGACCCTCACATGCATGATCTCTGAGTGAGAGAGAAATGTTGTCAAGACGCTCCCGATTGATGGTGACCCAGCTCTATCTATTGATGGGTGGCTGGTCTGGCTGTGCCCCAGAAAATCTGGACCTGGCATTGCAAGCTGTGGCAAAATGGCTCAGGCTGAGTTGACTGAAATTGAATCTGATGAAGATGGTCCTGTGTCTAAGTGGTAGCAGCCTGAGAGGTGAGATTCTCCTACCGACCTTTGATGGGGTGCCTTTGGTGCTAGCCCCTAAGATCAAGAACCTGGGGGTACTCCTGGAGCCTTCCTTGACCATGGAGGCCCAGGCAGTGGCCACAGCCAGATCGGCCTTTTATCATCTTAGTTGGATAAGGCAGTTGGCTCCCTTCCTAGAATGCAGCGACTTGGTGACAGTGATCCATGCTATGGTCATCTCAAGACTAGACTACTGTATGGTCCTCTCAAGACTAGACTACTGTAACGCCCTCTACTTGGGGCTACCCTTGTCTCAAATCTGGATGTTGCAGCTGACGCAAAATACCGTGGCCAGGTTGTTATTAAAGCTCCTCATATGGGTGCTGAAAATACTGCACTGGCTGCCTGTGGTGTTCTGGATTCATTTCAAGGTGCTGGTATTGACTTTTAAAGCCCTATACGGCCTGGGGCCTGTCCACCTTTGGGACCACCTTTCCCCACATGTGCCCCAGAGAGTAATGCACTCAGGAACTCAGAATCTCCTGATGATCCCCAGACCGAAGGAGGACTGGCTGAATACCACCAGGGCCAGGGACTTCTCCGTGGCAGCTCCTATATGGTGGAATGCACTCCCAGATAACATCAGAGCCCTGCAGGACCTTTCTCAGTTCTGCAGGGCCTGCAGGATGGAATTATTCCATCTTGCGTTTCAATGAATAACTGGAAGGTTGCTTTCAAGTCGCTGCAGAACCGACTGCTCTATTACGATCGCTGCACCGACATTATCAGCGCCACACCTTATGGGATCACTGGATGGTATTGGCAACGATGTTGTATCCATTGTTGTAATTGAAATAGAGATTTTATACACTGTGTTTTAATGTATAGAAACTGCTATTGACTGTTCTTATGTTTTTATGTTCTATGGCCATAATGGTCTGTTAGCCGTGCCGAGCCCACTTGCGGGGAGGGCAGGATATAAATTTTATATTTATATTTTTTTATATTATATTATATTATTTATATTAAGTTTTATATTTATTGCATTGTATGTTCATGAATGTTGTTATCCGCCCTGAGCCTGCCTTGGCGGGGGAGGGCGGGATATAAATAAAAAAAAATTATTATTATTATTATTATTAAATTCAATTAATTAAATAAATATTGGAAACTGAAGTGATTTCAGATGCCGGATGACAATAGCAGGCGAATGACAATAGCAAGTGTTATTGGATTAGGTGTGATATACAGAGAGGTAGCAGGTATGGAGAATTTAGCATTGGTAATGAGACAGGAAACCTAGGTCTCAATTCAGCCCAGGTGGATGCATTGTCTTGAGCTCCACTATCAGTTGCAACACAGCAATCTCTCATTCTAATCTCCCTTTGAAATTCCATTGTAAGAGAACTGCTGCTCTTAGGTCGGCAACTGAATCTCCTGGGAAATGTATCCCTGCTGGGTTTTGAATGTCGTGGTTTCTAATATCAGACTTCATTCTTTGCCATTGTCTTCAGCCCTAGACAGTACTTGGAAGGGAGACCACCAAGGAAGACCTGGGTCTCCACTTAGAGGCAGGCAATGGCAAACCATCTCTGAGCATCTCTTGTTTCGAAAACCCTCCAGGGTCACCATAAGTCAGCAGTGACTTGATGGGGGGTGGTAAGCTCATTGACCCACATGGTCCTCATGCACATACATGGAAGGTTAAAGTGCTTGGGGCTCTTTAGCTTGGAGGAATGTTGACTGAGGGGTGACATGATAGAGGTTTACAAGATTATGCATGGGACAGAGAAGGTAGAGAAAGAAGTACTTGTCTCCCTTTCTCACAATACGAGAACTCGTGGACATTCCATGAAATTGCTGAGCAGTCGAGTTAGAATGGATAAAAGGAAGTAGTTCTTCACTCAAAGGGTGATTAACACATGGAATTCACTGCCACAGGAGGTGGTGGTGGCTACAAACATAGATAGCTTCAAGAGTGGACTGGATAAACATACGGAGCAGAGGTCCATCAGTAGCTATTAGCCACAGCGTATTGTTGAAACTCTCTGTCTGGGGCAAGCGATGCTGTGTATTCTTGGTGCTTGGGGAGGGGGCACAGTGGGAGGGCTTCTAGTGTTCTCGCCGCACCGATGGACCTCCTGACGGCACCTGGGTTTTTTGGCCACTGTGTGACAGAGTGTTCAACTGGATGGGCCATTGGCCTGATCAGGGCTCTTTTTGTAGCAGGAGCTCCTTTGCATATTAGGCCACACACCCCAGATGTAGCCAATCCTCCTGGAGCTTACAGTAAACCCTGTAAGAAGAGCCCTGTAAGCTCTTGGAGGATTGGCTGCATCAGGGGGTATGTGGCCTAATATACAAAGAAGCTCCCACTGCCAAAAGAGCCCTGGGCCTGATCCAACATGGCTTCTCTTATGTTCTTATCATACACGTGCCCAGGGCTTTTTTGGTAGCAGGAACTCCTTTGCATATTAGGCCACACACCCCAGATATAGCCAATCCTCCAAGAGCTTAGAGTAGGCCCTGTGCGAAGAGCCCTGTAAGCTCTCGAAGGATTGGCTACATCAGGGGTGTGTGGCCTAATATGCAAAGGAGCTCCTGCTACAAAAAAAAAAAAGCCCTGCATGTGCCACTGCAGCAGCAATGCCTTCCCGTGTATTGACAGGACTGGAGAAACTGCAGTAAGCTGGTGTCATGGGCAGGGCCAGTGCTAGGCTTTCCGGCGCCCTAGGCGAATCACCCACTATAGGGAAAATGAAGAGCGCCAAACTTGAAACTTTTCACATTTTTAATTTACTGATTTTTAATTTTAATTAAAATATATATATATGATATTTTATTTAAAAAAATTGTGAGAATAAGTGCTTGCTGGCCGCACCAGGAAAGAGGGTAGCGAGATAGGATAGGGTGGGAGACCAAGTCGCACATCGGGGAGAGGGGGTTGGCTTGGCTTTGTTGAGGGCAGCTTGGTGATGGGAGAAGACAAGGTGACGGTGGTCAGGAGCCAGAGTCATGCGTCGGGGAGGGGGCACTCAGTGGTAACCCCTAGGCCAGGTGGCGCCCTAGGCGACTGCCTACTTTGCATACTCCCGACTGGTGCATGCACTCCAGCACCCGTGAGATGGAAATGCATCCTTGCAATGAGACCGTCGCAAGTCCTCTGCCCCCCCCCCCCCAGGATTTTCATGCGCTGGAATCTGGTAACTGGTGGCTTTCTTCTGGCACTCGCTCACCTGCAGCAAGCGCAGGGGCCAGTGACCGACCCCGGTGTCTTAACACTGATGCAAAGAGCCTTTGAAATTCATAAATTCAAGAGAAAACCTGTTTTTGCAGGACTGATAGTGCAGTATTAGTTGCCGGGAAGTTAATGAGGTCCTGTGTTTGAGTACAACCAGATTAAAATGAAAAACGAACCACATTACATTCTGTTTCAACAATTATTATCAGTTGGCTGTAATATAAATATGCAAATTTCCCCAGCTTGAACTTTCACATCCTCTGTAGAGACCATTCATCTCTTTAAAGTATTAATTTAAGTTGTAAAAGGATCCATACATCACCGCCATGTCATTTTGAAAACAAATATTAATCAATTTTGCACCGGGGGATTGCCACGGACTGAGCGGGACGTCCACTTGCGTCGAGAAGGCAAGGCAGCGGCGAAGAAATTTGCATACCCCTCCTTGGCTTAAGAAATCATATGATAAATACAAGAACGGATGCAAGAAACTCAGCCGACTTAAGACCTTATCGTCGTATGAGCTAAGGCGCAAAGACTGCCTTTGAATCCTGATTGCAACGCTATGCAGATTAAGAAAATACGGCGCGTGCCTATCTGTATAACCTTGAAAGCCAGTGACGGCTGATGAGTAGTCATAGGTTCCTCTCTTTCAGTCACAACCCTCAGCCAAAAAAAAAAAATGTACAAAAGTTTTTTAAACAAGAATACAACAGGTTACCTACCTCTAGATAGGGGCTTGAGGTCTCCCGAAATCAGGGCTTTTTTGGTAGCAGGAACTCCTTTGCATCTTAGGCCACACATCCATGATGTAGCCAATCCTTCAAGAGATATAAGGCTCTTAGTACGGGGCCAATTGTAAGCTCCAGGAGGATTGGTTACATCAGGGGGTGTGGCCTAATACATCAGGGGATGTGGCACTTTGCTGAGCAGTCTGGTTAAAATGGATGAAAGGAAGTACTTCTTCACCCAAAGGGTGATTAACACGTGGAATTCACTGCCACAGGAGGTGGTGGCGGCTACAGGCATAGCCAGCTTTAAGAGAGGATTGGATAAAAATACGGAGCAGAGGTCCAACAGCGGCTATTAGTCACAGTGTGTGTGTGTATATATATATGTATGTATGTATGCATGTATGTATGCATGTATATATGTATATATATGTATGTATGTGTGTGTGTGTATATACGTATGTATGTGTGTATGTGTATATGTATGTATGCATGTATATATGTATATGTATGTATGTGTGTGTATATATGTATGTATGTGTGTGTGTGTATATATATGTATGCGTGTGTGTATATATGTATATGTATGTATGTATGCATGCATGTATATATGTGTGTGTGTGTATGTATATATATGTATGCATGTATATATGTGTGTGTGTGTGTGTGTGTATATTGGCCACTGTGTGACACAGAGTGTTGGACTGGATGGGCCATTGGCCTGATCCAACATGGCTTCTCTTATGTTCTTCTGTGACACAGAGTGTTGGACTGGACGGGCCATTGGCCTGATTCAACATGGCTTCTCTTATGTTCTTATGTGACACAGAGTGTTGGACTGGATGGGCCATTGGCCTGATCCAACATGGCTTCTCTTATGTTCTTACATTCTTAAAGGAGTTCCTGCTACAAAAAAAAAAGCCCTGCCCGAAATTACAACTGAGTTTCAGTCTATGGAGGCCAGCTCCTCTGGAGTAAATGGCTGCTTTGGAGGGTGGGGTCTATAGCATTATGCCCCACAAAGGTTCCTCCTTTTCCCCAAGCCCTCCTTTCCCCAGGCTGCACCCCGAACCACCACAAATTTCTAAAGAGAACCCAGCAACCCAAGACTAGGAATATCTTGAAAAGATATAATTCTAGCACAGACAGTTTTGTTTCTGTATTTAGTTTTCCCCCACCCTCAACTCAGGGGTGGAATTCTAGCAGGAGCTCCTTTGCATATTAGGCCACACATCTCCTGATATAGCCAATCCTCCAAGAGCTTACAAAAAAGAGCCTTGTAAGCTCTTGGAGGATTGGCTACATCAGGGGTGTATGGCCTATTAGGCAAAGGAGCTCCGGCTAGAATTCCACTCCTGCCTTAACTGCATAACTAGAGAAGTGATGGTTTCTGTTCAACAGAAAGACTTCAGGAGAGATGAAGAAATGGAGTTGCCTTATCCTGAATCAGCCCAACAAGATCAGCATTGTCTACTCTGACCGGCAGCAGCTCTTGAGGTCTCAGTTCAAGGTCTTTCATATCACCTGCTACCTCATCTTTTTAACTGGAGATGCTGAGGACTGAAGCTGGGACCTTCTGCATGCCAAGTAGATGCTGCACCAATGAGCCACATCCTCTACCTAGACATCAGCTACTGCTCAATGGCTCTGCCCTACATCTTTGCTTTGCTGTCTCCCCACAGGCCATCTTTCACCCTCTTCATTAGGTAGCCTAGGCCCCAACTGAGAGTGAAAGTGGCGTGGATATAGCTCAGTCTCTTCAGACCTTGGAAGCTAAGCTAAGCAGGGTTGGTACTTGGAAGGGAGACCACCAAGGAAAACTCTGCAGAGGAAAGCAATGGCAAACCACCTCTGCTTCTTCCTTGACTTGAACGCTCCTTACTGGAATCATTTCTTGGATGGGAGACCACCAAAGAAGACTCTGCAGAGGAAGGCAATGGCCAACCACCTCCGCTTCTCACTTGCCTCGAAAGCCCCTCGCTGCAGTCACTTCTTGGATGGGAGACCACCAAGGAAAACTCTGGAAAAGAAAGCAATGGCAAACCACCTCTGCTTCTCCCTTGACTTGAAAGCCCCTTACTGGAATCAGTTCTTGGATGGGAGACCACCAAGGAAGACTCCGCAGAGGAAGTCAATGGCCAACCACCTCTGCTTCTCACTTGCCTCGAAAGCCCCTTGCTGGAGTCACTTCTTGGATGGGAGACCACCAAGGAAGACTCTGCAGAAGCTGGCAATGGCAAACCACCTCTGCTTCTTGCTTGCCTTGAAAGCCCTTTCCTGGGATCACCATAACCAGGCCTGGTGCTAGGGCCTCAGGCACCCCAGACTGGCACCTGCCCCACACACACCTCACCCGCACCTGTCCTCCCACCGCACCCCCACCCACAGGGAAGACCGTTGCAACGGCGCAGCAGGGGAGGACTGGGCGGCCTCCGGACAAGCCACGCCTGTGCAGTGCATTCTTGAAGTGCTCCAAGCGCGCACTGCGCAGGCACAGATCACCTGCAGCCTCCACTCGGCCTTGGAGGGCAGACCTGAGAAGGCTGAGCGGGGGCTACCGGTGAGCCGCGCTGACACTCCGCCTGGCTGCTCTCACCTTCAAGGATCATGTTTCGATTTTCCGGTCTATGGCGGAGCGGAGCGGTGTGGTCTTGGGAAGCTCTCCGGAGACTCGCTGAACCCAGGCTTTTTGGGGGACCCTTGGGTCCGTACTGACCTCCAGTCAGAGGAGGCAGGTACTCTGAGGGGGCGAGGGAAGATATCGAAGCGAAATGAATTCGCTAGGTATCACCCTTCTTACCTTGTCCCAGAGCCGAGCGGCGCTTCCAGCGGTTTAGCTCCTGCCGCCGGAACACAGAGGTGTTTGGTGGAAGGCGGTAGGGTTGAAATTTCCCTTCTGGTCGCCTCTTTGTTGGTTGTTTTTTCTTATGTTTTCCACCCTTTCCGTTATTTTTTATTTTTTTGACTTCGCGACTGTGAAAGGAGGAAATTGAGACGGTTCTCTTTAAAGTCTCTGGTGAGCGGGATTGAGGAGAGACTGAGGAGCGGTTGTGTTTGCGTTTGCAGAAAAGCAGCTGGTTTCTGAGAAGACCGGGAGGAGAGACGGCTCAGATAAAAGAAAGGGATTTAACTATTGTTTGGCTGCTGAGATCCTGGAGCTGTGTAACAGGAGGAGAGTTGATAGACTGAGACTTTTATTTTGAAGTGACTCTCAACGGTGGGCAATTCACTCCAGCGGGCAACTGAGTCTTTTTTTTTCCTTTTTTGATGTGACTTTCGATGGTGGGCTAATTACTGCAGCGGGCGACTGTGGAACCATATCGTGCAGATGAACTAATTTGAACGCTCTACTGTAGCAAGCAGAACTATCGGCGGAGGAAGACACGCCCTAATAACTTGAGGAGAGAAGTCACAGCTGAAAGCTCAGATTTTGAGTGCACGGAAAGTTTTTTTTTGAAAAGAGTGGATTTTGTGTGCACGGACGGTATTCTGAAAAGAGTGGATATTGGGATTGTGACTTTGTTGGAGAGTTGAACTGCAGAGAAAGTGAATGATGGACGTTTGGAGGGGATTAAGAATAAGATTGGGAGGACTCTGAAGTTCTGAGTTTTGAGTTTTCAGGTTGAGAGGACCATTTTTTTTTCTCTTCTTTCCCTCTAGGGAAACGCAGGGGGTCTAGGGTATTAAAGTGTAGGGGCCCCCCACTATACAGTATTTAATTAGAATGTCTCAACAAACCAAGTCTAAATTTTCACCAGGGCAACCTAAATCAGTGGGAGCAACAATCTCCCAGGAATCCTTAAAAGAAATCCAGAACTCTTTCTTGGATGCCTTGAACTTAGTACAGACGACCCTGAGTAAACAAATGGAAGGATTGGCATCCAAGTTAGAGGCTCTGGATTATAAAATCAAAGACACAAAACAAGACATAAATGAGGTAGTAAAAATCACTCGATCTATTGAGGAGAAGCTCAGTTTAACTGAAGAGAAGGTAAAAGAAATTGAATCAAAACAGGGAGAACATGAGGAAAAAATGGCAAAACTAGAAATGGCGCAAGCTGAGTACATTCTCAGATTTTTGAACATTCCAGAAGAAAAAAATGAGAATATTGTCAATGTTATGATAGAAGTGATGGTGGAGAGGTTAAATATGACAAAGGAGGATATTGAGAAAGAGTTTGATTTTATTTATAGAGTCAATACCCAATATGCAAAAAAGAACGATTTGTCTAGAGAAGTACACGTGAAATTCGTACGAAGAGGCTTAAAAGATAGATTATGGAGAGAAATAAGAGAACAACCACTGACATATAAAGGAAATAAGATCACAGTTCTGAGAGAAATACCGTGGTCAATAAGATCCAAGAGGAAAGCCTATGCAAAATTGTCACAGAAGTTGCAAGAAAAGGGGATAATATATAGATGGCTTGTTCCTGAAGGACTATTGTTTACGCATGCAGGCACTAGATTTAAGATTGACTCTTTGGAAAAAGCAGAGGAATTTATAAGAACCCATACTAGAAATTGGGTAAAGAAAGCAGAAAGGAGAAACTCAGATGAAATGCAAGCCAGGGATAGCTATAGTGGGATAGCGGATCTGGTAGATCTATCATATACAAAAGATCAGGAAGAGGGGGAGGTTACCCTAGAAGAAGGATTATTGCAAAGGGAAACTAGGCTACAAAAAAAAAAGAGAAATCAGCAGGTGAACGTAGAGAACTGTAGAAGTCTAAGATGGCAAACAGAATGAAAATATTATCTATAAATGTTAATGGATTAAATGTCCCTCAGAAAAGAAAACGTGTCTTTCTACAATTGAATAAAATTAAAGCAGACATAGTATGTTTGCAGGAGACGCATATGAAGAGAAAAGACGAGGGTTTATTATGTAACAAGAAGCTAGGGAAGGCGTTTATTACGTCAGAATCTGAGAAGAAGAAACGAGGCCTTGTTACATATATTAGGGATGACATTCAAGCAAAACTGATTTTTCAGGCTAAGGATGCAAGATTCCAAGGAATCGAAATAATAAAAGATCAACAAAAAATTCTTTTAGTTAACATTTATGCCCCCAATGAAAACCAGGGGAGCTTTTATAAGGACTTGTACCAAGAGATAAGCTCTAGTAATTATGAGCAAATTTGTATTATTGGAGACTTTAACGCCGTGAGCTGCCCGAAGATAGACAGAAGTTTTAGAAAGAAAAAGACTAAATTCAAGCCATGTAGAAGTAATACTTTGCCTGAGGTTTTTTTTAGAATGGTGGATGAGTTCGCTTTCGTGGATGCGTGGCGGACATTAAATCCTAATAAAAAAGATTTTACTTTTTTTTCTGGGAGGCATAACTCATGGTCTCGTATTGACATGGCATGGGTTGGGGTGGGATTAATGAAGTTAATTGAGGAAGTGGAAATCCTACCAAGTACAATAGCTGACCATAGCCCTATTATGTTGCATTTGTTTGATATAAAAAAAAAAGCAAGTTGGAGAATGAACCCAAAATTGACAGAGGACAAGCAATTTATTAAATACATAGAGGAAGAAATGAGGATTTTTTATCAATTGAACCATCATGAAGAGATTTCTAACAAGATAGTATGGGAAACAAGCAAAGCGTATCTAAGAGGTTTAGTTATAAGCTTCAGTGCTCGTAAAAAAAGATTAGAGAATAAGAGATTAACAGAATTAACAGATACAATTAAGAGAAAAGAGAGACTACTAAAAGATAGACCAACTTTAGAGGAAATAAAAACAGAATTAAAAATTTTACAGCACAAAACGCATCTTATATTTTTATCAGAAATGGAGAGAAAAATTCGATATGCGAAACAACAATTTTTTGAACATGCGAACAAACCGGGTAAATGGCTTGCATATAAAATTAGAAAAGAGCGTGAAAGGAAAACAATAAAGGTTCTGAAAGACAAGGGGGGCAAGCACAAAACGTTTATAGAGGATATGAAAAAAATTATATGGGAATTTTATACTGAACTTTATAAATCCTCAGATATAAACCATGATAAACAAATCTCATACTTAAGAGATAAGGTGATACAAAAAATAACAGAGGAACAGAAGAACATTTTGAATAGTCCATTCACCATGTTTGAAATTGAAGAAGCATGGGAGAAATTAAAGAAAAACAAAGCAGCAGGGCCAGATGGAATTCCGGCGGAATTTTACATTGTCTTTAAAGAAACTATTATACCCCAATTTAAAAAATTAATTGAAGAAATCTGGTCAGTTGCAAGTATACCAGAATCGTGGAAACAGGCAAATGTGGTCTTAATACCGAAAACGGTAGATAATGCTGATGATATTAGAAACTATCGCCCAATCTCATTACTCAATGTAGATTATAAAATATACACTACCATCTTGGCTAATAGACTGAAAAAAATATTGAGAACTTTAATTCATCAAGATCAAGCAGGTTTCCTTCCGAAAAGACATATGCGGTCGAATATAAGGATTTTGTCAAATATTATGGAGTATTATGAAGTACACAGGGAGAAGCAGTTGATTTTATTTTTTCTGGATATAGAGAAAGCATTTGATAATTTAAGTTGGGATTTCATGTTTCAGGTGTTAAGGACAAGGGACTTTGGAGATGATTTTATTAGAAATATTCAGGCACTTTATAATGAACAGGTAGCTAAATTTATAATTAATGGATCACTGACAGAGGAGATAAAAATTAGAAAAGGAACAAGACAAGGATGTCCCCTGTCTCCATTATTATTTGTGTTAACTATAGAGAGCCTAAACAATGCCATAAGAAATAATAGTAAAATCAAGGGGTTAAAGATAAAAGATGAAGTATACAAGGTTGTATCTTACGCAGATGACATGGTACTGATTTCACAAAATGTACCTGAGTCAGTTGAGGAGATTCTAAGTGAGCTTACCGAGTTTGGTCATGTTGCTGGACTAAGGATGAACAAACAAAAATCAAAGATTATTACTAAAAATATGTCTGTACTGGAAAATAAGAAACTTGAATTGGAAACAGGACTTCATATAGAAAAAAAAGTAAAATATCTCGGTATAACAGTGTCAAACAAGTGCAGTGAACTTTATGAGAATAATTTCACACCCTTGCTAAAAGAGATAGAATCTTTACTCAAAAAATGGAGTAATATGAACTTGTCATTCATGGGAAGGATCGCCCTTATTAAAATGAGTATCCTCCCAAAGGTTATGTTTTTTTTTCAAATGATTAGTTTTGCACTAAGAAAAATCTTTCTCATTAAACTCGACCAATTGGTTAAATTTTTCGTTTGGCAAGGGAAAAAAGCTAGGGTAAAGTGGAAAGTTTTGAAGGATAAGAAGGAAAATGGTGGGTTGGGATTACCGGATTGGGAGTGTTATTATATGGCCTGTGTCCTTCTTTGGATGAAGGATTGGATAACGCTAGAGAATAACCGGATATTAGCCATAGAAGGTTTTGATCTCCATGTAGGTTGGCATGCACATCTATGGCATTTATCCAAAGCCCAAAAATATTTCAAGAACCATTTGATACGTAAGGCAATTTATGAAGTCTGGACGAAGATTAAAACAATGATTTATAACAAGACTCCAAGGTGGATCTCTCCGGAAGAGGCCTCAATTCAACCAGTTTTATGGAACACTTCAATGAGGGTAAGATATCAGGAGCTGTTAGATGAGGAAGATAAGTTAAAACAAAAAGAAGAGCTAGATTCCTCTGGGATTAAATTAGATTGGTGGACTTGGAACCAGATTGTCTCTAAGTACAATAAAGATAAGAAGTTAGGTTTCACTAAAGACAATTTTGATTTTGATAAGATTCCACTTTTGAAAGAAGACAAAGTAATAAAGACAATCTATAACTATATTACTCAAATTAAATTGGAGGACGAGGTTGTCAAAGAATCGATGATTAAATGGTCCCAAAATCTCCAAAAGAACATTGAGTTAAAACAATGGGAATTATTTTGGAAAATCAATTATAAGGTTATTAAACCTGTAAATTTTCGTGAGAATTTTTTTAAGATATTCCACAGGTGGTATTTCACTCCTCTTCAGCTATCTAAAATCAGTCGGGTTATATCCCCTTTATGCTGGAAGTGTGAGAAGGAAATAGGTTCCTTCTATCATGTTTGGTGGAAATGTAATATTTCTAAAAAATTTTGGTTGGAAATTTATGCAATGCTAAAAGCGATTCTTGAAACTAATATTCACTATAAACCTGAATTAATGCTCCTGTCAATGGTTAGGAATGAAATGTCACCAGATGATGAATATGTTGCTATCTATATTTTGACTGCAGCAAGAATTGTTTTTGCCAAATATTGGAAGCAAAAGAAATGTCCAGAACTAAGTGAAGTGGTTGAAAAAATTTTGTATGCTGCAGAAATGGATATTTTATCGAATTTGCTGAAAGGTATACCTGAGGATGAAGTCACTATTAAATGGGGAAAATTTTACAAGTGGATAGAGAGAAAAAACTAATTTCTTAGACCATATATCATTGATGTTAGCCTTTTAAATAGAAAATTTATATACACATATGTTGTGTTAATTATTAATATGCTTAGGAATGTACCCCAAACGACCTCTACAGGGATAAATGTTTGGTATATCGCAGAAGGAACAATTTTTTTCTTTGTTTGTATTAGTATAGTTATATTGTAGTCTGTGAAATTGATGAGTGGTTAATAAATTTTATTTGCACATGGAAAAAAAAAAAAAAAAAAAAAAGGATCATGTTTCACAAGGGGGGTCCAATTCTATGGCCCCTAGAGACGATGTGCCCGTCCTCCACTGTTTCCAAAAGAGGGGGGAAATAGCAAAAAAAAACAACCAAGGGGGGGGACTGGTGTCAGAGCAAGAGTCTCCGCAGTAGAAACTGAAGGTGGGGGGACATTTTTGCAGAACCAGTGCCCATGTGGCAATCCCAGCTCAACAAATGCAAGCGGGGGGCGGGGGCAGGGTTGCAAGCCTAGAACAGCCAGTGCACGTACAGAGGCCCAGCAGAACCAGACCACGTACGGAGGGCCCAGCCGAACCAATGCTACTGTGGCAATCCCAGTTCAACAAATGCAAGCGGGGGGCGGAGTCCGAGCTCTGCACAGCCAATGCATGTACAGAGTGCTGAGCAGTAGCAGTGCAATGTATTAGTGCGCGGCAAAAGCCAAGACCATCCATCAAATGCTTTCTTTCCCTCTCTTGAAAACCATGTAGGACGGGGGCACTTCCTTCAGGCAGTCTGTACATGCACTGGTTCTGCTGGGCTCGGGGAAAAAACCCTCTTCAGGTTCTAATCTGTGGAGAAATTTAAAGGCAGAGCATTTTGCTTTAAAGGGGAGTGGCCAGGTCTTGTATTCCGCGGTGGTCTCTCAATCTTGGGAAAACACAAAGCTCTGGGTCCAGCAACACTTCTGTAGACAAAGTTAGAATCATAGAGTTGGAAGGGACCTCTAGGGTCCTCTAGTCCAAGCCCCTGCACAATGCGGGACGTTGCAAGAGAAGTGCTCAAGGAAATGAGAGTCCAAACCCTAGGCAAGCTCTTACAACTCTGAAAAGTTACTGCTTCTCTACAGTGTAAAAATCTTACAAGAAGCAAGACCAAAACTGGCTTCAGCTCATGAAATCTGGTATTCAGGCAGAACCAGAGGCATTTTTAACTTCCAAATATTCCAAAAGGAAAACAACAAAAAAAGACAAAACACAGATGCAGCCTTCTTGTGCCGCAACGAGAGCCACCAAGACTGCTCGGCAGTTTTATGGGGTCCTAAATCTTCATTCAGTGTCCCTTTGCATTGCTGAATGAAGATTTAAAGTGCAATAAAAGCTTGGTCGCAAGACTCATCCCTGCCTTGGTTGTATGCTAATCGAAAGAGGGAGACAACACAGTTCACCTTATGAGGAACATAATAACCAGTCAAACTTTAATCTTCCGCATCTAGTTCGTTAGTTTTACATTCACTTTTATTTTTTAATTTTTTTTGTGCGCGGGTACTAAAGCATTTAGGACCTTGTCTCAGATTTGCATGTAAATTATTTACATTGACAGAGGATTAGCCAGGAGAGGTGAGGAAGACTTTCTGTTTGGGGCTGAACTCACGATAATTTCAGTGGGGATTCCATTTGTTTTCAGGAAAGATCGAAAAGAGGCCATGACACAAAAGGAAAGCTCTTCCCGCATCATTTTTTTCTTTTCCAATGAAAGCCCTTCATACTTTGTTGGTAGCCATTCTAGAGCAGGGGTGTCAAACATGTGGCCTGGGGGCCGAATCAGGCACCCGGAGGGCTCCTATCAGGCCCCTGAGCAACTGGCTGTCATCTGCTTCCTTCTCCCTCTCTCTTGCTTCCTTCTGCATCACAGCTTGCTTTGTCGGGCTTGCTCAATAGCACAGGAGCTACAGAGCAAAGCCACTATTTTCTCCATTGGCCGAGGCTCCTCCCTTGGGGAGAAAGGAGGGAGGAATAGCTTGCTTTACAAGGCTCTCTCAATCGCGCAGCAAAACTACTGAGCCAAGCCTCTCTTCCTTCTATTGGCTGAGGCTTCTCCCCTTCCTGAACCCCTGGAGAAGGAAGGAAAGAGCCAGAACTTCCTTTACCCACTTCTCTGGATCACACGACAGAGTTACAAAGAAAGCACCACTAAGACCAATAAGTGCTCGTGTTTTAAGCATGTTTTAATTTAATTTTTTTTTTTTAATCTTTAATTGTGTTTGTCTGTGTCCTCTGTAAAGTTTATCTCTCTGCTACCTGACATTACACTTTATGACACACATAGCCCGGCTGGACAAGGCCTCCTTTATGTCCGATGCGGCCCTCAAAACAAATGAGTTCGACACCCCTCTCTGGTTAATTGATGACTGGAGTTAGCTTGGGGAAAGGGTGGCGGCCCAAAAGTCCCCATGGGCTAGCTTTCTGGAACATACATAGGGTCAGCAACAACAGCAACAAAAAAGGGTTCTCAATCAAATCAAGCTTAAATTCCCCCAGAAGCTAAATCGACTAAACCACTGTACTTTCATCACAACACAAGCAGACAAGACACACCGGAAAAGGCTATCATGCTATGAAAAGTTGAAGGCAGTAGGAAAAGAGGAAGACCTAACATGAGATGATCTAACATGAGATGGCCTAACATGACTCTTTAAAAGAGGCCATGGCCATGCAAGACCTAAGCAGCATAGACTCTGACAAGTACTTGGATGGGAGACCACCTTGAAATGCAGGAGGCAGGGGCAGGCTTTATTCAGCTACCTCTCTGAGTATCCTCCATGCCCCCAATAAAGGTCAGTCACCAGAGGTCACCATGACTTCCAGGTGCACACACATGCACATATAAAATAAAAAAATACCCTGCTGCAAAAAAAAAGGAGGTGAGAGGGTCATCATTAGTCAGCTGCAACTTCACAGTACTTCCCACAGTATAAAATTAAACATTGCATTATGGCTGGGAGTGGAAATAGCCATTCATAATGAAGCTTTAAAGGACAGTACTACTCTTTCCTCTTCTGCGCCGCAGTCTCAGCTGCCTGTGAGGGTCACAGGCACAGAGACAAGAGGTCTCATTTGATCCTGACAGTGGGTTTTTTTAATTAGATCTAAGTAATTTGAATTTTTAATTAGATCTAAGTAATTTGAATTTGTTGACACTCATGTCCAATTAATAAATGACTCTAGAAATTATAGCAGTAGTTGCAGCAGGCTATATGGTGTATACTACTGTTTTATGGCCTAGGACCTGCCTACCTTAGGGACCGTCTCTCCCCATATGTTCCCCAGAGAGTACTGAGATCGGGTTCTCAAAATCTCCTTACAATCCCCGAGCCAAAGGAGGCCTGTCTGAACTCAACTAGGGATAGGGCTTTTTTGATCACCGCCCTTTGCTGGTGGAACCAGCTGCTGGAAGAGGTGAGGGCCCTGCGGAACCTTGGGCAGTTCCGCAGGGCCTGTAAGACAGTCCTCTTTTGGTTGGCATACAACTGACCGGCATCTGAATATTTTAAGGAAGACTGTGGGATAGCACACTAATGAATTGCATTTATTTTATTGTGTAAATTATTAATGTATTTTAATTCTTAATTTTATTGTTAGAATTTTTATGTTGTGAGCCGCCCTGAGCCCGCTTCGGTGGGGTAGAGCGGGATATAAATCGAATGAAATAAAATAAATAAATAAATAATAAAATAAAGCAAGGGTATCCATGATAGGAAGTTTTAGAGGTCATTTATTCATAGAGTTGTCATAAGTCGGAAGCGTCTTGATGGCACATAACACACAGAGATCAACTAATTGAAGAATTTGTAATTGCTTAGACACCTGATCTTTCTACCAGACAACAAAGCCATGTGTTAAATAAATTCATTTGTATATTGGCCATATCTCAGCATGGTCATCTCTTCGAGTTACTAAAAGAAGGGTGAGAGCTTACCATCTGGCAACCGTTACCACTGTTCTAAGAATCATGTGAGCATATAAAAGGGCACCAAGAAGCCATTCGTGAAGAGATGCAGCTGGTCTCCAAGTAGATACTTTCCCATTCCCACCCTGAAATTTCTCCTCCTCACTTTTGACCCTCCCCAGAGTTATTTGTTGTTTGTGCAATAATGTGCAATTCTTTAACTTTGTTCCGTTTTCTGTTCTGACATTTAGAGAGGATTTATATAGTTTTTCTAGCCATCTGAAGGCTCCTATATTGAAGTCATCAGGGCGTTGTTTTTTTTAGCAGGAACTCCTTTGCATATTAGGCCACACACTCCTGATGTAGCCAATCCTCCAAGAGCTTACAGAGCTCTTAGTACAGGGCCTACTTTAAGCTCCAGGAGGATTGGCTACATCGGGGGGGGGTGTGGCTTAATATGCCAAGGATCTCCTGCTACACAAAAAGCCCTGGAAGCCGTCCTGGAAAAAACGTAAGAAAGGGGAAGGACATTTGGAGTTTCTTAATGGGGTCTTGTATCTTATCATTCTGCTCACCCAAGATATCTTCCTGATTTTTAGGCACGACAGTTTTATATGATGTGTGAGAACAGGTGGTTGGCCTCACCTGGATGGCTCAGGAAAGCCTGATCTCATCAGATCTTGGAAGGTAAGCACGATTGGCCCTGGTTAGTATTTAAATGGGAACAGGGCTTTTTTTGCAGCAGGAACTCCTTTGCATATTAGACCACACACCCCCAATGTAGCCAATCCTCCCGGAGCTTACAGTAGGCCCTGTACTAAGAGCTCTGTAAGTTCTTGGAGGATTGGCTACATCGGGGTGTGTGGCCTAATATGCAGATGAGTTCCTGCTACAAAAAAAGCCCTGGATGGGAACCTCTAAGGAAGTTTAGGTTTTCTACACAGGGGCAGGCAATGGTAACCCACTCCTAGCTTGCCTTGAAAACCCTTTGAGGTCACCATAAATTGGGTATAACTTGACAGGTGATTTGCTGAACCTTTGGGGTGACTCTCAGGGAAGGACACTGCTATTGTTTATTTGTGTTCCTGTGTGTTTGGCGGCTGATTTCTATGTTATTTCCCACATGTTGATTATTTGGATGGCTTTGTTACCTATCTCGAGTCTCATTTCATTGCGGGGCAGGGCTCAAAATCTTTAAAAAGTATTTTTTTCATTGCTCTGAAATCGTAACAGCTGACTATTTCTCAGGGTTTCCATTAGCCACCCTGAGCCTACTGGGCGAGCGGGGTGTAAATTCTCAAATATCGTTATCATGAAGCGTGCACATTTCCCAGCATTATTTGAGCATCAATAAGCAAGCGTTATACATACAAAAGACTGTACTAGACATATAAAGGCCATATAAATTAATCAGGAAAAAATGCAAACACAATAGAAACAAATCTACGAAATCAGGGGCGTAAAGCGAGAATCAAAACTATTGAAAGCAAGTATAAAAAGATAATGCAATGGGAAATAACTCCTTGTTCTTATATCTCAATATCATCAAGCCTTGCTGGTCATCTTTCCCCTTGGAACTAAAGATCCAGTCACAAAGCTTCTTTATTGTGGGTTTTCCTGCAGACTATAACTTGATTTTAATAGAGAATTTTTTCTAATGCATCATCTGTCTGTAAAAGTTTCCCCTTTTAAACAGTTCCCTGAAAAGAGGATTCTGTGTAGACCAATATAATTTTTTATGTATTAAAGGCTTTCCATTCAAGATTGTCTCCAGATATACAGGTTTCAGCTACGGCACTGGGTTTATATTGCATCCTTTGAAAAATAAAGATTATAAGCACGAAGGCGTCTCGGGCAAGAACTGGTAGCAAGGTAGCGCAGACAAAGCCTGCAGCTGCTTTCACATGGAATAATATATGACGGGGAAGGAATGTCATAATTTTGTTTTACTGTAACTGATGCTGTGGTTCGACATTCACCAGAACAGGAACCTTAAAGTCCCAGCTTTCCTTTGCCTACTAAACTTCAGAATCCCCGGGCATACAGCTGCAAAGAAAGAAGCAGATACACAAAGTGTGACAGGCAAGGAAGCGATGTTTAATAGCGGGTGCAGAACAGACAACGTGAGCACAGTTAGGCCAACATGTTGACTTCTTATAAGGCAGGTTCGTACGTACCACAGAAAAATGAAGCTGTCGACATAGGATTGTCAACTCGGTGTTCTCTGCGTAAGGCAAAACGCATTCAGATATTTATATTCCGCTTTTCTCCCCATTGGGGGATCAAAGCAGATTAGAACACTGGCTGCCTAAACATTCTCTATTAAAATCAAGTCACAATCCGCAGGAAAACCCACAATAAAGGCGCTTTGTGACTGGATCTTTAGTTCCAAGGGGAGAAATAGCTAGCAGGGCTTGATGGTATTGAGGTGTAAGAACAAGGAGCTGATCCCCATTCTATTATTTTTTTCATACTTGCTTTCAATGGTTTTGATTCTTGCTTCACCCTCTTGGTTTTGTAGATTTGTTTCTATTGTGTATGCATTTTTTTTTGTCAAGGTAGGTTAGGTTGATGCAAGGGCAACGGGGGAGCTGCCAGAAACCAACAGAAGATGGATGAAATTGATATTTTTCATTCCTCGGCATTCACCCTACAAACCCATCCTGTATCTCGTCCTTCTCAGCACGGCTTCTTTTGTAGGGGGAAAAAACCCAGCAGGAACTCATTTACATATTTTGCCACACCCCCACCATTGTTTCACCCAGGGCTTTTTTGTAGAAAAAGCCCAGCGGGGACTAATTTGCATAATAGGCCACACCCACGATGCTTACCAGAACTGTGTTC
This sequence comes from Heteronotia binoei, assembly GCF_032191835.1. Classification (NCBI taxonomy): domain Eukaryota; kingdom Metazoa; phylum Chordata; class Lepidosauria; order Squamata; family Gekkonidae; genus Heteronotia; species Heteronotia binoei. The sequence goes on along the minus strand of NC_083236.1, from coordinate 56,451,983 downwards.
CTGTACATTCCTGCTAAAAGAATATCCAGGTGGGTAATTCCTGGATATTTGGGGGTGGAACCTGGGGAAGAACCTGGGGAAGAAGAGGGGTATATTGTCATCCTCAAAAGCAGCCATTTTCTCCACTGGAACTGGTCTCTGTCACCTGTAAACCAGTGGTAATTCTAGATGATCTCCTGGCCCCGCCTGTTTACTGACCACCATACCTCTCAAATCTAGGCTTCGAGGCTGAAGCAGGAGACAGGAGCCACGGAGGAGGCTGGAAAAGTTAAACAACTTCCCTCACGCCTGCCTCTTTTGCCTGACAAAAGTTTTCCTCCCCAAAATGCATTCATATTAAACAACGAACACGGAGGGAGATCTTGTGTTTGTCACCAAATTTCCACTTCTGGCTGAAACCACATGAAGCAACAGTGTCCTTTTGTTTCCACATCACCGTCTTCTGCACATAACGTAACAAATATTACTACAAACCCTCCCCCCCCCCCGTCTCTAAGGCAATTACCGCGGGGGCTCGTGAAACAGGACTCGGCCCCCGTAAAGCCAATGAAGTTATGACAGCTGCCGCCCAGGAGGAATCAAAGCTGAATAAAAGACCGTCTCTGTGGCAGACAAATGATGATAAAGTGAGCCTTTTAGTCAACAGTCAATGGAAATTGACAAGGCTAAACTTCAGCACTAATGAACAGCCAAACCTCTGCTATCGGCAAGAGCGCAGAAAGTTTCATCTGAATAAGAGGGTCGAGATTAAATTCAACCAATTCCTTTTTCTAAAAGAGTGGCACATATCTGTTAGGACTACAAAAGTGGGTGCCGGCAGAAGAGGGGTTTGTGAGTTTGATCCAACCAGTTTTTTCACCCCATTTCTGCCGTTATGTATGTGCGAATCAATGGCCACTATCCCACATCCTGCTGCTGGAAAAGACAGAAGGCAAAAGAAGAAGGGGACGGCAAGTGATGAGATGGCTGGACAGCATGACTGATGTAACTAACATTCATTTGAGCAGACGTCGGCGAATGGTGGAAGACGGGAGGGCCTGGCGTGACTTTGTCCACGGGGTCGCAAAAAGTTAGACTCGACTGTGCAACTGAACAACAACAAAAATCCCACATCGCATTTGTACATGCAAATCCTGAGAACTCCAGTACAGCTCTGGGGGTAGGGTTGAAGGGGACCCGTTACATTTTTTTCACAATCAGAAAACCTGGTTGGATTGAACGCGGAGGCCCCACCACAGGTGTGCAAATTGGCTTGAAAAGAACGGTAGTGTTTGGCTTTCCACTTCCTTCCTTTCTCTTCTCTATTTTCCCCCCAGCCCAAAGTGGATTTCAGATTGCACCTACGTCACACGACAATAATGATATAGAATGCACAATTGCCACCGGATGCTTCGTTATCCGTTCTTCCAGTTTTCAGATTCTTATAGATTAATCTCAGATATAGAATGAGTGTTCGGTTTATGGACACAGCGCCCCTTCGGCTGGGCTACGGAGGGTGTAATAACTGTGTGTAACAAAAGGACAGCTGCACATTAATAAATATGTAATGTTTGATTAAAAATATGGATAGTATTTCTTTCCCCCCCCCCTCCCAACCATCACCCTCAGCAATCCAATTGCCGGCTACCCCCAAGGCAGAAGATGCGATCTGGCAGGCATATTTCTTGCTTGCTTTGGAAATCCAAAACCCAAACGTTTCCCTGTCCCAGCTGTTTCCTATTGTTCGTGTTTATCAGCTCAAAGGGCGAAAAGAGGAACAAAGAAAAAAAATTCGCTTGCATTTCAAATGTGCCAGTCAGTCAGTCCATTGTTAAAAGAAGAAAGCTTAATTGTCTATGCTGCCAAACTTCTTTTTGGTGAGTGTCCAGTTTTTAAGAAAAGCTATTCAGCTGTGCAATTTGTTTAATACATGCAGGGGTGGGGGGAACTGCACATTAAATCACATGTTTTCCAGAAGGGAAGGAGGGGAGAAGGGACAACCGTACCCATAAGTTGTGGGTCTGAATCACTTTGGCCCTAGCTTTCAAATTAGCATCTTCTATTGCTGATCAGACTTTCTACAGCATTATTTGTCTTGATATTAATCTAAGGAGAACACTGCTGAATAAGACCAATGGTCCTAATTCAGGATCCTGGTTCTGGCAATACCTATCCATATGTCCCAGAAGGCTACAAAGGCCGAAGACTCTAGACAGTTTGGTGTAGTGGTTAAGTGCGCAGACTCTTATCTGGGAGAACCGGGTTTGATTCCCCACTCCTCCACTTGCACTTGCTGGAATGGCCTTGGGTCAGCCATAGCTCTCGCAGGGCTGTCCTTGAAAGGGCAGCTTCTACCAGAGCCCTCTTAGCCTCACCTACCTCACAGGATGTTTGTTGTGGGGGAGGAAAATATAGGAGATTGTGAGTCGCTCTGAGATTCAGAATGAAAGTAGAGATATACATCCAATATCTTCATCATCTTCTTCTATTGTTACTGTCCTTTATCAGCAACTAACATTCAGAGGAATACTGTTTTGGAACATGGAGGTCTAATTAACCCAAGTTCATCTAGTCATTTGTTAAATTTATCTAATTCTCTTTCAAAGCCCTCTAAAATTAAATCAGTGGTCTTTGCCAAATCCCATGGCAGTGAGTTCCATAAGTTAATTATGTCATAGTAAACAATAATTAGTAAATAAGAAGCAACAGTGCACCAGGTTTTGACCAACATTCTTTGGCTTTAGGAGCCACTCCCACAATTTAGGGCCTAGACTTATTTTTCAGCCTTCAAAGTTTTATATTTTAATGACCATACTTTTGCCATAAAACCTCAGAGCTTTTTTTGTGCCAGAGCACACAAGAATGCAGTTCCAACCAGCTTGGCATCAAGGGGTGTGACCTAATATACAAATGAGTTCCTGCTGAGCTTTTTCTACAACAAAAGCCCTGTGTGAAACAATGTGCACATTAGGGGGTGTGGCCTAATATGCAAATGAGTTCCTGCTGGGCTTTTTCTCCCTAAAAAGCCCTGCAAAACGTAATCTGAAACTCTGTACCACTTATTGTCATTCTGTAATGATGCCAACCTCCAGGTGAGACCTGGGGATCCCCTGGAATCACAGCTTATCTCTGGACTACAGAGATCAGTTCCCCTGGAGAAAATGGATGTTCTGGAAGGTGGACTTTGTGGCATTGTAGCCCACTGAGGTCCCTGTCTTCCCCAAGCTCCATTCCCAAATCTCCAGGAGTTTCCCAACTTGAGCCTAGGAACCCTACCCGCCCCCCCCCCCCCACGGTGGTCTGAGGAATCTGGTAACCTTATTTTAAAGCTATAATAAAAGCATTGTGGATATATGGGATAGCCTTGGCAATAAAAAGCTAACCCAGGGGTCCCCAATCTTTTTCAGCCTACGGGCTTCTTTGGAATTCTGTTACAGCTTGGTGGACCCAGCCATAAAATGGCTGCTGCAAGAGGTGGAGCCAGCTATAAAATGGCTGCCATGGCTTACCTTCAGCAAAGATCCTTGTGCTGTAGTGGCAGCTTCCTCCATAGCAAAGTTTTTTAAAAAAAATCTGAGCAGCCAATCAAATCTCCAATGGCCAATCAAAAGACTTGCTGGACAAAAGCCCCACCTGATTTTCCTCACTTCCTAACAACGATCTGCAGGCTCCAGGAAAGGCGTCCATGCATGATCCGGTACCTGGAACTCCTTAGCTAACCTTTATCCCTCACCTCAATGAGTTTTGTACTTCTGCTTAAAAACACCAAGCAGCACTGAATGATGAAATTACTAGGTGCCACGAAATTTCTAGGTGCCATGACACCCCAGCACCTTGGATTTGTGAAGCCCTGCGATACACAGTGCCACCAATGCGCACAGCATTTTGTGGAACAGCACAAATGAACATGAAAAAAGATCTTTGCCTCAAAGTGCTTATAATCTGCAATCAGACAGAGAGGCTGAGGCCACTTAACATTCCAAAACAGCTAATTATTACAAGTAGGGTTGCCAATCCCCAGGTGGGGGCAGGGGATCCCCTGGTTTGGAAGCCCTCCCCCCCGCTTCAGGGTCGTCAGAAAGCGGGGGGAGGGGAGGGAAATGTCTGCTGGGAACGATTATTCCCTAGGGAGATTTATTCCCATAGAAAATAATGGGGAATTGATCCGCGGGTATCTGGGGCTCTGGGGGGGATGTTTTTTGAGGTAGAGGCACCAAATTTTCAGTATAGCATCTAGAACCTCTCCCCAAAAATACCCCCCAAGTTTCAAAAAGATTGGACCAGGGGGTCCAATTCTATGAGCCCCCAAAGAAGGCGCCCCTATCCTTCATTATTTCCTATGGAAGGAAGGAATTGAAAATGTGTGCCGTCCCTTTAAATGTGATGGCCAGAACTCCCTTTGGAGTTCAATGATGCTTGTCACAGCCTTGATCTTGGCTCCACCCCTAATGTCTCCTGGCTCCACCCCCAAAGTCCCCAGATATTTCTTAAATTGGACTTGGCAACCCTAAATTACAAGCCAGAGTCATTTACCTCATATTTTATCTTTCTGAAAGCGCTCCTTAGAATACAACATGCTTTCAAGATTCACATTTTATTTTATCAACACAAAACTCTGTGAAGGAAGTTAGGGGGAGCAGTAGCATAAAGTACAAGGCCCACCAGTAAAGAAGCCCCTTCCCAGCAGAACAGCCTGTTTGTTTTCGTTTTAAACTCCGTGTTCCTTTCCAGATGCTTTTTCTCCCCTTCATCCCCCCGCCCCAATCTCTTTCTCTCTCGCTAAAAGGCTCATTTTCTCAGTGTGGCTCTTTTTGGCAAGCCTCTGCCTCCTGAACCATAAAGAATAATTGGCAGGTCTTGGCAGAACCAGCGATAATATTGAACCTGTAATTGTCTCGTGTCTTTGTTTACAAGTTGGGAGAGTCAATACAATATGATTGACGCACACCCCAGCTGCTTCCGTGTCGCTGGCAAAATGGGGGTGCGGGTGCAGTGGGGGGGGTTATATTTGGAAACGTCTGTCTAATTAAGCAGACAACGAAGGGCCACCATCGTTTCACAGCAACAAGATGTCTCTTCTCAGGAGAGGGTTACGGCTCCTTCTGCCTCCGCTAGAAGCAGCTAGGAGTTGAGTGAAGGGGGCACTTCCTGGGTGGCATATTGTCTGGTCAGGGGCCAGTGGCAGAGCGCACACTTCGTAAGCAAGAGTCCTCTGGTGCGGTCCCAAGCACTTCCAGTGAAAAGGATATTTCCCAGTAGGAACCTCTACCGTGTAGGCCAGGCCAGTGTTAGTATACCTTGAGGTGGAATGCAGGGCAACTGTTGCAAAGTCTCCCAACCAGGCCTCATTTTGGGCAGGAGCTCACAGGAGAGGAGCTCAGGAACCTCTACATTTTACTGTGCTCTTTTTTACTCATACACACACACCCCCAATACTTGCTTCTGGGCTCCATTGTTCAAACCCCTTGTGAGAATTTTGCTGGACTCTAAGAATTGACGAACCTTCTAATATTTTTCCTCACAAGAAAAAATGGGAAAATAGCCAAAACATAGAAAGCAGACAGATGGAAATATTTCTCATGCCACTGTGGCCGCATAGGAGAAAGTAATTTTAAAAATATCATGGGAGTAAGGCTTTATGATGACAATTATAATTCAAGAAGCATGTTAAGGTAGATGCTGAGCTGATCTAATTTAGTACCCCTTCCGGTGACGTCAGGGGTGTGTGGTATATGCAAATGAGTTGTGCTAATGAGCTCCGGCACCTCTTTTTCTACAAAAGGACTCCTGCTTCCAACCAAACACTGCCAGGGAATGATGTGCACATTATGTACAATGGAGACACTCCTGGTAGGCACAGCAGTGATGTTTGCATCTGTGAACAACACCCAGCTCCCCTGGGAATAGGACATAACAGTCAGCAGGAAGGCTCTCAAATAGGCAAAGGAAAGAAGGACACACAGGGAGGTGAGGATTCATGTGAGATGGAAGCAGAGGTGGAATTCTAGCAGGAGCTCCTTAGCACATTAGGCCACAGCCTGCTGATGTAGCCAATCCTCCAAGAGCTTACAAAAAAGAGCCTTGCAGAATTGGCTACATCAGCGGGGTGTGGCCTAATATGCAAAGCAGCTCCTGCCAGAATTCCACCCCTGGATAGAAGAAAGTCACAAACAGGGATCCTGGTGGTGGTCAGATGAGGAGAGGAGGCCCCTGGGCCTGCTGGAGCTGGAACCGGCTCCACAGGTTAGATTGGACAATTTGGGGCTATCTGACCATCGATCTGACTTGGTATGACACAGCTTCATACATTCCCTCAAGAGTGCAGAGCAGAGGGTAAAATAAATGGACATCAGGCTCCCCCAACACCTGTTGGTTCTTTCTAACTCAGCATAGGTATAAATACTTCCAGCCAGGGTTTTTTTTGAGCAGGAACACGCAGGAACGCAGTTCCAGCTGGCTTGGTGTCAGGGGGTGTGGCCTAATATGCAAATGAGTTCCTGCTGGGCTTTTTCTACCAAAAAAATCCTGCTTCCAGCACTGACACCCTATACCTGCAGAGAGTCATGTATGCATGTGCATAATGTTCACAAGCCAAAAGGATGAGGGCAAGAAGCAACTGTGTGGCTGAACACCAAACAAACAAACCAGTTTTGTAGCCTCACCATGGGGAAGCTGAGATGCCAGCTTTATATCTCTGAGTCTCTCCCCACATTCTCTCACTACCTTCATCTTCTGTTTGCCTCTTTTTTCTGGCAGGGCTTATTTGACTTTGCTGATTGGAAATCTTCACTGTCAGCTTCCAGCAATCTGGTGACTTTTGCCCTCCTTCAGCCTTCTCACCAGAGCGCCAGGTACAAGACAAATGAAAGAAAGTTATTCCTTATCCTGCTGTTTGTTTTCATTACCCCAACAGATATCCCTAAACTAGATAGTCCAGGCTAGCCTGATCTCATCAAATCTCAGAAGCTAAGTAGGGTCGGCTTTGGCTAGTATTCGGAAGGGTGACCTCCACGGAATACCAGAGTCATGAAACAGAGGCAGGCAATGGCAAAAACCACCTCTGAAACGTCTCTTGCTTCAAAAACAAGTCTAGCTTGCCACCTAGTGGTGCCTAACACTGAACAAGCTAGAACTTCTGGCTGCCAGATGATCTTAAGGTCTTCTAGCTATGCTATACACAATGCCATACGAGGATAACAATGATAACCACCGCCCTAACAGATGCAGCAAAAGGGGCTTTCCCCCCCAGTTCATTTGGATTGCATTCATTTGTAAATGAATGCACACACCCCCATAATGATTTTCTCAAGTTCCCTCAGGCTGCTTCATGGTGGAAGAAGGAAAATTTATATTGCATTTCTTCTGTTTCATTATGTTATAAGCTGCCCGAGAGCCTTTGGGCTGAGGGACAGGATATAAATTGGACAATTAAGAGTCCAGACCATCACCCCTAGGCCTGCAAAAGAAACTGAGACCAATTTCGCACTCAGCTTACCCCGCTGTCACGTTCCTCTTCACGCAGCGTCCTTCGGATTTCCCACCCTCTGCTCCGGAGCTGCTGGAAACATCGCGGTTTTCGCGCGGCAAACGGAAACCACTAAAAACCAGTTTCTGTTTGCCCGGCAAAAACTGCGATATTTGCTGCAGCTCCAGAGCAGATAGTGGGAAATCCAAAGGACGCTGCGCGGAGAAGAGGAACGTGACAGCGGGGTAAGCTGAGTGTGAAATCGGTCTGACTCACCAAACCAAACACAATCCAGCAAGCCACAAGTCATAAACTGAAATGGCTAACCCATCACTGGCTCAGTAAATTGCCCGTTGTTACCTGATTTCCTAAACCTGGAGAGGGGGTATCAAGAGCATCATCAGGAATCTTTAAGACCAACAAGCTATCCAGATACAGGCTTTCTAAAAACAAAGCTCCCTTCATCTGACAAAGGGAGATTTATTCTCAATCACCCTGAGCCCGTCAGGGGAGGGTGGGATATAAATGTAATAAAATAAATAAATATGTAAATAAAAGCTTATTCCCTAATAATCATATTTGTTCCTAAGGTGCTACAGGACTCGAATCTCACGCTTCTACAGCAAACCACGATGGCTTCCCTCCTGAAATCAGGCTCATTTTGGGGAGGAGCTCACAGGAACAGAGACCCAGAACCTCTAAAAATTTTTCTGCCCCCCCCCCTCCAAAAAAATACTTGCTTCTGGGCTCCATTGTTCAAACCCCCTGTGAGAATTTTGCTGAATTCTACGATTTGACAAACTCTAATCTTTCCCCCCACAAAAAATGGGGAAAGAACCAAAACATATAAAGCAGACAGATGGAAATCTTTCTCATGCCACTGTAGTCACATAGGAGAAAGCAACTGAAAAAGTACAAGGGGAGTAAGGTTTTATGATAACAATCATAATTCAAGAAGCATTTTAGGGGAGATGCTAAGCTGATATAAGTGAGTCCACCTTCTGCTGATGCCAAGGGTGTGTGGCATATGCAAATGAGTTGTGCTAATGAGCTCCAGCACCTCTTTTTCTACAAAATGACCCCAGCCTGAAACTATGCAAGAAACCTGATCCTGTAGACTTCGTGTTGTTCTGGGGCGTCTGCCTCCATTTTCTAAATAATACCGCCCTTTTGTTCAGAAACCGTCACCCAAAAGACTAAGCTTGCTGGATTCGGTTGGTAACGCATCTCTCAGCATCTCTGTAAGTTTTTTAAAACTGTAATTAATTAATATATTTATATTTCCGGGATTTCTATCCTGCCTGCCAAGGCAGGCTCAGGGCAGGTTACAACACATATACATATACAAAACTTCAATAAAATCCTCAATTAACAACAGATAATAATTAAAACAACAGCAATTAATTAAAACACAAGATGGCAGTATTTCTTGAATCTCCACAGAATGAATGGAATCTGCACATGAATGGATGGAAACGGCATTAAGGTTCTGAAACATCTAACCTAGTTTTCTTCATGGATCAAGGTGAGGAGACAAGGGAAGAGAAAAATCCCACCCAAATGTCGATGGACGCATTTGATTCTAATTTGACGTGTGACTAACCCATGACCTTCTAATGCCATTCCAGTAGCCACTTTGGTTAGCTTTTGAACCAGCTTTTGAACCAGTATTTGGTAGCACTAAATGTGAACAAACCCAATCAAAGCAAGCTGTATTATTTTCCAATATCCACTCATGTGTGTGTGTGTAAGAGAGAGAGAGAGAGAAAGAGAAAACACCTGGAAGTCATAGTTAAGATTTTTATTCAGATTTTATAGGCTACAGAAAGAAAAAAAGGAAAAGCAGGAATTAGGTGGAATCAAAGGAAACAGGCATTTAAAAATTTACCTTCTCCATAATCTCATTATCAAACAGCTCATAACTTAAAACTAACAATACGTTCAATACATTTCATTTCAACAACAATCTTCTAAAGATAAACAGATAATTTTAAAGCCAAATTATTCCCATAATAATTATCAAATTTTTCTTATGCCATATCCTCTTGTCCTCAATCAATAGCTATTCACCATTTACATAAAAGGGAAATATATACTCACAATAATTTGCCCATTTTTTTTTTTCAAACTCTTTAATCGACCTCTTATTTATATAATTAGTTCATTTGGCCATAACCGCATCCTGGAAGTCATCATTGACTTCTGGTGACTCTACTGAGGCGTGGACATTTCAAAGAGTTGACTTGCTAATGCCTGCCTCTGCATCCCGGCCCTGGTATTCCTTGGATAAATCCCATCCAAGTACTAGCTAGGGTCTGCCCTGCTTAGCTTCTGAGATCTGATGAGATCGAGCTTGCCTCGGCTATCCGGGTCAGGGTTTCCGATTGCCATTCCTTATGCTGCAAACTGAAATATTTCCACTTGCCACTCAAAACTTGAGAGCCTGTGCGGTATAATGGTTACACAGTATCTGAGTAGAATCTGGTGAACGGAGGTACAAAATCCCACTCTGCCATGAAAACTTGCTGAGTGATTGGGCCAGTTACCCACTCTTAGCCAATCCCATCTAACAGGTTTATTTTGAAGAAGAATTGCAGATTTATAACCTGCCCTTCTCTGAATCAGAGCGGCTTACAATCTCCTATATCTTCCCCCACAACAGACACCCTGTGAGGTGGGTGGGGCTGAGAGGGCTCTCACAGCAGCTGCCCTTTCAAGGACAACTCCTGCGAGAGCTATGGCTGACCCAAGGCCATTCCAGCAGGTGCAAGTGGAGGACTGAGGAATCAAACCCGGTTCTCACAGATAACAGTCTGCACACTTAACCACTACACCATACTGGCTCTTGAGAGCCAGTATGGTGTAGTGGTTAAGTGTGCAGACTCTTCTCTGGGAGAACCGGGTTTGATTCCCCACCTCTCCACTTGCACCTGCTGGAATGGCCTTGGGTCAGCCATAGCTCTCGTAGGAGTTGTCCTTGAAATGGCAGCTGCTGGGAGAGCCCTCTCAGCCCCACCCACCTCACAGGGTGTTTGTTGTGGGGGAAGATATAGGAGATTGTCAGCTGCTCTGAGCCTCTGATTCAGAGAGAAGGGCGGGGTATAAATCTGCAGTCTTCTTCTTCTTGTGAGGATAAAATGGAGGAGAGAATGAAGTCAGTCACTTTGGGTTAAGGTTGCCAGCTCCAGGTTGGGAAATATCTGGAGATTTGGGGGTGGAACCTGAGGAGGACGGAGTTTGGGGAGGGGAGGGACTTCAATGGGCTATAAAGTCCACCTTCCATAGGTGCCATTTGCTCCAGGCGAGTGGATCTCTCTCACCTGGAGATCTGTTGCAATAGTAGAACTCTCCAGCCACCACCTCAAGGGTTGGCAATCCAAATTTGGGTCCACACTAAGTAGGGAGGTGAGGGTATAAATGAAGAAAATAAAATAAAATAGATGTTATAACCAATTGCTCCCCACATTTGGATAACTGATACCAAGTTTGGCAGCTCTGGAAGACAATCAGATATTCAAGAGAGAGACGGTTTGGTGTAGTGGTTAAGGCAGCAGACAATAATCTGCAGAACCGGGTTTGATTCCCCACTCCTCGTCCACGCGCAGCCAGATGGGTGACCTTGGGTCAGTCACAGTTCTCTCAGAATTGTTCTCTTGAGAGCAATTCTCTTAGAGCTCTCTCATCCCCACCTACATCACCATCAGAGTGGGAAAAAATGGTAAAGGTAGTCCCCTGTGCAAGCACCAGTTGTTTTCGACTCTGGGGTGACATTGCTTTCACAACATTTTCACGGCAGACTTTTTTGGTTTGCCATTGCCTTCCCCAGTCATCTACACTTTCCCCCCAGCAAGCTGGGGACTCATTTTACTGACCTCGGAAGAATGGAAGACTGAGTCAACCTTGAGCTGGCTACCTGAATCAGCTTCCGCTGTGATTGAACTCAGGTCATGAGCAGAGGGCTCCGACTGCAGTACTGCAGCTTTACCACTCTGCACCAGGGGGCTCTATCAGAGTGAAAGGTGGGATATAAATCCAACTCTTCTTCTTCTTTTACCAGCTGACGACCTTGGTGATTAGCTTGTCCTCATTTATTTAATGCATTTATCTCCTGATCTTCTCCCCAGTGGGGATCCCAAAGCTGCTAACACTGTTCTCCTTTCCTCTATTTTATCCCACTACAACCCTATGATGTAAGTCAGGCTGATTCCCCACTAGCCTTGTCCCAGTCTCACACTCCTCTTCTCTGTGGGGTTTCCATCTGATTTTGCCCAAGATGTCGCAGAGCTGCAACTTGCCCCGCTTCTTTCCCGCAGCAAGCAAGATCCTCTGAAAACCAGTTTCTGCTTGCCATGGAAAAGATCCAGAGAAAAAGCACAAGCTCTGTGTTTGTTCGCTTCTATATAGAAAAGTTCTTAAAGGAATATAATCCATTAAAGACAGACTGATAACAAAAATGCCTCAATTTAGTGGATAACACATAAACGGACTGGTTTTGACTGAGAGAGTGAAGCAGTTTTGAGTAAGAAAAATGATTTTTGAATGAGCAAGCCGATGCTTGGATAAAGCAATTAAGCGAAACAGGAAGTTAAACCGGTTAATCCTGTTGCACTATTGGTTCCTTGCTGCATAATAATGGATTGGAAATTACTATTTTGGTGGAAAGATTGAGTTGCTATACCCTTTCACAAGTATTTTTGGAGAAATATTACTGAATACAACAAACTGAGGCATTTTTGTTAACCGTCTAATGGATTATGTTCCTTCAAGGACTTTTCTGGAACTTGCTAACACACACAGAGCTTGTGCTTTTTCTCCAGATCTCCTTCTGCGTGACTCTTCTAGTTGCCATGGAAAAGAGGCAGGGTGAGTCACAGCCCTGAGGCAGCTTGTGCGAAATTGGACAGAAGCGCAGTAGAGAAGAGGAGCGCAAGACTGGGGAAAGGCTACTGCGGAATTACTATCAGGCTGTGAGAGCTCGCAACTGGCCCGAGGCCACCTCACAAGCTTTCATGGCAAAGTGGGGATTCGAACCTGGGCCTCCTAGATCATGGCCCAATAACTCTACCCACTACACCATACCAGATGATATCTGGCATGAGAGCCAGTTTGGTGTAATGGTTAAGCGTGCGGACTCTTATCTGGGAGAACCGGGTTTGATTCCCCACTCCTCCACTTGCAGCTGCTGGAATGGCCTTGGGTCAGCCATAGCTCTGGCAGAGGTTGTCCTTGAAAGGGCAGCTGCTGTGAGAGTCCTCTCCAGCCCCACCCACCTCACGGGGTGTCTGTTGTGGGAGAGGAAGGTAAAGGAGATTGTGAGCCGCTCTGAGACTCTTCGGAGTGGAGGGCGGGATATAAATCCAATATCTTAATCTACCTCACAGGGCGTCTGTTGTGGGGGAGGAAGGTAAAGGAGATTGTGAGCCGCTCTGAGACTCTTCGGAGTGGAGGGCGGGATATAAATCCAATATCTTAATCTACCTCACAGGGTGTCTGTTGTGGGGGAGGAAGGTAAAGGAGATCGTGAGCCGCTCTGAGACTCTTCGGAGTGGAGGGCGGGATATAAATCCAATATCTTCATCTACCTCACAGGGTGACTGTTGTGGGGGAGGAAGGTAAAGGAGATTGTGAGCCGCTCTGAGACTCTTCGGAGTGGAGGGCGGGATATAAATCCAATATCTTCATCTACCTCACAGAGTGTCTGTTGTGGGGGAGGAAGGGAAAGGAGATTGTGAGCCGCTCTGAGACTCTTCGGAGTGGAGGGCGGGATATAAATCCAATATCTTCATCTACCTCACAGGGTGTCTGTTGTGGGGGAGGAAGGTAAAGGAGATTGTGAGCCGCTCTGAGACTCTTCGGAGTGGAGGGCGGGATATAAATCCAATATCTTCATCTACCTCACAGGGTGTCTGTTGTGGGGGAGGAAGGTAAAGGAGATTGTGAGCCGCTCTGAGACTCTTCGGAGTGGAGGGCAGGATATAAATCCAATATCTTCATCTACCTCACAGGGTGTCTGTTGTGGGGGAGGAAGGTAAAGGAGATTGTGAGCTGCTCTGAGACTCTTCAGAGTGGAGGGCGGGATATAAATCCAGTATCTTCATCTACCTCACAGGGTGTCTGTTGTTGGGGGGGGGGAGGTAAAGGAGATTGTGAGCCACTCTGAGACTCTTCGGAGTGGAGGCGGGATATAAATCCAATATCTTCATCTACCTCACAGGGTGTCTGTTGTGGGGGAGGAAGGGAAAGGAGATTGTGAGTCGCTCTGAGACTCTTCGGAGTGGAAGGCAGGATATAAATCCAATATCTTCTTCATCTGAACATCATTGCAGGATCTCAAACCCGATTGCTCTTTTTGATGCTTTCCATCTTGGCTTGCAAAATTAGTTCCTAACAGAATGTCTCTGATAATTCCATTATTTTAAAAAAATAAAAGCACATTGTCTCTAACTAAATATAGCAAGCCACCGTGGATGAGGGACATCCCCTGCCATCAAGGCTGTCTACTTCTGCAGTGTCATCCTTGGCGAATGGTGTCTTTTTTAGAAAAGTTACTCTCGACTCTCACTACTGCTACCCATCTGCTCCTTTCAGTTTCTCCTCCAATGACGGTTGTCAGACAGAAAAGAATGAATGCAAGATTCTCCGAAAGAAATTCAGTCGGAAACCTGCTCTGAAGTTCCGTCTTCCATTCAGCAAAGCACAATGTGAATGAAATCGAAAGCACTCTTTAGATAAGTGGGAGGTTGGGAAGAAATCATCCCCAATGCCGCTACTTGGACTAAAGGAGCTGTAGAATGTGGTGGCGGCTGAAGAACTGAGCTCAAATAATCAGCTTACATCTTTAGGGAAAGGAACACATTCATATGTATTTATTTATTTGATTTCTATCCTGCCCTTCCCACAAACAGGCTCAGGGTTGGGTGGACACCGAAATATCTAACAACGTCAACGGAAACTTAAAACATTGTTTCTTAAAACCACAAAACAAATTTTAAAAACACCCTCATACTCTCCTCACCCCTTATGGTTAAGGGGGGGGGGATGGAAAATGGGAAAGCAGTGTCGGGGGGGGGGACTTTTTCAGACCTCAGAGGAAATAATTTCTGCACTCCAATTAGCTTCATGCCCTTCCCACCCATAGCACAAGAATCAATTAAGGAAAATAACTGAAACTGCAAAGTAAATTATTCAGCAAGGAGGCATTTGGCAGCTTTATTGGAATTAGCAAATATTTGCCATCCTAGCCAGAGTTACAGCCTTCTAAGACAATTTTATTTCAGTGCATTTAGAAGGGTATAACTCCATTTAGGATTACCCCGATAGACTACTCACAGAATCTGTGCAAAAGTTTGGGGTTTTAGCAAGAGAAGTAGTACAGGAACCACCAGTGGCAGACCGGGTCTAAAAATATTAGTTGCCAGGAGACAATGGGTGCTCACCCATGGCTGGCATGTGGCAGTAGGCGAGGTAGGTGGCCATCTAGGATGCCGCCTTGCCTACAGGGGCACAGCCAGGCTCCCCCTCCCCGGGCCTTGCCGCTCTCAGCTTCCCGGGTCACAGAGTCATTAAAGTAGTAATACAATTTCAAGCTACTAAAAGATCATTAACATTTTTCACACATTGTCTAATGTTTAAGGGGGCCCACTTGCCATCAGGCACGCTGGCCAGTCCGCCACTGAAATGCACCAAACATGATTTTAGTTGCTTTTAGATCTGAGCTTCTTTGGTTCCCCCCCCCTCCTTTTTAAGGCTTTGATTTAAATTGATGGATTTTTTTTTTTAACAAATTGCCTTTTAAAGCAACAGGTTTTAATTTCCGTTTTGCGATTGCTGTATGCAGCCTTGGGTATTATTTTTAATAGAAAGCATTACAAGTCTTCTAAAGAAACCGATAAATTGCATCCTCTGATCAAAGCAACAGTACTCTCGATTAATTTACAGACAAGGGCAAACTTTGTAGGATCTCTTGTGAGGAAACTCCTTTCTGGAGAAGAGTCGATCCCTTTGGGCAAAGACCAATGGCTAATTCAATCATGCCGTCGATATAACTAATAAGCGCAAGACGAAAAATTTCTGCAGGCGGCACACACAAAAGAGAGAGAGAGAACAAGATAGACCTGTAAGCGTAATAAAAGATGACTGCAGGAAAGAACTGTATTATTCAGATGCCTGACATTATAAGCACAGCCATATGCTCCGCGAACTGTGGCATGCGCACATCTCAGGTGATCAAAGGTATAACAAGAGACATGAGAACAGGAGACCGGTTAGGATGCTAGCTTTATATTTGAGGGCTCTCGATGGAACTTTGAGTTTCAGAGGAGTAGGGCACTGCCCCACACAAGTTAAAAGGGCTATGATGGCTTCCTTCCAAGACAGGTCATACTCAGGACAAAGTATACTTCTCAACTATAATTATTATTACAGTTGACTTCTAGACCACCCGCCCCTGCACCGCAAGGCTCAGGGTGGGTTACAACAGCACAACACTAATATAAATACAACAATTAGACATAGATATAAATAATCATTGGGGAAGCCCCGTGGTGCAGAGTGGTAAAGCCGCAGTACTGCAGTCGGAGCCCTCTGCTCACGACCTGAGTTTGATCCCAGAGGAAGATGGGTTCAAGTAGGCGGCTCCAGGTTGACTTAGCCTTCCATCCTTCCGAGGTCGGTAAAATGAGTACCCAGCTTGCTGGGGGGAAAGCGTAGATGACTGCGGAAGGCAATGGCAAACCACCCCGTAAAAAGTCTGCCATGAAAACGTTGTGAAAGCAACGTCACCACAAAGTCAGAAACGACTGGTGCTTGCACAGGGGGACTACCTTTACCTTTATAAATAATCATTAAAAACACTATAAATGCATATTCACAGTTAAAACAATCCAATGGAAGACAACAGCACTAGGGTTGCCAAGTTGATGTTGGAAAATACCTGGAGAATTGGGGGGGGGGGTGGATTTGGGAGAGGGTGGGGTTTGGGGAGGGGAGGGGAGGGGCCTCAGCGGGGTACAAGGCCACAGAGTCCACCCTTCACAGCAGCCATTTTCTCCAGGGGAGCTGATCTCTGAAAGCTGGAGATCAGTTGTAAAAGCAGGAGACCCCCGGCCCCACCTGGAGACTGGTAGCCCTGAAGCACAATTTAATACTTCCGCTCTCAGCAGAGACTCTGCCAATGTACTTCAATAGCTGTTACTTTGCACTGAGACAAGTAGGTGGACGAGAAAGCTAACAAGGCAAGATGACAGTAGAACAGGACAGGGGAGGCCAAACCAGATGGACTTTCGCCAACTCAACCATAGGCCTGGTGGAACATCTCCATTTTACAGTCCCTGCGGAAGTCCATTAGGTGCCTCAGGGCCTGAATCTCATTTGGGAGAGTTCTCCATCAGGCCCTGGCTCTGGATGAGGCTAGGCTAGAGTTCCCAGCCTCCCACCAGGAGCAGGGTTTCCCCTGATTTTGGGGCTCCCAACCTTCCACCATGCAACTGGTTGGTAGGAGGAGCCCTGCCCTTGAAGAGCACCTGTGAACCACAATGTGCCCCATGTGATGACATCACCCAGAAGTGACATCATCACACCAGGCCTGTTGCCAGGGAGATGCTCTATCACCTGGCAACCCTAGACTAAGCAGCTATCCCTTGGGCCAAGGATCACCAGAAGGCGTTGGTGCATAGAGCGTAAAGCTCTTTGAGGGACTTAACAGGAGAGAAGGTCCTGAAAGTATGTTGGTCCCAGACTGCATAGGGGTTTAAAGGTTAAAACCAAAAATGCCAATAGAGGAGTATTGCTCAATTAGGATTGCCAACTCTGGCTTGGGAAATTCTTGGAGATTTTGGGAGTGCAACCTGGGGAGGTCAGAGTTCAGAGAGGGGAGAGACCTCAATATGGTATAATGCCTTTTGAAGTCCACCTTCCAAAGCAGCCATTTTCTCCAATAGAAATTTCCTGTAACCTGGGGACCAGTTGTAATTCTGGGGGATCTCCATCCCCCAACTGGAGACTGGCATCCCTACCAATCACAGCAGTAGTCATTTTCAATTCTAAGACCAGTTGAGGTGGTATTAATCACAGCAGCAACCTTCAGAAACCAGCTACTTATCTTCTTTGACATTCAGGCAGGCAGCCATGTTATGGGCTGACTAGATGATATGTTCAACCCAAGTTGGTTTCTCACAATACAGGAACTCATGAGCACTCAATGAAATTAGCAAGCAATAAGTTTAGAACTGATAAAAGGAAATACTTCTTCCCCCAAAGACTAATTAACACATGGAATGCACTGCCAAAAGAAGTGGTGATAGCTACAAGCATAGACAGCTTCAAGAAAGGACTGGATAAACATATGGAGCAGAGGTCCATCAGTGGCCGTTAGCCACAAGGTATAGATGGAACTCTCTGTATGGAGCAGTGATGCTCTGTATTCTTGGTGCTTGGAGAGGCCACAGTGGGAGGGCTTCTGGCAGGGGTAGAATTCTAGCAGAAGCTCCTTTGCATATTAGGCCACACACCCCTGATGTAGCCAATCCCCCAACAGCTTACGGGGGGGGGGGGGTTGTAATCTCTTGGAGGATTGGCTACATCAGGGGTGTGTGGCCTAATATGCAAAGCAGCTTCTGCTAAAATTCCACCCCTGGCTTCTGGAGTTCTGGTCCTGCTGTGGATCTCCTGATGACATATATATGCGTTTTGGCTGCTGTGTGACACAGAGTGTTAGACTGTGTGCGACACAGAGTGTTAGACTGTGTGCGACACAGAGTGTTAGACTGGATGTGCCATTGGCCTGATATGGCTTCTCTTACTTATAAATCATAGAATCATACAGTTGGAAGGAACTTCCAGAGTCATCTAGTCTAACCCTGGAAGCCTCTTCCAACTCTATGATTCTATTATTCTAACGTACTGCATAATTCAGGGAATTCACAAATACCTCCCCTCACACATCCCCAGTGACCCTCTGTTCCATGCCCAGAAGACAGCAAAAATCTTCCAGGATTCCTGGCCAAACTGGCCTGGAGAAAAATTACTGCCTGACTCCAGAGTGGCTATCGGTATTTCCCTGGCTGTATAAGAAAGGGCCACAAGAATTAAAAACCAATGCAACCCTTCCTGGCCTCCTTTCATGATCTGCCTAAGTTCACAGAATCAGCATAGCTATCAGAAGGCCATCTAGCCTCTGTTTGAAAACCTCCAAAGAAGGAGAGCCCACCACCTCCCGAGGAAGCCTGTTCCACTGAGGAACTGCTCTGTATAACCAAAAACTCTTTTAATTTAATTTCCACCCATTGGCTCTTGTCTAACCTTCTGGGGCAACAGAAAACAACTCCACACAATCTCCTAAATGATAACCCTTCAAGTACTTGAAGACGGCGATCATATCACATCTCAGTCATCTCCTTTTCAGGCTAAGCATACTGAGCTCCTTCAACTTTTCCTTGTAGGTCTCCAGACCCCTTACCATCATTGTTGCTCTCTTCTGGACATGGTCCAGCTTGTCTTAAATTGTGGTGCCTTAAACAGAACACAATATTCTAGGTACTGATAAAAGTATCTCAAGGATCAGTAATGTAGTTCATTATATTTTTACAGCCACAAAAAGGTGCTGTCACACAATGCAGTATTGTGACAGGGACAGGCGACAGGGTAATCACTCACGACCTCGCATAAATTAAACCCACCCAAGGCACGCCCCAGAAGGACACCAACTTTCTGTAAACATCAGGGTCTTACTTGGATCCTGTCCCCTTCAAACCCGCTTGTTCTGAACTCTCAGAACCAAACCGCTAAAGATCTCCCTTGCAACGGTCTTCGCCAAACTCATTAAAAGTCTTGCTCTGGTTGTATCGATCATAAAAAGCTAACGCCTGAGAGGAGTAGCTCTCTATCTTATTTGCAACAAACGCGTCTCCTCGTTGAGATCACAGATACGATATTACAGCATTGGCTGTGTACAACACAGCCCCGCACGTCTACCAGCTTATGCTGTCCCCCTCCCGCCTCTTTAACCTCAATAGAGCAGCCCTTTGGTTAATTATAGTTACTCTGCAGTCTGATATTAAAGTGTTCAGTTCTCAAACATATTCTTATTTATTTTAGGCTTCTTTTTTTCCCCCCGCTGTTCTCTCTCCCAGGTAATGAAATGTCAAAACCCGACTTTTTCTGGTTTTGTGGCATGTTGATCAAAGTGACCTTTGCTTTGCGAGCAGACACAAATCAATATCACGCTCCCGCAACGTTTGACAGATAAAGGTGCAACATATAATAAATGACAATCACTGACGAGGGGAGCAAGAAAATACCTGCCAACTCCAGTTCATACCGGCAATTTTCAGACAATGCCGCGTGTTATGTTCAAAGTGAAATTCATTTGTCCATCTAATAACAGAGATTGGGGAGATATTAAAGGGCTCGGTTTTGTTAAAGAAATGTTTCATCTCACGCTAATAATTCAGAGTCCAGTCAAGGCCTGAGTCACTCACTTGCAGGTAAAAGTTATTATGTTTTGAAAAGCTGTTGAGAGGAGCAATTTTCCCGCGAGTTCAAGGAAAGCAAACTTTTATTCATTAAATGCAATGAGGATCACCCTGCCCTATCGGCGTTGTTCACCAGCAAACACGTTAGCAAAGTGATGAACAGGAAACAGTGGAAGAGAGTGAGACAGGGCAAGCAACCTTTGGGGCATGAGAGCAGCCAAGTCAGCTAAGAAGAGCAACTGGTGGTATCAGGGTGGAATTCTAGCAGGAGCTCCATTGCATATTAGGCCACACACCCCTGATGTAGCCAATCCTCCAAGAGCTTACAAAAAAGAGCCTTGTAAGCTCTTGGAGGATTGGCTACATGGGGGTGTGTGGCCTAATATGCAAAGGAGCTCCTGCTAGAATTCCACCCCTGGGTGTCATGCATGTGGCTAATGTACAGACCATATTTACCTGGAAGGAAGACTGCCTTGCATGTAATACAACTCCTCCATAAAAAGGTTATACACACAAAAAAAAATTGTTTTGTTATTGCACTAAGGTTGCCAAGTCCAATTCAAGAAATATCTGGGGACTTCGCGGGGGTGGGGAGCCAGGAGACTTTGGGATGGAACCAGAATCAAGGTTGTGACAAGCACAACTGAACTCCAAGGAGAGTTCTGGCTATCAGATTTAAAGGGACTTTTAATGCCTTCCCTCCTTTGAAATTAATGAAGGATAGGGGCATCTTCTTTTGGGGCTCCTAGAATTGGACCCGCTGGTCCAATCCTTTTGAAACTTGGAGGGTGTTTTGAGAGGAGACACTGGATCTATGCTGAAAATTTGGTGCCTCGGCCTCAAAAAACAGGGGGTCCCCTGAGCCCCAGATACCCGCGGTTCAATTATCCATTATACCCTATGGAAATCAGTTTCCATAGGGAGTAACGGAGTGCCCAGCAAACATTTCCCTCCCCTCCCCTGCTTTCTGATGACCCTGAAGCGGGGGGAGGGCTTCCAAACTGGGGGATCCCATGCCCCACCTGGCGATTGGCAACCCTATATTGCACATGCCTGTAATTTTATTGCAACTTTTATCATATTTTTTCCTTGATGGCACGTGTGTGTGGTGGTGGTGGGGAAACAAGTCCTTTCAGGTCAATAGGGTGTATAGCCAGGGCCATGTAGGGTTTCTAGCTCTTGGCTGGGAAATTCCTAGAGATTTGGGTAGTACAGCCTTGGGAGGGCAGGGCTTGTGGAAGGGAGCAGCCTCAGCAGGGTATAATGCTACAGA